>NC_133336.1:26568732-27172066 GCF_042186555.1 Aquarana catesbeiana | reverse complement strand
TGTGACAGGGCCACAGGCTATACATGTAGATTTATGGTTTACGAGGGAAAAGATAGTCACGTAGAGCCGACAAACTGCCCTGACTACATAGGAAGCGCTGGCAAGATAGTGTGGGACTTGGTGTCACCCTTATTCGGAAAGGGGTACCACTTGTACGTGGACAATTATTATACGAGCGTGCCACTTTTTAGCCACCTTTTTGATCATCAGATTGGAGCATGTGGCACCGTGCGACCTAATCGCCGGGGCTTTCCCCAGCGGCTTGTAGATTCCCGTCTTAGGCTGGGGGAGAGAGCCTGCTTGAAGTATAATAATTTGCTCGCTATGAAGTGGAGGCATAAGAAGAATGTTTTCGTTCTCACCTCCCTTCATGCAGACACGATGGTCCAAATTCCTACGGCGACTGGTGTTGTGGAGAAACCCCTCTGTGTCCACGAATATAACCTTAATATGGGAGGGGTGGACCTCAACGACCAGTTGTTGGCGCCGTACCTAATTGCCCGTAAGGCCAGACGCTGGTACAAAAAAGTGTCTGTTTATTTATTTCAATTGGCTTTGCTGAATGCTTATGTGCTATACAGAGCTTCAGGACAGACTGGATCCTTCCTTAAATTCCAGGAAGAGATCGTCAGAGCCCTTCTGTATCCAGACGGTGCTCCACCTCACCTTCCCCAACCAAATGCAGTAAGCCGGCTGCATGAGAGGCATTTTCTTTATGCCCTCCCGAGTACCCCTACCCAACGAACCCCCCAAAAAAGATGTCGTGTCTGCAGCAAGCGCGGATTTAGGCGTGACACCCGGTATTGTTGTCCCCTCTGTCCTGGCAATCCTGGTCTTTGCATTGGTGAATGTTTTGAACGCTACCATACACTAGTGGAGTATTAGCGTAGGGTACAGCACTGCACAGACTAGGCACACTTCCACAGGGTCTCCCAAGATGCTGTCGCATTTTGAGAGACCCAAACCTGGTACCAGTTAAAAAAGTTAAAAGTTAAAGTTACAAAAAAAAGTGTAAAAAAAACAAAAAAAAGTAAAAAAAAGAAAAAAACACAAAAAAAATATAAAATAAAAAAAACAAAAATAGTTGTTGTTTTATTGTTCTCTCTCTATTCTCTCTCTATTCTCTCTCTATTGTTCTGCATTCTATACTGCAATGTTTTATTGTTATGTTTTTATCATGTTTGCTTTATAGGTATGCAATTTTTTTATACTTTGTTTTTTTTTATTGTTAACCACCTTTGTGTTTTCAGGTACGCCATTCAGCTGCAGAGCGGATTTATTTATCTTGACAGCAACAGCGTTTGCTCCCACGATACATAAAGCCGCGACTCCAGCGCTGTCTGAGGTGATTTCACCACCACAGTTACATACTTCAGCATATATGCCGAAGCGTGGGGGCAGCAGTGGGTGGAGGAGCGATTTGCTCCTGCCTTTTGCGGGAGGATGCCCCCATGCTTCGGCATATATATTTTTTAGGTAGGCACAGGTTGCGTTAAATGTTTTATTTTTTACTATGTTTTTTTTGTATTTTGCTTTGCAGGTATGGTAAGTATTACTGTTATACTGTAATGTTACTTTGTTTTTTTGTTAACCATCATTTGCTTAGCAGGTACGCCATTCAGCTGCAGAGCGGATTTATTTATCTTGACAGCAACAGCGTTTGCTCCCACGATACATAAAGCCGCGACTCCAGCGCTGTCGGAGGTGATTTCACCACCACAGTTACATACTTCAGCATATATGCCGAAGCGTGGGGGCAGCAGTGGGTGGAGGAGCGATTTGCTCCTGCCTTTTGCGGGAGGATGCCCCCATGCTTCGGCATATATATTTTTTAGGTAGGCACAGGTTGCGTTAAATGTTTTATTTTTTACTATGTTTTTTTTGTATTTTGCTTTGCAGGTATGGTAAGTATTACTGTTATACTGTAATGTTACTTTGTTTTTTTGTTAACCATCATTTGCTTAGCAGGTACGCCATTCAGCTGCAGAGCGGATTTATTTATCTTGACAGCAACAGCGTTTGCTCCCACGATACATAAAGCCGCGACTCCAGCGCTGTCGGAGGTGATTTCACCACCACAGTTACATACTTCAGCATATATGCCGAAGCGTGGGGGCAGCAGTGGGTGGAGGAGCGATTTGCTCCTGCCTTTTGCGGGAGGATGCCCCCATGCTTCGGCATATATATACGGTGCATGTATGCCCATCATTAGAAGTGGGTGGATGAAGGGAGGTATTCTAATGGTGGGCATACCCACCGATCAATATCTTTTTTTCGTTCAGCCCACAGGCTGCATGAAAAAAAAGTTTACAATGTATGCCCAACAAGGACCAGCAACGTACTGGTATGTTGCTGGACTTTGAGTGGTTATACCAGAATGATGCCTGCAGGTTTAGGTATCATCTTGGTATCATTCTTTTCAGCCAGTGGTCGGCTTTCTTGTAAAAGCAATCCTAGCGGCTAATTAGCCTCTAGACTGCTTTTACAAGCAGTGGGAGGGAATGCCCCCCCCCCCCACACCGTCGTCCATGTTTTTCTCTGGCTCTCCTGTCCCAACAGGGAACTTGAGAATGCAGCCGGTGATTCAGCCAGCTGACCATAGAGCTGATCAGAGACCAGAATGGCTCCAAACATCTCTATGGCCTAAGAAACTGGAAGCTACAAGCATTTCATGACTTAGATTTCGCCGGATGTAAACAGCGCCATTGGGAAATTGGGAAAGCATTTTATGACACCGATCTTGGTGTGGTCAGATGCTTTGAGGGCAGAGGAGAGATCTAGGGTCTAATAGACCCCAATTTTTTCTAAAAAGAGTACCTGTCACTACCTATTGCTATCATGGGGGATATTTACATTCCCTGAGATAACAATAAAAATGATAAAAAAAAAATAAAAATGAAAGGAACAGTTTAAAAATAAGATAAAAAAGCAAAAAAAATAATAAAAAAAAAAAAAAAAAAAGCACCCCTGCCCCCCCCCTGCTCTCGCACAAAGGCGAACGCAAGCGTCGGTCTGGCGTCATATGTAAACAGCAATTGCACCATGCATGTGAGGTATCACCGCGAAGGTCAGATCGAGGGCAGTAATTTTAGCAGTAGACCTCCTCTGTAAATCTAAAGTGGTAACCTGTAAAGGCTTTTAAGGGCTTTTAAAAATGTATTTAGTTTGTCGCCACTGCACGTTTGTGCGCAATTTTAAAGCATGTCATGTTTGGTATCCATGTACTCGGCCTAAGATCATCTTTTTTATTTCATCAAACATTTTGACAAAATAGTGTGTTTTAGTGTATTAAAATTTAAAAAAGTGTGTTTTTTTCCCCAAAAAATGCGTTTGAAAAATCGCTGCGCAAATACTGTGTGAAAAAAAAAAATGAAACACCCACCATTTTAATCTGTAGGGCATTTGCTTTAAAAAAATATATAATGTCTGAGGGTTCAAAGTAATTTTTTTGCAAAAAAAAATAATTCTTTCATGTAAACAATAAGTGTCAGAAAGGGCTTTGTCTTCAAGTGGTTAGAAGAGTGGGTGATGTGTGACATAAGCTTCTAAATGTTGTGCATAAAATGCCAGGACAGTTCAAAACCCCCCCAAATGACCCCATTTTGGAAAGTAGACACCCCAAGCTATTTGCTGAGAGGCATGTCGAGTCCATTGAATATTTTATATTGTGACACAAGTTGCGGGAAAAAGACAAATTTTTTTTTTTTTTTTTTGCACAAAGTTGTCACTAAATGATATATTGCTCAAACATGCCATGGGAATATGTGAAATTGCACCCCAAAATACATTCTGTTGCTTCTCCTGAGTACGGGGATACCACATGTGTGAGACTTTTTGGGAGCCTAGCCACGTACGGGACCCCGAAAACCAAGCCCCGCCTTCAGGCTTTCTAAGGGCGTAAATTTTTGATTTCACTCTTCACTGCCTATCACAGTTTCGGAGGCCATGGAATGCCCAGATGGCACAACCCCCCCCCAAATGACCCCATTTTGGAAAACAGACACCCAAAGCTATTTGCTGAGAGGTATAGTGAGTATTTTGCAGACCTCACTTTTTGTCACAAAGTTTTGAAAATTGAAAAAAGAAAAAAAAAATACGTTTTTCTTGCCTTTCTTCATTTTCAAAAACAAATGAGAGCTGCAAAATACTCACCATGCCTCTCAGCAAATAGCTTGGGGTGTCTACTTTCCAAAATGGGGTCATTTGGGGGGGTTTTGTGCCATCTTGGCATTTTATGGCCTTCAAAAGTGTGATAGGTAGTGAGGAGTAAAATCAAAAATGTATGCCCTTAGAAATCCTGAAGGCGGTGCTTGGTTTTCGGGGCCCCGTACGCGGCTAGGCTCCCAAAAAGTCCCACACATGTGGTATCCCCGTACTCAGGAGAAGCAGCAGAATATATTTTGGGGTGTAATTCCACATATGCCCTTGGCATGTTTGAACAATATATCATTTAGTGACAACTTTGTGCAAAAAAAAATTAAAAAAAAAAAAAATTGTCACTTTCCCGCAACTTGTGTCAAAATATAAAATATTCCATGGACTCAACATGCCTCTCAGCAAATAGCTTGGGGTGTCTACTTTCCAAAATGGGGTCAATTGGGGGGGGTTTGTGCCATCTGGGCATTTTATGGCCTTCAAAAATGTGATAGGTAGTGGGGAGTGAAATTACAACTTTACACCCTTAGAAATCCTGAAGGCGGTGCTGGGTTTTCGGGGCCCCGTACGCAGCTAGGCTCCCAAAAAGTCCCACACATGTGGTATCCCCGTACTCAGGAGAATCAGCAGAATGTATTTTGGGGTGCAATTCCACATATGCCCATGGCCTGTGTGAGCAATATATCATTTAGTGACAACTTTGTGCAAAAAAAAAAAAAAATTCTCACATTCCCGCAACTTGTGTCAAAAAATAAAATATTCCATGGACTCAACATGCCTCTCAGCAAATAGCTTGGGGTGTCTACTTTCCAAAATGGGGTCATTTGGGGGGCTTTTGTGCCATCTTGGCATTTTATGGCCTTCAAAACTGTGATAGGTAGTGAGAAGTGAAATCAAAAATTTATGCCCTTAGAAATCCTGAAGGCGGTGCTTGGTTTTCGGGGCCCCGTACGCGGCTAGGCTCCCAAAAAGTCCCACACATGTGGTATCCCCGTACTCAGGAGAAGCAGCAGAATATATTTTGGGGTGCAATTCCACATATGCCCATGGCATGTTTGAGCAATATATCATTTAGTGACAACTTTGTGCAAAAAAAAAAAAAAAAAAAAAAAAATTGTCACTTTCCAGCAACTTGTGTCAAAATACAAAATATTCCATGGACTCAACATGCCTCTCAGCAAATAGCTTGGGGTGTCTACTTTCCAAAATGGGGTCATTTGGGGGGGTTTTGTGCCATCTTGGCATTTTATGGCGTTCAAAACTGTGATAGGTAGTGAGGAGTGTAATCAAAAATCTATGCCCTTAGAAATCCTGAAGGCGGTGCTTGGTTTTCGGGGCCCCATACGCGGCTAGGCTCCCAAAAAGTCCCACACATGTGGTATCCCCATACTCAGGAGAAGCAGCTAAATGTATTTTGGGGTACAATTCCACATATGCCCATGGCCTGTGTGAGCAATATATCATTTAGTGACAACTTTGTGCAAAAAAAAAAAAAATTGTCACATTCCCACAACTTGTGTCAAAAAATAAAATATTCCATGGACTCAACATACCTCTCAGCAAATAGCTTGGGGTGTCTACTTTCCAAAATGGGGTCATTTGGGGGTGTTTTGTGCCATCTTGGCATTTTATGGCCTTCAAAACTGTGATAGGTAGTGAGGAGTGTAATCAAAAATCTATGCCCTTAGAAATCCTGAAGGCGGTGCTTGGTTTTCGGGGCCCCATACGCGGCTAGGCTCCCAAAAAGTCCCACACATGTGGTATCCCCGTACTCAGGAGAAGCAGCTGAATGTATTTTGGGGTGCAATTCCACATATGCCCATGGCCTGTGTGAGCAATATATCATTTAGTGACAACTTTTTGTAAATTTTTTTTTTTTTTTGTCATTATTCAATCACCTGGGACAAAAAAAATAAATATTCAATGGGTTCAACATGCCTCTCAGCAATTTCCTTGGGGTGTCTACTTTCCAAAATGGGGTCATTTGGGGGGGTTTTGTACTGCCCTGCCATTTTAGCACCTCAAGAAATGACATAGGCAGTCATAAACTAAAAGCTGTGTAAATTCCAGAAAATGTACCCTAGTTTGTAGGCGCTATAACTTTTGCGCAAACCAATAAATATACGCTTATTGACTTTTTTTTTACCAAAGACATGTGGCCGAATACATTTTGGCCTAAATGTATGACTAAAATTGAGTTTATTGGATTTTTTTTATAACAAAAAGTAGAAAATATCATTTTTTTTCAAAATTTTCGGTCTTTTTCCGTTTATAGCGCAAAAAATAAAAATGGCAGAGGTGATCAAATACCATCAAAAGAAAGCTCTATTTGTGGGAAGAAAAGGACGCAAATTTCGTTTGGGTACACCATTGCATGACCGCGCAATTAGCAGTTAAAGCGACGCAGTGCCAAATTGTAAAAAGTGCTCTGGTCAGGAAGGGGGTAAATCCTTCCGGGGCTGAAGTGGTTAAAAAAAAAAAAAAAAAAAGTGTATTTTTTCCAAAAGTGCGCTTGTAAGACTGCTGCGCAAATACGGTGTGACAAAGTATTGCAACGACCGCCATTTTATTCTCTAGGGTTTTAGGAAAAAAAAAAAAATATATATATATATATATAATTTGTTTCTAGCAAAAAAAACAGTTTTTAACTTTAAAAACAACAAATCTCAGAAAGAGGCTCAGTCCTTAAGTGGTTAAAAGACTCTTGGACTTGCATCTTAATGAACACAACATACAGGGATATGGGAAGTAATTCTAGACACTGACAAACACACCTACACAGGATGAACTGGATGGACTATTGTCTTTATTCGACTTTACCTACTATGTAAGTGATATTAAAGGTTTATATTTTTTTAGAATAAAAAGGATTTTTATTTACCTGCTTTATGCAATGATCCTGCCCTGAGGAGTCCCTTACCTCCTCCTTGGTAGTCCCCTGCCAGTCCCCTCCACTCCTCCCTCAGGGTGCCTCCTCAATAAGCCAGGTGCTAAGGGGGCACCCATGCACATGAGCTTCCAAGCCAGGCAGTGTGCATCCATAGAAGATTCCCCCTCGTTTCCTCTCTTGGTGACACAGATGGCAATAAAAACACAACAAATGTTCTAATCCTGCACTCCATCCAATCCAAAAAAAAAAAAAAAAAGTTTTGTCTAGAAATTCTTTAAGCTCACATTAAGTGTAGGACATCCTCTCCCCTCCCACAAAGGCGTGCCTGTTATACCTGTTTACAGGTGCGTAAGAACCGGAGGCACATAGACAGACGGTGATTTCAGCTGTGCGGACGCCTCGTGTAGACGGATCGCAGATATCGCCGCTCTTACAAATTAAGGACGTCCTCCATCTGCTCCACATTTATGTGCAAGACTGAAGGGAAGGCTGGAGGTCAGATTTATACTCCCTTTGCACATAGTTGGTATTTAAAGTGGTTGTAAAGGCGCAAGGTATTTTACTTTCATGCAGATAAAAAGCCTTCTGTGCGCAGCAGCCCCCCTAATACTTACTTGAGCCCCCCCCCCCCCCCCTCGATCCAGCGATGTTCACAAAGAACCTTGCCTCTCTGGGGACCCACACTCCTGATTGGCTTTTGGCACCAGCGGGCAGCCATTGGCTCCTACTGCTGTCAATCACAGCCAGTGAGCCAATCAGAAGACGGAGGGGACTTAGCCAAGCCGCGGTCCTGTGTCTGAATGGAGACACAGAGCCATGGCTTGGAATCGTGCCAGCTTGGGTGACCCTTGGTGTGGGGGTATGAGCCAGGAGCACCAGCGCGGCACCCGACAAGAGGAGGATCGGAGCTGCTCTGTGCAAAACCATTACACAGAGCAGGAAGGTATACCATGTATGTTATAGTCCACACTGCTACACCTTATCTGCTGAGCTAAGTGAGTCACCCAATCCTGTTCATGTATAAAAAAAATACATACATACATACATAAATACTATAAATTATAGTTATATCCAACTTGGGTAGACACCTGGTATCTAGCACCTCATCCCAAGAAGTCAAATGTGCAAGAGAGGTTGGAAGGGGGTTATCATGGTGCTTACAGATAATAATGGAAGCCATACATATATAAATTTATTATACACATGATTAAAGACCAAACATAAAAAGTCGTTGAGTTTTATTGGAAATCTCTGTTGTGGTGGTCAAGTAAGAAAGGTTCCAGTTGAACAGAGATTAAATATTCGTATGATATCCTGACAAGTTTCACCTTATGGCTTCATCAGGGGTTATACGAATCAACCAATGAGTATGGGAAACTATACGAGAAAATACAAATGCACTACATACGGAAACGCATCAAAAATATGTAAAAAAAAAAATACACAATACATGAGAAAATAACATGGCCCATTTGCCATTGTTATAATATAATTAAATTTTTTTTTTGTCTGTATTTTCCACTTTTTTTTATGTTCCTTTTTATTCTTATAATTTTTCTTTTCTCAGTGGAAGTCTGGACGGCCCACACCTAAAGGGGAGAATGGGAGAATGTCAGAAGAAAATGGATGAACCTACCTGCTCATCGTTCAGATTTCTATGGAGTCCTCCTCGGGTACCACCTTCCTGGGGTGGATGTGATAAGAGGAGGACTCGGCACGTTCTTGTTTCTGGCAAAGAACCTTGTAAACATTGGTATGACATTTCATGCAGCAGTTTTAATATTACTTTTTTCCTGATGCTTGACACCTGTGTGATTTAGTTCCTGAAGGAAGCAGCCATATTCAGCATATAATTTCTCGGTCAGCGAAGCTAAACCCGTTCATCGTGTAACCACCGTGGACATGGCACTAAACACATGAGTCGGGCTGCTTTCATCAGAGTCGTCACACAGGTGATTTTTGCTTTGCTGCGGAGTCCCCTGAGGGCTGTGCATGGGAGCCAATCGGGTTCTAACTTCATCTTGTTCAATTAAGCCAGGGGTCTTCAAACTGCGGCCCTCCAGGTGTTCAGGAACTACAATTCCCATCATGCCTAGTCATGTCTGTGAATGTCAGATTTTTACAATGCCTCATGGGATGTGTAGTTCTGCAACAGCTGGAGGGCCGTAGTTTGAGGATCCCTGAATTAAGCGTTAACAATAAAACCTGGAAGCTGATTGGTTTCTATGCACAGCTGCACCATTTATGGTTTTTACTTGAGTTCTGTACATCATACACCAGTGCAGTCCACTCCTTCCTCAGGGTGCCTCCTCAGTAAGCCAGGTGCTAAGGTGGCACCCATGCACATGCGCTCCCAAGCCAGGCAGTGTGCATCCATAGATTGGAAGATTCCCCCTCGTCTCCTCTTTTGGTGACACAGATGGCAATAAAAACCCAACAAATGTTCTAGTTTTCCTCTCCATCCA
Source organism: Aquarana catesbeiana (assembly GCF_042186555.1). Lineage (NCBI taxonomy): Eukaryota > Metazoa > Chordata > Amphibia > Anura > Ranidae > Aquarana > Aquarana catesbeiana. Next base: position 27,162,556 of record NC_133336.1, on the reverse strand, counting down.
ATATAAAAAAAAAAATGTATCTTGATATTCTTTAAGCTCACATTAAGTGTAGGACATCCTCTCCCCTCCCACAAAGGCGTGCCTGTTATACCTGTTTACAGGTGCGTAAGAACCGGAGGCACATAGACAGACGGTGATTTCAGCTGTGCGGACGCCTCGTGTAGACGGATCGCAGATATCACCGCTCTTACAAATTAAGGACGTCCTCCATCTGCTCCACATTTATGTGCAAAACTGAAGGGAAGGCTGGAGGTCAGATTTATACTCCCTTTGCACATACACTATATTGTCAAAAGTATTGGGATGCCTGCCATTACATGAACTTTAATGACATCCCAGTCTTATGCCCCGTACACACGATAGGATTTTCCGATGGAAAATGTCCGATCGGAGCGTGTTGTCGGAAATTCCGACCGTGTGTGGGCTCCATCGGACATTTTCCATCGGATTTTCCAACACACAAAGTTGGAGAGCAGGAGATAAAATTTTCCGACAACAAAATCCGTTGTCGGAAATTCCGATCGTGTGTACACAAATCCGACGGACAAAGTGCCACGCATGCTCAGAATAAATAAAGAGATGAAAGCTATTGGCCACTGCCCCGTTTATAGTCCCGACGTATGTGTTTTACGTCACCGCGTTTAGAACGATCGGATTTTCCGACAACTTTGTGCGACCGTGTGTATGCAAGACAAGTTTGAGCCAACATCTGTCGGAAAAAATCCTAGGATTTTGTTGTCGGAATGTCCGAACAAAGTCCGACCGTGTGTACGCCCTATTAGTCTGTAGGGTTCAATATTGCGTTGGCTGACACTTTGTAGCTATAACAGCTTCAACTCTTCTGGGAAGGCCGTCCACAAGGTTTAGGAGTGTGTCTATGGGAATGTTTGACCCTTCTTCCAGAAGCGCATTTGTGAGGTCAGGCACTGATGTTGGATGAGAAGGCCTGGCTCGCATCCGCCGCTCCAATTCATCCAAAAGGTGTTCTATTGGGCCGAGGTCAGAACTCTGTGCAGGCCAGTCAAGTTCCTCCACCCCAAACTCGCTCATCCATGTCTTTATAGACCTTGCTTTGTGCACTGGTCCAAATCATTTGGTGGAGGGGGGATTATGGGGTGGGGGTTGTTTTTCAGGGGTTGGGTTTGGCCCCTTAGTTCCAGTGAAGGGAACTCTTAAGGCGTCAGCATACCAAGACATTTTAGACAATTTCATACTCCCAACTTTGTGGGAACAGTTTGGGGATGGCCCCTTCCTGTTCCAACATGACTGTGCACCAGTGCACAAAGCAAGGTCCATAAAGACATGGATGAGCGAGTGTGGGAACTGAAATGACCTGCACAGAGTCCTGACCTCAACCTAACAAAACACCTTTGGGAGGAATTAGAGCAAAGACTGCGAGCCAGACCTTCTCGTCCAACATTAGTTCCTGACCTCACAAATGCGCTTCTGGAAGATTGATCAAACATTCCCATAGACACACTCCTAAACCTTGTGGACAGCCTTCCCAGAAGAGTTGAAGCTGTTATAGCTGCAAAGGGTGGGCCAACCCAATATTGAACCCTACGGACTAAGACTGGGATGCCATTAAAGTTCATGTGCGTTTAAAGGCAGGCATCCCAATATTTCTGACAAAATAGTGTAGTTTGGTAATTCACGTCAACACTGCTACACCTTTATCCATTAATCTGAGTCGCCCAATACTGTTTTTTTATTTATTTTTTATTTTTTTCTTGTTTGTTTTTTTTGTTTTATAGCACGTTTTTGTTAGTATTCCACTTTTTTATTTTATTTTTTATGGTTTTTCTTTTCTCAGTGGAAGTCTGGACTGCCCATCCCCTGAAGGGAAGAATGTCAGAGGGAAATGGATGAAACTACCTGCTCATCGTTCAGATTTCTATGGAGTCCTCCTCGGGTCCCATCTCCCTGGGATGGATGTGATAACAGGAGGACTAGGCACCTGAACATGGGTATGACATTTCATACAAAGGGTGAAACCTACTATATATTACTTTCTTTATTACAGAGATATTTAGGAGTATCCTCGGCTGGAGAACATTACAGCTGCTCTTTTGCAGAAAAATATTTATGTGATTCTTCTAATCTTTGCATCACTTAGCATTGTATTGAATTAACACATTCCCCTCCCACAAAGGCGTGCCTGTTATACCTGTTTACAGGTGCGTAAGAACCGGAGGCACATAGACAGGCGGTGATCTCGGCTGTGCGGACGCCTCGTGTAGACGGATCACAGATATCGCCGCTCTTACAAATGAATACCATCCTCCATCCCCATACAATGTGTGGGGTTTAGGCCCCTTTCACACCAGCAGACTGATTGGTTCCACCTGTCAGTTTTTCAGGTGGACCTGATCGGACCACTCATTGTTCTCTATTGGGTGGTCGTATGGACACAGACTGCGTGAACGTTTCCTTCCGATCTACTGGTTAATGTATCGCCATATGTCTGTTTTCAGCGGATTTTATTGGACCGGATGCCCGGCGGGTGTCGACACATGTCCGCTGACACCTGCCGGGCATACGGTTCGATAAAATCCACTGAAAACAGACGTATGGCGATACGTTCACCAGGAGATCGGAAGGAAACAGACATGCAGTCTGTTTCCATCTGACTTGCCCCATAGAGAACAGCGGGCTGTGTCCGCTCTGCACAGCGGAGCAGACACAGACCTGTCATCTACCTGCTCAGCGGTGAGAGCAGGTGGATTCCGTTTGAACGGATCCATGTGAAAGGGGCCTTAGGTTTGTGTATTCAGCTTTCTTGTATTGTAGTTACTTTTGTTGGGCTGTCTGAGGTGCTGCTTTGTTCAGATCTCTGGAGAGACACAATGGCAGCTGCAGGGGGGACCTTCACAGATCGAATAAAACCTCTTGACCAGTCTGCCAGGATAGTACAAGCTTGTCGCATAGATTTGTAGCTTTTGCAGCAATCATTTCAGCGTACGCATGTTCTTATAGTGCTGCACGATTCTGCCCAACAATAAGAATCACAATTTTTTTGCTAAGAATAAAGATCATGATTCTGGTGGTGTAACATATTTCACAATATACAAAAAAATTGGGCTAACTTTACGGTTTCTTCTTCTTTTTTTTTTTTTTCCAAAAAAATTGGATTTGAAAGACCGCTGTGCAAATACAGTGCGACATAAAATATTGCAACTGCCATTTTATTCCCTTGGGGTCTCTGCTTAAAAAAATATATAATGTTTGGGGGTTCCAAGTAATTTTCTAGCAAAAAATACTGATTTTAACTTGAAGCCAAGAAGTGTCAGAAAAAGGTTTAGTCTTTAAGTGGTTAAACTTCCCTCATTTACAGACCGAAGTTCATTCCTTTTGATCTATCTAAAGAACAAAACCTTACAATGTTTAAAGTTTAACTAAGTGGCTGAGGAATGTTGTAAAACTTGGCAGACTGCCTATTTTTTTTTTTTTTTTTTTTTGACAGCTGTCAGCTGGAGCAGAGAACTCTCTGCATACAATTGGGAAAATGGTCTGTTAAAGGGATTGTAAACCCTCACCGTTCTTCACCTCAATGCATTCTATGCGTTGAGGTGAAAAACCTCTTGTAGTTCACCAGCCCCCCCTTTTACTTACCTGAGCCCGATCATTCCTGAGCAGGAGATGAGCACACCCACTCAAGCTGGTGTCTCGGGTCATGATTGGATAGATTGAAAGCAGCGCAGCCATTGGCTCCCGCTGCTCTCAATCAAATCCAATGATGTGGGAGCTGGGGGGAGGAGCCGAGTCCTGCTGTCTGTGTCAATGGACACAGCAGCAGGACATGGAAGCGCGCCCGTACGGGTGCCCCGAGGGAGAGCGCTTCTCAACGGGGCACTCAAGAAGAGGCTGAGGCACCCCAGAAGAGGAGGATCGGGGCCACTCTGTGTAAAACCCTTGCACAGAAGAGGCAAGTATGACATGTTTGTTACCCTGTTTCCCCGAAAATAAGACCTAGAGTGATTGTCTGTGATGGCTGCAATATAAGCCCTACCCCCCAAATAAGCCCTAGTTAAAGTCCTTGTAGGTCTTACTTTCAGGGTTGGGCTTATTTTCGGGGAAACGGGGTAGGGCTTATTTGGGGGGTAGGGCTTATATTGTAGCCATCACCGACAATCACGCTAGGTCTTATTTTCGGGGAAACGGGGTATTTAAAAAACAAAACAAAACAAAGGTTTAGTTACCCTTTAAGATCGCAAGGGGGGGGGGGGGGGGATTTATGATCTTGATTCTTAATTATTAATCGTGCAGCTCTCTGTTCATAGTTGATGACCCTATTAAAGCATTATATAAAGGAAGAATGCTGTGCATGTGTAAAAACATAAAAATAAATAATGTCAATCACCACCATTACAGTGTAAATTGTCCAAAAGCACCACAAAAGTGACACATAATCACAATAAACAACATGTAGAAGAAAAAATTATGCGCTAAACAAAAATCTTATATTGGGTCGGTAAAGTGCAACTGTAGAAAGCACAAATCGTTGATAAGTTGTTGAATCTAACAAGAAAAAAAACCCTCCACCTCGTGTGCGCACCGTCACCACAGGCAATATAGACTCTTACCAGAGCGACTGGACCCTTTATTATGAAAGGTCAAACAGGCTTGATGTAACAATCTTTGCAGGGGTCATCAGCTGGAGATGTGTCCTCAGATCACGCAGGGTATTCAAACCGAGCTCCATCCATCCCACCATCATAAAATGAAAGAGATGCCAGATAGTATAAAATCCCAAAAGGTTTGTTTTACTTTTGTTTAATATAAAGTATTGCACTTACATTACTACAGGTAAAACCAGCGCTGAGTACAATATAGGCGGCCGCCTTAAGATATCCAGGCACTGTGCAAATAAATGCGACAGCAGGAAATGGCTCCTAAACCAACCGGTGTCATCACATAGAGGACTTCTTCTTTTTTGTGATGAAACCGGTTGAGTTGGGAGCTGTTTCCTGCTATCACATTTGTTTGCAAGTTCGATTTATTCTCATCATCCCCATCCCCTGTACTAGAAAAAAAATCGTGATTCTCATTTTGGCCAAAATCGTGTTCGTGCTGTGTTTTCTACTTTAATAACCCAATTACAGTGCGGCCACCATATGCTTGGAGGGTGGTAGTGACTGCCGAGTGCAACGGGGGTGGGGTACACGTCCTGCAACAGCTGTAATGCACAGCATCATGACCACAGCATGTCTACACCCGGCTGTTTTATCACGGTTACGTTATTGGGGTTGTATTTGAGATGTGCAAAGAGAGATCACACAGATACTTTGAAGTACATTTAATCGACCACTTGCCTACAGGGCACTTTCACCCCATTCCCCCCCCACCCCCTGCATGCCCAGGACAATTTTTTATTAAAAAAAAATTTTTTTTTTTTTTCACACAAATGGAGCTTTATTTAATCGCCACTGGGTTTTACTTTTTGCTAAATAAACTAAAAGACTGAAAATTTTGAAAGTTTTTCCTAGTTTCTGTTATAACATTTTGCAAATAAGTAATTTTTCTTCACTGATGAGGCTGCGCTGATGGGCACTGATGATCGGTGTGAACGATGTCCTCAGTCATTCCATTTATCGGCTCTCCTTTCCTCCAACAGACAGGGCGTGGGAGGAAAGGCCTGCTGATAACTGACAGGTCTGTTGACATGTGATTGGACACAGCTGATTACATGGTAAAGGGCTGCTGTGATTGGCCCAATCTGTGATCAGCTGTGTCCAAAGGGCAGAGTGGTCACAGAGCCACAGGTATTACCCCAGTATCCCCACCTCCTTCTTCCTTCCTTCCTTCCTTCCTTCCTTCCTTCCTTCCTTCTTCTTCCTTCTTCTTCCTTCTTCTTCCTTCTTCTTCCTTCTTCTTCCTTCTTCTTCCTTCTTCTTCCTTCTTCCTTCTTCTTCCTTCTTCCTTCTTCCTTCTTCCCCTTCTTCCTCTTCCTTCTTCTTCTTCCTTCTTCTTCCTTTTTTTTCTTTTTCTTCTTCAGCCAACGATTTGGCTTTCTCATGAAAGCGGTCTGAGCAGCTAATTAGCCGCTGGATTGCTTTCAGAAGCAGCAGGAGGGTCCCCCCCCCCCCCCCCTTCACGCCACTCGCCCATGTTTCTCATACTTGCCCCTTTTACCGGTGAGCCCAGGAAAGGATCAGACATTTCAAGCAGCTGGTCATATAGGTGAACGTAAACCAGATCACCTCTATGATCTTGGAGGAGTTATTGTGTTTTTTGTTTGCTTTTTTTTTTTTTTGCTTTACAATTCATTAAAGCGTACTTCTAAAATAATTGCATTTGAAAAACTGCTGCCCAAACACTGAGTGACATAAAAAAAAAATTGCATAGATCGCCATTTTATTCGCTAGGGTCTCTGCTCAAAAAAACGAAAAAAGTTTGGGGGGTTCTGTTTAGTTTTCTAGCAAAAAATACTGACTTTGTTTACATGTTAAAAAAAAAAAAGGGCCAGAAAAGGCCTGGTCTTCAAGTGGTTATTGGTTAATATGATACATTGTTTTTTTTGTTTTTTTCTTTTTAGGTTGGCGGAAGTGATTGGGCTTTGTCTGAAGAATAATAAAGTAAAAGATTTAATTTTGATATTCCGAATAAAGTTGATTTTAAAAGTTGTGGATGGTGGCCTCTGCTTTATTTCAGAACCTCTTATTCACCTCACACAAGTCTCAGTTTCCTTCACTCAGAACTGGAGCCAGATCATTCACAAGGTAACTTGGGCAGGAGCCAAGGGCCCCCCGGTTCACCATGGGGAGCGCAGTTGATCAGAGCTGTCCATCTGCCTGTCATAGCATGAGGGGGATGTAGTTGTAGGCAGTTGGGGGAGATTTACTAAACTAGAGCGTGCAAAATCTGGTGCAGCTCTGCATAGAAATCAATCAGCTTCCAGGTTTTATTGTCAAAGCTGAATTGATGAAGTTAGAAGCTGATTGGATGCCATGCACAGCTGCACCTGATTTTGCACTCTCTAGTTTTAGTAAATCTCCCCCACAGTGATGTGACATGCTGGGATTTGTTGGATGTCCCAATCCTCCCTTTTCCCAATTGTCACTCCAATAAAGACAGTACAACAACTTTATGGCAAAAATTGCTGAAACCCAAGTTTAGGAAACCATTTCAAACATTTATTCCACAACATGGAGTCCTACCACAGAGTCACTTGCCTGTCGAAGGGGTCCTGCGTGGCTCAAACGTTACCGTATATTTATCATGTGACCAGACCGTGGAATAAAGCTTTGGACCTTTTCGAGGAATCCTTGGTGTGCTGATGACATTTTCTTGGATTATTCAGTTTCCAGCCTATGGTCATTACAGCATCGCTGAACAGCCGGTTTTCTTGAATGTGTGGGCGGGGAACATTGCGTTCGGATCTACCACAGATTTTTGGCACCTCGGCTGCCACCCCATGAACCGAGGATATGCTGTCAGAGCCTCATATTTTGATAAAATGCTTTTGGTGTAAAAATAAATAAAGATATATTAATATCTTAAATAGAAAACTTTTTTAGTTTATTCAGCGTGAAATGGAGCTTAGTTATGTAGCACGAGGCTGTATATTCTGCAATAGTTACATTTTTGGTAAACTCATTCAATGAATCCAAGCTCTGCAAGCTGAGATAACATGCACTGCATTTGATGCATTCACACAATTTCACAGTAATCATGAGATAAAACAAGGTTCAGGAATATTCCTTTATCCCATTGTTTTGCAAATCTATGTACACTACAAACTATATGATTGAATCTGTTCTGATATCGCTGTTTTACTAACCTGACAGCTTATTATTATCAATAGGAAACCTTCATTTTGTTTGCAAATATTAAAGTTTCTAACTTCAAGCAAGAATAAGTCCTTACATTTAAAGAGCACCTGTCATTTCAGGTCCATCATGGCAGCGCCTGTTAGCGGCATCCACTCTACCGCCACGTCCCTCACCTTGTTGTGTCCATGCCGCATCACCAGCCGTCCCATTAAAGTGAATGAGACTGTTGGTGAGTCACCAGCGGGTCAGAGGAGGAGCCTCTGCGGGACAGAGATGACAGTTGCTCTTTAAGACCCCTTTCACACTGGGGCGTTTTTCAGGCGTTGCAGCGCTAAAAATAGTGCCTGAAAAAAGCGGATCCTTTCACACTGGAGCGGTGCGCTGGCAGGACCTTAGAAAAAGTCCTGCCAGCAGCTTTTGGAGCGGTGAACTCACCGCTCCTCCACCGCTGTTCCCCATTGAAATCAGTGGGGCAGCGCTGCGATACCGCCGGCAAAACGCCGCTCTGGCAGCATTTTGTGGGCGGATTTAACCCCTTTTTGGCCGCTAGCGGGGGTTAAAACCACCCTGCTAGCGGCTGAATAGCGCCGGTAAAGCGGCGCTAAGAGCGCCGTTTTACCGCTAACACCCTAGGCAGCATAGTGTGAAAGGGCTCTAAAAATTATGATTTCAATTGAGTTGATTTAAATCAAATCCACCCTGTTCAAAGTCTTGTCCAGGTGGTACTTTACTCCGGCTAGAATTGCTAAATCCCCCCCCCCCACCTACCCCATCTACATGCTTTAGGTGATGCTCAGACCTAGGAGACATGAAGCATATATGGTGGACATGCCCTAAGGTCAAACGACTGTGGATAAAGGTCTAGACCAGGGATATGCAATTAGAGGACCTCCAGCTGTTGCAGAACTACAAGTCCCATGAGGCATAGCAAGACTCTGACAACCACAAGCATGACACCCAGAGGCAGAGGCATGATGGGACTTGTATTTTTGCAACAGCTGGAGGTCCGCTAATTGCATATCCCTGGTCTAGACTAAGGATGGGCTCGGGCGTGCTAGCAACTCCATGTGCCCGCCAGGAAGCTGACACCGCGCAGCGCTAATCACAGGCAGTGAGACATTTCCTAATCTGCAACCGCGGATGGGGAAATGTCTCACTGCCTGTGATTAGCGCTGCGCGGTGTCAGCTTCCGGGCGGGCACATGGAGTTGCGAACACGCCCGAGCCCATCCTTAGTCTAGAACAGTGGTCTTCAAACTGTGGCTCGGATGCGGCCCTTGAGCACTATTTCTGCGCCTGACACCATCTATGGGGTACTAGTCCTCCCACTGACTCCAGGGATGGGGCACTATTCCTGCAACCAACAATGGGGCACTATTCCTCCCACTAATACCAAAGATGTGACGTTGTTTACTTCCACTGATACCAGAACATTTTCTACTCCCACTGGCCACACTCCGGCCTCCCAATGTCTGAAGGACAGTAAACTTGGCCCTTTGTTTGGAAAGTTTGGAGACCCCTGGTCTAGAACATGGTCAGTTTGGTGTTACATATACATTTACGAAAAGACCCTTGGGAAGCGATCCTACACAAACTGATAGAAGGCGTGACCAAGTGAGAGCACACTCTTGTGACCCATGTGTTCTCAGCCACGAAACGGACGATTGCAAAAGTGTGGCAGACGCCGATTCTCAACTTCGACGAAGTAAAAGCCTGTTGCATGGTACTCTGGTGAATGAGAAACTGACGGTTGATACTGACACATGATTAATTCTTATGTACCTGGAATAGATTACTTCCCATCAACACAACCGCCTACATGCTTATCAAAAAATAAAAGTGGCCCAAAATAGTAAAAAAAAAAAAAAAAATTTTTTTTTTTAATCAAAATAAAACTGGCCCAAAATAGTAAAAAAAAAAAAAAAAAAAATTTTTTTTTTAATCAAAATAAAACTGGCCCAAAATAGTAAAAAAGAAATCTTTTTTTATATATATATTATCAAAGAAAAACTGGCCCAAAATAGTAAAAAAAATAATCTTTTCTTTTTTTTTCTTTTTTTTTTTTAATATATATATTATTATCAAATAAAAACAGGCCCAAAATAGTTAAAAAAAAATCCTTTATTTATTTATTTATTTTATTTAGCTGTATATTTCTTGGTACAACCATAACCAAAGAACAACCCAAAATAAATTCTGCTCCTGGCGATTGCAGTGATACCATTATATGTGTGTGTTAGTTGTTGTTTGTTCCCGTAGTACAGCCCAGAAACCATAGTGTACATTTTCCTTTTTTTTTTTTTTTTTTTTTTTTAATCCTACTTTACCACTTACGGACTGCCCCCCGTCATTATACGTTGGCTCTTTGAAGTGGAATATCGTTGTTATGGCAGCAGCTAGCTACCATAACCCCGGTATTATCTTCTTCAGCGGGCGGTCCGCTTTCAGATAAAACTGGTCTCTGCGACAGATTTGTCACGAGATCACTTTTATCGGTGGCGGCCTCTCCCGCCGCACTCTGGTGCCCTCTACAGCTTACCGGAGCCGCCGGCAGCGGTGGAGGCGATTGCATCCTGTCAACTGCTTAGCATGGAGCCAAGTGAGGGGAAGATGGCCTCTCACTCAGGGGTACATATAGCAAGAAGTACAGGCCTCAGGATTGAATATCAGAAAGCGTGCAGGAGTCAGGGGGGCATATTAAAGAATGTGCAGGGGTCATGAGTGCATATCACAGTGAAACAAAGCCAGTGCTAAACACCCAAAACCACTGTACAGACGCTTGCAAATAAAGATAGCATACTAAACCTTAAATGATGTAATAAAATAGCGCTGCATTTTACTTTTTATTATATAAAGGAGTGCATATGACAGAGTGCAGGGGTCAGGAGCGTGTAACGCAGAGAATGCAGGGGTCAGGAGCATGTAACGCAGAGAGTGCAGGGGTCAGGAGCATGTAACGCAGAGAGTGCAGGGGTCAGGGGCATGTAAGGCAGAGAGTGCAGGGGTCAGGAGCATGTAATGCAGAGAGTGCAGGGGTCAGGAGCATGTAACGCAGACAGTGCAGGGGTCAGGGGAGTGTAACGCAGAGAGTGCAGGGGTCAGGAGCGTGTAATGCAGAGAGGTCAGGGGCGTGTAATGCAGAGATTGCAGGGGTCAGGGGCGTGTAATGCAGAGAGTGCAAGGGTCAGGAGCGTGTAATGCAGAGAGTGCAAGGGTCAGGAACGTGTAATGCAGAGAGTGCAGGGGTCAGGAGCGGGTAATGCTGGTGTCAGGATTGTGTAATGCAGGGGTCAGGAATGTGTAATGCAGGGGTCAGGAGCATGTAATGCAGATAGTGTACGGGTCAGGAGCGTGTAACACAGGGAGTGCAGGGGTCAGGAGCGTGTAATGCAGAGAATGCAGGAGTCAGGAGTGTGTAACTCAGATAGTGCAGGGGTCAGGAGCGTGTAACGCAAAGAGTGCAGGGGTCAGGAGCGTGTAATGCAGATAGTGCAGGGGTCAGGGGCGTGTAATGCAGAGAGTGCAGGGGTCAAGGGCATGTAACGCAGAGAGTGCAGGGGTCAGGAGCGTGTAACGCAGATAGTGCAGGGGTCAGGAGTGTGTAACGCAGAGAGTGCAGGGGTCAGGAGCGTGTAATGCAGAGAGTACAGGGGTCAGGAGCGTGTAATGCAGAGAGTGCAGGGGTCAGGAGCGTGTAATGCAGATAGTGTAGGGGTCAGGAGCGTGTAACACAGGGAATGCAGGGGTCAGGAGCGTGTAATGCAGATAGTGCAGGGGTCAGGAGCGTGTAACGCAGAGAGTGCAGGGGTTAGGAGCGTGTAATGCAGAGAGTGCAGGGGTCAGGAGCGTGTAATGCAGAGAGTGCAGGGGTCAGGAGCGTGTAATGCAGAGAGTGCAGGGGTCAGGAGCGTGTAATGCAGAGAGTGCAGGGGTCAGGAGCTTGTAACGCAGAGAGTGCAGGGGTCAGGAGCGTGTAATGCAGATAGTGCAGGGGTCAGGAGCGTGTAACGCAGAGAGTGCAGGGGTCAGGAGCTTGTAATGCAGAGAGTGCAGGGGTCAGGAGCGTGTAACGCAGAGAGTGCAGGGGTCAGGAGCTTGTAATGCAGAGAGTGCAGGGGTCAGGAGCGTGTAATGCAGAGGGTGTAGGTGTCAGGAGAGCATATTTAAGAGAGTGCAGGGGTCACAAGTGCATGTCATAGAGAGTTCAGGTGTCAGGAGTGCATAGTGCAGACAGTGCAAGGCTCTGTGGTTCATTTTGCAGAGAGAAAAGGTCACAGGCATGCACAATGCAAAAAGTGCAGGGGTCAGTAATGCAGAGAGTACAGGGGGTGTTGACTCTCTCTGGGGGTGTTATGTCCGCAGCTCTGTGTAACCCACAAAACATGTAGCCCCCCCAAGTATGCTACTGGTAAATGTGGTGGAGACACTGAAATACCTCCCAACTTTTTGAGATGAGAATGAGGGACACCAGTTAACAAATGTAAGTAGGTATAGGACACACCCCCTTGTCACGCCCCCTTAAAGGACAATTATAGGGGGGGGGATATATATTAGTTAAACCCACAAGAGCTTTTTTAATCACTTCTATTCCTTTATATTGGCTTTTGAAATTTACAAATGCAGAAATTGGGTGAAAAGTTTAGCATTGTTTTGAAAGCTAAAAAGTGCATTTTATATACAACTATATAGATCAGACCAAAATAGGGGACAGATGAGGAGGAATGAGGGACAGAGGGACATTGCTCCAAATCAGGGACAGTTGGGAGCTGTGCAGTGGCGGTCCTGGCAGGTACAGGGGTCAGCACAGTTGGGGGGGGGGGGGGGGGGTATGAAGCAGAAGAAGGACAAACATAATTAAAAAAAAACATATTAAAAAAGAACAGCAAGAGAATGCAAATTCTGCTATCAGCACCTCAGTTAGCAAAAAAAACCCCAAACAAAACAAATAATAGCTTTAATGGACGTTTTATATTCCCCCCTCCTCCTCCGCTGACCCTCAAAATCTAAAAGAAAACAAATAAAAAAACTGGCTTTTGCCCTTAACAAAGATGGCGGCGCCCGTCCGTCCGTCAGCATCGGCTATCTACTCGGCGGTTGACGCTGCGGACTGCGTGAGGTGACGGCTCTCCCGCGAGCGGCAGAGTTTGAAAAGGGTGAGTGGAGGAGAGAGGGGGAGAGCCGGTACCGTTAATGGAGGGTGCTGGTTGCTAGTGGTAACAGCTCTGTCTCGGGGGGAGTCAGTAATGAATGGAGGGGTAACACTGTGTGTTTAGGGACCCCCCATCATCCATATAGATGTCACACTGGGGGGGGTCCTGCTTTTGCTTATCCCATAGACATGAATAGGACGGTGGGCTCTGGGGGGGATATATGGCCCCCCTTCTGTGACTGAGGCCTGACAACACATAGAGAGCTATTAATAAGGAGGGGGAGGGGGATCTGTCCTCTGATTGGAGCAGATCTGGCAGATGACAGCTCTGTGTCTGCACAGTGGACACACACAGCCCCCCCCCCCCCCGCCGTGCTCTATTGTGGGGGGGGGAGTATACGCACTCTGTATACACACCTGACTGCCCCCCCCCCGATCCCATTCCATTTGTTCCTAGCGGGTCGGAGGTGGGCGGGTGTAAACGGACAGAAGTTCTTTTACACCCACTGGTCCATCGGGGTGAATGGACCGTCCAATCAGTTCCTCCGTGTGAATGGGGCCTCATAGGACAGACTAGGGGAGTGGTTGGAGGAGGGGGGGTTATAATAGGGAATAGAGGGGTAATAAGACAAGAGGGGGGGGCATTATTAGGAAATGAAGGGGTAATAGGACACACTGGGGGAGGAGGGGGTAGAAGTGTATGAATAGAGAATGGAGGGGTAATAGGAGGACAGACTGGGGGGGAGGGGGGTATTAGTAGGAAATGGGGTGACAGGAGTAGAGGGGTAATAGGACAGACTAGGGTAGGTGGGGTATTATTGGAGGGGTAATAGGACAGACTAGGGTAGGTGGGGTATTATTGGAGGGGTAATAGGACAGACTAGGGTAGGTGGGGTATTATTGGAGGGGTAATAGGACAGATTAGTGATGGTGATTGGGGAGGGAAGGGGGGTTAATAGGGAATAGAGGGGCAATATGTTACACTGGGGGAGGGGGTAGAGGCATTATTGGGGAATAGAGGGGTAATAGGACACACTGGGGGAGGAGGGGGTAGAAGTGTATGAATAGAGAATGGAGGGGTAATAGGAGGACAGACTGGGGGGGAGGGGGGTATTAGTAGGAAATGGGGTGACAGGAGTAGAGGGGTAATAGGACAGATTAGGGTAGGTGGGGTATTATTGGAGGGGTGATAGGACAGACTAGTGATGGTGATTGGGGAGGGAAGGGGGGTTAATAGGGAATAGAGGGGCAATATGTTACACTGGGGGAGGGGGTAGAGAGGCATTATTGGGGAATAGAGGGGTAATAGGACACACTGGAGGAGGAGGGGGTAGAAGTGTATTAATAGAGAATGGAGTAGTAATAGGAGGACAGACTGGGGGGGGGGAGGGGGGTATTTATACTAAGAAATGAAGGGGTAATAGGACAGAGTGTGTGTGTGTGTGTGTGTGTGTGTGTGGGGGGGGGGTAATAGGAAGTGGCAGGGCAATCAGACATAGAGGTATTTTTAGGGAATGGAGGGGTAACAGTATAGACTAGTGGTGGTAGGGGGGTTATAACAGGGAATAGCGGGGTATTAGGACACACTGGGGGAGGATAGAGGGGTAATAGTTGAGGGGTTCTGGGGTCACTGAGAAGGGGGGGGGGGAGGGGGTACAGTGTGGTATAAAGCAAATGAAAGTCGCTACGCTCTGCACCGCTGTGTATTGGATATGTGAGGAGGATTGGTGCAAAGGCTGCCATTCCCATAAGCCTGACACATATCCTGTACAGTAAGCCAGTGTTCCGTCAAATCTTGTAATGGAAGTGACGTTCCGTCTCCGCCATCTTGGTACACCCTGCACTCGGCTGCAGTAAGCCTACAGTCTGAAGTCGCCAAGCAGACCTCTTGTTACACCCACCGAAATTTTGCATTTCAGATTTTATAGTGAAATACAGTATTTAGAAGTCCGTGACACTGTTTTAAAGTTGGATTTTAAAAGCAACGGTGTTCTGTCAGATTAGCAAACCTGTGAGACCAGCAGGCTCTCCGCTGCTTTTAAAATTCAACATCAAAACAGTGCCACAGACTTCTAAATACTGTATTTCACGATATAAGCTGAGTTTAGTGGTAAAAATAAGTGTGAAATGCAAGATTTCGGTGGGTGTAAAAAGATGTCCGCTTGGCGACTTCGGAATGTAGGCTTAGCGTGGCCAAGTGCGAGGTGTACCAAGATGGCCGTACTTCCATAACGAAATCTGACGGGTCGCCTAATCAGACAGAACACCGGCACTCCACCATGGAACTGTACAGAGCACTTTACCGCTTACGCTTCTCACCCCACAAAGGGCCTTAATCGTAGCTGGTGGTGATTATGAGCCTTTGCAGGGGGAAATGCGTAAGCAGACTGCACTTGTGATGTTTTACCTGGTCTGCAGTAAAGTGTTCTGTACAGTTCCATGGTGGAGTGCCGGCTTACTATCCAGGATATACAGTGTGGTGTATTATTTATCTCAGTATGATGTGTATGGGGAGTGATGATCTCTGTCCTGGGGGTGGCCATGTTCCCTCATTACATGTGCGGGTTCAGCTTCCTCCTCTGGTGCTGTTTGCTCTGTATTGCTCCCCTCGGTGGGGTCGGCCGGCCTTCACTCACACTCCTCGTTGTCTCTTCTCTCCAGGTTCATCATGGCTGGCAAGATGGACACTGAGCAGGCGCTGCTGTCCTGTATGCAGGAATTCCGGAGCCACTTTATCAGTCAGAGCAGTGAAGAGAATTCCATCCAGGAGGAGAGGGATGTGTACAAGGAGTCTCTGAAGGATCTCACAGGTGACCCAACTCTACCCTCCCCCACCTGTGACCCATCTGCCCCCCTGTGACCCATCCGCCCCCCTCTTCAACAGTGGTCCGCCCACCCCACTCCTCCCCTATGGTGACCTTTTCAGCTGAGTGGAGTAAAGAAATAAATGTAGATTGTGAGTGGATCGCTCTTCTAACCAGCAAGATGTCGGATATGCCCAGGTGCTGGTGGGATTGGTGGATTCTTATGAGCTGTACACACCCAGGATCAGCATAGGAAGCTTATTATATGAATGTCTCTGATTAATCATCAGATCTCCTCTATTCCTCCTCTGATTTCACACATCTCCTGTATAAAAAATAAATAAATACGCCAAGACCAAACAAATGACTCCAAACTCTTAATGATACCTTTCATTCAAAACAATATACAGGAGGCGGCACCAAAATGAATTAGAGTAGGGGCCTCCAAACTGTGGCCCCCTGGGCCGAATCTGGCCTGCCACAGGATTTGCATAGATTGAGGATTCAGGTCAGCAGAGGCTGCCTATGGTCTCCACTTCTACTGTCCAACCTCGACCCCTGCAGAGTTTTCCCCTGCTGCATTGCCATCGTCCCTGATGGGGACTCTGATGTAAGGAGGGACTGTGTTGTCATTCCTGATGGAAACATTGATATAGGGGGGAATCTGATGTGAGGAGGACCCAGATGTGGGGCAAACTGCGTTGTTGCCATCCCTGATGGGGACTCTGATGCAAGGGAGGCTCTAATGGGGACCCTGATGTTAGGGGGACTCTGATGGAAACCCTGATGTGGGGGGGGGGGTTGATGGGGACTCGGAGGTGTGGGGGGAACTACGTTGTCGCCATTTCTGATAGGGACCCTGATGTAAGGGGGGTCTCTAAAGGAAACCCTGATGAGGGGGGGGGGACTCCGAGGTGAGGGGGACCCAGATGTCATCATCCTTGATGTGAGAGAGGCTCTGATGTAAGCCCAGATGTAGGGGGGACTCTGATGTAAAAGGGAATCTGAGGTGAGGGGGACCCAGTTGTGGGGTGAACTATGTCGTCACCATTCCTGATGGAGATCCTGATATAAGGGAGGGCTCAGATGGAAATCCTGATGTAAGAGGGGCTCATTCATTTATAATGGGTCACCCATCCCACTCTGGCATACAGACTAGGGGTCGACCAATATCGTTTTTTCAGGGCCGATACCGATTTTTTTTTTTTGGCTGCCTTTTAGGCCGATAGCCGATATTAGGTGCCGATATTCTGTACATTACTGTCACCTGCCACCCAGATGCAGCATGTCAGTTTTCACCTGCCACCCAGATGTCATCACCTGCCACCCAGATGTCATCACCTGCCACCCAGATGCAGCTTGTCCCTATTTACACTACTTCTGGCAGCCTCTCCCCAGCTCCCCATAACTATCTCTCTGCTCGCCCGCGGCTGCAGCTCCGTCAAGAGCAGCCTTCGCTGCCCTACTGTAGAGGCGGAAGAGCGGTGATGCGAGGCGGGCAGCAAGAGATGATGTAATTTGGCAATATAAATTTGGCAAAGACTGCAGCAAGCGCCGCGCAGGGACAGGGGGAGGAGCTCTGACCAATATCGGGAAGTTTCTGACCGACGCTGATTATTTGAAAAATGGGAGTATCGACCCCCAATAATCGTCCGCTCCGATAATAGGTCGACCCCTAATACAGACCCTATGTAGGAGGGGCTTGGTGGAAAGGGGTTATCACAAGTACATAGTAACACGGACACATTGGAAATGTGAAGAGTTGGGGTAACATACTCTTTAATTATTATTCTTTGTGTTTTCTCCTTGCAGAGATTTGGGCTAGAAAATACAGAGAAGGAGAGATGATGATTACGAAGTCTCTGGAATTCAGAAAAGGTGAGACAGTGGACTTTGTTGGACTTCTAGCAGGAAAAATGACAGAATTTTGGTTATTTCAGGTTCCACAAACTTAATTTTGTCTGCTCATTTCTGGGCAGGTATAAACCTTCCTCTCAAACTCCTCTAACCCTTTCTACATGTTTTTTTTTTCCCCTTGCGAAGCGAGCTATGCTCATCTATGAATGCTGCTCAGGCACCTGACCCGACCCCTTTCTGGGTGCGAGGCACCTCTGATCCAGCCCCTGCAGTAGTGCCAACACTGGATAGTCCCGGATAGTCCCCTTTCATTGACATCACTGCTGCAGACTCCTCTTCTGGATCTTGAGGACGTTCCTGAGTCAATGATGGCAGTGATGTGGACATCTAAACAGAAGAGAAGACTCTGAACTGGACCATCATGTGAAATTAGGTGCGTAAAAAGAACATTTAGGGGGAGATTTACTAAAACTGGAGCGTGCAAAATCTGGTGCAGCTTCAATCAGATTCCAGGTTTAATTGGCAAAGCTTAACTGAACAAGCTGAAGTTAGAAGCTGATTGGCTCCCATGTACAGCTGCACCAGTTTTAGTAAACTTCACCCTTAGTGATCAGGTAGGGGCAGATCAGGGGAGCCCTGAGAACTGGTTTAAAGTGGAACAAAAGTCCCAAAACTGACAGCTTTTGATTGCAGAAGAGACATGCACTGTAATAAAATGTTCCTACATGGCTGTTTGCCATCTCCTTACAGTGCTTTGCAAATCTCTGAGTACCGGCATGCACCGGAGTGACGCCCCCCCCCGCCAGCCAATGAGGAGGCCCGAAGACCAGCACTTGGAAGAAGGTGCCGGCACAGGACCGTTGGACAGGTAAGTAGGGGAACTTCAGTTCCGCTTTAACGTGGAGCTCCACCCAAAAGGGGAAACTCTGCTTGTTGAAAACCCCCTCCACTGCCATGTTTGGCACTTTTTTTGGGGGGGGCGGGTACATGGTTTTGATAGGAACCCGCTTCAACTTCCAGCTCAGATTGCCGCAGCGAACTGAGCTGGAAGTTCACTGCATGCCCCCCTTCCTCCGCAGCTAGGGTCTGAAACAACTAATCGATTATGAAATTAATCGATTACTATTTTCATAATCGATTAATCGCCCAGTAACATAATGGGGTTTAAAAAACTAAAAATTAGCCCTTTATAGTACAAACAGCAAATAATCGCTACTGTAAATATTACTTTCACTGTTCCACAGTAAAAAAAAATTAACCCCTTACAGTAGCTTTTTGTACTATAAAGGGTTAATTTTAGTTTTTTTTAACACCATTATTTTACTAAACATCTTAGGTCTGGTTCACACCTATGTGTTTTTTGCAGAAACACCCTACAGTTCATTTAATATGGTGTCCTATGGGACACGTTCACGTCTATGCTTTTTTTTTCAGCTGCTGCGTATTTGGAAAGTGTCAAGGACTTTTTCCAATGCAAAACGGTGCTTTTTTGGTTCAATATACTTTAATAGAGAAGCTGCAGAAAAGCATGTAGTGTGTGTTTGCAACAATTTGTGTTTTTTTTTTTTTATCTGCCCAACAACAAATTGGCCCAAAAAAAGAAGCATGAAAAGAATGCAAATCGCAGCAAAATCACGTTTGCAAAAATCAAAACGCACAGCAAAAAGCACTGCAGAAATAGGTCAAAAGCAAACTGCATAGGTGTGTACCGAGCCTTATGTTGGCCACACGGATCAATTTTCAGATGAGAATATTCAGACGAAAAATCTTTGTACATTCGCTGAATGAAAGAATGTTGTTGGAAATTTTCACTTGCTTTTAACATTCTGTTTTAGAATGAATGTAATTTCTGAACTAAAACCACAAACACTGTCTGAAAATTCCTTTCACCAAGAAATTTTCTATTTCTAATTTTTCCCGTCACTGTGGTTGAAAACAAAACATCAATTTGACCCCACTAACGATTAGAAAATCGAACTAACGTTTTTAAAATTACATTTTTTTTTTAAGGAAGACATTGTTTATGTATTGTGTATGGCCAGCATATCATATATTACAGTTCTGTTTGAAAATCTGCAAAACGGTCTAGCTTTTTTTTTTTTTTTTTTCTTTAAATAAAAAAAAATTGATCTCTGAGTCTGATGATATTTAAAAGCATTAACATCTAATAGTATATACAGTAAGTATCAAAAATTACCGCGCTACTCACTGTAGTAAAAACTCGGTTATAAAACTAGAAAAGCTGCAGTCTTAATGTGAGGCGTGCACATACTAGACAAAAATAATCAAGAAAGACCGCGCTAAAAACAATAGCATGTGATGTAACTAATCAAAACATGATTACTTGTATGAAAATAATATACATCAAAATATGAAAAAAATATTAGAATATGAATCACCAAAAATCTATTGAAAGTGAATATAGAAAAAGTGACTGAAAAATAAAAGTCCCAAATAAGGTTAAGAAAGTGACTGAAACGTCACAAAAACACACAGTCCTTGAGGCCAAGGCAGATGCAATCAGTGATCATAGACGTATAACACACAGTCCTTGGGGCCAAGGCAGATGCAATCAGTGATCATAAACGTAAAACACCCAGTGAGAAATCCTCCACCTATTGAGATGTGCGCTTACCAGAGGTAAGCTGTAAATCAGCTTAATAGTGAACCTCCACTCTGGGGAAATCAGCTCCTCAGGTCTCCACACAAGGAAGGGGGTGGACAGGATCTTTCAATAAAATGGACTCAATCCGCATAACAGGAGGACCCAAAAGGACAAAACAAATTCTCCATAGATGTAAAATCGCGAGTAAAGGCACATAGGATATACAACAGCCGGCCGGCTTGCATGCATGCACCCGTTCAAACGATGACGTCAGCGCGTCAGCCTTCCGACGTACGTTTCGTCCTATTGGACGTCGTCATGGGAACGGGCGACGCACTGACTCATCGCTATATATAGACCAGGAACAAAAACCAAACCTCGCTTTGAAGCTCAGATGGCGTCACGGCACCGTCCTACACGGAAGCAGAAAATGTGTAACCTATAGTCTTTAAAATAGGCAGACAGCACTTCCGCCAATACATTAGGACCCTTCCAGTGCTGGCAGAACTAAAATAATGAAACGGTCACACTGAATGAAATCAAAACCAAACTAGATTTTGTTATTAGGATTTTACATAATATATGTATAAAGGGATGAAAATTAAAAACATACAAAAAGGGAAACATGTGTAAAAAACTCTCCTCCGTTTAAAAGCGGGACAAATGGAGATTGCACTAAAGGATGATCAGACCACAATACAGATATAACTGTAATTGATGGAAAACTAGGATACCACTCTAAAGGTGGTTGAGGATGTTGAAATACCGACCTCCACTGGAGATTCAAAGCGAGTAAACAGAATGTAGTATGTATAATGTTAAAATCCTACATATTGTTAACAACTTCAATATAAGATGGAAAAAATTGTGATTAAACAACATGAAAATAAAATAGAAGAATAGTGTTGAGAAAAAAAAAAAAAAAAAAAATTTTTTTTAAATAAAATTAAAATATGAAATGACAAAAATGATAAAAGGATAACAATGAACAACTTTTAAATATGATTATCATGAGTTGTCCAAAAATGCATTAAGATCTACATCCACATTAAGTCCAAAGGGAGTGTAGCACTTCAATCTGTGTATCCATGTCATTTCAAGCCTAGAGATCCCACGTATAATAGACCCCCCCCTCCAATGTGGGGTATATCTATCAATGCCTAGAAAAATGGTTTTCTTAGGGTCTCGATTGTGTACTTCAAGATAGTGTCTGGAGACCGGATGTTTGGGGAAACCAGTAAAAATGTTGGTGATATGCTCGTTGAGTCTTACAGATAGGGGGCGTTTGGTCCTCCCCACGTATTGTAATCCACAAGGACATTGAAGAAGGTACACCACACGCTCTGTGGAGCATGTAATAAATGATCTAATTTCAAACTCTGTAGAAGTACTGGTGGAAATGAACTTATGAGTTCTTCTGTGAGTGCATCCACTGAGAGAGCACACCCTACATTTTCTGCATTGATAGAATCCAATCATATATTCAAAGAATCCCCTCTTGGTAGGAGGGGAGTCGAGAATATTCGGGGCCACTCTACCTCTCAAAGAGGGGGCACCCTTATATATCACCTGTGGCTTAGCTGGAAGGATGGTACCTAATATTTGATCGTTCTTGAGAACATGCCAATGCTTATCTATCAACTTAGCTATATTTCTGTGTTGTAAGGAATAAGTAGTGATGAAGGGGACTGAAGGTGCTCTGCCATTATCAGGTGTCTTGGTTTTAAGTAGACTACTCCTATCGATGGTGGTCACTTCATCCAATGTGCTCCTTAGAGAAGTCTCGGAATAGCCCTTCTCTAAAAAGCGTTCTATCAAAATATTTGCTTGGACCAAGAACTCCTCATGGTCGGAGCAATTACGTTTTAAGCGAATAAGTTGGCTTTTCGGCACAGACCTCAGCCAGGTCTTATGATGGCAACTATCGGTCGGTATATAGGAATTCTGATCCGTATTTTTAAAGAAAGTTGCCGTAGTAAACTGCCCCTCTTTGATGCCAATTTTGAGGTCCAGAAAGTTGATTTCGGACTGACTGGCCTCATAGGAGAGTCTAATGCCACGGTCATTATCATTCAACCCTCTCATGTATAAATCAAGATCTTCACGATCCCCATTCCATAGGAGGAGGATGTCATCTATATACCTGGCCCACAACACCACCTGGGGTTTTTGTTGGGCATAGATGACATCCTCCTCCCACAGGGCCATGAAGAGGTTCGCTAAGCTGGGGGCATATTTAGCCCCCATAGCGACACCTCTATCCTGCCTATAGAATTGGCCTCCAAACCAAAAATAATTCCTGGTGGCCACAAAATGAAGTAGCTGCATGATAAAACATATTTGTTCATCAAACAGAGATGAATCACGTCTAAGGTAATACTCAACCGCAAATAACCCTAAGTTATGTGGTATCACTGTATATAATGAGGCGACATCAGCTGTCACTAGCCACCAAGATGGACCTGGGGTGTAATCAGAAAGTTTATTGATCACATGGCGGGTGTCCTTCAAATAAGACGGCATCCCTGTGACCAATGGTTGTAAGTAAAAATCTATATACCTGCCCACCCGGGACGATATGGAATCAATTCCACTAACGATGGGACGTCCCGGGGGGCAGGTAGGATGTTTGTGAATTTTGGGTAAGTAGTAAAGAACCGGGGTGCGCGGGGCCTTGGGAACTAGATAGGATTTCTCCTTACTGTTTAAAATACCCTGTTCAAACCCAAATTTAATCAGCACCTCCAATTCTTTCTTATATTGAGCCTTGGGGTCAGATCTGAGGGGGGTGTATGTTTCACGATCACCCAATATATTGGACATCTCTGTGAGGTAATCCTTCCTATCCAATACGATAATGCCCCCCCCTTTATCCGCTGGCCTAATAACTAAGTTTTTGTTCAAATAATACAGTATATCCCTTTATGAATAGTATATACAGTATATCTCTCCTCGAATAGTATATACAGTATATCTCTCCTTAAATAGTATATACAGTATATCTCTCCTTAAATAGTGTATACAGTATATATCTTCTGTCTGTTATTCTCAGAGTGGATTCGAGATTTTGCTCTCTAACCATATAGTTGGTTATTTATATTTACCACTGCATCGAGATATTTAAGAATAAATTGCCTTTTTTTTAACTTTACATATTAACTATATTATATACCACACTTTTTTTAATTGGAAAACCAATTAATCGAAACAATAATCGGCCAACTAATCAATTATTAAAATAATCGTTAGTTGCAGCCCTACCCGCAGCCTTCTGGGACACATCGCAGGTCCCAGAACACTATGGGACCATTCACAAGGCACAGCGCGGCCCGCGCATGTGTAGTAGGAAACTGGCTGTGAAGCTGCTAGGCTTCACTTCCTTTTTCTCTTACTTCTGATGCCGGCGCATGCACCCGAAGCCGATTTGAAAATCCATTTGAGTGAGGACATCACTGGATCCTTGGACAGGTAAGTGTCCTTATATTAAAAGTCAGCTGATACAGTATTTGTAGCGGCTCACTTTTTGACATTTTTTGGGAAAGCCTGGAGCTCCGCTTTTAAGTCTAAACATTTCTTTTTAATGCATTCTATGCATTAAGATAAAAAATGTCCCAAACGTCTATGGACACACAGCCTGGATTGGGCGCATGCCCGCACAGGTACCTCCTTAGCACACAGCTTGCTGTAGAGGCACTTGTAAAAAAAAAAAAAGGAATGGTGACGGACTCCAGAAAGGTACTGCTCATTTCAAAACCATTGCATAGAGCAGGTAAGTATAGAATCCTTTTTCATTAAAATAATAATAAAAAAAAATAGCTTTATGATCACTTTAATAATGGAAAATGATGCTGGAATCCTGTTGAGATGTATTTGTCCTCCTATTCCTGTACATAGATGTGGAGTGGCAGAACAAGCGCATTGAGGAGAAGCAGGAGGACATCCTGCAGGAGGCCGCTAAGCTGAAAGAAAACAGGAAGCAGTGCGAGGAGCTGGCCGAGCACATCCAGAAGTTACGGGAAGAGTTAAACAAGAAGAAGGAGTGTAAGTTCTATGCTGGGGCTCTGTGTGTGCTCAGGTTTGAGTCCCAATACCAGACATCCACTATTACTTTTTAAAGGATAACTCCACCATTTGGACCATGTTACACCCATATTTAGAGTGTAGCATGATGTAAATGGGATTGCAGATGGACTTCCTCAATGGAACATGAGTATGATGATTATCACACTCGTAGTCCACTGACGCACTTCTCTAACTAAGGCCTCGTTCACATGGTAGTAGCTATGCTTACACCCGTGCAAAGGCCCATCTTTGCAGGCACAGTATGCACAGGTGTTTCATGCACCCGCGTCTGTGCAGTGCCATTCATGTCTGTTGGGACACAGTGGATGTACGGACGCAGCATCTCCTCCCAATTTGGCAGCCATGCAGGTGTGTGTCCCTGAACGCACGCTGTTGGCTGTCAAATTGGGACCAGCAGCTATGTTCATGCAGATGCTCTGTCCCAAAAGACATGAATGGGACTGCCTGCACATGGATGCATGGAACACTTATGCATGTCGTGTGGGCAAAGACGTCCCTTCACATGGGTGTAAGCATAGGTACACCCATGAGAATGAAGCCTAAAAGTCTGTAATGAAACAAAAAAAAAAAGCTGCTCCAGGTGAGTGAGTCTCTGGTTAATCCCCACACACACACTAGTCAGGTGGTAGCCCAGCTCGCATGCTGTGTATCATATGGAAATTATTCTGGGCGGCTGCTCTTCCAAAAGTCCTTTAATTGAAGCTTCATATGACAAGTGGTTGACAGATGGAACAGGGGACAAAGAGGTAGACATGCTTCGTGCAAATGTTAGCGCTTAGTTATTACCCTAAAAGTCTGTAGCTCGTAACGAAGTGGGAGCGGGGGAAGGGTTTGTAGTTTCCCAAGATTGCACCCTGTTCCACTTTTTTTTCCTATATATATATATATATATAGTATGTATAATAATTGTGTGTGTATAATAGTTGGGGGGTGGTAAATCCTTGTGGTTGATTTGTGGCTCAATGTGAAAGCAGCCCTATACTATTATGCCCAGTGTATTGCTTCACACCGACCTGAAGATCTCTTCTTTCCTGCTGCTGGCACCATTCTGGAGATTGCTAGCTGGGATAAGAGATGGAGTGCAGTTGGTATCACTCTGCATGGGACAGGAGTCTGCACTACAGAAGAGACATCGGCTTATGCAGCTTTTGCTGCATACTACAGCTCCAACTTTACAAGTAGTCCCTCTGCATTACGCTTTGATGCTCTGGAATAGCAGGTCGTCAGCAAGACCAGACTGATATCTACCAGTCACCTGTCGGTGATCTACTGGTAGATGGCGATCTACAGGTTCTTGACCCCCGCCGTAGGGTTCAATATTGAGTGGTCCCACCATTTGCCGCTATAACCGCTTCAGCTCTTCTGGGAAGGCCGTCCACAAGGTTTAGGAGTGTGTCTTTGGTAATGTTTGACCATTCTTCCAGAAGCGAATTTGTGAGTTCAGGCACTGATGTTGGACGAGAAGACCTGGCTCGCAGTCTACGCACATTTCAGATATCATTAATTTGAATGGCACCTAAAAGTGCAGTACTGCCACGTTTGTCGCATTCTGCAGTCGTGGCAAACCACATCACTTAAAGCTTGTCGCTCAGAAATAGTTTAGGAGCTTCTTTTGGGCGATATGCTTTATGCGTGGCAGTTTGCTGTGATTTCAGCGCGTTATGCGATTTTTTTTTTTTTTTTTTAATTTTTGATTCACACCTAGACTTTTTGACATTGCGGCCGAATGCTGCAATTCAAAACACCCAGGTGTGTGGGAGGGCGTGGCCTGGACGGCGATGGGATAGGACGTGAGTGATCAGCGCTCCGCTCGTGGTAGATCCTGTAATCGGCATCCTGTGACCCCAAACCGTATTTTGTGCCCCACATTTGTGCCACAAAAGCCCGCTGCATCTGCCGAGTCATGTCTCCACCGAAACGGAACGCTGCAGCCTCATCATCCCTGGAAAGATATCGGAGAACGGAGCGGGACGGCGAGGGGCAAGATGGCGCCTCCTCCACAGCACACTCTGCTCCCCATACAGAGCATGAGGCAGCTGACACAGCGCGGGTTCTGGAGGCGGTCTCCCTCTGCCAATCTACCCTTACCACCAAGCTGGAGGAGGTGAAAGTGGACATTTCCCTGATAAGGCAGGATATGACTAAGCTCCGGGAAAGGGTCACTGAAACAGAGACCAGAATCAGTCAGGCAGAGGATACCTTATACCCTCTACAACATTCCCAGGAAGATCTTAAGCGCCAAGTTCAGCTATTGGCGCAGAAACATGACGATCTGGAAAACCGCGCTCGCAGATCTAACTTGCACTTCATCGGCCTGCCTGAAGGTTCAGAAGGTACTGACCCAGCTACTTTTCTAGAAAAACTTCTCATATCAACCTATGGCAGAGAGGCCTTCTCCACCAGCCTCTCTGGTGGAGCGCGCGCATCGCATGCCTGCCCGCCGACCACCTGAAGGAGCTCCTCCACGCACCTTTATTGCGAAGATGTTAAATTTCAGAGACCGCGATGCAGTCCTCCGCATGGCCAGAATTAAAGGCAATATTCCGTTCCAGGCAGGATATGTCTCAGCGTTTCCCGACTTTTCTGCGGAGGTGCAGAAACAACGCTCCAGATTCACGGAGGTCAAGCGGCGCCTACGAGCACAACATATCAAGTATGCCATGTTGTTTCCTGCCCGTCTATGTGTTGTGGGTGAGGATCGAGCATATTTCTTTGATGATCCAGCACTTGCCTCGGAGTGGATCGACCGGCGGGACGCAGAAAGAAACAGACCAGCCTAACGATGATGCCTCCACGTAAGGAAGATTAGGTGAGACTTCAGGCCCTCATACAATCTATTAAAATTTACCGCACATACTATCCCCTAATTAAAGCCCTCGGCTCTATTGGGAGCTGCAAAACATCATTTGATAAACACTACACTGTGACAGAATCCCTATAGTGTTTACTCCGGAGTGGGACACGCAATATACATTGCACTATTAAGGCTGAAGTGACTTACCTATACAGTTTCTTCTCAGATCGCATCCCCTGAGTTTCAGTGCAAAGTTTTTGGTCCGCCCTGACCTGGGGTATCCATACTTCAATGTTTCTCCCAATGACTTTACTTCATCGAAGGAAGGGACTTTTTCCTCCACTTGGCCCTTTCTGCCCGGTTCCCCAGGCTCCTAAATTTGGTCACAGCCTTGTTTCAAACAGGAGGGATGGGGGAGGAGGACAACGGGGTCACCAGTTCAATATTAATAGTTATGGTTTATGATGCGTGTTATAAAAATTTGTTATTTACTGCTATATACCACGTATGGGCGAAAGAATGGAACATATAGTACCACTAAGTGTTAAACAGACGCACCGTCTAAAATCTCATTGCTGGACTATTACCCAGCGAATTATTCGCCCCTACCACTAGCATGGTATATTGTCACCGGCATAGCCCACTAGGCTTTAGCTGGTGTCAATTCAGGTAGTGCGTACTACTTTGGAATACGGAAGTACCATGTCACCTACAAGTGGTCGCACAGGTTATGGGTTTGATGCTCCAGCCAAGTTTGGGCGGCCGAGAGCAGGGAGGGGGGATTGGGAATTGTTTCATTTAAGTTTAAAGAGCATGCGTAATGATATGTTGAAATATACTGGTAATGAATATGTATGGGGTTACTTGACACTAAGATGGACCACTTTATGGGAAGTGACGCTAGTTGGAGTTGAGCCTGTCCTGGGAAAACATATCCAGCCGCGCCCCTATACATACCCATATGACACATATGACTAACATAAAGTTCCTAACATGGAATGTCCGGGGAATCCGGGACAAAATTAAGCGAACGGCAATCTTTGGCTGCCTTAAGTCCTATCGTGCGGATATAATTGTGCTAGTTGAAACGCACATACAGGTTGCGCTGAAGCGCCCATGGATAGGGTGGGCGTACCATGCCACGCACTCTAACTACTCCCGAGGGGTTTCTATACTCATTGCCAAAACTACCCCATTTGGTATAATCTCAGTGCGCACGGATCCTCAGGGCAGGTTCATCTTCCTACACTGTACTATTAGTGGTTCACAATACCTGATTCTTGCCTTTTACATACCCCCACCTTATAACTCTACTATAGTCACAGAAGGTTTATTATATATGTCACAACACCCTGCAATCCCTGCTATTTGGCTAGGGGATTTTAACACAGTCCTAAACCCTATCAGAGATAGACTGCAGTCCCACCAGTGCGCTCAAACCCCTGACAGTACCAGATTTGGGCGATTAATGTCCGAATTCTCCTTAACCCTTTCATGACTAAGCCTATTTTTGAAATTTGGTGTTTACAAGTTAAAATCCGTATTTTTTGCTAGAAAATTACTTAGAACCCCCAAACATTATATATATTTTTTAGCAGAGAATCTAGAGAATAAAATGGCGATTGTTGCAATATTTTTTATCACACGGTATTTGTGCAGCGGTGTTTTTAAACGCAAATTTTTGGAAAAGTGACACTTTCATGAATTTTAAAAAATCCAAACAGTAAAGTTACCCCAATTTTTTTGTATAATGTGAAAGATGATGTTACGCCGAGTAAATAGATACCAAACATGTCACCCTTTATAATTGCACGCACTCGTGGAATGGCTACGAACTACGGTACCTTTGAATTTCCATAGGCGACGCTTTAAACATTTTTTACGGTTACCAGGTTTGAGCTACAGAGGAGGTCTAGGGCTAGAATTATTGCTGTCGCTCTGACGATCGCGGCGATACCTCACATGTGTGGTTTGAACACTGTTTACATATGCGGGCGCGACTTCCGTATGCGTTTTCTTCGCTGCGCGAGCTCGCGGGGACAGGGGCACTTTAAAAATTTTTTTTTTTTTTTTTAATTTAATTTATTTATTTTTGTACTTTATAAATTGTGTTTAAAATTTTTTTTTTTTTTTTTTTTACTTTTATTGCTGTCACAAGCAATGTAAACATCCCTTGTGACAGTAATATGTGGTGACAGGTACTCTTTATGGAGGGATGGGGGGTCTAAAAGACCCCCCATCCCTCCTTTACACTTCAAAGTATTCAGATCGCCAAAAACGGCGATTCTGAATACTGTGTACTTTTTTAAATTCGGCGCCATTGGCAGCCGAGTAAACGAGAAGTGACGTCATGACGTCGCTTCCGCGTTTACAACAAGAAGGCTGGAACGAAGCCGCTCGCAGCTTCGTTCCAGCCCGCCCCCAGCCGCCGAAGGCAGCCGAACGGACACCGGGCCTCCCGATTGCACGGGAGGCCCGGTAACTGCGGCGGGAGGGGGGGGATGTCCCCTCCCGCTCCTCCGGTATAACAGCCGAGCAGCTTTTAGCCGCATTGGTTGTTATACACGGGTAGCCGATCGCCCGCTGTAAACAACGGTACCGGGATGATGCCTGCAGCTGCGGGCATCATCCCGGTATAACCCCGGAAAGCCGAGTACGCATATCTGCGTACGGTCGGCGGGAAGGGGTTAATAGATACATGGAGATTTAAGTACCCAAACACCCAGGCCTTCTCATGCTTTTCGGCAACACACCCCACTATGTCCCGCATAGATCTCATACTAATCTCAGAAATGCTCCTCCCACTGTTAGCAGACTCAGGATATCACACTAGATCTCTCTCAGATCACGCTCCTTGTTGGGCTACCCTACACCTCGCCTCACACACGGAATCCCACACATGGCGCCTCCATCCATTTTGGCTCTCTGCCTTAAAAGACCAGGAGGATATCCAAGAGGAATGGCAACATTTTTTCAACCGAAATAGGGACACCGCTTCGGCTAATATGGTATGGGAGACATTTAAAATACATGTCCGTACAATCCTTTCCTCACGCATAACTAGATTGAAGGCCTCATCTAAAGCTGCACTGCACCTTGCCTCCGAAAAAGTAGAACTAGCAACTAAAGAATTTAACCTAGACCCCACCCCAGCCACTGTATCAGCACTCAAACTACAAACCCGTATTCTAAACCAACTACACTCTGAAAAAGCCAAACAAAAACTTTTCTTTTCAAAACAACGGGTATTTGAAATGGGTGAACGAGCGGGTAAATTGCTGGCGTATTTAGCCCGACAGGACACTAATCCACCGGTGGTGGTATCCTTGATAGACCCACACAATACACCCTTAACAGACCCTATATCGGTAGCAACAGCATTCCGAACGTACTACGCCGACCTTTACTCCTCCAAAGTAAGAGTCACTATACACGA
Organism: Aquarana catesbeiana; assembly: GCF_042186555.1. Lineage (NCBI taxonomy): Eukaryota > Metazoa > Chordata > Amphibia > Anura > Ranidae > Aquarana > Aquarana catesbeiana. The sequence goes on along the minus strand of NC_133336.1, from coordinate 27,132,057 downwards.
GACACAGAATTTCCTCCACAATATACCGTTCCCCCAAATCTCAGAACCTCAGATGACAGATATGGAGGCCCCCCTTACTGCGGATGAGATCGCAGCTGCGATTGCATCCCTAGCCCCAGCGAAAGCCCTTGGCCAAGATGGCATACCCCTGGACTTTTATGCAGAATACTCCGAGGTATTGGTCCCTGAACTACTCAAACTATATAATTACATCTTTGAATCTGGTTCCCTATCTGAATCCCTCCGACGGGCAGTAATCATAGTGATCCCCAAGCCAGGAAAGAATCCCCAATATCCGGAATCATATCGCCAAATATCACTGCTTCAAGCAGATATTAAAATTTTAGCAAAAGTTTTGGCCATTCGACTCAATCAAATTATTCTCTCCATTATCCACCCCGACCAAACGGGATTCATGCCTGGGAAGAACACAGCCATGAATCTACGACGTTTATACATGAATATCCAAGCGACCCATGAGAACATAGGAGACCGAGCAGTGGTGGTGCTGGACGCCGCCAAGGCATTTGACTCCGTGGAGTGGGAGTATTTGTGGGAATGCTTTAGGAGGTTCGGATTCGGGCCCAGATTTATTAAGTGGGTACAGCTATTATATTTTTAACCAGAGGCTAGGGTACTTGTGAATGGAACGATATCGGACCCTTTCCCGTTGGAACGCGGTACCCGTCAGGGTTGCCCATTGTCCCCACTCTTGTATGCCCTGGCAGTTGAGCCCCTGGCCATTTCCCTCAGGATGCACCCGGGAATTAGAGGTCTCAGAGTTGGCAACCTGGTAGAGACGGTGAGCCTATACGCTGACGATATGCTTTTATATCTGGAGGATACTGGCCCGTCCCTCCAGGCGACCCTAAAGACCATAGAGGATTTTGGGAAACATTCCGGGCTAAGTATGAACTGGTCTAAATCGCAAATCATGCCTCTAGATTTAACATCACCCACGTGCCAATCAGCCTCCCTTCCATTACAGAGAGTTGCCTCTTTCAAATATCTAGGTGTACTAATTACTAGAAAACCCAAGGAATTTATCGCCAACAATATTGAGCCTTTATTTACATACTTGAAATCCCGCACACAAGCCTGGACGAGACTCCCACTGGGAGTGATGGGGAGAATCAACCTCTTTAAAATGATACTGCTCCCAAAATTTCTTTACATACTGTGGAACTCGCCGCTACTTATCCCCCTAAAAATTTTCAAAGCCCTAGACCAGATAGTCAATTCTTTTATATGGGGATCCAACAGACACAAGCTAGCTTGGAACACCCTTAAAAACCCCACTACCGCCGGAGGGGCCGCCCTTCCGGATTTACACACATATTACATAGCTGCGCAGATCTCACACCTTTTTCATCTCCATAAAACTGACAAGGATAGATACCAAGCTTTAGTATGTAAGGAATCAAATAAGGATATACACTCTCCCCTACAAGTAATATTCAGAGGCAGGGAAGGTAAAAGAGGTGGAGCGACTCAGAACCATTTGCTACACCAACATAAAAGAGTTTGGGAGATTGCGCTTAAACTAACTGGAGCTGATTTCTATCATTCACATACACCCTTATGGCGTAACCGCCAACTAAAAGAATTACTGCATATGCCAGGTGCTACATTGTGGGCAAATAAAGGAATCGCATATCTATTTCAGGTACTTACGCCTCTGGGAGTGAGACATTTCCAACCACTCAGAGAGGAGTTTGACCTACCCGCACACATGCTGTTTAGCTATATGCAACTAAGACATGCTCTACGTGCCCAATTCACAGATGGTTTCCCTAACACACAAACGTTACCAATGGTTGAAGTGATTATAGGCGAAGAACAAGCTAAATTGATATCCAACCTCCTATAGCATCATAAGGGCACGCTCAGTAGCAAGAATTATAGACAGAGATAAAAATAGGTGGGAAGAGGACATAGGCCCAATAGAAGATTCGGATTGGGAGGAGGCATTGGAGAATGTTAAGAAATCATCCCCGACACTTTCCGAACGTTTGACTCAGTTATATATTATCCACAAAGCTTACCTTACCCCCTCACGGCTGGTCAAATTCTCTCGTGATCAGGACCCAAAATGTACAGGGTGCTCAGTTAACCCATGTTCTTTTGTTCATTTAATTTGGGAATGTCCAAACATTCAGCATTACTGGACACAGGTTATAAAATTCTTACACGATCACATGGGCTCACCTCTACAACTTGATCCCAAAACATGCCTACTAGGTATATTGCCAGACGCTGACACTGAAAAGTATTTGGCAACTTTCCTCCACGAAACTTTATTCTGTGCCAGGAAAGTAATTGCCAGACAATGGATGAGGGTCCATCCTCCCACTGTTCGAGACTGGATTGGTGAAATAAACAAAACACTACCGTATAAACGGGTATTATATAGCCATAGAGGGCGCCCGGTCAAGGACAACAGAATCTGGGATAGATGGCTCAACTCTAGTGAAACCTGCACTGAATAACTACATAAACATGGGAATATTTGATATCTGCATTACATACACTACACTGTTTATTCCGTAATGCTATATGAAAAATCACTATGACCATTGGATATAGTTGGATGATAAAGGGAAGAATATAATGATATTCAACACAATGTACTGAAGGACACAAATACAAGTGTGAATTTCCAATGTAATGGAAATTGTACCTAAAAAAACTCTTTCCTTTTTTTTTCTTCTGTTTGTACAAGTGTACCTTGGTTATTTGTAACGATGGAACTAATGTATCCCATACATGTATGTTCTTTTTTTCTTTTTGACAATTAATAAACATGCTCTTGTTTATAACAAAACACCCAGGTGTGAATGCAGCCTAAGACATGTTGCTGATGCAGGTTATGGAGGATCATTCAGAATCATAATAGGATTTCCATTTCTGTTTTTAGTGGCGCTGGCTAGTAAGAAAGTCAACAAAGAAAAACTGAAGGAACTTGAGAAATCTGCAGCATTATTTAAAGATCGCCTGGGACTGGAGATCCGGAAACTTCGTGGTACGTACAGTCGTGAAGGAGAGCAGTGTGTGGGCTGCCATTCCTGATCTCCTTTCAAAAATATGTCTACTCTAATGCCGCGTACACACGGTCGGACTTTTCGTCTACAAAAGTCCAACGGACGCCGACGGACTAAAGCTGGCTGGTAATCCGATCGTGTGTGGGCTTCTCCGGACTTTCAGCAGACTTTTTCAGCCTCAAATCCGACGGACTTTAGATTTGAAACATGCTTCAAATCTTTACGTCGTAACTACGACGGACCCGAAATCCGCTTGTCTGTGTGCTAGTCCGACGGACAAAAACCCATGCTAGGGCAGCTATTGGCTACTGGCTATGAACTTCCTTATTTTATTCCGGTGTACGTCATCACGTACGAATCCGTCGGACTTTTGTGTGGTCGTGTGTAGGCAAGTCCGTTCGTTAGAAAGTCTGCTGCAAGTCCGCCGGAAGTCTGTCGGACAGGCTGTCGGACTTTTGTAGACGAAAAGTCCGACCGTGTGTACGCGGCATAAGTCTTTGACCTAGGACAAGCATGCACCCAGTGAAGTCAGGACTTCTGACCTGCTTACTTGTTCCAGTTTAGTGACTCAAAAGTACTGAGGCCAAAGGATTGTATGATAGTTGGGAATCTAGCCTCTTTAGAAAGGAAGAAAGAGATTACCAGTGCCTCAATCCTCCTTGGAACTACAATGTTGCTGTTTTCAGAGAATAGATCAGATGTATTTTCAGAGTTTTAGTCTGCCTGCAAGATGCCAGTTTAGTGCCTGGATCCCTATCGGGTCAGCTTGTGGTGTAAACTTTAGGCAAAAAAGTTTCTCTACTTAGTAGCTGAGCTGTTTAGGTCTAGGTGACGAATGGGTCACTTCTGTCTCTGCAACAAAAGAGCTTACACTCTTAATGCCCCACCACACTCACATTTGTTGTGTTTTTATATAGCTGTGACATTCCGCAGTGCTGTACAGAGAACACTGAGCCAGTCGCATCGTTCTCTGTACCAGAGGAGCTTGCAGTCTAATGCCCTAGTACAGTCACACTATTATAAATTTTATATAGCTCTGACATTTCCAGAGTGTATTAAGCAGAATGCTGAGCCATTCATATCCATCTCTGCACCAGAGGAGCTTACACTCTAATGTTACAAGCAACCAATTGGATCATGCTAGCACTGGAATAATGCAGGTAGAAAATAAAATCATGGATCTGTTTCGTTGGGAAGTACAGCCACTTTTTCTTTCATCTTTCTTATTTTCTTCCTTCTTTTAAAAACATTTTTTTATTACATATATTTGTACTTACCGTGCCATCCTTCTTCCCAGGTGAGAAGCTGCAATTTGTCTTCCGCTGTATTAACCCTAAGGACCTGGAGGAGCCATTTTCCTGCATCATTTACTTCAATGAGGAAGGAGAATATAAGCGTAAGTCATGTGGTTTGTTATCCCAATCCTTTTCCCTTAGGATGCTAGCACATGTGCACCTGCACTCTTCCAGAGTCATAGGCCCAGTTCACACTTATTCTTTATAACACATCACATGACAAAAACTTTCTCTTTAGCGATACCGGTTTTATATCTTTGCAAATTTTGTTTTTTTTCCTTAAGCATGTTAAAACGAAACATGTGCTTTGTGTGTTTTTCTCAACCACAAATGTGAGGGAGGAGGAGACTTTAAAATTACTGGTAATGGGGGTGAAACACATGTTGGTGTGACTGTCTAAACTTGAGTAAAAATATTACTAAAGCCTTGCCTTTTTGATAAACTCATTGGTATAGACCATATTGGTACAGTCCAATAACTGATTACTTCCACTGAAACCCTAAAAAAAATATTATTTTTATCTTACACTCCCTTTGCTTTCACCGCGTCACTTCCCTTAACCTCTGGTTGGGGAACATTAACTCATACGCTCACCACTAGTTACTTGATAACACTCTTCGGGACTACATGTCCCATGATTCTTGAAACCAGCGTGCCCCCTTCATTCATAAAACTTGGCTGATGTGACGATGACACACACAAGGCTTGCCTCTACTCCTTTAAGGGAAATGATTGAGAGTGACTCCCAATCAGAGGCGTGCCTTCAGTGTGTTGTCCTCTTGGGCTGTCTGTGCGTGTCGGGATAGGCAGCTTCCTCACATAACGAGAGCATAGGGTGACATTGGTGGAGCTCCATTTGACCCTGCAAGGCAGAGGGGTGACCAAAAATCAGCAAAGTGAGAGCTGTGATCATGGGGCTGTATCTTGTTAATCTTGTAATAGAGGGAACTTGTAATCTTTAATAGAGGGAGGAGCAGCGTGCAATGTGTTAATATCTGCAGCTTAAAACATTTAAAAAAAATATTTTAAGGTTAAAGCGGGGCTCCACCCAAAAGGGGAAGCTCCGTTTGTTTGCTCCCCCCCCCCCTCCGCTTCCACCTTTGGCACCTTTCGGGGGGGGGGGGGAGTGCATGTCTATCAAGACCCGGTATCCGCTCCCACTTTCTCGTAAGATCGCCGCAATCATTCTGTGGTGATCAATGCAATGTCAGGCCCCTCCTCCTTCCCCCTCGCTGACTTCTGGGAGACACGCAGGTCCCAGAAGACAGCGGGACCATTCAGTAAGCACAGTGCGACTCGTGGCTGCGCAGTAGGAAACAGGCCGTGAAGCTGCAAGGCTTCACTTTGTTTCCCCTAGTAAGGATGCCGGCACCCGGAGCCGATGGATGGCTTGTAGCTGCTGAAATTTAATTTTTTATTTTTTGTACAGGCTGGAACTCCTCCTTTTAAGTTTTTTTTACCTTTTGGGGAAAAAATAAATGCACATATTTGTGCAGGAAAAAAAAGCGTGCGTGTGTGTGTGTGTGTGTGTGTTTTTTTTTTTTTTTTTTTTTCCCTGCAGGAGCCTGGAAAGTATTGCATATGTGGATCGGTGGATCAGGGTGCAATGCCAGTATCCTGTAGGCAAGTCCTGCAGATTTCGGCCGGTAACTCCAATATGGGCTGACTGTTTACAAGCTGCAGTGCTTGTGAATGAACTGCGAGAGAGATCATCGACGCCCTCAGTTTATTGAGAGCTACAAGTTGTCATCTGCAATGGCTGACGTTACTTGTAGTTCTCTCATTCACAGATTGCTGTGAATGAATGATGTGGTCAGTGGTGTATTTTTGGTTTTGTGCTACCATAGGCAAGACTAAAATCAGGCGCCACATCGCGGGAACCCTGGACAGGTAAGTGTCCATATAGTCAGCAGCTGCAGTATTTGAAGCTGTTGATTTTAAATTTTTCGTGGGGGGGCAGGCCTCCTCTTTAATTGGTGTTCACCACTATGTGCTCTAGTCATCCACATGCATTAGTGATAATCCCCTCATCCGAGGTGCCCTCACCTGCGGGATAAGACCAATCAATGGTCTATACTTGCTTTTGTCCCTCTCTGGGGATCTGTTTTTTGCGGTTTTACTCCTTTGCTGGCAATCCTGAAATTAGAATCCTCCTTCGCCTATACTTCTCTCCATACGCCCAAATCCTACAACAAAAAAAGCTGGACATAGTGCTTTATCCTTTAAAACAACCGGTTTATTAAAAATTAAGTATAAAGAGACTTATGCCGCGTACACACGGTCAGACTTTTCGTCTACAAAAGTCCGACAGCCTGTCCGACAGACTTCCGACGTACCTTCAGCGGACTTGCGGCAGACTTTCTTACGAACGGACTTGCCTACACACGACCACACAAAAGTCCGACGGATTCGTACGTGATGACGTACACCGGACTAAAATAAGGAAGTTCATAGCCAGTAGCCAATAGCTGCCCTAGCATGGGTTTTTGTCCGTCGGACTAGCACACAGACGAGCGGATTTCGGGGTCCGTCGTACTTACGACGTAAAGATTTGAAGCATGTTTCAAATCTAAAGTCCGTCGGATTTGAGGCTAAAAAAGTCAGTTGAAAGTCCGGAGAAGCCCACACACGATCGGATTACCAGCCAGCTTTAGTCCGTCAGCGTCCGTTGGACTTTTGTAGACGAAAAGTCCGACCGTGTGTACGCGGCATTACACTTTCCTGGTGCTTAGAGTGCACCAAACTGTAAAAAGTATTCGATCCTCAGTGCGGGTATAAGACGATCGGACAGTATTTCCACGGTATGCTCACAATGCGAGCCTCAACGTGATGACAGATTGGCCCCTCCCCAATAGGATTTCATCGCCTTTTTTTTTTTTTTTTTTTTTTTGTTTGTTTATTTTACACTTAATTTTTTATTTTGACACTGTTTTTTTTAAAAAAAATAAAACATTTGGGGTCACTTTTTTTTTTTCCCATTTACAAGGAATGTAAACATCCCTTGTAATAGAAAAAAAGCATGACAGGGCCTCCTAAATATGAGATCTGGGGTCAAAAAGACCTTAGATCTCATATTTACACTGAAATGCAATAAAAAAAAAACTAAAAAAAAAATTCACTTGAAAAAAATAAAATACATTTCTCCTTTTAAGAGCTATGGGCGGAAGTGACGTTTTGATGTTGCTTTCGCCCTTCCATGCCATGGAGCCGAGCGGGGGGGCCATCTTCCCCTCAGTCAGCAGTCAGGCATCCACGGGAGGGGACGCGATCGTCTCTGCGGCTATCGACGGGTCCGGTAAGCGGCAGAGACAACCAGAGCGTGGCGGGGGAGGGTGTTGTGGGCGGTCACTTCTCCCGACGCCAATAAAAGTGATCTCGCGGTGAATCTGCCGTGGAGACCACTTTTATCTTAAAGAGAAATGCACGGCGTTCCCGAAAATACCCCTGTATTTAGAGTCAAAGTACCGACTGTCGTTTTGCGTGAAGTAGTTAATATCCCTTAACCGCTTCAGACCCGCGCTATAGCCGAATGACGGTTACAGCGCGGATCTGCTGCCTCCCCTTTGCAGGCACGCCACGCCCCCCTGAAGGGAGCACGTGGCGAGCGCTGTGATCATCCAAGTCAATGAGACTTGGTTAATCACAGATCCGAGTAAGGGGCCGATTCCGGCCCCTTACCATGTGATCAGCTGTCAGCCAATGACAGCTGATCACGTGATGTAAACAGAAGATTGGTAGTCCGTTTTATTTTTTTTCTCACCGGCTTCTGTTTGAAGGGACATCCTCCCGAAGAGCAAGAGGCACAGCCGCCTCATATGTGCCCACCAGTACCGCCTGCCAGTGCCACCTGTCATTGCCATGAATCAGTGCCCACAAGTGCCACCTATCAATGCCCACCAGTCGTGCCAATCAGTGCCTCATCATTGCGACCTAGCAGTGCTGCCTATCAGTGTCACCTACCAGTGCCCATCACTGCCAGCTATCAGTGCCACCTATTAATGCCCATCAGTGCCCACCAGTGGCACCTCATCAGTGCAGCCTCATCAGCGTACATCAATGAAGGAGAAAAATTACCTGTTGGCAAAATTTGTTAACAAAATATAAAACAGTTTTATATTAAAAAAAAAAAAAAAATTCGGTCCTTTTTTAAATTTTTTTTAACAAAAAATAAAAACAGAGGTGATCAAACACCACCAAAAGAAAGCTCTATTTGTGGGGAAAAAAGATAAAAATGTCATTTGGGTACAGTGTTGTATGACCGCGCAATTGTCATTCAAAGTGAGTCAGTGCTTACAGCTGAAAATTGGTCTGAGCAGCAAAGGGGTTTAGGTGCCCAGTAAGCGAGTGGTTAAATGCACAGATGGGGCTGAATGGACACTTCTTTAATAAGATGTTTTATCAGAAAGGGGAACACTCCGCTGAGGAGCCTCTGATTGAAACTGGCATTTATTTATATATTTATTTTTTCACTGTCCATCACGGGTGAAAGTAGATGCCTTGCTCAGAGCAACCCTGTTCAATGTTCATCCTTATTCACTGAGACAAAGCAGTTAGTGTGGGGGGGTGGGGGGGGGGGTGCAATGGGCGGCCATCTTTGTTCTATATACTTTGAGGTTACGGTACGCTGTGGACTTGACATGGCTCTCTCCTCTCTCGGCAGTTGAAAGCTGTGATCCGCCTTTGGAGTGTATTGCAGAATACGAGAAGAAAATCCGGGAGACCAAGAACTTCTCAGCATTGCTCGCCAACCTGCGCAAATCCTTCGCCGCACTATGTGCTCAAGCAAAATAACCCGTGCGTGGTGTGTTGTGTATACTGTATATATGTATAGAATTCTGTGTTTCTTTACCATGTCTGAATGTCTTTGTTGTGTTTAAAGTTGTAATAAAGTTTTTATCACCTCTTGGCTAATTTTTTTTTTTTTTTTAACCACTTGCTATCCAGAAGATTTACCCCCCCCCCATCCTTCATGACCAGGCCATTTTCTGCGATACGGCACTGCGTTATTTTAACTGACAATTGTGCGGTCGTGCGACGTTGCACCCAAACAAAATTAACGTCCTTTTTTCCCCACATATAGAGCTTTTTTTTTTTTGGTGGTATTTGATCACCTCTGTGGTTTTTTATTTTTTGCGCTATAAACAAAAAAAAAAGACCGACAGTTTTGAAGAAAAAAAAATATTTTTTTAATTTCTGCTATAAAATCTATCCGATTAAAAAAAAAATTTGAAAAAAACTAATTTCTTCTTCAATTTAGGCTTTTTGGTACATTATTTTTGGTAAAAAAAAAAAAATATCCCAACAAGTGTATATTGATTGGTTTGCGCAAATGTTATAGTGTCTACAAACGAATATTTTTATTTAATTGTTTGTTTATTTTTTAACGAAGCGATCAGCGACTTATATTCTATACTGAGATATTGTGGCGGACAAAACGGACACCAACTGACACTTTTTGGGGACCAGTGACACTAATACAGCGATCAATGCTAAAAAAAAAATATGCACTGTCACTGTACTAATGACACTGGCAGGGAAGGGGCTAACATCAGGCATAGGAGGGCCAATGAGAGCCGCAGAGCTGGGAGGTGTGCCTCTGTGTAAATCCAGGAAGTGAACAGGCAGCAGCTTCAGCTGCCCACAGGTAAAATGGTTGCAGCCAGACTCAGTGGAGGGAGATTTCTGCAGCATATTTGGCAAGTACAGAATCACAGTATATATAAAATAATATGCAAAGTGGTTGGAGGGAAGCTTCAGAATGGCAAAGATGTTTTTATTACAAATTATGTGAGCAGACCGCAGTTCCTCTTTAAGGCTACGTAATCATATAAGTGAATAATTCCAAGCACAAAGTTCAGTTGGAATATGTGACGTTTATATTAGACATGTGCAATTCGTTTCGTTCCAAATAATTTTTTTTAACAAATTTTGGCAAATTCGTTAATTCGGAAATATCCAAATTAACGAAAACCCGTTTAACCACTTCAGCCCCGGAAGGATTTACCCCCTTCCTGACCAGAGCACTTTTTACAATTCGGCACTGCGTCGCTTTAACTGCTAATTGCGCGGTCATGCAATGCTGTACCCAAACGAAATTTGCGTCCTTTTCTTCCCACAAATAGAGCTTTCTTTTGATAGTATTTGATCACCTCTGCCGTTTTTATTTTTTGCGCTATACACGGAAAAAGACCGAAAATTTTGAAAAAAAATGATATTTTCTACTTTTTGTTCTAAAAAAAATCCAATAAACTCAATTTTAGTCATACATTTAGGCCAAAATGTATTCGGCCACATGTCTTTGGTAAAAAAAATGTCAATAAGTGTATATTTATTGGTTTGCGCAAAAGTTATAGCGTCTACAAACTAGGGTACATTTTCTGGAATTTACACAGCCTTTAATTTATGACTGCCTATGTCGTTTCTTGAGGTGCTAAAATGGCAGGGCAGTACAAAACCCCCACAAATGACCCCATTTTGGAAAGTAGACACCCCAAGGAATTTGCTGAGAGGCATGTTGAGCCCATTGAATATTCATTTTTTTTTGTCCCAAGTGATTGAACAATGACAAAAAAAAAAAAAAAAAAAAAAAATTACAAAAAGTTGTCACTAAATGATATATTGCTCACACAGGCCATGGGCATATGTGGAATTGCACCCCAAAATACATTTAGCTGCTTCTCCTGAGTATGGGGATACCACATGTGTGGGACTTTTTGGGAGCCTAGCCGCGTACGGGGCCCCGAAAACCAATCACTGCCTTCAGGATTTCTAAGGGCGTACATTTTTGATTTTACTCCTCACTACCTATCACAGTTTTGAAGGCCATAAAATGCCCAGATGACATAAAACCCCCCCAAATGACCCCATTTTGGAAAGTAGACACCCCAAGCTATTTGCTTTGAGGCATGTTGAGTCCATGGAATATTTTATATTTTGACACAAGTTGCGGGAAAGTGACAAATTTTTTTTTTTTTTTTTTTTTTTTGCACAAAGTTGTCACTAAATGATATATTGCTCACACAGGCCATGGGCATATGTGGAATTGCACCCCAAAATACATTTAGCTGCTTCTCCTGAGTACGGGGATACCACATGTGTGGGACTTTTTGGGAGCCTAGCCGCGTACGGGGCCCCGAAAACCAATCACTGCCTTCAGGATTTCTAAGGGCGTACATTTTTAATTTTACTCCTCACTGCCTATCACAGTTTCGGAGGCCATGGAATGCCCAGGTGGCACAAACCCCCCCCAAATGACCCCATTTTGGAAAGTAGACACCCCAAGCTATTTGCTGAGAGGCATGGTGAGTATTTTGCAGCTCTCATTTGTTTTTGAAAATAAAGAAAGACGAGAAAAAACATTTTTTTTTTTTCTTTTTTCAATTTTCAAAACTTTGTGACAAAAAGTGAGGTCTGCAAAATACTCACTATACCTCTCATCAAATAGCTTGGGGTGTCTACTTTCCAAAATGGGGTCATTTGGGGGTTTTTTTTGCCACCTGGGCATTCCATGGCCTCCGAAACTGTGATAGGCAGTGAAGAGTGAAATCAAAAATTTACGGCCTTAGAAAGCCTGAAGGCAGTGATTGGTTTTCGGGGTCCCGTACGCGGCTAGGCTCCCAAAAAGTCTCACACATGTGGTATCCCCGTACTCAGGAGAAGCAGCAGAATGTATTTTGGGGTGTAATTTCACATATTCCCATGGCATGTTTGAGCAATATATCATTTAGTGACAACTTTGCGCAAAAAAAAAATTAAAAAAATAAAAAATTGTCTCTTTCCCGCAACTTGTGTCACAATATAAATTATTCCATGGACTCAACATGACTCTCAGCAAATAGCTTGGGGTGTCTACTTTCCAAAATGGGGTCATTTGGGGGGGTTTTGAACTGTCCTGGCATTTTATGCACAACATCTAGAAGCTTATGTCACACATCACCCACACTTCTAACCACTTGAAGACAAAGCCCTTTCTGACCCTTATTGTTTACATAAAAAAATAATTTTTTTTTGCAAGAAAATTACTTTGAACCCCCAAACATTATATATTTTTTTTAAAGCAAATGCCCTACAGATTAAAATGGTGGGTGTTTCATTTTTTTTTTTCACACAGTATTTGCGCAGCGATTTTTCAAACGCATTTTTTGGGGAAAAAACACACTTTTTTACATTTTAATGCACTAAAACACACTATATTGCCCAAATGTTTGATGGAATAAAAAAGATGATCTTAGGCCGAGTACATGGATACCAAACATGACATGCTTTAAAATTGCGCACAAACGTGCAGTGGCGACAAACTAAATACATTTTTAAAAGCCTTTAAAAGCCTTTACAGGTTACCACTTTAGATTTACAGAGGAGGTCTACTGCTAAAAATACTGCCCTCGATCTGACCTTCGCGGCGATACCTCACATGCATGGTGCAATTGCTGTTTACATTTGACGCCAGACCGACGCTTGCGTTCGCCTTAGCGCGAGAGCAGGGGGGACAGGGGTGCTTTTTTTTTTTTTTTTTTTTTTTTTCCTTTATTATTATTATTTTTTTATCTTATTTTTAAACTGTTCCTTTCATTTTTTTTTTTTTAATCATTTTTATTGTTATCTCAGGGAATGTAAATATCCCCTATCATAGCAATAGGTAGTGACAGGTACTCTTTTTTGCAAAAATTGGGGTCTATTAGACCCTAGATTTCTCCTCTGCCCTCAAAGCATCTGACCACACCAAGATCGGTGTGATAAAATGCTTTCCCAATTTCCCAATGGCGCTGTTTACATCCGGCGAAATCTAAGTCATAAAATGCTCGTAGCTTCCGGTTTCTTAGGCCATAGAGATGTTTGGAGCCACTCTGGTCTCTGATCAGCTCTATGGTCAGCTGGCTGAATCACCGGCTGCATTTTCAGGTTCCCTGTTGAGACAGGAGAGCCAGAGAAAAACACGGAAGACGTTGGGGGGGGAGGGGCATTCCCTCCCACTGCTTGTAAAAGCAGTCTAGAGGCTAATTAGCCGCTAGGATTGCTTTTACATGAAAGCCGACCGCTGGCTGAAAAGAATGATACCAAGATGATACCTAAACCTGCAGGCATCATTCTGGTATAACCACTCAAAGTCGTGAATGGCGTACCTGAAGACAAAAAAATGGTTAACAATAAAGCACAGTAAACGGTAAGGTATAAAAAATTGCATACCTGAAAAGCAAACATGATAAAACATAACAACAATAAAACATTGCAGAATAGAATACAGTAAAAAAGAACAGAACAATAGAGAGAGAGAAAGAACAATAAAACGACAACTATTTTTTTTTTTATTTTATATTTTTGTATGTGTTTTTTTTTTTTTTTTACACTTTTTTTTGTAACTAACTTTTATAACTGTAACCGGTTCCAGGTTCGGGTCTCTCAAAATGCGATGGCATCTTGGGAGACCCTGTGAAAGTGTGCCTAGTCTGTGCAATGCTGTACCCTACGCTAATACTCAACTAGTGAATGGTAGTGTTCAAAACATTCACCAATGCAAAGACCAGGATTGTCAGGACAGGAGGGACAATAATAGCGGGTGTCACGCCTATATCTGCGCTTGCTGCAGACACGACATCTTTTTTGGGGGGGTTCGTTGGGTAGGGGTACTCGGGAGGACATAAAGAAAATGCCTCTCATGCAGCCGACTGCATTTGGTTGGGGATGTGAATGGGGGAAGTACGGGCGCTGCAGAAGTGGTGGGTTCCCAATTAGGATTGGCGAATGCAGCAGGAAGGGCACTATGGACACGACGGGCCTGTGTTTGTCTTCTTCTTGGTGGCAGCGGGACACTACTTGTGCTTGTCACCTCACCAGCTTGAACTGCACTTATGGGACTCGCCACGTCACCAAGTGTTACTGCAGTGCTGGTTTGACTACAACCGGGGTGTACTAGGCCGCTGGGGCTTGCCAGTTCACCAAAACGCTACCAAAAAAACTGTTAGCGATCGCAAGGATCAGGCCTGACTCTGCGAACGCTGCAGTTATGCGTTTAGTGTTTTGTAAGTGTCAGTGATCGATCGATACTGCACTTGGGTGGGCTGGGCTGGGCCGGGTGGAGGGGCAAAACGCAGGTGCTAGCAGGTATCTGGGCTGATCCCGCTAACACTGCGTTTGTGGGAACCCTAAACTGCTGGGGACGCTAGTATAGATCTGATCAGATCAGATATTGATCCGATCAGATACTATACCACTAAGGGAGGCGTATGCTGCGTGCGTGGGTGTTAGCGGTACTGGCGCTAATCTGACGCTGCCTGGGGCTGGTGCTTGCCAGTTCACCAAAACGCTACCAAAAAAACTGTTAGCGATCGCAGGGATCAGGCCTGACTATGCGAACGCTGCAGTTATGCGTTTAGTGTTTTGTAAGTGACAGTGATCGATCGATACTGCACTTGGGTGGGCCGGGCAGAGGGGCAAAACGCAGGTGCTAGCGGGTATCTGGGCTGATCCCGCTAACACTGCGTTTTCGGGAACCCTAAACTGCTGGGGACGCTAGTATAGATCTGATTGGATCAGATATTGATCCGTACAGATACTATACCACTAAGGGAGGCGTATGCTGCGTGCGTGGGTGTTAGCGGTACTGGCGCTAATCTGACGCTGCCTGGGGCGACGCATATCACCGCCGGGCGACCGGGGGGCTAAACCTTTATTCGGTAATAAACGGCGGGTGCCCTGACACTATAAAAAATAAACAAACTAACCAGCGTCACCGTAACAGTTATACGGTGATCAGTGGTGAAAGGGTTAACTAGGGGGCAATCAAGGGGTTAAAACATTTATTAGGTAGTATATGGGGGTCCCTGTCGCTATAAAACGCTGACGGCGAACCTAAATATTTACGTTCCTAACTAGCGTCACCAGCGACACTAATACAGCGATCAGAAAAATGATCGCTTAGTGACACTGGTGACAGGGGGTGATCAAGGGGTTAAAACTTTATTAGGGGGGGTTAGGGGGGTATCCTAGACCTAAAGGGGGGTAATACTACCTGCCCTAACACTGTAACTGTCACAAACTGACACTATGCAGTAATCAGAAAAAAAAAAAAAAAAAAAAAAAAAAAATACTGCTAATGTCAGTTTGTGACAGGGGGGGGGGGTGATTGGGGGGGGATCGGGGGGCGATCGGGGGGGGGATCGGGGGTGTAAGGTATGCCTGGCATGTTCTACTGTGTGTGTTTGTGTTGTGTGCACTTACATGTCTTCTCTCCTCGGCGCTGGACGGAAACTGCCGAGCCGAGGAGAGATGACATCACATCCTCTGCCTGTGTGAAACTACACACAGGCAGGGGAGGATTCCTATTGGCTGGGAGCGATCGCGAGGGGGGGGCCACGATCGGATGGTCTCCCCCTCGCCTCCCGACGCTCCCAGTCAGATGCCGACCGCCGATGGCACCGGGGGGGGGTCCGATCGGACCCCCCGCCCGCGGGAGGCAGATCACGTATATATACGTGATTCTGCCTGCCCGTGCCATTCTGCCGACGTATATCTACGTTAGGCGGTCGGCAAGTGGTTAAGAAATTTTTCTAAATTTTCTTAAATTCAAATATTCGTAAATTTAAAATTTGAAAATCCGAAAGAATAACTAATAATAACTATTAAATGACATTCTAGGTATTGAATTTTCCTTTCAAATTTGGCTGTTAGTGAACGTAACGAATACGAATTTATCCGAAGTTACGAATTATGCGAAATAACGAATGCCGTATCTAAACGAATAGAACGCAACAAATTAATAAAAATAATAATAATAAGGTTTTATATTATTAATTCTTTACGTTCCATTTGTTTAGATGTGGCATTCGTTATTTTGGATAATTCGTGGCTTCGGATAAATTCGTATATGTTCACTAACATCCAAATTTGAAAGGAAATTCCAATACCTATAATTTATTAGTTATTCTTTCGGATTTTCTTTCTTATTTTAGAATTTACGAATTGCGATCATAATGACCCGAAAAAACGAAAATGAATGAATTTTTTTGGCAGTGCACGTGTCTAGTTCATATCCCAGGAGGCACCTAGATCCCCAAACGCCACCCCATTCACTTATAGAGGGAAGGGGGGGGGGGCGGGGCGGGCCGGCCTAACAGTGCGTTAATGGTAGGCTGTGCCAGAACCCAAAACCCATTATAAATGCCTTTTTATTTATATTCATATATATGATCACATTACCTCTGTTCTCATCTGCATAAGAGCTGAGTGGGGGGGGGGGGGGGGGGACCGCAGCACACTGAGCTTCCCAGTAAATGGTTGTTCAGTGGGGGACATGTCAGAGATCCCACCATAGCTAGAGAACTGACCACAGCGTTTCTTAATGTGGTCAGTTTTTAATAGGAAAGCAGAGACTAGCAGGAACACCAGGAATTTCACACAAAGGAAGCAATACAAAGAGAACAGGAAATGTCATACAAGTACATGGTACAGTAACCACATATCAGGAATATTAAGTGTTAGGGTAACAAACATTTTAAGTTTTTTTTTTTTAAACCACAAAAGCCGCCACCAGATGTTTTACTGGAAATACCGACTGTCCACAATATCTGCTGTTGCAAATCTGACCTTTTAAAAAAAAAAAAAAAATCACTTGCTGTCACATCCAGACAGGAATGTAACAGAGTTTACTGGTAGACATGTGCCGGACGAAAAAAAAATTGTTTTGATCCGTTATTTACATAAATGAGTTGAGTTAAATTAGTTTAATTTGTTTTTTAAATTAGTTTCATTTATTTGTATTCAAATCGATTCGAATTTTTGGAATTCTAATAGTTTTCGAATTCGAATAATTTTCCATTTTCCAAAGAGAATAAAATAGAAGAAAATAGAAGAAAATAAAGGAATAGAATAGAAAAAAAAATAACAGAAAATAAAAGAAATAGAATATAATGGAATAGAAACTAAAAAAATAGCATAAAATAGAATATAACCATCTTATGGAATTCAGAAAAGAAAAGAATATAATTCAAAAAACAATAGAATAAAATAGAAATAATTTAACCATTTCCCAAAATTCAAATATAATCAATTTCTAATTTGAATAGAGCAGAATACAACTGAAAATAACATATAACAGAATAGAATAGAAAATATAACCATCTTCCTATGCTAATCTGTTCTTTTCTATTCTATTCAAATTGATTCTATTTGAATTTTAGGAAATGGTTATTTTATTTCTATTCTATTTCTTTTTTAATTCTTTTTTACAGTTGATTCTACTCTTTTCTATTCAAATTAGAATTTATTCTATTCGAATTTCTTTCTATTCTGTTTTTTTTCTATACTATTCTTTTTTTTTTTCTATTCTATTCAAATTTATTCTATTTGAATTTTGGGAAATGATTATATTCTTTCTATTCTATTGTTTTTTTAATTATATTCTTTTCTCCTCTATTATATTATATTCTTTTTTTTTTTTCCTTTTATATATATATTTTTTTATGTATGGTCTTCTCCGTCGTATCACCGCAGGGATGCGCATCACGAACAGCCCAAACCAGGAGGTTGCAGGGCTTGCCCTAAAAAGGCGATGGCGGGTAAGACGGCTTGTGTGGATTGCTACAAAGAGCTAGGAACCTGATAAGAAGGAGCTGGTATCATTAATGAAACAGGCGTTTGAGGAAACACTGAAGTCGTTTGCAACACAGACGCAGGCTTCAACTGCTCCAGTGCCTTCTACCTCTCGCTCCCTGTCACCTCAAATACTTCCGACCACTTAGGGTATCCCAGAGGCCCAAGCACCGTCAGCCTCAGATGCATCTTCTGCTGAAGAGGAGACCCAGTATGATGGATTCGACTTCGCCTTGGTTCAACCTTTTATGAAAGAGGTTAGGCAGGCCCTTCTGTGGGAAGATGCGGCAGAAGAAACAAAGGAAGTATTTTGTAAACATGAAAAGGGAAGCAGTTAATTTTCCCTTCATGGAAGAGATCCAGGAAGTGATCTATGATGAGTGGAAGAAATTAGATAAGAGGATGATAGCCAAGAATTGGTTTGCAAGGTTGTATCCATTTAAAACAGAGAAGGTGAAGGTTCTGGAGAAGCCTCTGGTAGTGGACGCGGCACTCGTGCGTCTCGCCAGAGACGTAACCCTGCCACTGGATGATGCAGTATCCTTCAGGGATGCACTGAATAGGAGGGTAGATGTAGATCTTAAAAAGATCTACACACTGGCTGGCGGAGACTGTCAATGGCATTGGCCACCATTTCTAAGGCCATGGAGCTCTGGGTCTGGAAGCCGAGGGGATGGTGGAGAATGACCTGGGCAAAGCTGAGGTCCTAGCCTCGTAAGCAAATTTGAAGCTAACAGCTTCGTTTATGGCCGAAGCATCCATCGACCTAATCAAGATTCTGGCGAAAGTTATGCTAAATGCAGTAACTGCCAGAAGAGCCCTGTAGCTGAGGCCCTGGGTGGCTGACCTAGCATCCAAGCAGGGATGGTGCAGGATACCATTCGAAGGTCACTCCCTGTTTGGGAATAAATTAGACACGGCCATCGCAAAGGCGACTGGTGGGAAATTGGGATTTATCCCATAGGATCAGAGCTTGCTTCATAAGAAAAACACAACCTTCAGAAACACGGCAAGACCTAGAGGCCGAGGCGCCAGGTTCTACAGGCCAGGAAGGGAGTTTAGTCTGCAATGGCCAAATTCTGCGACAAACTGCAAATCTAATCTGTTCTTGAATCGGAAAAAGTCAGGGACTTGGAGGCTGGTAATAGACATCAGGGACCTTAACAGGTCTATCGAGAAGGAGCGATTCAGGATTGAGTCTCTCCAAACAATCCTGAAGGTCATTCAGTCTGGAGACTGGCTACTGTCGGTGGACCTCAGGGATGCGGACTTCCACGTACTTGTGGCCCCGTTCTACCAAAGGTTTCTTCTGTATGCAGCAGAACAACTTCACTATCAATTTGTATGCCTGCCCTTTGGGCTGACCACGTCCCCCCAGGGTTATCACGAAGATCCTGGTGGCACACTTACGATTGCAGGGAATCCGTAAACACCACTATTTCAACAACATTTTACTTCTGAGCCACGAACAAGGACACGCTCCTGACACACCAGAAGACAACCTTATTGACGTTGGGAAATTTTGGTTGGCTGTTCAAGCAAGAAAAGAGTCACCTCAGAAAAGAGTTGCCTCTCCAACCAATACCAAACTACCACAGTTCTTTTGCCAAGTCCAATCACCCGCAAGCAACGGGGGTGGATGCTCAAACAGCAGAATGGAATTTTAGAACGGCATATGCCTTCCCTCCGATCCTGGTGATCCTCCTCTTTTTGGGCAGGTTGTGGCAGAAGAAGGTGTCCATTCTGGCGGTAGTACCGGACTGGCCAAAGAGACCTTGGTCTCCTCTGCTCCTCTCACTGAGCATCAGGGAACCATGCCCTCTACCAATAACGTCGGACCTGCTGAAGCAGGGGCCAATCTGCCACCCGGCGAGAGGGGAAGGCTAATTAGTCTGGGTTTCTCAGCCAGAGTCATACCAGAACTCTATACCAGAACTTAGAACAAATTTGTGGAATTTTCATACAGACATGACTTTTTGCCAGATTTGCCAAGGGTCTGCCACATTCTGGAGTTCCTCGAGGCAGGATTGGAACTAGGCCTCTCCCCAAGCACTTTGAAGGCCCACGTGTCTGCTATCTTGGCTTTCGCTGGTACCCAGTGGGCTGTGGATAAATTGGTGATCTGATTTTTCAGAGCGGCCGTCCGCCTAAGTCCGCCGAGGTCTCTAAGATTTCCAAAATGGGACTTGCCTCTAACCTTGGATTTCCCTTCATCAGACCTTTTTTTCTCCTGTCTCTCTATGGCATCTCTTATTAAAGACCGCTTTTCTCTTGGCAATAACTTCAGCCAGAAGGGTATCTGAGACAGCGGTATTGGCATGGGCGTAGTATAAGGGGTTGCAGGGGTCTCAATCGCAACCCCGCCCCTAGCTCCAGGGGGCCCTTGCACCCTCCCTGTCATATTATCACATCCTCCACAAAATCCAGCCACGATCTGCCCTAGGGCCCCACAGCCACTACTGGGCTTCCACTTTGCCTTCCACAGTCCACACCCCTCTGTTCCCATTGGCTAGGGAGAAGCTGTGAGCCATTTCCTGAATGGAGAGGAGCATGAGGTGAGAACAGCCCAGGATGGGGAAGTGTCTGTGCTGTGTGCTGACAACATGGAATGGAAACCAAGCTCAGCGAAGCAAGAGGAGGAGAAGTGCTGTCTTGTTGCCACGATGGGACCGATGTCACTGGTGAGGTATGACACTGCTCAGTGTCTCCTAGTCACCAGCTGGGATTCTCTGTACCCCCCCACCTGGGGATGTCTACTTACCCCAGTTCCCTGGCAACTGGGGAAAAGACACACACCTCCGGGAGGTGACCTCCCCCCAACACCTGCCAACACTGACAGAGAAACCTTCAGGATTTGCTAAAACATATCGCTTAACACCAGTGGCGTCTCCAGCTTTCATATTTAGGGGGGGCACATGGGGGGACAGGGACAAAAGTAGGGGGGGCAACTATAAAATGTATATATATATACCGTATTTATCGGCGTATAACACGCACTTTTTTCCCCTTAAAATCAGGGGGAAATCGCGGGTGCGTGTTATACGCCGATCCCCTGCGATCCTGAGCTGTCAGATGTAAAAAATAGCGGACCGCGATTAGAAAATGGCGCTGCCGGCGCCGAAATACACAGTGCCGGTCCTTGGCTCTTCTCGGCCACTTTGGGCTTCACTCGAGCGCCGCCCGAACCTAGCCGAGTGTACTCGGCTAGGTTCGGATAGCTCCGCTCACCGTCACGCCCATCCCGAGTGGAGCCGAAAGTGAATGAGAGCCGCCGAGAAGAGCCGAGGACCGGCTCTGTGTATTTCGGCGCCGGTGGCGCCATTTTCAAATCGCGGTCGGCGATTTTGAAGCTCAGCGAGCTGCAAGGCTGAACTGGGGCAAGGCTGCACTGGGGCAAGGCTGCCACGGACACTGGGGAAGGCTGCACTGACAAGGCTGCACTGACATGGCTGCACTGACATGGCTGCACTGACATGGCTGCACTGACATGGCTGCACTGGCAAGGCTGCACTGGGGCAAGGCTGCACTGAGAAGGCTGCAATGATGGGCATTTAAATTTAAGTTTTTCCCTTCAACTTCCCTCCTAAAAGTTTTTTTTCCTTAAAATTTCCTCCTAAATTGGGGTGCGTGTTATACGCTGGGGCGTGTTATACGCCGATAAATACGGTATATATATATAGATAGATAGATCGATCTATCTATCTATCTATCTATCTATCTATCTATCTATCTATCTATCTATCTATCTATCTATCTATCTATCTATCTATCTAGATATAGATATATAAATATATACTGGGGCCCTTTACTACGACCCCACAACGGCCCTTTCACATGTTCTGCAGTGAGCTCCCTTCCTACTGTATTGGGGCCCCCCAGGGTGGCAGAAAACAAAATATATATGTCACCAGCATACCAAGAAAATATAAGGATCCAAAGCAGTGGGAGAACTATCAGGGTTGAAAAGGTTGTCTTGCCACCGGGCCCTGGTGTTCTGCCACTGTGGGGTTTCCCAGCCTCCTCTTGCTGTCCTGCCCCTGCTATTGACAGCGCTGGTCTGGCATCTCTTGGAATTTACAGGCTGGTTCTCCTGTCCTAAGGATGGGAGAAATCAGTCTGTTTTTTCAGTAACTGAGAGTCCTGGTGGAGTCCTTCCTGCAACTCGCTCTTCTCCCTGCCAATGAGGATGCAGGGGAAGGAGCAAATCGGGCGGCCGTGGTTGTGTGAGCGCTCGCATTATGCAGTGTCAGCAAGCAGAGAGAGGGGGGAGGAATCACCCGCAGGAGCTGACTGGGGACTCTCTCCCTCTTAGACATTGATTTTTTGTAAAAAAAAAAAAAAATTTATGGGGGGGGGGGGGCACATGGTGGGGCACAGCATAATGTTGGGGGGGGGGGGGGGCGGCTCCAGATTTTGTGTCACATGGCTTTGTCCTCCCAGATCTAAGTTGCCCCCCTGACCACCCCCTCCACCCTGCATGCTATGCCTGGCTTCTGAGCTCCTTTCCCATTACAGCACTATATACTGTTCCCCCTCTGCAGGGCTGAAATCACATTCCTTTACAACACAACCAGTTAGCCATGATCTGCACAGGGTGTAGCTGCCTACTGCAACTACACTGCCATTCCAACCAGAGAATTTCACAGGTCAGAAGGACAACATAAAAGCCAGATATACCCTGTGAAGACTGATAGACTGTGTGTAAAGGAATGTGATTTCAGCCCTGTGTAGTGTGGTGGTGGAGCTGTATACAGTGCTGGGATGGGAAAGGAGCTCTGCCAAGTGACCTGCCAGGGGTCCCTGTCCTCTGATTCTCCACTGGTAATCCCTGTCCTCTTATTCTCCACTGGTAATCCCTGTCCTCTGATGTAAAGAGGAACTCTGGGAACTCAAAAGTCTTAAGCCACTTTGAGTATCTTGGTGTGTGGTGAATGTATCTTCATGCACTTTGGAAGTAGTGGGGGGGGGTCCAGGTCAACTTTTGCATCAGGGCCCACAAGCTTCAAGCTACGCCTCTGGGTATTGGGGTTTAAAGAACCCTTCCTCTCTTTCTTCCCGGATAGGGTGGTGCTCAGACCAATGCTGGGATTCGTCCCAAAGGTAGCCTCTAGTTTCCATATGACACAAGAAATCACGCTCCCAATGTTTCTTGCAGAGAACTCTCAGAATCCAAATCCACTTGATGTCGGGTCTTCACTGAAAGCCTTTGTGGACGCAACGGCCGAACTTAGAAATTCGGACCATCTCCTTGTCAACCTGAATGGTGCTCGGAAGGGCCTGGGGGCTCCTGGTAGGGCGATTGCCTCGTGGCTAGTCAAGACTATATCATTGGCCTACAGAAGGAAGGGTTTGTCTGTGCCTGAGGGGGTCACAGCGCATTCCACTAGGGGAGTCTCTACCTCCTGGGCAGCGGCGCCACAAGTGTCCTTGGCGCCTCCAGTGTAGATTAAATTTTTTTCTCAAACATTAACCTCCCATGTGTGGCTAGTTATTTCCCAGCTGTGCTGACATGGAGCCGTCAGGAAAATGGAAAATTGAATTCAAATACTTACCGTTATTTTCCTTTCCTGATGAGCTCCATGGCAGCACAATACCTGCCCAGTTATGTAGTATGAGTTACGGAACGCTGAGGCTGAGGTGAGTGGAAATGTATAGTTAAGTCCTGATTACGTAGGGGGTGGGCGGGGCCTCACCCAGCTGTGCTGCCATGGAGCTCGTCAGGAAAGGAAAATTATGGTAAGTATTTGAATTTAAGTTTGCGTTTTTTTTTTTTATTTATTTTGGTCCTTTTTAGTTTGTTTAGCAAAAGATAAAAACCCCAGTGGTGATCAAATTCCACCAAAAGAAAGCTCTATTTGTGGAAAGAAAGTGATAAAAATTTAGATTGGGTACAGTGCTACATGACCGCGCAATTGTCATTCAAAGTGCGACAGCGCTGAAAGCTGAAAGTGCCTGGTATTTAAGTGGTTAAAGAAATTTTTACCTTTAGAATTTTTTTATATATTTTATGCATTCCAATTTAGAGGCTCTCCATCCCTCCTACTGTGTCCCCCTTTCTTTCTTTTAAAGTGGTAGTAAAGTATTTTTTTGGCACTTGTACCTGCACGGCTTAGGAGATATTCACACGGCATGCAGCCAGTGATGTCACCGCCACGTGCGCTCTGTAGGAATGGCCTACCCGTACTGTACCTTAAGAGCTCTGTGCCGTGGTCTGTCATCGTGGCACAGCCAATCAGACAGCCAGGGGACACGAACCTGAAAGGAAGACTGGCTGAAGATGAAAGCCCTGTCAGTGGCAGCAGCCGTTGGAGATCTTCATTCTTAGGTAAGTATTTAGTATTTGGTATTTGTTCTTAAGTAAGTATTTATGTGACGTATACCAGCACATTATGCAATTGTCTTACAGGTTAAAAAAAAAAAAAAAAAAGTGGGAGATTATGAAAGTAGAATGGGGATATACACCTTTTTGTATGTCTTTTTTTTTCCTCTTTTTGTGTGGCGAATACAAGTTTTTTTTATATTTATACAAATCCGTTTTTGTTTTTGTAAACTATTTAAAATGAATAAAAAAAAAAAATTGTATTGTAACTGTAATGTCTGCCTTTATTTTGTAAAGCGCTGCTCAAACTGTTGGCGCTCTATCCTGTATTACAATAATAATAATAATAATATATTACATTTTTTACCCTTGGGTATAATCAGTAGATTGCAGTCTCTGCTGTGCGCCAGTAGGGGGCAGTGCAGCTCTGCTCAGCGCTCAGCCCCATCACCTTCAATCAGGCCTGTTTTGTGTTTGTTGCACAGACAGGCTGATTTGCTGTGACAGGCTGTGATGAGCTGAGATGGCGCTCAGCACTGGAGACACCTGTAGGAACAGATCTGGATGCTATTGAATTGGAAGGAGCGTAATGACAATCAGGGACACAGCTGTCACCGCCCGAGACACTAAATGAAGGAGACCGGGGAACGCTCTGCTCAGATATCATCTCTTAACTCTATTTTCCCCATGCCAGGGACAGAGGCAATGGTGGGGGTCATACAGGAGGGCGCCAAGGGGCCGGTGATACCAATTAGACTTACATCCTCAACTGATGGCCCTGGGGCCGCACTTGGCCCTCCAAGGTCTCCTACTGAGACTGTGCTGGCCTAATTCTTCTTTTACTTTCTGTGTAGCTACTTATATCCTTGCTGGAAACAAAATGGTAACTTCCTAAAGAGATACATTGTTATTGTGAGTGACCATGGACTCCTGAGATTGCCGGCGACTCCCAACTGCCATAATATAAGAGGGCAATTATAAACTCTACTGACACCGTCCACTGCTCTACTGACACCGTCCACTGCTCTACTGACACCGTCCACTGCTCTACTGACACCGTCCACTGCTCTACTGACACCGTCCACCGCTCTACTGGCACCGTCCACTGCTCTACTGACACCGTCCTCTGCTCTACTGACACCGTCCACTGCTCTACTGACACTGTCCACTGCCCTACTGACACCGTCCACCGCTCTACTGGCACCGTCCACTGCTCTACTGACACCGTCCACCGCTCTACTGACACCGTCCACCGCTCTACTGACACCGTCCACTGCTCTACTGACACCGTCCACCGCTCTACTGGCACCGTCCACTGCTCTACTGACACCGTCCTCTGCTCTACTGACACCGTCCTCTGCTCTACTGACACCGTCCACCGCCCTACTGACACCATCCCCTGCTCTACTGACACGTCCTACTGACACCGTCCTCTACTCTACTGACACCGTCCACTGCCCTACTGACACCGTCCACTGCCCTACTGACACCATCCTCTGCTCTACTGACACCGTCCACTGCCCTACTGACACCGTCCACTGCCCTACTGACACCGTCCTCTGCCCTACTGACACTGTCCACTGCTCTACTGACACCGTCCACTGCTCTACTGACACTGTCCTCTGCTCTACTGACACCGTCCACCGCCCTACTGACACCGTCCTCTGCTCTACTGACACCGTCCTACTGACACCGTCCTCTGCTCTACTGACACCGTCCACTGCCCTACTGACACCATCCTCTGCTCTACTGACACTGTCCTACTGACACCATCCTCTACTCTACTGACACTGTCCACTGCCCTACTGACACCATCCTCTGCTCTACTGACACCGTCCACTGCCCTACTGACACCGTCCACTGCCCTACTGACACCGTCCACTGCCCTACTGACACCATCCTCTGCCCTACTGACACCGTCCACTGCTCTACTGACACCGTCCACTGCTCTACTGACACCGTCCACTGCCCTACTGACACCGTCCTCTGCTCTACTGACACCGTCCACTGCCCTACTGACACCATCCTCTGCCCTACTGACACCGTCCACTGCTCTACTGACACCGTCCACTGCTCTACTGACACCGTCCACTGCCCTACTGACACCATCCTCTGCCCTACTGACACCGTCCACTGCTCTACTGACACCATCCTCTGCTCTACTGACACCGTCCACCGCCCTACTGACATCGTCCTCTGCTCTACTGACACCGTCCACTGCCCTACTGACACCGTCCTCTGCTCTACTGACACCGTCCTACTGACACCGTCCTCTACTCTACTGACACCGTCCACTGCCCTACTGACACCATCCTCTGCTCTACTGACACCGTCCACTGCCCTACTGACACCGTCCTCTGCCCTACTGACACCGTCCACTGCCCTACTGACACCGTCCTCTGCCCTACTGACACCGTCCACTGCTCTACTGACACCGTCCACTGCCCTACTGACACCATCCTCTGCTCTACTGACACTGTCCTACTGACACCGTCCACCGCCCTACTGACACCATCCTCTGCTCTACTGACACTGTCCTACTGACACCGTCCACTGCCCTACTGACACCGTCCTCTGCTCTACTGACACCATCCACCGCCCTACTGACACCGTCCTCTGCTCTACTGACACCGTCCTCTGCTCTACTGACACTGTCCAACTGACACCGTCCACCGCCCTACTGACACCATCCTCTGCTCTACTGACACCGTCCTACTGACACCGTCCTCTACTCTACTGACACCGTCCACTGCCCTACTGACACCGTCCACTGCCCTACTGACACCGTCCACCGCCCTACTGACACCATCCTCTGCTCTACTGACACCGTCTTACTGACACCATCCTCTACTCTACTGACACCGTCTACTGCCCTACTGACACTGTCCACTGCCCTACTGACACCATCCTCTGCTCTACTGACACTGTCCTCTACTCTACTGACACTGTCCACTGCCCTACTGACACCATCCTCTGTTCTACTGACACCGTCCACTGCCCTACTGACACCGTCCACTGCCCTACTGACACCGTCCACTGCCCTACTGACACCGTCCTCTGCCCTACTGACACTGTCCACTGCTCTACTGACACCGTCCACCGCCCTACTGACACCGTCCTCTGCTCTACTGACACCGTCCTACTGACACCGTCCTCTGCTCTACTGACACCGTCCACTGCCCTACTGACACCATCCTCTGCTCTACTGACACTGTCCTACTGACACCATCCTCTACTCTACTGACACTGTCCACTGCCCTACTGACACCATCCTCTGCTCTACTGACACCGTCCACTGCCCTACTGACACCGTCCACTGCCCTACTGACACCGTCCACTGCCCTACTGACACCATCCTCTGCCCTACTGACACCGTCCACTGCTCTACTGACACCGTCCACTGCCCTACTGACACCGTCCTCTGCTCTAATGACACCGTCCACTGCCCTACTGACACCATCCTCTGCCCTACTGACACCGTCCACTGCTCTACTGACACCGTCCACTGCTCTACTGACACCGTCCACTGCCCTACTGACACCGTCCTCTGCTCTACTGACACCGTCCACCGCCCTACTGACACCGTCCTCTGCTCTACTGACACCGTCCACTGCCCTACTGACACCGTCCTCTGCTCTACTGACACCGTCCTACTGACACCGTCCTCTGCTCTACTGACACCGTCCACCGCCCTACTGACACCATCCTCTGCCCTACTGACACCGTCCACTGCCCTACTGACACCATCCTCTGCCCTACTGACACCGTCTACTGCTCTACTGACACCGTCCACTGCCCTACTGACACCATCCTCTGCCCTACTGACACCGTCCACTGCCCTACTGACACCATCCTCTGCCCTACTGACACCGTCCACTGCTCTACTGACACCGTCCACTGCTCTACTGACACCGTCCACTGCTCTACTGACACCGTCCACTGCCCTACTGACACCGTCCACTGCCCTACTGACACCGTCCACTGCTCTACTGACACCGTCCTCTGCTCTACTGAGACCGTCCTCTGCTCTACTGACACCGTCCACTGCTCTACTGACACCGTCCACTGCTCTACTGACACCGTCTACTGCTCTACTGACACCGTCCTCTACTCTACTGACACCGTCCACTGCCCTACTGACACCATCCTCTGCTCTACTGACACCATCCTCTGCCCTACTGACCCCGTCCACTGCTCTACTGACACTGTCCACTGCTCTACTGACACTGTCCACTGCTCTACTGACACCGTCCACTGCTCTACTGACACCGTCCACTGCTCTACTGACACCGTCCACTGCCCTACTGACACCGTCCACTGCTCTACTGACACCGTCCACTGCCCTACTGACACCATCCTCTGCCCTACTGACACCGTCCACTGCTCTACTGACACTGTCCACTGCTCTACTGACACCGTCCACTGCTCTACTGACACCGTCCACTGCTCTACTGACACCGTCCACTGCCCTACTGACACCGTCCTCTGCTCTACTGACACTGTCCTCTGCTCTACTGACACCGTCCTCTGCTCTACTGACACCATCCACTGCCCTACTGACACCGTCCTCTGCTCTACTGACACCGTCCACTGCTCTACTGACACCGTCCACTGCCCTACTGACACCGTCCACTTCTCTACTGACACCGTCCACTGCTCTACTGACACCGTCCACTGCTCTACTGACACCGTCCACCGCCCTACTGACACCGTCCTCTGCTCTACTGACACCGTCCTCTGCTCTACTGACACTGTCCTACTGACACCGTCCACCGCCCTACTGACACCGTCCTCTGCTCTACTGACACCGTCCTCTGCTCTACTGACACTGTCCTACTGACACCATCCTCTGCTCTACTGACACCGTCCTACTGACACCGTCCTCTACTCTACTGACACCGTCCACTGCCCTACTGACACCGTCCACCGCCCTACTGACACCATCCTCTGCTCTACTGACACCGTCTTACTGACACCGTCCTCTACTCCACTGACACCGTCCACTGCCCTACTGACACCGTCCACTGCCCTACTGACACCATCCTCTGCTCTACTGACACCGTCCACTGCCCTACTGACACCATCCTCTGCCCTACTGACACTGTCCACTGCTCTACTGACACAGTCCACTGCCCTACTGACACCGTCCTCTGCTCTACTGACACCGTCCACCGCCCTACTGACACCGTCCTCTGCTCTACTGACACCGTCCTACTGACACCGTCCACTGCCCTACTGACACCGTCCTCTGCTCTACTGACACCGTCCTCTGCTCTACTGACACTGTCCTACTGACACCATCCTCTGCTCTACTGCCACCGTCCTCTACTCTACTGACACCGTCCACTGCCCTACTGACACCGTCCTCTGCTCTACTGACACCGTCCACCGCCCTACTGACACCGTCCTCTGCTCTACTGACACCGTCCTACTGACACCATCCTCTACTCTACTGACACTGTCCACTGCCCTACTGACACCATCCTCTGCTCTACTGACACCGTCCACTGCCCTACTGACACCGTCCACTGCCCTACTGACACCGTCCACTGCCCTACTGACACCATCCTCTGCCCTACTGACACCGTCCACTGCTCTACTGACACCGTCCACTGCTCTACTGACACCGTCCACTGCCCTACTGACACCGTCCTCTGCTCTACTGACACCGTCCACTGCCCTACTGACACCATCCTCTGCCCTACTGACACCGTCCACTGCTCTACTGACACCGTCCACTGCTCTACTGACACCGTCCACTGCCCTACTGACACCATCCTCTGCCCTACTGACACCGTCCACTGCTCTACTGACACCATCCTCTGCTCTACTGACACCGTCCACCGCCCTACTGACATCGTCCTCTGCTCTACTGACACCGTCCACTGCCCTACTGACACCGTCCTCTGCTCTACTGACACCGTCCTACTGACACCGTCCTCTACTCTACTGACACCGTCCACTGCCCTACTGACACCATCCTCTGCTCTACTGACACCGTCCACTGCCCTACTGACACCGTCCTCTGCCCTACTGACACCGTCCACTGCCCTACTGACACCGTCCTCTGCCCTACTGACACCGTCCACTGCTCTACTGACACCGTCCACTGCCCTACTGACACCATCCTCTGCTCTACTGACACTGTCCTACTGACACCGTCCACCGCCCTACTGACACCATCCTCTGCTCTACTGACACTGTCCTACTGACACCGTCCACTGCCCTACTGACACCGTCCTCTGCTCTACTGACACCATCCACCGCCCTACTGACACCGTCCTCTGCTCTACTGACACCGTCCTCTGCTCTACTGACACTGTCCTACTGACACCGTCCACCGCCCTACTGACACCATCCTCTGCTCTACTGACACCGTCCTACTGACACCGTCCTCTACTCTACTGACACCGTCCACTGCCCTACTGACACCGTCCACTGCCCTACTGACACCGTCCACCGCCCTACTGACACCATCCTCTGCTCTACTGACACCGTCTTACTGACACCATCCTCTACTCTACTGACACCGTCTACTGCCCTACTGACACTGTCCACTGCCCTACTGACACCATCCTCTGCTCTACTGACACTGTCCTCTACTCTACTGACACTGTCCACTGCCCTACTGACACCATCCTCTGTTCTACTGACACCGTCCACTGCCCTACTGACACCGTCCACTGCCCTACTGACACCGTCCACTGCCCTACTGACACCGTCCTCTGCCCTACTGACACTGTCCACTGCTCTACTGACACCGTCCACCGCCCTACTGACACCGTCCTCTGCTCTACTGACACCGTCCTACTGACACCGTCCTCTGCTCTACTGACACCGTCCACTGCCCTACTGACACCATCCTCTGCTCTACTGACACTGTCCTACTGACACCATCCTCTACTCTACTGACACTGTCCACTGCCCTACTGACACCATCCTCTGCTCTACTGACACCGTCCACTGCCCTACTGACACCGTCCACTGCCCTACTGACACCGTCCACTGCCCTACTGACACCATCCTCTGCCCTACTGACACCGTCCACTGCTCTACTGACACCGTCCACTGCCCTACTGACACCGTCCTCTGCTCTAATGACACCGTCCACTGCCCTACTGACACCATCCTCTGCCCTACTGACACCGTCCACTGCTCTACTGACACCGTCCACTGCTCTACTGACACCGTCCACTGCCCTACTGACACCGTCCTCTGCTCTACTGACACCGTCCACCGCCCTACTGACACCGTCCTCTGCTCTACTGACACCGTCCACTGCCCTACTGACACCGTCCTCTGCTCTACTGACACCGTCCTACTGACACCGTCCTCTGCTCTACTGACACCGTCCACCGCCCTACTGACACCATCCTCTGCCCTACTGACACCGTCCACTGCCCTACTGACACCATCCTCTGCCCTACTGACACCGTCTACTGCTCTACTGACACCGTCCACTGCCCTACTGACACCATCCTCTGCCCTACTGACACCGTCCACTGCCCTACTGACACCATCCTCTGCCCTACTGACACCGTCCACTGCTCTACTGACACCGTCCACTGCTCTACTGACACCGTCCACTGCTCTACTGACACCGTCCACTGCCCTACTGACACCGTCCACTGCCCTACTGACACCGTCCACTGCTCTACTGACACCGTCCTCTGCTCTACTGAGACCGTCCTCTGCTCTACTGACACCGTCCACTGCTCTACTGACACCGTCCACTGCTCTACTGACACCGTCTACTGCTCTACTGACACCGTCCTCTACTCTACTGACACCGTCCACTGCCCTACTGACACCATCCTCTGCTCTACTGACACCATCCTCTGCCCTACTGACCCCGTCCACTGCTCTACTGACACTGTCCACTGCTCTACTGACACTGTCCACTGCTCTACTGACACCGTCCACTGCTCTACTGACACCGTCCACTGCTCTACTGACACCGTCCACTGCCCTACTGACACCGTCCACTGCTCTACTGACACCGTCCACTGCCCTACTGACACCATCCTCTGCCCTACTGACACCGTCCACTGCTCTACTGACACTGTCCACTGCTCTACTGACACCGTCCACTGCTCTACTGACACCGTCCACTGCTCTACTGACACCGTCCACTGCCCTACTGACACCGTCCTCTGCTCTACTGACACTGTCCTCTGCTCTACTGACACCGTCCTCTGCTCTACTGACACCATCCACTGCCCTACTGACACCGTCCTCTGCTCTACTGACACCGTCCACTGCTCTACTGACACCGTCCACTGCCCTACTGACACCGTCCACTTCTCTACTGACACCGTCCACTGCTCTACTGACACCGTCCACTGCTCTACTGACACCGTCCACCGCCCTACTGACACCGTCCTCTGCTCTACTGACACCGTCCTCTGCTCTACTGACACTGTCCTACTGACACCGTCCACCGCCTTACTGACACCGTCCTCTGCTCTACTGACACCGTCCTCTGCTCTACTGACACTGTCCTACTGACACCATCCTCTGCTCTACTGACACCGTCCTACTGACACCGTCCTCTACTCTACTGACACCGTCCACTGCCCTACTGACACCGTCCACCGCCCTACTGACACCATCCTCTGCTCTACTGACACCGTCTTACTGACACCGTCCTCTACTCCACTGACACCGTCCACTGCCCTACTGACACCGTCCACTGCCCTACTGACACCATCCTCTGCTCTACTGACACCGTCCACTGCCCTACTGACACCATCCTCTGCCCTACTGACACTGTCCACTGCTCTACTGACACAGTCCACTGCCCTACTGACACCGTCCTCTGCTCTACTGACACCGTCCACCGCCCTACTGACACCGTCCTCTGCTCTACTGACACCGTCCTACTGACACCGTCCACTGCCCTACTGACACCGTCCTCTGCTCTACTGACACCGTCCTCTGCTCTACTGACACTGTCCTACTGACACCATCCTCTGCTCTACTGCCACCGTCCTCTACTCTACTGACACCGTCCACTGCCCTACTGACACCGTCCTCTGCTCTACTGACACCGTCCACCGCCCTACTGACACCGTCCTCTGCTCTACTGACACCGTCCTACTGACACCGTCCTCTACTCTACTGACACCGTCCACTACCCTACTGACACCATCCTCTGCTCTACTGACACCGTCCTCTGCCCTACTGACACCGTCCACTGCCCTACTGACACCATCCTCTACTCTACTGACACCGTCCACTGCCCTACTGACACCGTCCACTGCTCTGCTGACACCGTCCACTGCTCTACTGACACCGTCCACTGCTCTACTGACACCTTCCTCTGCTCTACTGACACCATCCTCTGCTCTACTGACACCGTCCTCTGCTCTACTGACACCATCCACTGCCCTACTGACACCATCCTCTGCCCTACTGACACCGTCCACTACCCTACTGACACCGTCCTCTGCCCTACTGACACCGTCCTCTGCCCTACTGACACCGTCCACTGCTCTGCTACGCATATGTGTTTGAGCTTTGGGGTGCACACCTATAGCACTGAAAATGGCTCAATTTAGAGCCGACAAGGAAACACTCCTGTCCCAACAGGAGCCGCTGGAATCGCCGAAGCGCTACAGAAGCCATTGCAGGGGTCCGGAGAGCCACCACAGAAGATTCACATTAGCTGTCAATGGAGCTGTCAGATGCTGGGACACTGGGACCAATCAGGAACACATTTCTAAGGCTAGTCCATGCCTCCTTCATCAGGCATTTTACATTTTTTTTGTGCTAATATACTGCCCCTCACATACCATCCAATATTGTACAGATCTCCTCTTTTCGTCATTTGACTTGCTTCAAGTTTAACGCTGATTGAGTGTTTTTATATGAAAGAACACATTCATGGCATCCCTTTAGATGTGCATACTTCTTGCTGGCCACTAAGATTAGGAGGAGAGAGGATTTAATGATTACTGAAGTTGTTTAAACAGGAAATAAAAAGTGGGCTTAAGATAGCAGGTTTAAAGGGTATAATGTGGAGATGAAGGCTTGCAGGGATTGGAGAGTAATCATTTTCAACACAGCAGAGGACTTGCAGCAAGCATGGAAAAAAATGAAGGCCGGAGTTCAGTTTTAAGTTGATAAAAAAACTGAATTTATGATTTAATCCCAAGACATTGGGGGAGATTTACTAAAACTGGAGCACACAGAATCTGGTACAGCTGTGCATGGTAGCCAATCAGCTTCTACCTTCATCTTGTTCAGTTAAGCTTTGGCAATAAAACCTGGAAGCTGATTGGTTTCTATGCAGAGCTGCACCAGATTTTGCCCTTTCCAGTTTTAGTAAATCAACCCTCACTATGTTTTTCCCTGGAATTCAGATCCCAGCGCCTGGCAGGTCCTCTTCCCCGGCTCACCGTGCCACAAATAAAACGGTCGCCTTCTTTTCATCCCCGCAGAGATGACGCCCGGCGCTGCGCTTTCTGCAAACATTACCTCTCTCCATGATACCGCCATTATGTCTGTCCTTTAATCTCCCCGGCCTGTGCAAGAACATTTCAAAGGCTTGCACAGAAATTTGCCCTCCGGTAATTGAATAATATCTACATTACACCCGCTTTGTTCTTCCTCAAGCGGCGGGGACATTGGAGCGCGCCTCCCTAGGGGCCGCAGTGGGGCGATGAGGCCCCACACACCATCATCGGTGGATTATTGCTACTTATTCTGGAGCAAGATACGCAAACTACAGGTGCCGCATTTTTATAATGATTTCTAGGGACGTGGTGTATCGTCCCGTGATATACATTGTAATTCCTCATAGGACCGCGGGGCATCAGAGTTCTGGTACTGAGATTTTATTTGAATTATACATCTAGTGATTGTTCAAAAAGCATTTCCTGGGCTTAAAGTGTTACTAAACCCAGGACTCTGCATTCACTATATCTGGTCTCCCACAGTACACAGAACATGGAAATGCAATTATTTTAAATATAAACTGCTAAATACCTTTTCTCATCTGCAGTATATAGCAGTCTTGTGACTTCTATCAGTGTCTGGTTAAAGCTTATAGGAGGAGTTTTCAGTCTCCTCTGACTGTCCTATGAGGCTGCAGGACCCCTGACCTTCTGTCTGGACAGTGCTGATTGGCCCTGTGCTGATGACACACACTCACCCAAGAAAAAAAAAAACTCTCACTCAATACACACCAAACTGAGCATTTGCAGAATGACTCCAAAGGCTCTGTACTATCAGCAGATGTATTGGGGACAGTGCAAGAAGGGGAGGATCAGAGAAGACAGGATCAAACAGCCTTTTTACACAATGCAGAGGATTAACTCCTTAGGTTCCACAGTGAGTATAATAGACATGTGCACTGGCGAAAAATTTGTTCGTTTTGGTTTCATTCGTTTTTTTTTCCCTTTCGTTTTTTGGGTCATTCGTTATGATCAAAATTCGTAAATTCGCAAAATCGGAAATCTGATAATCCGAAAATAAGAAAGAAAATTCGTAAGAATAAAAATCCGAAAATTCTAAATAATAACTAACTAACTAATAATAAGTAACTATTAAATTATAGGTATTGGAATTTCCTTTCAAATTTGGCTGTTAGTGAAAGTAACGAATTTATCCGAAGTTACAAATAACTGAAATAACGAATGTCGTATCTAAACAAATGGAATGGAATGAATTATTAATAATAATAATAATAATAATAATAAAACATTTTTATCATTATTGTTATTTATTATTATTAATTGGTTCCGTTCCATTCATTTAGATGCGGCATTCGTTATTTCAGATAATTGGTAACTTCGGATAAATTTGTATTCGTTATGTTCACTAACAGCCGAATTTGAAAGGAAATTCCAATACCTATAATTTAATAGTTAGTAATAGTTAAGTTATTATTCGTTTTTTTTTTTTTTTTCGGATTTTCGTTCTTATTTTCAGGTTTTTGTTTTTTTGAACTTTTGTTCTGATTTTCGGATTTTTTCGAATTTTCGAATTTCCGAATTTCTGAATTTCTGAATATTCGAATTTCTGAATTTGCGAATTTACGAATATTCGGAAAAATTTGTTAAACGAGTTATCGTTAATTTAGATATTTCCGAATAAACAAATTTGTCGAAATGAGTTTAAAAACGAATTTGTAACGAAACAAATTGCACATGTCTATAGTATTATAAGCAAGCTTGTTTCCAATTAAACCAGATGTTATGTTATCGCTTTAGCCCTGGTTCCCATTGGTGCGATTTGGCATGCGATTTGACATGTCAAATCGTATGCCAAATTGGCGGCAATTGCCAGCAAAGGCACCGTCCTAATCGGTGCGGCGCCGCACCGATTCCCAAAAGTAGTTTCTGTACTACTTTTGGCGATTTCGGGGTGCAATTTCCAGTGACATCTGTGCGGAAACCTGCACAGATGTCTCTGAAATCATCCCTGAAATCGGGACTGACATGCAGGAATGAAATCGCTGAACTCGCACAATTTCGTTCCCGCACTCAATGTGAACCTGGGCTTACTGATACGAACAGCCGATCAAAGCCGGTCTTAGCTGTCCAGCCAGCCGGTGGATGCGCCAGCTGGTTGCTCAGGTCTCCCATTGGGATGGGAAACAGAGGCATGAAAGGCTGCAGGAGTGGGGGGGGGTCCTTTCCCACAGTTTGTAATAGCAATCAAGTGGCTAGTAAGCCGCTCCAATTGCTATTACAAGAGAGTCGGCCGCCAGCTGTAAAAAATGATACTGGGGTGATGCTTGCAGCTGCACCCATAATCCTGGTAAAACCAAAGAAAGGACGGGAAGAGGTTAAAGAGTCGCCTCTGCCCTTCTACCTAGGGGGCGCTGCCCTCCTGAAAAATGCCACCCAAGCCAAATGTCTTATTTGCCTCGCGGTAGATACGCCCTGCTCACACCGCCTCTTGGAAAACTTGGGGTCCATCCCGCGAGTTCTCTGCTGACCCTCTGGATTCTTGGGTTGCTTTGCAATAGGCCCCCCCCAAGCAAAGCCTAGCTGGGACCTTGTTGTGTCTTCAGGCTGGCTTTCCTCCCCGCCTTCTGCCCAGGAGGGCAAGGCCCCTCAACAGGGGTCTCCTCCAGCAGTCTGGACCCAGGAACACTGCCCCATAACTAGATACTGCAAGCTGCCCTTGCTGCACAAAACTATTTATGGACCCTTCCCTCTTCTGGGGAACGCTAAAATTACAGCCAGACTGGGCTGTACACATCGCAGCTGTCAAACTTGCCCATTGAGGTCATTGGGAGCCCACCACAACCATGAGCCAAACGTTTGGCTGGTGGAGGCAGTAAGATTTTGTACTTTAAAACCCCCCTTGGGATTGGAAAAAAAGCCCCAGATGTTCAAAAGGGGGCGGGATCACCTCTTGACTGAACCCCTGCCAACTGCTACTATATCGCCTTGTGAAAAGGGCAGCAAGCACTGCTGCCAATGTGAAAGAAGCCAACGAGAGGGTTTCTTCTCAGACATCTTGCTGGAGCTGAGCCCTTCCATATATGGTACTCAAAGCAATCATCTACAGGTGTGCATGGGAATTTCCCAGACAGTATTATCACCCAAAACCACAAGATGGCGTAGGTGCACACCTGTGAAACACACAAGGGCAGTTATAAACTTGAACCACAAGATGGCGTGAGCGCACACCTCTGGAGCATGCACAGGCAAATATTACTTTACACCACAAGATGGCGTGAGCGTACACTTGTCCAACACACAAGGACAGTGTCACTTTATGGAGCACTGGCTCCTGATATTTCATCCCTTCTCTGCTGCTGTCCAATGGTGCCCCCCTGTGCTCCTTCATCCAGAGTGGAGGCACTCTAATACAGGAGGTGTGTTATTGGCCAGATCACCTGGTGAAAATAAAGGGAAAAAAAAGGCTAAAAAAAAAAAATAGTGCAGCCACCACATCTTATGATTGGTAAGCTACAATATATTACATTTTTGGTTTTGGGTTTAATATCCAAAAAAAACACTAGATGGGCTGGAGAACACACCTGTGGAATATAACAAGGGCAATTATAAACTTACACCACAAGATGGCGTGGGTGCACACTTATCAACACACAAGGACAGTTATAAACTTCAACCACAAGATGGCGTGGGTGCACACTTGTCAAACACACAAGGACAGTTATAAACTTCAACCACAAGATGGCGTGGGTGTGCCCCTATTTTAAAATACCACTGACCAGTGACCACAAATGATTGGGGTTAAGAAAATGTATTTCTTATTTATAATGGTTTTGGGGGGTGGGGGGGGGGGGGTATGCGGCACAACATATCCACGCCTACTTTTGCCTGAACACAATGCAATGCCTACATTTCTATGCCAGGAGGCAACTGTAGTTTGATATTGTTTGTCATTGTATTACTGCATGGAGTTTGGTATTCTCGTTGTGTATCTGTATGGAGTTTGATATTCTCATTGAATATCTGCACGGAGTTTGATATTGTCGTATATCTGCATGGAGTTTGATATTCCCATTGTATTTCTGCATGGAGTTTAATATTATCATTGCATATCTGCATGGAGTTTGATATTCTCATTGTATATCTGCATGGAGTTTGATATTCTCATTGAATATCTGCATGGAGTTTAATATTCTCATTGAATATCTGCATGGAGTTTGATATTGTCGTATATATCTGCATGGAGTTTGATATTCTCATTGTATATCTGCATGGAGTTTGATATTCTCATTGAATATCTGCATGGAGTTTGATATTGTCGTATATATCTGCATGGAGTTTGATATTCTCATTGTATATCTGCATGGAGTTTGATATTGTTGTATATCTGCATGGAGTTTGATATTGTTGTATATCTGCATGGAGTTTGATATTCTCATTGTATATTTGCCTGGTGGTTCCACCCAAAATAAAATAAAAACTGGACATTTGTTATACCCCAAACAAGCAAGCCCTGGTGTGTGTCTATGGAAGGGGCATTAGACTGTAAGCTCTTGGGGACAGATGTGAATTGTTTGCGCTTATGTACAATGCGATGTAAAATGAAAAACGCGGCATAAAATTGCAGCTTCCATCGGACGGTTGCACACGGGTCTGCACTCGGCGTATTCGGTGGACTGCGGTATCTGCTGGGGGCGGGGCCGCAGGCGTTGCGCCGGCTGCGGTGATGAGTTTGTTGTGTGTGTCGCCCGATGCTCTTTTCGGCGTCTGCTGGCTCCCGGGACGTGTAAATCCGTCTTCTAGCAGCTGTCACTCTTCTGCCTGATTGACGGGTAACATATCGCCGAGTCGGCGAGCCAGATGGATCCCCCGCCATGGCGCTGATTAATTCCCAGTGTCA
Source organism: Aquarana catesbeiana (assembly GCF_042186555.1). Taxonomy (NCBI): domain Eukaryota; kingdom Metazoa; phylum Chordata; class Amphibia; order Anura; family Ranidae; genus Aquarana; species Aquarana catesbeiana. The sequence goes on along the minus strand of NC_133336.1, from coordinate 27,092,500 downwards.
GATGACGGGAAGGTTTAATCTTGTGTTGGGGGGTGGGGGAGGGGATGTGTAAAAAGCTGTCAAAGTTCGGGGGAAGCCGCGCTCATCGTTTCGAAGACTCAGGTTCACGTAATGAAATCTAAAATTCAGTATTGGCAAAAATGCCAAAAATGCCATCTCTACCCCTATAAACTGCCGGTGTTCAGCAGCTGGAAGATGTAGAAAAAAATGGAACATCGTCTCTTATGTGATTCCTTAGGAGCTCCTGCTTGGAATGGGTCATGTGATCTGACTGCAACATGCTGAGCAACAATACCCCTGACAATACCTTCATCTGCTTTTCCCTATAGATGTACGGCACCATCTTTGTTCAGGTATCATTCAGGGTCACCCTCTACTTCCTGGACTGAGATGCCTTCTCAGATGTTACACGGGCTGAGGTGATGTCATCAGTCTGCTGCAAGCAGGAGGAAGCATTTCCTCCATCTCTCCTCCCCCAGTGATCAGTCTGCTGCAGGCAGGAGGAAGCATTTCCTCCATCTCTCCTCCCCCCAGTGATCAGTCTGCTGCAGGCAGGAGTAAGCATTTCCTTAGTCTCTCCTCCCCCCGTGATCAGTCTGCTGCAGGCAGGAGGAAGCATTTCCTCAGTCTCTCCTCCCCCAGTGATCAGTCTGCTGCTGACAGGAGGAAGCATTTCCTCAGTCTCCTCTCTCCCAGTGATCAGAGCGCAACATTGTAACTTTGTAGTAAGTCACAAGGTGAGAGAATGCAGCAGGGGCTGATCTGTATTGGACAGCACAGGACAGGGGACCAAAATGTGGGACTAGCCCAGCTAATCCGGGACAGAGCATCAGCAGGACAGGGGGCCAAAATGTGGGACTATGCCAGCAAACCAGGAACACAGTATTGGCAGGACAGGGGGCCAAAATGTGGGACTATCCCAGCAAATCCAGGACACAACATTGGCAGGACAGGGGTCAAAATGTGGGACAATCCCAGCAAATTTTGGACACAGCATTGGCAAGACAGGGGACCAAAACGTGGGGCTATCCCAGCAAATCTGGGACACAGCATTGGAAGGATAGGTGGCTATATGTGGGACTATCCCAGCAAATCCGGGACACAGCATCAGCAGGACAGGGGGACAAAATGTGGGACTATCCCAGCAAATCTGGGACACAGCATTGGAAGGACAGGGGGCTATATGTGGGACTATCCCAGCAAATCCGGGACACAGCATCAGCAGGACAGGGGGACAAAATGTGGGAATATCCCAGCAAATCCGGGACACAGCATAGGCATGACACGGACCCAAAATGTGGGAATATCCCAGCAAATTTGCAACACAGCATTGGCAGGACAAGGAGACCAAAATGTGGGACTATTCCAGCAAATCCGGGACACAGTATTGGCAGGACAGGGTGCCAAAATGTGGGACTATCCCAGCAAATCCGGGACACAGTATTGGCAGGACAGGGTGCCAAAATGTGGGACTATCCCAGCAAATCCAGGACACAGCATTGACAGGACAGGGGACCAAAATGTGGGACTATCCCAGCAAATCCGGGAAACACTATTGGCAGGACAGGGGGCCAAAATGTGGGACTATCCCAGCAAATCCAGGACACAGCATTGACAGGACAGGGGACCAAAATGTGGGACTATCCCAGCAAATCCGGGAAACAGTATTGGCAGGACAGGGGGCCAAAATGTGGGACTATCCCAGCAAATCCGGGAAACAGTATTGGCAGGACAGGGGGCCAAAATGTGGGACTATCCCAGCAAATCCGGGACACAGCATTGGCAGGACAAGGGGACCAAAATGTGGGACTATCTCAGAAAATCCAGGACACAGTATTGGCAGGACAGGGTGCCAAAATGTGGGACTATCTTAGCAAATCCAGGACACAGTATTGGCAGGACAGGGGGCAAAAATGTGGGACTATCCCAGCAAATCCAGGACAGTTTACATCTATGGGCATGGTCCCCTGTTTTTACTATCAGGAAACCCCCTCCTGAGAAATGCCATGCAGCCATCGCTGGAGTGCATGTAGGTAGGAAGTGGCTGCAAAGAGGCTGCAGGGGATCAGCAGCACTGAGATGTAACAAAGGGAGAGCAGATCTGCGATGAAACATTTCCAAGAGAAAGTTCTAACTTCTCAAAGAAAAAATAATGTTCTGCGATTGTTAATATTTAGAGAAGAGCGAGGAATGAAAGGGCGGTGGCGGTCAGTAATGAATCGGCTTGTGATTTCCTCGATGTTCCTGGAGAAGAAGATTCCCCTGTGTAGATGTTCCGCTCCTCGCTGGGGTCGGCTCGATGCCGTAATGAAGAACGGCTATCAATACATCATTAGTTTCTTTTCAGCGCCTTCCAGGAACCGCCGCGCTGGAGGCCTCTAATTATGGCGTCAGCCGATGATTGGGAGACAATTTGCAGGAATCCCAACAATAACAGCTGGTGCTTCTTGATGAGTGTTTTCCTGCCGTGTGCAACGCCACGCCGCTGTACCCGATACAGGTTATTGGTGTTAATTCCCGCCATTATAACAGCGAGCAACAAAGCGATTCGGCGTGAGGTCCGCGATGTGTAAATTGTAAGTAGGGCGTCATTTGGTAACTCTGCTCGGCATGTCTGTTGTCCATTGTCCATGCCGTGTGTGAAGTTATGTGCTGCGCCGGGGATTCTCTGCCTCCTGTTACTGGTGAGACAACTTCCTAAATCTGCTCCAGTGGCGGGATCACTGAGTCTCCTCCCCCAACAGAAACACTGCAAACAATGCCATGCCTTATAACAGACCCCAACCCAGGGAACTATGAGAGGTGCCATTACTGGCTACCGTCTAAAAATGCTAATTACCTGGCTGTCATCATACAAGAGATCTGCAGAGCATTGCTCCATCCCATCCCTACCGCAACATATGGTATTGTATTCTGCAGATTATTCCACCAATTACGTCTCCAGAAATCTGCAGATCGTTGCTCTGTCCCATCCCCCCCACCATACATATTGATGTATTCTGCAGATTATCTCACCAATTACGTCTCTAGAAATCTGCAGAGCATTACGCCCTACCATCCCCACCCCAACATACATTATTGTATTCTGCAGATTATTCCTTTAATTACCTCTCCAGAGGTTTGCAGAACTTTGCTTTGTCATATACGACCCTCAACAGATACATATTGATATCTTCTGCAGATTATCCCATCGGTGACTACTCTAGAATCAGCAGAACATCGCTCCATCCCATCTCCTCCTGACAGATACATATTTCATAGATTATTTTATAACTACCCTCTTTACAAAATCTGCAGAACATTGCTCCATCCCTGACAGATACATATAGTTATTACCTGCAGATTATTCCATCACTGACTTCACTAGAGGGTGGCAGAACGTTGCTCCATCCTCCCCCCCCCAAACCATCCTAAAATACTGATGTATTCTGCAGATTATTCCATCCTTGACTTCACTAGAGGGTGGCAGAACATTGCTCCATCCACCCCCCACCCCAACCTACATAGTGATGTATTCTGCAGATTATTCCATCACTGAGCTCTGTAAAAATCTGCAGAACATTGCTCCATTCCTCACAGATACATGTTGATATATTCTGTGAATTATTCCCTAGAGATCTGCAGAACATTGCTCCATCCCATCCCCCTACATACATGTTGATATACACTACAGATCTTTCCATCACTGACCTCCTTAAAAAATCGGCAGAACATTGCTCCGTCCCTGACAGATTCATGCTGTTATTATCTGCAGATTATTCCATTTTTAACTTCACTAGAGATCTGCAGAACTTTGCTCCATCCCATCTCCCCGACCTACACAGTGCTATATTCTGCAGATTATTCAATCACTGACCTCTGTAGAAATCTGCAGAACATTGCTCCGTCCCTGACTGGTACATACTGATTTATTCTGCAGCTTATTTCATTCACTGACCTCCCCGGATATCTGCAGAACATTACTTCCTCCCGTCTCCCTCCTAACAGGCATATATTGACATATTCTGCAGATTATTCCACTTTGAGATCTGCAGAACATTGTGATATGTAGACATCATATTATAGTGACATTGACTATTATTGGGGTCTCCTGACCCCCCCCTCCAGGACTAGGAATGCATGTCTGGTTATGTGTCGTGGTAATATGATCAGACGCAGAGGATTGGGGCTAATTCCAGGAGCAGCGGCCACCACCCAATTTAATCGCGGGCTGCATCAGCATTATGGTCGCCCCCAAAGGGTCGGTTGTATCTGTAAGACTAGGTGTCTAGAGCACCCCACCCCCCCTTAAAAAAATTGAGCACTAATCTGCATGCTCACCCCCATAAATCCCCCCTCCTCCCAGTAGAAATCCGCCCCCCTGCTGAAATTCCCCCTCCCACCTCTCAGCACAAATCTTTGCCCCCCCTATCCCCCAAATCCCCTCCAACACAAATGCCCCTCCCCAAAAAAACTCACCTCTCCTAGCACAAATCCTCTACCCCTCAAATCACCCTTCCGAGTACACCCCCCCCAACTTCAAATCCCCCTCCTAGCACAAATCCACCCCCTAAATTTCCCCTCCTAACACAATTCTCCTCCCCCCTTTACCATATCACCTCTTCTAGAACAAACCCCCCAAATCCCGCCTCTTAGCACAAATCCTCCTAAATCCCCACTCCTAGCAATTCTTACCCCCTGCCGGCCCCCCAAATTGCCCCTCCCAACCCAAAACCCCTCCCCCTCAATTTACTTGCCACGCCCCCCCCCCACCTCACATGAAATCACAGTGCCCAGGGCAGCTGCTCCTCCTGCCCACCCCTTGTCCCAGCCCTGTCTCCATGATTACCCCCCCCAGTACTGGGACATCTAGAGCCCAGGGCGAACATGCCAAACTGCTTCCACCCCCTAAAGATGCATAAGCACTATGTATCTGCAAACACCCCCCCCCCCCAAAAAAAAAGAAATGAGCGATAATCTACATGCAGTGCTGGGACAAGGTCATCTAGAGCCCAGGGCGAACATGCCAAACTGCCCCCCCCCCCAAGATTTATGAGCCTTATGTGTCAGCAAAAATCCCCTTCCAAAAAATATTGAGCACTAATCTGTATGCTCATCCCCTAAGCATAAATCCCCCCTCCTCCCAGTGGAAATTCGCCCCCCTGCTGAAATCCCCCTTCCCAGCACAAATCTTTGCCCCCCATCCCCCAAATCCCCTCCAACACAAATGCCCCATCCCAAAAAAAGTCACCCCTCCTGCCCCTCAAATTTCCCCTCCGAGTACACATCCTCTACCCCCCCCCACTTCAAATCCCGCCTCCTAGCACAAATCCCCCTAAATCATTCTTCCTAGCAATTCTTATCCCCTGCCAGCCACCCATTTTGCCCCTCCCAACCCAAATACCCCCCCCCCCCCCTCCATCTCCTTGAAGTGCCTTCCCCCCACCTCACATGAAACCACAGTGCCCAGGGCAGGTACCCACCCTTTGTCCCAGCCCTGTCTGCATGATTACCCTCCAAGCATAAATTCCCCCTCCTCTCAGTACAAATCCGCCCCCCTTGCTGAATGCCCCCAGCCCCCCAAAATAGAAAAAATCACCCCCCTCTTTAGCATAAATCCTCTACCACTAAAATTTCCCCTCCAAGTACACACCCCCTCCCCTCACTCCAAATCCCCCCTCCCAATCCAATTTCCCCACCAATTCCCACATTACCCTCCCAGCACAACCCCCCCCCCAATCATCCCTCCTAGCACAATCCCCTCCCCCCGACACCATATTACCTCTTCTAGCATAACCCCCCTCCAATCCCCCCTTCTAGCACAAATCCTCTTCCCCCATCCCCCCTCCCAACACAGACCCCCCTAAATCACCACTCCTAGCACACACACACAAATTTCCCCTCCTATAACAATTTTTACCATCTGCCACCCCCAAAATTCCCCATTTCAATACAAATCCCCTCCCCTCCAATCTCTTCACTAGACCCTCTCACCACACCTGATGCCACAGTGCCCAGGGCAGCCACCCCTCCTGCCCACCCCTTGTCTCGGCCCTGTCCCCACCATCAGAAGTCAAGAGTCCCCCACTCCCTTACATCACAGTGCACTACCTTACCTTGTGCTGCTGCTGGGGGGGGGGCAGTGCTGGAAAGCAGAAAGTGCAGGGTCTGGAGGAGGACCAGAGGAGGACTGGTGTCAACTACCGGAGCCTGCTGGATGCTGAGACCAGGGGAGGTGGAGACGAGGGGGTGCTACAGCTGCACAGAGAGGCGCAGGATCTGTAGGAGGAGTTCTGTCCTCCTGTCTACTGGCAACTGCTGAGACAAGGGGGAAGTGGAGGAAAGAGAGGAGCCTCTCCGCGGCTGCACAAGAGGGGTGCGATAACACACTGTAGTTGCATTGCGGTAAGTTGTATTAAAAAAGAGTTAGGTGTTTTTTTAGGCATGTTAGGGTGTGTTGGCAGCCAGTTCATTTTGATTTGGTTGCCTTGCAGTGCATGTTACCATGCGTCATAACACATTTTAATCTATACCTCAAAGAAGTATATGGGTCCTAATTCACTAATGTACTAAAAAAAAAAAAGTCACGCACCCTTTTTTTCTATGCTTACAATGTAGGTATACCACGTCTATCTTGATACAAAAGTGTCATACACCACTTGAAAATTGATTTCAGGCTTGCAGCAAAGGCGGCTTCTGATAGGCAGGATAGGGAGGTGTAGGCTAGGAGCACAGACGTACCTAATGTAGTTCCCCTTTCTGGCCACAAGATGGCACCAGAGTTAATGGATTAACTCCCCACAAAAACTATTAATATGTTAGCCTGCTACCCAGCGTACCCCCCTGCTGGCAGGGGCTGGACTGGCATCAACTCTATGTGCCCCTTGACTATCGCTGTGATCCTACCTATGGTGGCTTCTGGTGGCTCATACAGCTCCTATGCTGTCTATCAATCCAAATGGTCCTGGACCTAGCATGTTCTAGTAACTTTGGCGCCACTTTGTGGCTAGAAAGGGGAATTACATTGGGCACATTTGTTCTGCCCTACTTACTTAGGTAGTGTTACAGAAGGGGCAAAGCGCCAGTAAGGTGTCACCTGTGTAGCAATGTCACTGGTTGTCCAAAAATCAGACAGGAGGACAGCTCAGTCGTTTCTGGCAGGATTTTAGCTATAAAGGCAATGGGAGGTGAAAAAATGTAGCGCTAGGTAAATAAGTGAATAATAAATGATAATGAACAAAGGTGAAATCAGGTCCATAAGTCCTTAAACTAGATGATACGTGATATTGTATATCAAATATACATTATACAATATACAAGATTTTAGATAATCACCTGAATGACCGCAACATACAGGGATATGTAAGGTAATACTGACACATAATCACACATATAGGTTGGACTTGATGGACTTGTGTCTTTTTTCAACCTCACCTACTATGTAACTATGTAACTATGTAAATCATAAAGTCTAAACAAAAAATAGTGAAGTGATGAAGTGTCCAATTGTGCCAGAACACAGAAACGGCCACTCATGGATGATGGGTATCCAAAAGAACTGGCAGGGATGATATTGATCCATAGGTGAGATCGACATCAATAATACTCAGCATCAATGGATAAGTAAAAGATGGGTACTCTTACCGAATCTGGTGGACTCCCCTGTCAGCGACATGGAGTCAACAAGGCAATGAGCCCAACCGGGCAGATGGAGGGATATCCCAGAAGGTGAAACTTGCGAGATGGACTCAACCGGACATCCAGGGGTCATCAAGGCAGGTCATCACAGTTGGAACTCCGGATCAAAATCTTGGAGGCAAGATATGCCACAGATGGCCCACATTGGACAATCGCTCTCATCCAGGCAGTATGTAAAAAGAAAATTAAAACTTCCGCATAGTGCAGGTAAAAAAGGGTTTTTATTTCTAAAAAGCCAAACAAGTAAAAAATGTGATCACTTTAAAAGCAAAGGCAGCATGAAGAAGGGGTAACTGTCTGACGCGTTTCAACCTAATGGTCTTCTACTGGGGAATAAAGGCGGAAGTGGCAGGGAGAATTAGTGGGACGCATACCATGGCAGGGGCGGATCCGGGGGGGGGAACAGGGCATTTGCCCCCCCAAGAATTCGGGTGAGTGAATGAATGGGCGGGCGGGCTGCTCCGCGGGTGAGAGAGCGGACGGCTCCGCGGGCAGGCCGGGCTGGCGGCTGGCTCGGTTGGTGAGCGGGCGGGAGGCTCGGCGGCTGAGTGATAGTGCGGGCGGGCAGCTGGGTGGCTCGGTGGGTGAGTGGACAGCTGGCCAATCAGAGAGCCGGCGGGCGGGGGAGCAGAGAGATGACATCATCTCTCTGCTGCCTGACTGATAATCTGCTACCTAACTCTGGGACACAGCAAGAGACCACCTTAGAAGGAAAGTGACACGGCAAGAGACAATCCGCAACGTGTGGCAGGCAACGTGGCAAGTGACAATCCGCAATGTGTGGCAGGTGACGTGGCAAGTGACAATCTGCATCTGGTGACAGGCGACGTGACAAGTGACACGCTCAGGGCTCCCACTGATTCTGCATTATGGTGAGTTGATCCATTTTATATAACAATGTAATAATAGAAATAATGTGCTTCAATCATCCTGACACCATATCAACCATGGTGCCGTGATGATTGAAGCACCAACACCAGCCATTTCCCCCCAAAATACGTATTTTCTGGCAGTGCCCCTCCCGAGACTAGGCTCTGGATCTGCCCCTGTACCACGGTGACGGCGAGGCACGGATCTGAGTCTGAGGGGCACTTGGACCTCTACCATCTATATACAACTATGCACCTTATCTTTGCCATACTCAGCTAACTAGCCATGGACCGGAACTATTCCTTATAACAATATTCAGGTGTTCAGAATATTGGCTATTGATGTTCTTAAGTGAGCAGTTTAGCATTTAGTGGGTTATATTTTTATGGCCGCTCTAGTTTTTGTATGTTTTATACACTGGCCTGAACTATGGAACACTTTGGGATATATAGGGATTAGGTTTTATGGAGGCTTCCATGTTGCTATGCCTATGGGCCTGAGATATATATCCACATTTTTTTTTTTGGGTAGCCACCTCTAGCTATTTACTAGGGTAGTTTTAGGTGGATCCAATGGGGATAGATTGCTTTGTATATATGGATATATGCACTGGTTAACTTTTCGCCACGCCCTCTTCCCTTTTTCTTCTTCTTTGTTGTCTTTGTGCTCCCTCTTTTTTCTTTCCCTTTTCTTTTTTCTCTTTTCCTTCTCTCTCTTCTTTCTTTCTATTCTTTCGCCTTTTTTTGTCCCCCCCCTTTCCTCTTCTTTCTTTTTTTTTTTTCCCTTTCTGTTTTTTTTTTTTCTTTTCTTCCCTTCCCCCTGTCACTCAGTATCTAGTGCGGATATAGTCTATTTTATATATGTCCCTACATATATGATTATGTAAAGGATTTTGCATCTGAATATATATGTTTGGTTCTGTAGATAATTATTGGTTTAAAACCATCTTGCCTTGGATATGATCTGATGCCCACCAGACCGGCTCGGTGACTCTGACATCACCGTTCAATCACCGGATGAGGGTCCATTCGTATTCTTTGTTGATCCTGCAGTCGGTACAGAGTCAATGTCAAAGAATCTAGTGAGCACTTATATTAACGTTAACAAGTTTTGTATATATATGATGAATAAATTCATTGTAATTGATACTAATGTTATCTTTTTGTATCCTGAATAATGATTTAGATGCCTGTTGTGCTGCCCAGAAGAAGAAGAAAAGAAATCTGCGAAACGCGTCGGCTTACTGCACATACAAGCATCAAGTTTTATGGATTAAGTATCATTTTTTGGTCTATTCTGTATATGGCCTAATGCTACCATCAAACAAGTTTTATATTGTGTAAACTTTGTAATAAATCTATATTTTATTATCGCCCACTCTGTATGTGCTTACCTCAGGGACAGTAACATATCCGGGAAAGTCCCATCACCTTATGGGAGAGTGGTGCTCTCTCTAATCTTGTTTTAATCGATTTCTCAGGGATGTGGATATGACAGTCTGTCCCTAGAACTGGTCCAACAATTTCAAATATATATTTTCTGGAAGTATGAGTCCCCGACCTATCACTGGTATGTTACCTATGGGGACCTCCAGAGTCTCCTACAGCACCTACACCGTCTGTCAATCCAAATGGTCCTAGACCTATCCTACTCTATTAACTTTGTCTGTAGATTAGGTCCAGGACCAAACCCTTATGGCTCCTCTTCAAAGCTAATTAATAGGTAAATCTGCTACCCAGGTTACCCAACTGCTGGCAGAGGTAGGGCCAGCAATAACTCTAAGTGCCCCCTGCCTATCACTGGCATCCTACCTATGGGGACCTCAAGTGGTTCCAATGTACCTACACTGGTTATCAATCCAGGAGGTCCTCGAACCTATCCTATTCTATTATATTTGTTTGTAGAATGGGTACAAGGCAAACCCTTATGGCTCCCCACCAAAACTGTTTATAGCCTAACTTGCTACCCAGGGTACCCAACTGCTGGCAGGAGTAGGACCTGCAATAACTCTAACTGCTCTCTGCCATTCGCTGGTATCCTACCTATGGGATTCTCTAGTGACTCCAATGGCACCTATACTACCAGCCAAAATGGTCCTGAACTTAACCTATTCCAATGACTCTGGCACAACCTTGTGGCTAGAAAGGGAACTACATTGAGCACATGCTTGCCCCTACCCTAGAGAGGTACTTAGGTAGTCTTTCAGAAAAGACAGAGCACTGGTTGTGCCTTGTCTTTGTAGCAATGTCATTGGTTTAGAAGACCAAAAATCAAATGAAATCGATACCTCTCGAATGCCCCAATCTGTTATCCCAGCTGCCTGGACTCAATGTTTTCATGTGCTGGTCGGGTTGAATACTGGCTCGTCAGACACATCGAGGACTACAACAAAATGGTGCCTGTCCACACACTGCCTTAGCATATAGTGAGCTGCTCTTAGTAAAAAACGGCTTCAGCTTTGTCTCCTACTAATGGAACCCCCCCCCCAACATGTTTCACCCACTAAGAGCTTAATCTAGGCTTGAACCCCTACTGGAATAACATGTTCTTCCATGTGTAGGAGACCAAGCTGAAGCCATTTTTTACTAAAAGAATGCCATTGATTGTCCAAAAATCAGACAAGGGGACAGATAGTCCATAGAAGTGTGAACTCTATGATCTTTATGAAACATATTATCTGTCTGGAATCTGCATTTGCCTTACTAAGTCACATTTGCTATAATTTGCCCAATTTTTTTATGATCTGATTCATCAATGTGAAATCTGAGTCACAGTAACATCTAATACAGTCAATGTTACATCTCCCAATTCACTGCAATGGAAAATCATTGGCTCTCTTCCAGTGTTCTATATTTTGTGTCTCCTATCTGTCCCATTATAAGGACAAGGGACACGATTGTATGTTATTGAGAGAGGCTGTCTCTGGCCCTTAGCCCGGCCCGATGGTCAGTACGGAGTCAGGTGATTTACACACCACCTGGAGGGTGGACGCCTCTACTAGAGGGCATGGAGGACCAGGCAGATGACCATTAGATTTTCATTACCGGAACAATCAGTGGAATTGATCCCTTTTGAGGCATGGAACACTAGCAATTACCAACATGCAATTAATCGCTGGCTGTCTTAATCAGAAGGGTGGGGGGATGGTAATAGGCTGCAGGTGAAAGGGTGTAGTAATTAACTGCAGCATATAAAAAGTAAACTTTGTTGAAAGCCCAGGTTTTTTGAGTTTTGGATGGAGAATAGAAGGGTTAGAGCAGTGTTTGCCAACTTATAAGGTATAGTGGTCCTCAACTGAGGACCCTGAGGTCATTGAAGAGCTATTCATAATGCTTAGTATATGTAATAGAAGAGAGGACTGTCAGAGACTGCAAGCATGCTAGAGGAAATGATGGCCAGAGACTGGGGACATGATGAATAAGGCTAGTAGAGGTCTCTGCTATTGCTAATTTTACAAATCAATGATGCAACTCCAACTACTGGGGTCCAAGGGCCATAAAAAAAGTATCAATGGGCCACGTGTGGCTGTCAGGCAACAGGGGGTTAGAGCCTCAGTCAAGATAGTGGTATGGGGATTTTCATGTCTAGATAAAGTTTATGCGTTCAGTGATCATACCTTTGGCAAATACTAGAACGTAATGGAATCCATGTGCTGAGCTGCATGGCATCCATGTGTACCACTGACCTTGTGGTTGGAGAGCACATGCACTCTTTAACCCATTCCTGCTTGGACATAGGATGGTTCCCTAGACCCACTGGGGTGCTATGGGCCCAGGACCCCCCCCCCCCCCAGGGCATCCCCTGGGCCCTGACATTCTATAAATAGATTTTGGGGCCATCCCCAGCATCCCCAAGTAGTCCATCACATACCTGTTTCAGGCCCAATGTCAATGGACCTCAATAGCAATCTCACCCAACAACATCAGTGTCCAGAGGACATTTCCATCTTGAGGTTAGGAAAAGGAACAGTCCATACATTGAAAGCGTTTTAACTGTTTATTGAATGTAGATAATTAAACATATACAAACAATAGAGAGAATGTAGGTGAGAAAAAAAGCCAAGTCGAGAAGCCTATACCTCTTAGGTTCAGCATCATATGCGGATGAGAGTAATCCCAACAAGTCCTTCCTGCTTCTGGCCCAAGGTGAAGTTCAAACCGATAGAACCTTACAAACTACATAATATAAATAAAAGGGGAAGGGGAGCGCTCACATTGCCACATCCCTAAATTTGAGAGGAAACAAAAAGAGGTACTCAGAAAGTAACCATGGATCGGACTTTGTAGGCATGGAAACAATGGAGAAGTAGAAAAAATATGATACCATTTATTGAAGAAAAATTATACACAGTATTCACAAGCGTTAAAAATCATGTAAAATGATATAGTTTTTTTCACAGTGAGCCCTAGTGCGTCTACGCGTTTCACTGTTAGGCTTCTTCAGGACACAATCAAGATTCAAAGAGATGACAAAAAGAGAGAACAGGTCCCACTGTCTTGTTAATCAATTGAGTCTCATGTACAAATATCCGGAACGTTCACACCAATAATGTCCAGAATATGGACTATTTTCCAAAAATTGCGAAAGAGTACCCGGAATGCCGCTAGTTCTATTAGCCGCAAAAATAAAATGCTGCTCAAACAGGGGCAAAAACGTCATGCAAAGGTGTAGACCATACTCAAAGATCGGGAATCCAATAGAGGAAAAACACGGATGGGACTCAAAAATGCTCATGAGGTATCATATGTCCCATCTACAAGTCATGCCCGCAAGGGATAATCTAATAGCAGCAAAAGTAGAACGCTACTTAAACAGGGGCAAAAACATCATGCAAAGACACAGAGCACGTTCAAAGATCCGGAATCCAATAGAGGATAAACATAAATGGAAATCATAAATGCTCGTGAGGTATTTGATATACCCATCTGCATATCCTGCCCGTAAAGAGATAGTATAAGCATTCAACTGACAAGAGATTGCCCCTGAGAGACAGCCTATCACTGTACACTCTTTGAATCTTGATCATGTCCTGAAGAAGCCTAACGGTGAAACGCGTAGACGCACTAGGGCTCACTGTACAAACTGTATCATTTTACATGATTTTTAACGCTTGTGAATACTGTGTATAATTTTTCTTCAATAAATAGTATCATATTTTTTCTACTTTTCCATTGTTTTCATGCCTACAAAATCCAATCCATGGTTACTTTCTGAGTACCCCTTTTTGTTTCCTTACAAACTACATGTTTGGCGATGCTTGGCCCTCCGAACACTTTCCATGATGACCTCAGTGGACAGGGCCAGCACTTTCTAGGGTCACTCTCCACTACTACTCTGTGTTTCTCTGATGGCTATCTAAGCAACTACACTGCCTGTTCCCTTCAAGGGGCTCCTGACACTCTCCTGCCCCTACCCTACAATCTCTAGGAATTTTATCATGCATTCAGTTTGCATTCAGATCTCCTTCAGTTAAAAGTCTTGATGAAGGGAGGTCTTATAACCCCAAAACGTGGTGACAGCTATGCAACTGATAAACTTCATCTGGACCATCAAAAACCTTGTGGCATTCTCTTCTTTTCATTCAAAGGCTCTACTCCATGGGACCATGGGATATCTGAAAGCTCGAGTTCAGGTATTTGAGTTCCTGGAGAATAAAAAAGCTGAAATCTAAGGAGATATAAGATACACCAATTAATGCAGCTCCGCATTTAGTAATACACCATTAAGTAACAGACAGTGTAAGCACCTGAATCTAAACTGGTAGACATCTTGCAATCCCTCTACAGCGGTGTGAGAGGAGGAAGCAGAACAAGGAGCCAATCAGTTCATGTTCTGACTAGAAGCAAGCTGATAGGAGGAGAAAGCAGAGTGACACAGGCATGAGACACTGTGCTGCTTCACCTTTCACTGTCCAGTCACAAGTTGGGTGCTTGTCCGGGATAACCTGAGCTCAGAGGAAGTGGGTTCAATGAAGTTGGACATCAGAGCAAAGACATCTAGTAGTAGACAAAATGTACATTGGGGAAAATCTCTTGCTTGAAGGTAAATATTGCAGCAAAAGTTTTTTTTTTTATATTCTATCTTTTATGGGCTGTTATTTTTAGATTGTTATTTTTGTCTGGAGCTCTACTTTAAACGTTTTATCGGCACCTTTTATCACCATGAAGTTCCGGTGGTGAAAGCTCAGCATTTGTTAGACCCGGTGTTAAAAACACAACGTCTTCGCTTTGCGTTTGACAGAATGGCGGTTGCAGCATCGGACAGGCAGTATTACCGCACAACTGTCCTTGTTAGTGGTCCCCTCCCCCACTGACAGCTCAGCCTCTACGCGGGATTTAAGACACTCACCGGTGAGCGTCACGCCCAACCAATCTGGTGACGGTTCAAATTTTACCTTCTTTTCCTTTTTTTATAAAAACAAAGAGGCTGCTCTGTCACCGTTGATTATAGAAGAATGTGGAAGAGGCAGCTGTCACATCATTACAGTCTGATAAAATGTAACTGAGAACAGCTGGCGGGATGCATTGACTCTGTATGTTTCCTGGAATAACACCAATCACTGAATTAGAACACAATCGCGCTGACTCCGGCATTAGCCGAGGTCCAAACTCGCTTTTATTCGCGCTAAATTGTACATTTTCGTATTTGGAAAACAACCCAATAAACTGAGCCCTGGCATTTGACTTGCCGTGCTTCGGCTCGGAATACGATGAATTTTGAAGTGCGATGAATTTGCAACTGTTGTTCACGCTTTTTATTCATGTTAACGGATTGACATGCATTGCGTTGAAGCAAAACTAACTAAACCTATAAGGCCTGGTTCACACCTATGCATTTTTTTTGTGCATTTTCCGTTTTGCAGAAACACACGACAGTTCATTTAACATGGTATTCTTATGGGTCACGTTGACATCTGTGCATTTTATGGAAAGGGCCAGGGACTTTTTTCTGGTTTTTGGTTCCATAGACTTCAATGGATCAAAAATGTGTATTGAAAAATGCAAATTGCACCCGGAATATGCAAACTGCAACCTGCGTAGGTGTGAACCAGGCCTAAAAGAAAGGAAGGTGAGGAGGTGTGGATTTTGGGCAGAAAGGATATGCAAAATCTCTTCTGCCAACAAAAATATCTTCCTCTTTCTCCTAGCATTATTTAATTTTCCATGCGCGGTGCACGCTCTTGGCTCATCTTACAGATGCCGGGAATGAGCCAGGTTCTGGGGACAGTGTTACTGCTGTGCGTATGCACAGGAGTTACTTCATCAGTGGTCATCCAATGGCCAAAGAGGATGAATGTCTGCGGCCCCCAGCGTAGCCCCCATGGACAGCCCAGAGTCAGGCAATTTACACCTTTTTTAGGGGGGGGTGGGGGCCTCTACTAGAAGACACAGAGGGCCAGACAGATGACCGTTAGATTCTCATTACTGGAACAATCAGCGGAATTGATCCTTTTTGAGGCAACACTGGCAATTAACCAACATGCAAATAATTGTCAGTGGTCTAAAAAAAAGGATGGGGGAATGGTTAATATGCTGCAGGTGAAAGGGGGCAGTAATAGGCTGCAGCTTATAGAAGACATTGTATTGAAAGCCTAACTTTTTTTTTTTAGTTTTGGATGGAGAACGGAAGGGTTAGAACAGTGGTCATCAACTTACAAGGTGTAGTGGGCCTCAAGTGCAGCCCATGAGATCGTTGAAGGGCCACATATAATGCTTAGTATATGTAATGCTGGAGAGGACTTTCGGGGGACTGCAGACATGCTAGAGCAAATGATGGTCAGAGACTGGGGACATGCTACAGTGAGAGATGGGAGACATTAAACCTGAGGCTAGTAGGGGCCACTGCTATTACTCATTTACAAATAGAGTTGCCACCTCATTCCTTTAAACCCGAACACCTTTGAATTACACAGGTTCTAAAGGCTAATTAAATGCAGATAAGGCACCAAGTGAGTTTAATTACCACCTTAATCAGCCACAGAACCTGTGTAATTAATATGTGTTTGGGTTTAAAGGGATGAGGTGGCAACCATATTTACAAACCAATGCTGCCACTCTAACTACAGACTGATGGGGCTTAAGAGCTGCACAAGAAGTATCAAGGACTACATGTTGCCCTCAAGGTTCAGGTTGGGCACCAGGGGGTTAGCTCGTCTGGAATGTAGCATGAGGATAAATTTATGAGTTCAGTGATCGGAGGAGGCTCGATATGGCAGATGTATACCTCAAAGGATTCTATCTGAGTTCAGATTTCCTTCAGTTAAACTTCTTCCTCTCTGAAGAAGGGAGGCCCTTTAACCCCCCCCTGACATGTATTGATAACTCTGCACCTTATATACTTTATCTGGACTACCAAAAATCTTGTGGAGCTCTCTTCCCTCTTCAAGTGAAAACTCTATTCCAAGGACTTTATTAGATATCTGGATCTAATAAAAAAAAAAAAAAAACTCGACCCAGGGATAGTTCCAGGGCAGTGGCCAGGAAAACAGGTTTAGCGTGAGGGCCCGGACTAGGAATAACTGCATTCATCAGCCCCTAATGAAACATGGATTTCGCTTTGCGATAGCTTGCCATAAAAGTTATCTAGAGAGGACCAAAAGACCTCAAAATCCCTTCAGTGAAATACCTGAGAAGCTTTTACTTTCTTAAATCAAAATGCATGTTGATGTTGTAACATCCATAACAAATCCCAACCAATTCTACGTTACCAGTATTCATCCAGTCTACTTTTGAACTTCTTGCTAGTTAAAGGGAAAAGGCCTTTCGAGAATACAGGTTTTCAGGTTGTCACACACTTGTAACTGAACTCTGCCCAGCCACATTGGCTCTGAATGGACATTTGGATAAATGGTTCTATATTTAGGAAGTATCCGGTCTATAAACCAGAGGCTCTGGGTGGACATTTGGATAAATGGTTCTATATTTAGGATGTATCTGGTCTATAAACCAGAGGCTCTGGATGGACAGTTGGATAAATGGTTCTATATTTAGGATGTATCTGGTCTATAAACTTGAAGCTTTGGATGGGCAGTTGGATAAATGGTTCTATATTTAGGATGTATCTAGTCTGTAAACCAGAGGGTCGGATGGACAGTTGGATAAATGGCTCTATATTTAGGATGTATCCAGGCTATAAACCAGAGGCTCTGGGTGGACATTTGGATAAATGGCTCTATATTTAGGATGTATCTGGTCTATAAACCAGAGGCTCTGGGTGGACATTTGGATAAATGGCTCTATATTTAGGATGTGTCTGGTCTGTAAACCAGAGGCTCTGGATGGACAGTCGGATAAATGGCTCTATATTTAGGATGTATCTGGTCTATAAACCAGAGGGTCTGGATGGACAGTTGGATAAATGGTTCTATATTGAGGATGTATCTGGTCTATAAACCAGAGACTCTGCATGGACAGTTGGATAAATGGCTCTATATTTAGGATGTATCTGGTCTATAAACCAGAGACTCTGCATGGACAGTTGGATAAATGGCTCTATATTTAGGATGTATCTGGTCTATAAACCAGAGGCTTTGAATGGACAGTTGATCATTGGGCTTATAGGGATTGATTGCACGTTTCTGCCCACTGGTCTGGAAGAAGAAACATCTTGCTTTGTGAATTTGTAATAGAGATGAGGACACATAAATACATTCTGTCCTAGGCATGCACTGCTCTCACCAATGTTTGAATGCGGTATCATTACAGAGCAATCTAGCCAGCAGATGGCAGCAGTGCTCCATAGTCAATCTTTGCATCCTTTAGGATGCATTATTTTGGGTACAATAATCCTCAGGTTTTATGAGAGCCCTTTAAATGTGAGCTCCATGTCAGGTACCGGCTGTGTGACGGGTCCTGGGGTTTGCTGACTGGGATTGGTCAGTTGTCTGCAGCTGCAGAATGAGGCATTTGTGAAAAGGCTGATGGATGGTTTAAGGCAGCACAGGGATGCAGGATGTCAGCTGTGCCTGTTCCTGATCTGAATATAGTCAGTCTTGTTCTCAGTCTTCTGTTTCTCTGCTTTGGACACATGCAGGGGAGTTGAACCACCTGACAGTTTTTCCAATATATCTTTTGCGGACTCTATTGGTGAGATCTCTGCGCTTGAGTGCGAGAAAGTCACCTGAATGGTAATTACCCATAACCATATACCGTGAAATGAATCACAATTTAATGACTATACCACCGACTCTAGATACAATAAAGAGATAATAAATTTCATTATGTAATTTCCATGATGACTTCATGTGTACAGCTTAACTGCTCTTACTGTAAGGAACCCCTCCCTGTACTGATGGTAAAGTCCCCTTATTCTGCACACAGCTGATGTCCCCTTGATTGAGGGCCCATTTATATCCTTGTGTTGCACGCTTTGCTCTGTTATAATGGCTCTTAAAAAAGGCAACGTATCTGTGCTTCAGTGCGTCGCAAACCCACAAAAGTGTGCGGCAGTTTATCGCATCACAAAATGTAGGTAATGTCAGGAACTTTTGGAGTATTGGGGGCCCATTCATTTCAGTGGGCTGCCTTAATGCAACAGATATGAATGCACAACCTAACGTGCTTTAACACACCGCAAAAATTGTAACGGTCCTAAGGGCCCATTTACACTGTTGCTGGTATGGAAGTTACTGCAAAGTGCGGTAATACACATCACGTGTTTCAGAATTATTCATTTTGAACGCCACCCCAACACACGACTAGGGCGAGGGTCTACAACCCAAGGGCCACATCTAGGTTGCTATAAGTTTTAGATATGCATGGACTGAGAAATAAAGGTCAGTAGAGGCTGCCTATGGTCCCCACTTCTGCTGTAAAGGGGGGGGGGGGGCTCTGATGGGAAACCTGATGTAAGGGGGGATTCTGTTGAAGACCCTGATGTAAGGGGGAACTTTAATGGGTTCCTGGTTTAGGGGGGACTCTGATAGGGAACCTGATGTAAGGGGGGATTCTGATGAAGACCCTGATGTAAGGGGGAACTCTGATGGGGACCCTTATGTAAGAGGTGATTCTGATGTAAGAGGGGACTCTGATAGGGACCCCAATGTAAGTAGTGGAATCCTATGGGGACCCTGATGTGAAGGGGGACTCTGATGGGAACCCTGATGTAAGGGGGGGCACTGATGGGGACCCTGATGTAAGAAGGGATTCTAAAGTAAGAGGGCACTCTGATGGGGACCCCGATGTAAGTAGTGGAATCTTATGGGGACCCTAATGTGAGGGGGGACTCTGATGGGAACCCTGATGTAAAGGGGGGGGGGGCACTGATGGGGACCCTAATGTAAGGGGGCTTCTGATTGGGAACCTGATGTAGATGTGGATTCTGATATAAAGGGGACTCTGATAGGGACCTTGGTGTAAGGGGGGACTCTGATAGGGACCCTGATGTAAGTAGTGGAATCCTATGGGGACCCTGATGTGAAGGGGGACTGTGATGGGAACCCTGATGTAAGGGGGGGCACTGATGGGGACCCTTATGTAAGAAGGGATTCTGAAGTAAGAGGGCACTCTGATGGGGACCCCAATGTAAGTAGTGGAATCTTATGGGGACCCTAATGTGAGGGGAGACTCTGATGGGAACCCTAATGTAAAGGGGGGGAGGGCACTGATGGGGACCCTGATGTAAGGGGGCTTCTGATTGGGAACCTGATGTAGATGTGGATTCTGATATAAAGGGGACTCTGATAGGGACTTTGGTGTAAGGGGGGATTCTGATAGGGACCCTGATGTAAGTGGTGGGGTTTTAAGGGGACCCTGATGTAAGGGGGGGACTCTGATAGGGACACTGAAGTAAGGGGGCTTCTGATGGGGAACCTGATGTTAGAAGGTATTCTGATGGAGATCCTGGTGTAAGGGGAAACTCTGATAGGCATCCTGGTTTAAGGGGGAACTATGATGGGGATTAGGAACCTAATGTAAGGAGGGACTCTGATGGAGAAACTGCTGTAAGAGCGGACTCTGATGTAAGGGAGACTCTGATGGAGAACTTGGTGTAAGGGAGGGGCTCTGATGGGGACAAACAAGTGGTTACTGCCCCCCACCTGTAACTGGTGACTGCAGCAAGGAGCACCGGAAAAGCAACGCATGTGAAAAAAAAACAAGAAATTTCCAAGCTCAACTTACTGACCAGCCTGCAACCATCCGAATTGACCTGTCCAACAGTACGCGTTATAAACAGGGGTTTAGTTGCAAATAAATACGTAAGCCACAGTATTACAGTCTCCAACAATGGAAGCACATGCATTTAGATTCTTGGGACTCTGATGTAAGGGAGACTCTGATAGTGACTTTGGGGGATCTAATAGAGACACCAATGTAAGAGAGGGACTCTGATGGGGACCCTGATGTGGGGGGGGGATCTGATGGGGATCCTGATGTAAGGGGGGAATCTGATGGGGACCCTAATGTAAGAGGGAATCTGATGGGGACCTTGTTGTAAGGTGGGAATCTGATGGGGATCCTGATGTAAGGGGGGATCTGATGGGACCCTGATGTAAGGGGGAATCTGATGGGGATCCTGATGTAAGGTGGGATTCTGATGGGGATCCTGATGTAAGGTGGGATTCTGATGGGGATCCTGATGTAAGGCGGGAATCTGATGGGGATCCTGATGTAAGGTGGGATTCTGATGGGGATCCTGATGTAAGGTGGGATTCTGATGGGGATCCTGATGTAAGGTGGGATTCTGATGGGGATCCTGATGTAAGGGAGAATCTGATGGGAAACCTAATGTAAGGGGGGGATCTGATGGAAATCATGATGTAAGGGGGGAATCTGATGGGGACCCTGATGTAAGGGGGGATCTGATGGGACCCCGATGTAAGGGGGAATCTGATGGGGACCCTGATGTAAGGGGGAATCTGATGGCGATCCTGATGTAAAGTGGACTCTGATGGGGACTCTGATGTAAGGGAGACTCTCATAGGGACCTTGGTGTAAGGGAGGCTCTGGTAGAGACAGCAATGTGAGTGGGGGAATCTGATGGGGACCCTGATGTAAGGGAGACTCTGATGGGAAAACTAATGTAAGGTGAGAATCCTATGGAGACCCTGATGTAAGGCTCCATTCACACCAATGCATTTTGTCATGCTTTTTTTGTAGAAATGCAGGACATTTTTTTTTAACATGGGTTCCTATGGAACACGTTCACATCAATGCATTTTTGTGCCTCTGCATTTTTTGAAATTGGGCGACCTGAAAGTCACATGACTTTCACGCAACTTGAAGCAATGCCTGTGTAATGTTGAGGTCTATGGACCCCAAGTCGCATCAAAGTCAGACCAAAGTAATGCAGGGACTACTTTGAAGTCGCTGCGACTTTAAGTCGCACAAATATAAACGGTGCTCATTGGAAATCATGGGAAGGGGGGGTATGACTTGTCATGTGACATTGCAGTCCTAAGTCGCAGGACAAGTCGCACAAATGTGAATGGAGCCTCAGGGACTTTTTTAAACGCAAAACAGTGCTTTTTTGGTTGAATAGACATCAATGGAGAAGCTACAGAAAAGCGTGTTGTTGCACGATTTGCGTTTTGCGCTTTTAAATCTGCCCAACAACAAATTATTCCATCAAATTCTCCACTTGTGTCACATGGCGGAGGGCTGATGAAGAACACCCCCCCCCCCCCCCAATGTACAGTCTCCATACGGTGGAGTGAGACGGGCAGTAACGTTATTATCCCACATACAGCGGATGATATTACACGCTTGCCTGGGCTGTTACCGCCAGTCAGGCGCTGACACCGGAGAATCTTTCAGCAAACACGGTGTTACGGGGCGACGTTTACATGTATTTCAGATGAACATAATTTTCTCATAACCCCAATAGAGTGAATTTCCTGGACATGAAAAAAAAAAAAATACAATCTCCGCATCATCAATTTCTGAAACATCTCCTGTAAATAGCTCAGGATTTTGCCTTAAGTAGATGTAAACCCAATCACTAGAACCTCATAGAAGCTTTAACCTGTTCATGGCATTTAACCACTTAAGGTGGTTGTAAACCCCCAATTGTCACTTTTACCTATAGGTAAACCTAGAATAAGGATATAGGTAGTGGAAATATCTCCTAAACGGGCGCTATTGAGGAGAAACGTACCTTGTAGTGTGCCGATGATGTCATTGGCGCATGCGCTGGGAATAAACGGACCTCCGTGCCGTGACTGACGGCTCCCACGCGCATGCGCGAGAATGACATGACATCACGCGATGCATACTTGCCCATTATGCTTTTACTTTGCAGGGGAAAAAAGAGGAAGCAAAAACCCATCAGGGTTTACTTCCTCTTTAAGGACCGGAAGGATTTACCCCCTTAATGGGGCAGTTTTTGCGATAACGCACTGTGGCGCTTTACCTGACAATTGCGCAGTCGTGCGACGTTGTACACAAACAAAATTGACGTGCTTTTTTTCCCACAAACCGAGCTTTCTTCTTTTGGTGGTATTTGATCACCTCTGCGTTTTTTTAAACAAAAAAAAGAGCGACAATTTTGAAAAAAGAAGCAATAATTTTTACTTTTTTGCTATATTAAATATCCCCCAAAAAATAAATATGAAAAACGAATTTCTTCCTCAGTTTAGGCCGATATATATTCCTCTACATATTTTTGGTAAAAAAAAAAAAAAAAAATCACAATAAGCGTATATTGATAGTTATAGCGTCTACAAAATAGGGAATCGATTTATGGCATTTTTATTATTATTATTGTTTTTTTTTTTACTAGTAATGGTGGTGATCAACGATTTTTAACGGGACCGCGACTTTGCGGCGGACAGATCGGACACCTAACTGACATTTTTTAAATTTTTTATTTTTCAGTGACATTATTACAGTGATCAGTGCTAAAAAATATGCACTGTTATTGTACCAATGACACTGGCAGGGAAGGGGTTAACATCAGGGGCGATCAAGGGGTTAAATGTGTTCCCTGTTTGTGTTTTCTAACTGTATGGGGGATGGGCTGCTTGGGAAAACACACAGATCCATCTTCCTGCATAGCCAAAAGAGAGGATCTGTGTGATCGCCCCTAATAGAACCGGGATCTGCCTTGTTTAAACAGGCAGATCCCCGTTCTGTCACTGCGGAGAATGATCGCGGGTGGCCGGCGGACATCGGGTCCACCCCACCCGCTGATTGGCTCCCCCCGCTGGCCGGGGGGCGCGTGCGCCCACAAAATAGAGTTCCCGAGCCGACGTACAATGACGGCGATTCTCAGGAACGAGCCGACCTGCCGCAGTACAATGACGGCGGCTGGTCGGCAAGTGGTTAATATGCTTAAAAAAAGAACTCCGGACCCAAATAACATGATAAAAATGAACAGCCCAATAAAAGATATAATAAACATTTGCTGCAATGGTGACCTTTTGGAGATTTCACCCGTTGGACTTTTTTTTTTTCCACCACTAGATGTCCTCAGTGCGACGACCAGCATCATTCAATCTAATTCATCCAGGACGTGCCCCCAACTTGCGACTGGACAGTGAAAGGAGAAGCAGCCCAGTGATGAGCTGATCTCTCTGTTACTCTCCTCCTATCAGCCCAATGAAATGATTTTCTCCTTGTGCTGCTTCTTCCTTTCACTCTCCAGCCCTGTTGTACAGAGGCTGCAAGAGGCTGATTTCAGGTCACATTCAGGTACTTACACCGCTTGCATTTGAAAAATACATTTAATGTTTAATGATCATAAAGCTGCATTTTGTCTGTGAATTTTATAGCTGCCTGGAGTTCTAAATCTGCAGATTTCCAAAAATAAAAATTAAATAATCCCTGGTGATCCTGCCATATTGATCCTTGTTTAAGCGCTTCCTGTTATTTAGTGACAATGCTCTGTTCTGGTCTACAAGTTGTGCCCCTGTGTTGCCCCCCAGTAAGGCTGGCCTCTGATGAAGACTACGAGAGGCTGCTTCCACACTGAAGAAATGAGAAATGCTGTGGTTGGGATGAGCAGCGGTGAGCTATAACAAAGGGTGAAACAAGTGAAAGCAAAAACTTTATAAAAAATAAAGCCAAAATGACAGTTGATAAGGATATACAATACACTGAGCCATTTAAAGTTTTCGTACACGTTACAGTATTAATAATAAAAAAATAAATCTTTGTTTACCACGAGCAGCTCAGAATTTAAATAACTGGCCCTTTAAGGTTGTTGATCTTTGTGCGACCATTAGAGACTAGTAGGATAATTAACAAACTGAAATGGCTAATTAGAACCCGAGCCAATCACAGCGTCCCTGGACAGTAACCAGTAGGCCAGAACAGTGCTGACACTGAGATTTCCGGCCTCCTCCGCTGTTGCCATGGCTTCTAGATTCAACCATTGATTGTTAATTAACAGAAACATTTTTATTTTTTTGGTAAATTTATATATTCATGGATTTTGTTTGTGTGCTTTTATTGTTCTTACATTTTCCTCCTGGAGGTCAGTTGTCTTGGACCGTGGTGTCCAGGTTATAGAGGCCAAGACCACCATGGGGTGAAAAGTGAGGCTTTTCCAATTATGTTACATTGGGAATATAAAGCAGGAAATATGACTGTCAATGCATGCAATATTCTTCCTTCCTTCCTTCCTTTCCTCTCTCTTTTCTTTCTAACTTTCGCATTCCTTCTACCCTCCCTTCTTTCATTTCTTCCTCCATTCCTTTCTCCTTGCCTCTCTTCATTACTTTTTATTTTCCTTCCTAGTTTTCTTTCTCCCTCTCTCCCTTCCTCATTTGCTTCATTCCCTCTTTCTTCCTTCCTTCCTCCCTTCTTTCCATTCTTCCTCTCCCCTTATTTCTTCCTTCTTACCTTCCTTCCTCTCTTTATTCCTCCATTCCTTCCTCCTTTCCTCTCTTCATTACTTTCTACTGTCCTTCCTACTTTCCTTTCTCCCTCCTTCACTTCTTTCCTTCCTTCCTTCCTCCTCTCCATTCTTCCTCCATTTCTTCCTCCTTCCCTCTCTTCACTACTTTTTACCATCCTTGCTAATTTTCTTTCTCCCTCTCTCCCTCACTTCCCTTCTTCCTTGCTTCTTTCCATTCTTCCCCTCCTCTTATTTCTTCCTGTCCCCTTCTTCCTTCATTCTTTCTCTTTCCTTCCTTCCTTCCTTCCTTCCTTTCTTCCCCACCTTCATTACTTTTTACTGTCCTTCCTACTTTCATTTCTCCCTCCCTCACTTCTTCCCTTCCTTCCTTCCTTCCTTCCTTCCTTCCTTCCTTCCTTCCTTCCTTCCTTCCTTCCTTCCTTTCTTCCTCCATGCCTTCCTCCTTCCCTCTCTTCATTACTTTTTACCATCCTTGCTAATTTTCTTTCTTCATCTCTCCCTCACTTCCTTCCTGTCCCCTTTCTTCCGTCATTCTTTCTCTTTCCTTCCTTCCTCTCCCCCTTTCTTCCTCCATTCCTTCCTCCTTACCTCCTTCCCCATCTACATTACTTTTTACTGTCCTTCCTACTTTCCTTTCTCCCTTTCTCCCTCCCTCGCTTTTTTCCTTCCTTCCTTCCTCCTCTCCTTTCTTCCTCCATTTCTTCCTCCTTCCCTCTCTTCATTACTTTTTAACCATCCTTGCTAATTTTCTTTCTCCCTCTCTCCCTCACTTCCCTCCTTCCTTCCCTCTTTCCATTCTTCCCCTCCCCTTATTTCTTCCTGTCCCCTTCTTCCTTCATTCTTTCTCTTTCCTTCCTTCCTTCCTTTCTCCCTTTCTTCCTCCATTCCTTCCCCGTCTTCATTACTTTTTACTGTCCTTCCTACTTTCCTTTCTCCCTTTCTCCCTTTCTCCCTCCCTCGCTTCTTCCCTTCCTTCCTTCCTTCCTTCCTTCCTTCCTTCCTTCCTTCCTTCCTTCCTTCCTTCCTTCCTTCCTTCCTTCCTCCTCTCCTTTCTTCCTCAATTCCTTCCTCCATTCCTTCCTCCTCTCCTTTCTTCCTCCATTCCTTCCTCCTTCCCTCTCTTCATTACTTTTTACCGTCCTTGCTAATTTTCTTTCTCCATCTCTCCCTCACTTCCTTCCTGTCCCCTTTCTTCCGTCATTCTTTCTCTTTCCTTCCTTCCTCTCCCCCTTTCTTCCTCCATTCCTTCCTCCTTACCTCCTTCCCCATCTACATTACTTTTTACTGTCCTTCCTACTTTCCTTTCTCCCTTTCTCCCTCCCTCGCTTTTTTCCTTCCTTCCTTCCTCCTCTCCTTTCTTCCTCCATTCCTTCCTCCTTTCCTCTCTTCATTACTTTCTACTGTCCTTCCTACTTTCCTTTCTCCATCCCTCACTTCTTTCCTTCCTTCCTTCCTCCTCTCCATTCTTCCTCCATTTCTTCCTCCTTCCCTCTCTTCACTACTTTTTACCATCCTTGCTAATTTTCTTTCTCCCTCTCTCCCTCACTTCCCTTCTTCCTTGCTTCTTTCCATTCTTCCCCTCCTCTTATTTCTTCCTGTCCCCTTCTTCCTTCATTCTTTCTCTTTCCTTCCTTCCTTCCTTCCTTCCTTCCTTCCTTCCTTCCTTCCTTCCTTCCTTCCTACCTTCCTTCCTTTCTTCCTCCATGCCTTCCTCCTTCCCTCTCTTCATTACTTTTTACCGTCCTTGCTAATTTTCTTTCTCCATCTCTCCCTCACTTCCTTCCTGTCCCCTTTCTTCCGTCATTCTTTCTCTTTCCTTCCTTCCTCTCCCCCTTTCTTCCTCCATTCCCTCCTCCTTACCTCCTTCCCCATCTACATTACTTTTTACTGTCCTTCCTACTTTCCTTTCTCCCTTTCTCCCTCCCTCGCTTTTTTCCTTCCTTCCTTCCTCCTCTCCTTTCTTCCTCCATTTCTTCCTCCTTCCCTCTCTTCATTACTTTTTACCGTCCTTGCTAATTTTCTTTCTCCCTCTCTCCCTCACTTCCTTCCCTCTTTCCATTCTTCCCCTCCCCTTATTTCTTCCTGTCCCCTTCTTCCTTCATTCTTTCTCTTTCCTTCCTTCCTTCCTTTATCCCTTTCTTCCTCCATTCCTTCCCCGTCTTCATTACTTTTTACTATCCTTTCTACTTTCCTTTCTCCCTTTCTCCCTCCCTCGCTTCTTCCCTTCCTTCCTTCCTTCCTTCCTTCCTTCCTTCCTTCCTTCCTTCCTTCCTTCCTTTCTTTCTTCCTCCTCTCCTTTCTTCCTCCATTCCTTCCTCCTCTCCTTTCTTCCTCCATTCCTTCCCTCTCTTCATTACTTTTTACCGTCCTTGCTAATTTTCTTTCTCCATCTCTCTCTGCCATCCTTCTCTTCCTTCCTTTGCATTCTTCCTCTCCTCTCCCCTTATTTATCCTGCCCCCTTCCTTCCTTCCTTCCTTCCTTCCTTCCTTCCTTCCTTCCTTCCTTCCTTCCTTCCTTCCTTCCTTCCTTCCTTCCTTCCTTCCTTCCTTCCTTCCTTCTCTTCCTCCCTGTTTCCTTCCTTCCCTCTCTTCATATTTTTTCTTCTCTTCCTTCCTCTCTTTTTCACTTCCTTCACTCCCTCTCTCCATGCATTCTCTCCTCTCCTCTCCCTCCCCTCCCCTCTTTTTCTCTCTCCTCTCTTCCCTTTCCCTCTCCTCTCCTTCTACCTCATACATAAATCGAATAGACTCTCAATGGAAATCCAAATTCGATCTAGTGGTCATAATGTCATATTTCCACAAGATGGCGATGACTACCTCTGTGCCATCCAGTGCCCATAATGTGATCTTTTCCACATTCACACATTCAAATTGCAGAGAATGTAGCCAGAGAACATTAGATTTTTCCCATTTGCAAATTTACATGCTGTTTTGAACAGCTATGCATTTTTTTTTTAATTTGCATACACCCCTAAGTGTAAAAGCTGATTGGCACCAATCTGCTGGCCATGATGCTGTATTACCACTAGATGACACTGACTATCATAGAAAATATGTATGCTCCTCAGCACCATCTAGCAGCCATAATGCAGGGTTTTCCACATTCACACATTCGAATTGCAGAGAATATAGCCTGGAAACATTTGATTTGGCCCCATTTGCACAGAACAAATTTACTTGCACTTTCAACGGATGAACAGTTTTGCATTTTTTTTTTTTTTTTTTTTATAAATACACCTTTAAGTGTAAAAGTCGATCTAGCCAGTGCCACAAAAAGGCATTTAATGTGTTCTATTTTATAATACAGCAGCCCTTTCTATTTGAGCTGCTTGACTCTGCCGCATCCTGCCTGTGCCCTCTTATCGTCCCTTGCCTGCCTGTGCCTTCTTTAGTATTAGTAGTATCTCTTATCATCCCTGCCGCCCCTCCCCCCTCTCCTGAGCTGCCAGTTAGTGACAGATCCCTGTATAAATTCCTGGTGAATCTGCAGCATGCGATTGATCATTACCCACCTAATGGGACGTATTAATGTGGTGGCATTGTAGTCATTGGCTGATATATGAGGGGCTCCGTGGGGTGTAATTACTAGAATGTCTCAGCCAGTTTCACACATCTGTGGATGGGTGCTGAATTGGCGCCGGGTAAAGGGCGACTTATAATAAAGGTTAATAAGCCTAAATTATTATCATGTCATGAAAGGAAGAGTCTCTGTGCGGTTTGTCACATGCCATCCGGTAATTTGTATCTATTTGAAATCCAACAGACACCTTTAATGTAAATGACCCCCTTTATATCAGTCCTATCCATCCAGTACCCTGGGGGCAGGGGCAGCTTATCAATTACCCTCCACACATGATCACAGTATATCACAAAAGTGTGTACACCCCTCACATTTTTGCAAGGAACTCTGAGGTTCTGAAAAAAAGAATTGTTGCTCTACATAAAGATGGCCTAGGCTATAAGAAGATTGCCAAGACCCTGAAACTGAGCTGCAGCATGGTGGCCAAGACCATACAGCGGTTTAACAGGACAGGTTCCACTCAGAACAGGCCTTGCCATGGTCGACCAAAGAAGTTGCGTGCGCGTGCTCAGCATCATATCCAGAGGTTGCCTTTGGGAAATAGACATATGAGTGCTGCCAGCATTGCTGCAGATGTTGAAGGGGTGGGGGGTCAGCCTGTCAGTGCTCAGACCATACGCCACACACTGCATCAAATTAGTTTGCATGGCTGTCATCCCAGAAGGAAGCCTCTTCTATAGATGATGCACAAGAAAGCCCGCAAACAGTTTGCTGAAGACAAGCAGACTAAGGACATGGATTACTGGAACCATGTCCTGTGGTCTGATGAGATCAAGATAAACTTATTTGGTTCAGATGGTGTCAGGCGTGTGTGGCGGCAACCAGGTGACGAGTACAAAGACAAATGTGTCTTGCCTACAGTCAAGCATGGTGGTGGGGTTGTCATGGTCTGGGGCTGCATGAGTGCTGCCAGCACTGGGGAGCTACAGTTCATTGAGGGAACCATGAATGCCAACATGTACTGTGACATACTGAAGCAGAGCATGATCCCCTCCTTTCAGAGACTGGGCCGCAGGGCAGTATTCCAACATGATAACGACCCCAAACACACCTCCAAGATGACCACTGCCTTGCTAGAAAAGCTGAGGGTAAAGGTGATGGACTGGCCAAGCATGTCTCCAGACCTAAACCCTATTGAGCATCTGTGGGGCATCCTCAAATGGAAGGTGGAGGAGCACAAGGTCTCTAACATCCACCAACTCCGTGATGTGGTCATGGAGGAGTGGAAGAGGACTCCAGTGGCAACCTGTGAAGCTCTGGTGAACTCCATGCCCAAGAGGGTTAAGGCAGTGCTACCCTATTGAGCATCTGTGGGGCATCCTCCAACGGAAGCTCATCAAAAGAAAGCTGTGTGAAAAAAATTATAAAGATTTCATATGGGTACAGTGTTGTATGACGGCGCAATTGTCATTCAAGGTGTGACAGCGCTGAAAGCTGAAATATTGCCTGGGCAGGAAGGGAGTGAAAAAGCCCGGTATTGAAGTGGTTAAATGAATGTTTTTTTTATGCTGGGAATTCAGAAATACTTTTGCTCACTGGAATAGACTATTGTGATCACACAGACTCGTGTTTATGAAATAACATTACCGTGTTTATTGCAAAGCAGATACAATGTTTGCAGTGTGCACTTTCACAGAATAGATTAGTACATGGAATGGGAGCCGGGTTAAATCTCAGTTAATTTAATCAGCAATAGAAATAACGAGGTGTGAATTAATATGTGAGAAATGAGCAGAGAACTCGCTTACCCAGAAGTTATTGTAATGAGCCAGACTGAAACGGGTTATTAAAGCGAACCTAACATCAGATAGGTAAGTGTGCCGAGTAATGTGTCCGTGTAAAGCCCGCTGCGCATGGTCCGGAAATCGGGCGGTTCGATAAAACCATATGGCATGTCTGTTTTATCCCAACTTAAAGTGGTTGTAAACCTCAGACATGAAATATGAACAAAGCATATCCCTCTCTATAGTGTGTACTTGTAGTCATAGTCTTCACTTGGAAATGCGAAACCCTAACTACCAAGGCTTGAGGCGTGCCTTGGCCTAGCTGGTCAGTACGCCTGAAAAGAGGGCATACCCTGAATGTGTGAATATGAAAAATGTATGATGTGTATAAGTATATATATGGAGGTTTGGGGGAACGGATGGGTGGGAACCCTGAATGCCAGCCAACTCAGGATCAGACAGAGGAGGAGGGATATGTACCCCTCAGATTCCTCCTACAAATTCAGGCTAGCCTTCAGCCAGCCTTCTTACTTGTAGTCATAGTCTTCACTTGGAAATGCGATACCCTAACTACCAAGACCTGAGGTGTGCCTTGGCCTAGCTGGTAGGTACTCCTGAAAAGAGGGCAAAAAGACACAAAAGTAGGTGTGATAAGAAAGCTTAATGAAGGGTAGGTGACAATCCGTCTAGTAGAGTAGCGCACGCCCGGATGGCTTCAGTATACGAATCCGGTATGTATCAGCTATAACAGGATGAAAGCCAACGTCCCATGAATAGATGATAAGAAGGGACCCCCTGTTTGGAACCTGCAAAACTGCCAAGAACCCAAAAAAATGTCACGTAAATGATTTGGATTAAGCCTGATTTCAGAGAAAACCCAGACATGA
This sequence comes from Aquarana catesbeiana, assembly GCF_042186555.1. Lineage (NCBI taxonomy): Eukaryota > Metazoa > Chordata > Amphibia > Anura > Ranidae > Aquarana > Aquarana catesbeiana. The sequence continues at coordinate 27,060,965 of NC_133336.1, read as the reverse complement.
GAACGAACTGCTTGTAGTGAGAGGGTTCGTGGGGGAAAGGGAGCAAGGGCTGACCCGAGGAGCCTCTACGAAATAATAGCAGAGAAGATCGAATGCTTCAAACTGTGTTGGAAGGGGTGTGGGGTTGTTTTTCAGGGGTTGGGCTTGGCCCCTTAGTTCCAGTGAAGGGAACTCTTAAGGCGTCAGCATACCAAGACATTTTGGACAATTTCAAGCTCCCAACTTTGCGAGAACAGTTTGGGGATGGCCCCTTCCTGTTCCAACATGACTGCACACCAGTGCACAAAGCAAGGTCCATAAAGACATGGATGAGCGAGTTTGGGGTGGAGGAACTTGACTGGCCTGCACCCCAACCTAATAAAACACCTTTGGGATGAAGTAGAGTGGAGACTGTGAGCCAGGCCTTCTCGCCCAACATCAGTGCCTGACCTCACAAATGCGTTTCTGGAAGCACACCTATGAAGCTGTTATACACGTCTTTAAAATTAAACCCAAGCCCTCCCCAACTTTGAGCTGAGTCATTAAGCAGGCGGACCGGCAGCGGTCCTATGGTCTGCCTTAGGCTGTAGTTCCGCCGTCAGTTTCTCTTTGCAGGGTGCATCCGGAGCCTATGCCTAATAAACTCTCATTAATAGGGAAGACGGGACGGTGTTGCTCCTCTTTAATGAAAAAGCACGCCGTTCGCGGCCCCTCGGCTCTCCATTGTCACGCCGCTCTTCCCTCGCCCTTCTCCCGGAGGCTTTATCTGCTGAAATTTGCAATTTAAAAAATGCGACACAAAATAATTAAGAGAGGCCCCCGCGTGTGTTCCTGAGCAAGGATGAGACGCGCCGTGACAGACTGCGGTGACACAGAAAGCGTCTGCTTGTCTCCCGTGCGCGGCACATGTCATGTTTTCTGGTAGCACCGCTGAGCCCGGCACCTCCGGGCCGAGGCAAGAAAGATGAGATTGATCTGCTGGATAATTCTTGGTGCTTCGTTCAACCTGTTCCTCCAACAATCAAGTGGGGAGGTTAGCCACAACAGGGCCCCAAAATTGCAAATATGGGCCCCCACCAACACTTTGGCATTCATTAACCACTTGCCGACCGTATAACTTACATATACAGCAACCAGGCGGCTCTCCTACGCCAGATCACGTAATAGGTACGTGATCCGGCACTTTTGGGTAGGGGGAGCGGGCGTCACCAGTGACCGGTCTACGCTGTGACTATACACAGCGGGTCCTGGCCAATAGATGACCGCCGCCACCCGCCAGTCCTCGGGAAGACACACAGGGCAGGGTTCTGCCTATGTAAACAATGCAGAGCTCTGTCCTGTTAGTGGGGTTGTGATGGATTTTCTTTCCCTGCAAAGTAGGGAATAAAATCTATTACTTCCCTTAGTAAAAGCCCCTCACAGTGTACACCAAAACACTGGCTAGGCACGCATGTAACCCTTTGACCACCCTAGATCAGGGGTCTCCAAACATTCATAACCAAGACCCAGTTTCTTGTCCTTCAGACTTTAGGAGGGCCGAACTGTGGGCAGTGGGAATCAAAAATGTCCTGGGGTCACTGGGAGTAAAGAGTGCCCCATCGTTGTTGTCAGTGGGGGAAATAGTGCCCTATTGTTGGTGTGTGGAAGGAATAGTGCCCCCAAGGGCCAAATAAAAGCAAGCAAAGGGCCACAGTTTTGAGACCACTGACCTAGATGTTTAACTCCTTCCCAGTCAGTGTCTTTAGTACAGTGACAGTGCATATTTTTTGCACTGATCACTGTATTAGTGTCACTGGTTCCCAAAGAGTATCAGTTAGTGACTGATTGTCCGCCGCAATATTGCAGTCCCACTACAAGTCGCTGATTGCCGCCATTACTAGTAAAATAAATAAAAATCCAGTATATAGCCCATAGTTTGTAGACGCTATAACTTTTGCGCAAACCAATCAATATACACTTATTGCCATTTTTGTTAACCAAAAATATGTAGGAGAATACATATTGGCCTAAATTTGTAAGAAATTCGATTTTCCTTCTTTCTTTTTTTATTGGCTATATTTTATTGGAAATATTGTTTTTTCAAAATTGTCGCTCTTTTTTTGTTTATAGCGCAAAAAATAAAAACCGCACAGGTGATCAAATACCCCCAAAAGAAAGCTCTATTTGTGGGGAAAAAAAAGGACGTCAGTTTTGTTTGGGTACAGCATCGCACGACCGCGCAATTGTCGGTTAAAGCGACGCAGCGCCGTATTGCAAAAAATGGCCCGGTCATTGAGCAGCCAAATCTTCCGGGGCTGAAGTGGTTAATAAAGGCCATACATTTTATTTGGGTACAACGTCGCATGACTGCGCAATTGTCCAGGTAAAGTAACGCATTGCCGTATGGCAAAAAATGGCCTGGTCATGAAGGGGGGTAAATCTTTTGGAGGTCAAGTGGTTAAAGTGTATGTAAACCCAATCACTAAAATCTCATAGAAGCTTCGGGCTTCCAAAGGAAACTACAAGTGATCATTTCAGCACACATGATGCAGGCGCGGTCCACTGTTGTCATCATCATCATAACAGGCTCTTCCTATTATAGGGTGACAACACTTAGTTCACTGTATCCCAATTGTGCTTCTGCGTTGTCACCCTGTCACATGGGTTTCCAATGAAGAATACAAGTAGCAAATTTCTACAAAAATTACACAGTCGTGGTCCTCTGTTCTCAGGCAAACCCATCTTGAGAAATGCCATGCAACCATCGCTGGAGTGCATTTAGATAGAAAGAGGTGGGGGGTTTATTAAAATTGGAGCGTGCACAATCTGATGCAGCTCTGAAACCAATCAGCTTCCAGATTTTATTATCAAAGCTTAATTGAACAAGCTGAAGTTGGAAGCTGATTGGCTACCATGCACAGCTGCACCAGTCTCCCCAAAAGTGCCTACAAAGAGACTGCACTGAGATGCAATAGAGAAGAATAAAAAAAAGGTAAAAACAGCAAATTTTATTATTATTATGATTATACAGGATTTATATAGCGCCAACAGTTTACGCAGCGCTTTACAACATTATATGGTGATTGTTTAACCACTTCAGCCCCGGAAGGATTGACCCTCTTCCTAACCAGAGCACTTTTTGCGATGCGTCACTGCGTCACTTTGACAATTGCGCGGTCGCGCGACGTTGCACCCAAACAAAATTTACATCCTTTTTTTTCCCCACAAATAGAGCTTTCTTTTGGTGGTATTTGATCACCTCTGCTGTTTTTATTTTTTGCGCTATAAACAAATAAAGACCAACAATTTTGAAAAAAAAGCAGTATTTTTAAATTTTTGCTATAATAAATATCCCCCAAAAATATATAAAAAAATGATTTTTTTCCCCTCATTTTAGGCCGATACGTATTCTTCTACATATGTTTGGTAAAAAAGTTGCAATAAGCCTATATTGATTGGTTTGCGCAAAAGTTATAGCTTCTACAAAATAGGGGATAGATTTATGGCATTTTTATTATTATTATTTTTTTTTTTAGTAATGGCAGCGAGCTACGATTTTTATCGTGACTCCGACATTGTGGCGGACACATCGGACACTTTTGACAATATTTTGGGACCATTGTCATTTATACAGCGATCAGTGCTATAAAAATGCATTGATTACTGTGTAAATGACACTGGCAGGGAAGGGGTCGATCCAGGGGTTAAGTGTGTCCTAGGGAGTGATTCTAACTGTAGGGGGGATGGGCTACTACATCACTGCTCCTGATGACAGGGAGCAGTAGATCTCTGTCATGTCACTAGGCAGAACAGGGAAATGCCATGTTTACATAGGCATCTCCCCGTTCTTCCGCTCTGTGACACGATCGCCGGGCACCCGGCAGACACGGTCACGGAGCACGCGGCGGGTGCGCGCGTCCACAATGCCGCTTCTTAAAGAGGACGTACCTGTACGTCCATTTGCCCAGTCGTGCTATTGTTCCGATGTATATCGCCGTGCGCTGGTTGGCAAGTGGTTAATTGAACAAGCTGAAGTTGGAAGCTGATTGGCTACCATGTACAACTGCACCAGTCTCCCCAAAAGTGCCTACAAAGAGACTGCACTGAGATGCAATGAAGAATTAAAAAAAAGTAAAAATAGAAAATTATATTAAAAATATGGTGATTGTTTAATAGAAGATTTTGCACAGCCCTACCGAAAAAAAGCCATTGTAGATGATGATGTGATTAGGATACTGTGACTGTGGCAGTTTGAACCCAAATAAAGTCATATTTATTTCATCAACCTGTTGGGGGCGGGGCACTGCACACTTTTTTACTCCACATCTGTTAAATCCTTGGACAACGCAACAAACACCTACCACTCCTGGATTTATGGCCATTATCCTCGTTTGAATGCAGGAGATGTGCAGGATTTTGGATACTCCAACATGTGAATTGCTATCCTGACCAGGCGGCATTGCCACGTCGCGCCATCCCATCAAAGGCACACAAGTTGGAAGCTGATTGGCTACCATGCACCAGGCTCCCCAAAAGTGCCTACAAAGAGGCTGCACCGAGATGCAATGAAGAATAAAAAAAGGTAAAAACAGAAATTTTATAAAAAATATGGTGATTGTTGATGTTGCTCGGTGCTTCTAATTTTATTTTGCTTTTTCCACTGGCTCGAATGCATTTAAAATGGAGAAAATTTTACCAAAATTTGCAATTTTTACTGAAGTGTTCAAGGATTTTTAAACCGCAGATTTTGCACAGCCCTACTGAAAAAGAGATGATGATGATGATGATGATGATATTAGAATACTGTGACAGTTTGAACCAAAATGAAATCATATTTATTTCATCCACCTGTTGGGCGGGGCACTGCACACTTTTTAACTCCACAACTGTTAAATCCTTGGACAGCGCAACGAACACCTACCACTCCTGGATTTCTGGCCATTATCTTCGTTCGGATGCAGGATTTTGGATACTCCAACATGTGAATTGCTATCCTGACTGGGAAGCATTGCCACATCACGCCATCCTATCAAAGGCCGGTCATGTAAACACAACACAAGTTGGAAGCTGATTGGCTACCATGCACAGCTGCACCAGGTTCCCCAAAAGTGCCTACAAAGAGGCTGTACTGAGATGCAATGAAGAATAAAAAAAAGGTAAAACCAGCAATTTTATAAAAAAATATACTGATTGTTGATGTTGCTTGGTGCTTCTAATTTTATCACACCTTTCCCACTGGCTCTAATGCATTTAAAATAGATAAAATTTTACCAAAATTTGCAATTTTTACTGAAATGTTCAAGGATTTTTAAACAGCAGATTTTGCACAGCCCTACTAAAAAAAAAAAAAAGCCATTGTAGATGATGATGTGATTAGAATACTTTGACTGTGGCAGTTTTAACCCAAATGAAGTCATATTTATTTCATCAACCTGTTGGGGGCGGGGCACTGCACACTTTTTTACTCCACATCTGTTCAATCCTTGGACAACGCAACGAACACCTACCACTCCTGGATTTATGGCCGTTATCCTCGTTTGAATGCAGGAGATGTGCAGGATTTTGGATACTCCAACATGTGAATTGCTATCCTGACCAGGCGGCATTGCCACGTCGCGCCATCCCATCAAAGGCACACAAGTTGGAAGCTGATTGGCTACCATGCACCAGGCTCCCCAAAAGTGCCTACAAAGAGGCTGCACCGAGATGCAATGAAGAATAAAAAAAGGTAAAAACAGCAATTTTATAAAAAATATGGTGATTGTTGATGTTGCTCGGTGCTTCTTATTTTATTTTACTTTTTCCACTGGCTCGAATGCATTTAAAATGGAGAAAATTTTACCAAAATTTGCAATTTTTACTGAAGTGTTCAAGGATTTTTAAACCGCAGATTTTGCACAGCCCTACTGAAAAAGAGATGATGATGATGATGATGATGATATTAGAATACTGTGACAGTTTGAACCAAAATGAAATCATATTTATTTCATCCACCTGTTGGGCGGGGCACTGCACACTTTTTAACTCCACATCTGTTAAATCCTTGGACAGCGCAACGAACACCTACCACTCCTGGATTTCTGGCCATTATCTTCGTTCGGATGCAGGATTTTGGATACTCCAACATGTGAATTGCTATCCTGACTGGGAAGCATTGCCACATCACGCCATCCTATCAAAGGCCGGTCATGTAAACACAACACAAGTTGGAAGCTGATTGGCTACCATGCACAGCTGCACCAGGTTCCCCAAAAGTGCCTACAAAGAGGCTGTACTGAGATGCAATGAAGAATAAAAAAAAGGTAAAACCAGCAATTTTATAAAAAAATATACTGATTGTTGATGTTGCTTGGTGCTTCTAATTTTATCACACCTTTCCCACTGGCTCTAATGCATTTAAAATAGATAAAATTTTACCAAAATTTGCAATTTTTACTGAAATGTTCAAGGATTTTTAAACAGCAGATTTTGCACAGCCCTACTAAAAAAAAATCCATTGTAGATGATGATGTGATTAGAATACTTTGACTGTGGCAGTTTGAACCCAAATGAAATCATATTTATTTCATCCACCTGTTGGGGGGCGGGGCACTGCACACTTTTTTACTCCACGTCTGTTAAATCCTCGGACAGCGCAACAAACACAACCACTCCTGGATTTCTGGCCGTTATCTTCGTTCGGATGCAGGGGTCGTGCAGGATTTTGGATACTCCAACATGTGAATTGCTATCCTGACCGGGCGGCATTGCCGCGTTGCGCCATCTTATCAAAGGCTGGTCATGTAAACACAACGACCTTTCCTAAAGGAGGCATTGGCTCATTAAGAAGAGAACCGGTCATAAATCTCGCCTCGCAGCACAAGAGATGAAGGGAGAGGCCCGTCCTGGTGACCCCTGCCTGGCTTGCAGTGCTCAATCCCACCACTGAAAGCCTATGATGTGCATTAAAAGGAAACCTTGTGAACCGTGTACTCATTAGTTTGTATCTCTCGGCTGGAATCAACGCTTTCATGTTGTGTGTTATTTATTTATTTTTTCTTCCTGTAAATTTCGAGAGAAAGCCTAATGAATATGGATGTTGGCGGAATCGTCATCTTACGCCCCTGGCGCATTTCTATGTATGGAGGAAGAGGAGGGTGAGGACAGCGGTCACTGGTAGAAGCTTCAGTTACCATTAACCCTTTTTTTTTTTTTTCGCAGGCTCTGCACACCGCTCGGGTAGAATACTCGGCTCCGACTGGCTGAAGATTTGTATCTTGCAGTGGAATGAATTTAACCCGTCATCGCGGCCTCAATCTGACCGATCATTTCACCTCGCTGATTTAATCTATCAATTAGTGATCTCTTTTCGCTTCACCTGTTTTTGAATAATTTTACAGAATCAAACTGAAGATTAAATCGATCGGATGCATTGGAAAACTCTGATTCTGATTCAGAGTGAAGTCGCTGAACCCCTGACCTGCATACTTTTTCACAGGTCAACAACTCAGAAAGTACTAAAGATGTCGACGGAAAAGTGCGGGAATAGAAAGAAAACAGACACACACATACTATGTAGCGGTACCCCCCACCCCGTAGGGGCTGCTAAGTAATGTGGCCCACCTGTCACCCTGCCCAGCATGGCATTCAATCCTCAGATGCTCCAAGACAATGAACAGTCCATGAGCTTTGTTTTTATGTTTTTATTGAGGGGATTGAACTTGGATGGGGTAAGGGAAGATAGTGGAAATTACCTTGGGACTAACTATATACACTCCTGTATATACACTCCAATCTTCCTCCAGCACAACTCTTGCTGCAGACTATCCCTCCTCAGCTCCTCCAGCACTTTACTTGCTTGAGCTTCCAGGTACAGCTACTACCGCATGGTCAGGCCTGACACTGGCTCAGCCAGGTTTTGGCAACTGCCTTTTGCAGGCAGGGACCGCGGGCCCCTATAGTGTAGCAATAAAAGGTTCCTGGTGCTAGCTGTCCTAACTTTGGCTACTGAGCCCATCTTCAGGCCCTGCCAGCCCTCCTAGCTGCAGCTGCCCTTCTCCACTGTCCCTTAACAACACAGTCCACTCCACTGGCTCTGCACCCACCCCAGGCTGCATGCTCCCGGTCCTCCAGACTATGCATGTCACTCACCAGCCCTCCTGGCTGTGGCCAGTCATTCTTCTCCCTGGAGACTTGCCCAGCAATGATCTCTCTTGTGTCTCCTGTCCAGGACACCTCCATGATTGAGGATGGCCCTTTCCTGTTCCAACATGACTGCGCACCAATGCACAAAGCAAGGTCCATAACGAAATAGACGAGCGAGTTTGGGGTGGAGGAACTTGACTGGCCTGCACAAACTCGCTCATCCATGTCTTTATGGACCTTGCTTTGTGCAGTGGTGCGCAGTCATGTTGGAACAGGAAGGGACCATCCCCAAACTGTTCCCACAAAGTTGGGAGCATGAAATTGTCCAAAATGTCTTGGTATGATGACACCTTAAGAGTTCCCTTCTCTGGAACTAAGGGGCCAAGCCCAACCCCTAAAAAACAACCCCACACCATAATCCCCCCTCCACCAAATGATTAGAACCAGTGCATAAAGCAAGGTCCATAAAGACTTGGATGAGCGAGTTTGGGGTGGAGGAACTTGACTGGCCTACACAGAGTCCTGACCTCAACCTGATAGAACACCTTTGATATTAATTAGAGTGGAGACTGCGAGCCAGGCCTTCACGTCCAACATCAGTGCCTGACCTCACAAATGCCCTTCTGGAAGAATGGTCAAACATTCCCATAGACACACTCCTAAACCTTGTGGACGGCCTTCCCAGAAAAGTTGAAGCTGTTATAGCTGCAAAAGGTTTACCAACTCCATATTGAACCCTACGGACTAATGCCCCGTACACACGATCGGACATTCCGACAACAAAATCCTAGGATTTTTTCCGATGGATGCTGGCTCAAACTTGTCTTGCATACACACAGTCACACAAAGTTGGTCAGAAATTCCGAGCGTCAAGAACGCGGTGACATACAACACGTACGACAAGCCGAGAAAAATGTTCAATAGCCAGTGCTGCTCTTCTGCTTGATTCCGAGCATGCGTGGCACTTTGTGCTTCGGAATTGTGTACACACGATCAGAATTTGCGCAAACAGATTTTGTTGTCGGAAAATTTGAAAACCAGATCTCACATTTTGTGCGACGGAAACTGTCCGATGGAGCCTACACACGGTCGGAATTTCCGACAACAAGCTCCGGTCGCACATTTTACGTCGGAAAGTCCGACCGTGTGTACGGGGCCTAAGACTGAGATGCCAATAAAGTTCATGTGCGTGTAAAGGCAGGCGTCCCAATACTTTTGGTAATATAGTGTATATTCTAATGCGCACCCTCCCATCAATAGTAGTCTCTGTAGTTGCGGGACTACAACCCCCATCATGCAGGTAACGCTGGGGCTTGTAGTTCCTATAGTAGATGGAGGGGCCTAGCTGGCAGAATCCCGCGATTGAGCGTTCAGCTGCATTTCCGTCTCTGCAGGGTACAGATAGCATCCGAGCCGCCAGCAGGGCTGAAACGTGACTGCAATCTGCGGCAAACGTAGGTGTTAGGAGCAAGCGATTAGAGTCCCGCCGGCTCGCGGAGTGCGACAGATGACATCGTGATTTGTGACTTTTGGCATGTGTGTCATTACGGAAAATGGGTTTAACAGTACGGCAGCCATTAGCTGAAACGTCCGCTCTTACAGGGGACGCTGTGGGGGGCCAGCACTTGGCAGCGGCCTCCTGGCGGTGCGGAGCCATTTGTCATTCCCGGCACCGTCTCCTCTCGTTATACAAGGAGGGGATCTTTCCTGCGTTATACGGCCAGTGCGGCACGTATAGGTGTTAATACAATAGAGGACTGCAATGGCTTGCTGGTTTTTTTTTTTTTTTTCAAAGAAAAAAGTACAAAGTAAAAGTACAATTTACTTAAAGCGATATTAAACCCAAAAGCAAACCTTTATTATAATACAGCTTACCGATTTTCTAATGCTCTGTACACACGACCGCTTTTGCTGTCGGAATAAACTCTGACGACGGAGTTCCGACGTAATTCTGCTCAAGCTGTCTTGCCTACACACAGTCACGCCAAATTCCGACCGTCCAGAGCGCGGTCACGTACAACACGTACGACGGGACTAGAAAACAGAAGTTCAATAGCCAGTAGCCAATAGCTTCCATCTCGTACTTGCTTCAGAGCATGCGTCGTTTTTGGCGCGTCGGAACAGCATACAGACGAGCGTTTTTTTCCGATAGTAATTTGTTCCGTCGGAAAAATATAGAACATGTTCTCTATCTCTAAGTCTGTCTAAATTTTCAGCAGAAAAAGTCCGATACACACGGTCGGAATATATGATGAAAAGCTCCCATCGGACTCTTTCTGTCGGAAATTCCGCTAATGTGTACACGGCATTAGATGTATGGCTGCGTTATTTTTTTTCTTTTTTTTAGCCTTTCTTTCTTCTATTTTTATCTGGTGATCCAGCCAGCAAGTCTGTTGTTTTTCTTTTCAACAGAACAAGCTCTCCTGCAAATGTAGCAGTCAACGCATTGAGACAAACCATTTACCACTGATAGGGGTGTTTACAGTGATCGTAGGTTGTTTGTTCAAGTAAAAACTTTATTCCAAAAGAAACAACTGTTGCTGTAAGTGCAGTGTGAGCTGGAGTTCGGCTTCAGTTCGTTAGTGTATGTAAATCTGCTAGTTCATCTAACACCCTCCTCCTCCCAGACTGACAATGCTGCTGTCCAAAGGTGTCTCTGTTGCTCCTTCATCCAGAGTGGGGGGCGCTCTAACACAGGAGATGTGTTTATTGGCCAGATCACCAGGTGAAAATCAGACGGGAAAAAATGCCTAAAAAAAAAGAGAAATAATGCAGACCTCACATTTAATAATTGGTAAGCTGCAATATATTACATTTTTTGGAGATTAGTACTGTTTAAATCTGACCTCCAGTCTTACACAAATGTTGCCTTTTAGCTAAGATCAAGTGTAGTACCTGCTCTTTTGGACCAGGAGTGGGGGCGCTGTTCAGTATTTTCCTGATGTAATAAGGTGGGTACAGTGGGAGGGTCCTTTTCCTTCCTGGTTTACTAGGCTTTTCTCCAGTTGAAGGCAGGTCCTAAGATTTAAAAGGCTTTCTGGCAGGAATGGGCTATATTTGTTTGGCCAGGGGCTAGGAGGTGCAAGGATCTCTCAGTGATGTGCCCCCTGGGGTGGCTTCTCTGGGGTGGCGGAAAAATTACACTTTGAAGGTGGCACACCATTGGGTTTTTTTCACTGGCATTAGGACATGTCTAGGGGTGGCCCGTCCATTAAGGGCGCATAGACGATCCCCTCCCCCCTGTCCATCGCTGCCCCCCCTATCCATGCGTTCGGCCCCTTTCAGGACACCGGCACATGGATTCCTATGCGGAGGGGGTGTTTTTTTTTTTTTTTTGTCTTTTTTTTTTGAAGCGCCGATTAGAGCCAGAAGCTCTAATAGGCTTCAATATAGAGTGGGCTCGGGTCGCAGAGAGTGAGCTCCGATCCCACGCAGGTGCGTTACAACACCGAATCAATATTCGTTGTTGCAACACTGATCCCACTCCCGGCCATTCAGGAAACTGATTTTGACACCGGTCACCCGATTGGCCGCGTACACACGAGCGGACTTTCCGGCAGACTTGGTCCGGCGGACCGGACTCCGTCGGACAATTCGATCATGTGTGGGCTCCAGCGGACTTTTTTTCCCCAAAAGTCAGACGGACCTACGCTGCACATGTTTCAAATCTTTCTGACAGACTCGAGTCCGGTCGAAAAATCCGCTCGTCTGTATGCTAGTCCGACAGACAAAAACTGACGCTAGGGCAGCTATTGGCTACTGGCTATGAACTTCCTTATTTTTGTCCGGTGTACGTCATCACGTACGAATCCGCCAGATTTTGGTGTGATCGTGTGTAGGCAAGTCCGTTCGTTCGAAAGTCCGGCGGACCTACGCTGCAAAGTCCGTGGGAAAGACTGTCGGACCAGTCCGTCAAAGTCTGCTCGTGTGGCATAAGAAGAGGAGGGAAACTGCCATGATGCAGAGAGGACACAGGAGCCGCTGCACGCCGCCCGTAGAAGCCCGACCGCCTGCAATGGATGGGGTAAGTTCCGGGGTGGGGGTTGCCACCAACCAACCGGGAGGTGGTTGTTTGCCGCCCCCCCCAAAAAAAAAACAGCCGCCACTGGACACGTCGCTAATGGCTTTTCATGGGCAGGTCTTTTGACTAGTCCTAGGGAAATTTTTATACTGGCCTGACTCGCCATTACACTTTTTTAATTTGGTCTATTTATTCATGGGTACTTGCACTGCACGTATGTTTTTTTTTTTTTTGTGTTTGCACAGAGAGTTAAGGTTATTGGAGGGGAGGTTCTGTGGTCTTTGGGTCTTCGGCCTCTCCCCATCCAGGGGGGTCTCTATTGCCTCTCCCCAACCGGAGGGGTCTCCCTTTTGCCTCTCCCAAACCGGAGGGTCTCTCTTCTCCCTCTCCTCAACTGGAAGGGTCACTCTTCTGCTCTCTCCAACCGGAGGGGTCTCTCTTTTGCCTCTCCCCTTCCAGAGGGGTCTCTCTTTAGCCTCTCCCCAACCGGAGGGGTCTCTCTTTTGCCTCTTCCCAACCGGAGGGGTCTCTCTTTTGCCTCTTCCCAACCGGAGGGGTCTCTCTTTTTGCCTCTTCCCAACCGGAGGGGTCTCTCTTTTTGCCTCTTCCCAACCGGAGGGGTCTCTCTTTTTGCCTCTTCCCAACCGGAGGGGTCTCTCTTTTTGCCTCTCCCCAACCGGAGGGGTCTCTCTTTTTGCCTCTCCCCAACCGGAGGGGTCTCTCTTTAGCCTCTCCCCAACCGGAGGAGTCTCTCTTTAGCCTCTTCCCCAACTGGAAGGGTCTCTCTTTAGCCTCTCCCCAACCGGAGGGGTCTCTCTTTTGCCTCTCCCCAACCAGAGGGGTCTACCTTTGGGGGAGCTCCTCTCCAAGTACTTAGTGGACCAGCTTCAGCTGGTCCCTAAAGAGCATGGTCCACCTGCTTTAGCCTAGGCCATCCTTGACAATGTCAGAAGCCTTGCACCCAGGGGGTGGGGGGGAAGGGATAGGGGTTCAGCGTTAAAGACCCTTCCTCTTCAGAGGTTTGGCCATTTCTATACACTCTACTTTTTTTGTGTGTTGTGATTTCACAGGTTACTATTTTTGTTCACAGAGGTTTGACGAAGCACTGCATCTCAGGGCGCCATATTAAAAAATACACTACCCTGGTCTTCCCCTTTCATTGGATATCAGTTCTTTGAATCATGGAGGCTCAGCATCACACGTGGGTGTTATCTAGGGTGGTCTGCATGCAAATACAGTCTACTTAGAAACATCCACTCCTCCAGACTGACATCCACCCATCAAGGCGGACCTCCTCAAGTCAAAGGTGTCGTGCCACAACTGCATTTAATGCCCATGGTTGTGATGCATTGCTGTTGGCTTCCACAGGTTCAAACAGGGATCCAGGAGGTGACATATTGCCTCCAAGTCTGTCAAATGCCGCTGAACAAGATGGGTAGATTTTCAGAGGATGAAAACGATGGCCGGCCGCAACCCTCCCTTAATGACAAGGTGGAGCTCACAGCGTGGAAATAGTGCAGTGACAGTCCTCACACGCCTTCCTGCTCCTCCAGCCATACATGAATTGCTGTGTCTGCAGGCAGTCTTCTGCCCACGGCCTCCTCCAAGATGATGGTGGTTGTCACTTCTCATTTTCTACAATTGCCCCTGATTTTCCACAAAATAAACCAGCAGAGCAATTGTCAAGAAGAGGCGCAAAAAGGGGGGGGGGGGGATGAGCCATTTGCTTTGGAATATAGTTTACACACTAACAGGATTTCCCTTCTGTTCCGGGATCTCAGAAAACAGCGCAATTCATAAAGATGGTAAACTTTAGAATGAGATGTGCAACATCTTTGGCGGCTTGCGTCTTTTTGCAAACAGCAGGAAAATGTGTTTAATGCAGGGGGGTGCAGGGGAGGGGGGGGCGGTCAGTAGAGTTTTGCGCGGGTCCTTTGCTGCTTTGGCGAAGTTCAAGTAACAGCAAAAGCGACAGTACATAAATTAGGATCCAATACATAAAGAAAGGTTAAAAATACAAATAAACACTAACCTACCCAAAACGTTGCTTTAAGGGGCGTCTGGCATTTTTTTTTCTGCCTCTAAACACCCCTATATGTTAGCCTGTGTCAGTGGCGGCTGGTGCTCGTGTTTTTTTTTTTTTTTTTTTTTGGGGTGGGGGCCCACTTCCTGTCCTGATTGGCCGAAAGGAGAAGCAAGAAGACGATAGCGAATGTTGATTTGCTTTTGTCCCAAGTGGGTGGGCTCGGGGCACAGTGCCCTTTTTAAAGCCAATTAGAGCCACCGGCTCTAATCATGTGCTTTGCAAAAAAAAAAAAAGAAACCCTGTAGAACTCTGTGTCCGGTGCTCTGCATGGAGATTAGGGGCCGGGCGCATAGAGATTAGGGGGGTGGCACCCCTTATGGACGGGCCGCCGCTGGCCTGTGTGTTCATTCATGCACAGATAGGCATCTGAATGCGACGTTTAGAGGCAGAAAAAAAAACACCCATTGATGCGTCTAAACGTGCATTAATGATGGGCACACCAAACACTTGAGTGTTAAAGCGGAGGTCCTGCCGCTTTTTTTTTTTTTTTTAAGGCAGCAACTACAAACACTGTAGCTGCTGACTTGTAACAAGGCCACTTACCTGTCCAGGGAGCCCGCCTTGTGGCTTCACTGCCTGTTTCCTACTGCGCATGCGCGAGTCGCACGACGCTTTGTTAATGGACGCCTGTCTACTGGGGGACACACATGTCGCAGAAGACATCGCGCCCCATCTCCCAGGAGACAATGCGAGGGAGGACAAGAACCGTGGAGTAGGAAGTGGCAGATTAGGACGATCTGCCTAGCAACAGCCATTTCTGGTAAGTAAAAAACATTTTTTTTTTCAAATTTTTTTATATATTTTAAGGAGCGTGTTTATGCATTTTTTTTTCTTTTTTTAGGGTGGACCTCCGCTTTAATTTCGATGGTCAGAATAAATTATTATTCAGGTCAATGAAATTAACTCCCAAGCCCTTGATGTGCCTAAAATTATCGACGCGTTTCTGCCAGGAGGAAAGGCGTTTGGGAAATCTGGGCTGACGTGTCGCCTTTAAGCAGATACTCTGACTTTGCTGAGTTTCAGTTCTGCGCTGGCCCTTTAAACATCCGGATGAAAGCTCTCATTTAGGTTGTGTGCACAGCGGCGCCGGGGGAAGCGATTGCGCCAGATTGTATCGATATACCGTCTGCCGCCGGGGGCTATTTGTATAAGTGGACTCTGAAATCCAGCCTCACGTCAGGAGATGGAGGGGGCTCATTTCCATATAGAGAGTCCATTTAAATACTGATTGGCTTCTGGATGTCTGAAGCCATCTGCGGTGAGATATGGCGGCGTTCTAATGAAAAGCGAGCAGGGATGAGAACATGATGATTTCTGCAGGGAGACAAGCCGATAGCCAGGCCTATGAGAAGCCCCGCGCTTAAATGACTCCAAATTGATTCACTTTGTGGAGGAGCACGGCCAATCCCAATCCACCAAAGTCTATAGAAAGGGGATAATTGTCAGATAATGAGGTCACGGGACGCGGCAGATTAAAGGAGAAATCTCCACTTTATTCTCTTTTTCTGGGTGGGATGCTTTAACCTTATTTATTGCAGATATTTATATTACATCGGAATTCCCTCTTCCTGATGGAAAGTAAAAAAAAAAAAAAAAGTATTGTCATAAAAGGAGAAAGTGCTGATATCACTAAATACATTTAATGATTTACCGTTCAGTATCTGACACCCTGACAAATGTTGTGCCCGCCTTTTTTGTATGCTGATCGATCACTTATCCTGATTCTGGTGCATCAGGGTGCTTCAGACCTGCTCAGCTCACAATCTGCTCCAGGCTCTCACTTTTTATTTATTGCACCTGACTGTTAGAATCATGGCCCCCTTTTGAATGCCATGCTGGTTTAGGAAACTGAAGTTATAGGGACACATTAAATCCTCTTCAACCATCTGTGGATATTGGATGTACCACACTTGTCTATGAAAACTTGCTGAAAGTACACAGGATGCGTGTAGTACTCTGTCCTTCTGCCTCGCTGCTGCTCCTGCACATCACACTTGCTGGCAATTCCCGGCTGTCAAAATGACAGTTGGGATTTCTCTACTGTACAGCGACTGTAATAGCTGCTGCTGTCAAAAAATGGACTGTCTGACAGTGTTTGAAAAGATACAGAGATACAAAGTGACAGTGTTTATAAACCTTGATCACACAGAAAATAGAGAGATATAAAGTAATATTGCTTATAAACATTGTTCAGACATGAGAAAAAGAGACACAAAGAAGCGTTAGGGGAGATTTACTAAAACTGGAGCACTCAGAATCTGGTGCAGCTGTGCATGGTAGCCAATCAGCATTTAACTTCAGCTTGTTCAATTATACTTTGGCAATAAAACCTGGAAGCTGATTGGTTTCTATGCAGAGTTGCACCAAATTTTGCGCTCTCCAGTCTTAGTAAATAACCCCCATTGCTTATAAACATTTATTGAACGGGAGATAGAGAGAGATACAAAGAAGCATTGGGGGTCATTTACTAAAGGCAAATCCATTTTGCACTACAAGTGCAAACAACAAGTGCAAAGTGCACTTGAAATTGCACTGAAAGTGCACTTGGAAGTGCAGTCACTGTAGATCTGAGGGGGACATGCAAGGAAAATTAAAAAAACTGCATTTTAGCTTGCACATGTTTGGATGATAAAATCAGCAGAGCTTCCCCTCATTTCAGATCTACCCCTCAGATTTACAGAGACTGCACTTCCAAGTGCAATTTCCTTGTCAAAAGAAGTTTATTGAGTATACAATGTTATAAAGATACATAAAGTAAGTTTACAAGGATCTATAAAGTAAGCTCATTGTTTTACAGTAGGGTTTATATAGGTAAATATCATGAAATTTCAAATATTAAACATTGGGTTCACGTAAACCTAAATTAAAGATATATATTATTTCCTTAGTTACTTTTGTAAGTATTTAAATGATTTATACCTACTATACATATTGTTTACAAGTAGAGTGTATATAGGTCAAATAAATTCTTATAATGAGCTTTAATCGTAAACCAAGTGCAATTTCAAATGCACTCTGCACTTGTAGTGCCTTTTGTAAATAACCCCCAATGTTCAGACATGTGATGGAGAGATACAATGTTTATAAACATGAGAAAGAGGGATACAATGTTACTTTGTATCTCTCCATCACATGTCTGAACAATGTTTCTTTGTATCTCTCTCTATCTCCCGTCCAATCAATGTTTATAAACAGTGTTACTTTGTATCTCTCTCATGTTTATAAACAAAGTAACTTTTTTTATAAACATTGATTGGACGGGAGATAGAGAACGATACAATGTACCATTTTTATAAACAATGTTCAGACAGGAGATAGAGAGAGATACAAAGTAGCATTTTTTTTTCCTTGCATGTACTCTGTTTTATACATCTGCAAACGGGAGGGATAAGCTTCAGTCTGCATATGAGGTCAGTTACAGCAAGTCAAGGTTCAAGACAGGTAGATAACAGGCAGACTGATCAGGTACAAATGCTGCTGGAAGAAATGCATAGTCCAAGTTCAGGGTGGAGGAACTTGACTGGCCTGCACAGAGTCCTGACCTCAACCTGATGGAACACCTTTGGAATGAATTAGAGACTGCGAGCCAGGCCTTCTCATCCAACATCACCTCTCGCCTGACCTCACAAATGAGCTTCTGGAAGAATGGTTAAACATTCCCACACACTCCTAAACCTTGTGGACGGCCTTCCCAGAAGAGGTAAAAGCTGTTATAGCTGCAAAGGGTGGGCCAACCCAATATTGAACCCTACAGACTAATGCCCCGTACACACGGTCGGATTTTCCGACGGAAAATGTGTGATAGCACCTTGTTGTCGGAAATTCCGACCGTGTGTAGGCTCCCTCACACATTTTCCATCAGATTTTCCGACACACAAAGTCTGAGAGCAGGATATAAAATTCCGATCGTGTGTACACAAATCCGACGGACAAAGTGCCACGCATGCTCAGAATAAATAAAGAGATGAAAGCTATTGGCCACTGCCCCGTTTATAGTCCCAACGTACGTGTTTTACGTCACCTCGTTCAGAACGATCGGATTTTCCGACAACTTTGTGTGACCGTGTGTATGCAAGACAAGTTTGAGCCAACATCCGTCGGAAAAAATCCTAGGATTTTGTTGTCGGAATGTCCGAACAAAGTCCGACCGTGTGTACGGGGCATAAGACTGGGATGCCATTAAAGTTCATGGAAGTTCAAGGAAGGCGTCCAAATACTTTTGACAATATAGTGTAAGCTGAGATGGTGGATTGTGAGGAAGAAATGCAGGTCATAGGTACTGCTGAAGACAAGTCTGCTCTGGAAGATGCCTCCTTTTATATGGCCCAATTGGCCCAACTCAATAAAATGCACCCCGATCTCAGCAACCTTGTGCATGAGATTATGATCCTAACTGCACTTACAGGTGCACGTGGACACAAATCTTCCATTCCGGCACAACTTTCCTAACAGCTACAATGGATGCAAAAAAAACACCCAGAAAATACGTTGTTAAAAAAAGTGACAGTTGTTTATAATACACAGTGCAGAGAACAAACTATATTTTATAGTCAGAGTTGACATTTACTTTAAATGTACACCTGATAATTCCTTGACCCAAATGTTTTCCCAAACCAGAGCGCCATTCCCACAGTCACAAAGTTGCTGCGATATTTAACGCCTTCCTCTCCATCCTCTTCACTTTTCTGATTGTCTTTCCATGATAGCAGTGCTCCCTCCTCGATGGCGGCACTCCCTCATCGATGGTGGTGCTCCCTCCACGATGGCGGCTCTCCCTCCTCGATGGCGGCTCTCTCTCCTCGAAGGCGGCCCTCCATCCTCGATGGCGGCCCTCGCTCCTCGATGGCGGCTCTCTGTCCTCGATGGTGGCTCTCTCTCCTCGATGGCGGCTCTCTCTCCTCGATAGCGGCTCTCTCTCTTCGATGGTGGCTCTCTCTCTTCGATGGTGGCTCTCTCTCTTCGATGGTGGCTCTCTCTCCTCGATGGCGTCTCTCTCTCCTCGATGGTGGCCCTCCCTCCTCGATGGCGGCTCTCTCTCTTCGATGGCGGCCCTCCCTCCTCGATGGCGGCCCTCCCTCCTCGATGGCGGCCCTCCCTCCTCGATGGTGGCTCTCCCTCCTCGATGGCGGCCCTCCCTCCTCGATGGCGGCTCTCTGTCCTCGATGGTGGCTCTCTCTCCTCGATGGCGGCTCTGTCCTCCTCGATGGCGGCTCTCTCTCCTCGATGGGGGCTCTCTCTCCTCGATGGCGGCTCTCTCTCCTCGATGGCGGCCCTCCCTCCTCGATGGCGGCCCTCCCTCCTCGATGGCGGCCCTCCCTCCTCGATGGCGGCCCTCCCTCTTCTCGATGGTGGCTCTCTCTCCTCGATGGCGGCTCTCTCTCCTCGATGGTGGCTCTCTCTCTTCGATGGCGGCCCTCCCTCCTCGATGGCGGCCCTTCCTCCTCGATGGGGGCTCTCTCTCTCTCCTCGATGGCAGCTCTCTCTCCTCGATGGCGGCTCCCTCTCTCCCTTCTCGATGGCAGTGTGGCATCTGTGACAGACAATGTCAGGGAAAGGCATTAATATTAATCGGGTACTTAGGCGCTAAATGAATCTTCCCGCTCCCTGCTGCTATTTCATACAGGGACAGACGGCGCATGACCGACGCATGCAAATGACAAACGGCTTTTTAATTATTCTGGCAAATGTATTTTGATGCCACGATAAAGGGAACCCCACTGTCAGTTATTATACTGTTTACCAGAAAGTAACCTTCGATGTGGCGTTCACATTTTACCATACTTTCCGTTTCCTGTTTCCAAGATTATAATCCATATACAGATTTATAGATTCTGGATGCATCAAGGAGTGTGGTCGGAGCATTGTGTGCTGGACCTCCAAACAAGTATGTAGCCAGTGAAGTGTAATGCCGCGTACGGGCGGACTTTTTGGCATCAAAGGTCCAACAGTCTTTCCGACAGACTTTCGACGGACTTTTGACCGACTTCCGAAGGACTTTCGAATGAACGGACTTGCCTACACACGATCACACCAAAGTCTGACGGACTCGTACGTGGTGACGTACAACCGGACTAAAATAACGAAGTTCATAACCAGTAGCCAAAAGCTGCTCTAGCGTCGGTTTTCGTCCATCGGACTAGCATACAGACAAGTGGATTTTTCGACAGGACTCAAGTCCGTCGGAAAGATTTGAAACATGTTTTAAATCTAAAGTCTGTCTGATTTTCGATCGCTGCAGGTCCAATGAAGCCCACACACGGTCGGATTGTCTGACGGATTCGTTCTGAAGAAGTCACGTGACGTGACGATATGCATTAGGATTGGAGCACGGGACGCTGCCATAGACAAACAACAGGAGACGAGCTCGGCGCTCGTAGTTACTACACACTGCAGCATTGTTTTAAATGTAAGTTGATTGGACTTGTTTTATTAAATAAATATACCTTTTATATGGGATCACGCTATGTGCGTCTCTTTCCCCCTCACACTGTACATCACTACTCTACCTGACGAACACTGAGGAGAGAGGCACGGGGACATATTCCAGTTTCCAGGCACGGGGACAGATTCCAGATTGGTGACACTCCTGGAGGCATACGAGCTCGGCGCTCGTGGATTGATGCCCACACTCACTTCATGAAAGTGAGTGCAACCTCCCCCTGTGTGTGTCTTGCCCCCCCTCCACTGTGGTCGTTGCAGAGTTATTTTACATGCTGTATACTTTTTATTTTTTATATTTCGCTTGGCATGTTCATCATTGTCACTGCCTGTATACACGGAACGTCTACACCTGCGGGTCATTTGCAACACAGGCTGTACACCTTACAGCTGTAAGGTAAGCGGCTTGCAAACACGGAGGTGTCCTCACTGAAGATCCCCCCTCCCTTCACGATTGGACTTGTTTTGTGTTTCTCATCACGTGTTTTTGCTTTTTGGACTGGATGATAGAACTAATATTCATGTTTGTCCTAGGGATTTGTCACTTGTAGTTCACCAGGATCTGGCACGTTTTTGCTAATGGGGCACTAGCCCACATATATTTTTCTTGCATTATATATATATATATTTTTTTTTTTGCATTGTGTCATTATTCACCCTATTTGTGTTGGTATATGCATTTTTGTTTTGCTATATTCAAGCAGTCACTGTTTCACGATTACCTTTATATATTAGGCTTTGTCTGCCCGCAACATGTCATGTTGATCAGCTACGTTGCACTGCACTGCATCCCCACCATGTTCTTTTAGCATGTAGGATCTATTCATGCATTGGCCCGATTCTGCTTTTTTAGTTCACTTTGCCACTTTAGTCATCTTTGTAGCTTCCCTCCCCCCCCTTCATCACAGCGCAACTACCATCTTCCCCCACTTTTGTCCCATTTGTCCTGCCTTGGATCAGTACTTAGGTGTTGCAGCAGTGTCCTTTTAGCATAGCCCCCCCCCCCCCCCCCCCGACAGCGCAGGAGTTTCCACTTTCACATCTCCTTTATCATGACATTAGTCTTTGACTAAAACCTGTTGCATGTCTGCTTTCTCTGACAATTAATTCGAAGTGCGACCCTTTGGTGATGTCAGGGGCTGTATTGAGACCCCCCCCATATCAAGTAAGTTGACTATCACTGTAGTGAATAGGGATGCGTTCTGTCATTGGAACCATAACATTAATACCTGAGTGCTGAGACTATGGCTTTGGCCTGTGGCTGGAATTTTTTTTACAAATTGCCTTTTGTTCCCCCAAGTAAAGAAAGACTTCGGGGGGATCCTGCAGATGGCCTTAACATACAATATAAATGTGAGAGGTAAACGAGAAATCCTGGACAGCCGCACTCAAAAGTAATCTTCGATTTTTATTTAAGTATAGCTATGATTAGGCACTGACTACAGTGTAAAACGCGTCAGTTTCCTGCTTTGTGATGCTGTGGCATGTATTTTTATGATTATACTTAAAAAAAATCGAAGATTACTTTTGAGTGCGGCTGTCCAGGATTTCTCGTTTACCTCTCAATTACCAGCATTGCCTGCACCTGTCACTTCCAGCATGGAGAAAATGTTTGTTCTTCACAGACCTCCTTCATATTTTTCTCTCTCTGATATAATATAAATGTGCTACTTTTCATCCCCTGGTGCCACGAAGAGCCTCCCATACCCCCCAAATAAATGCAGCCCCCTCCTCGCCGCTTCCCATGGTAGCTCACCTTGACCCTGACCCCGCAGCACGATCTGTTCAGTTAAATTCCTTCTGCTGTCATATCAGTTCTGCTCCGAGGTTTTATTTGCAGCGCGATGCTCGGGGCTGTCGTGTTTCCAGGAAATGGATGAGATTTACATGGATAAATAAATGGAGCATCTGAGTGAGACCTTCAGAGGAAATCTACAGACTAGATTGTAGACAGCATCATGATCATTATTGTGCGTCCATCTTTCCTGGACCAGAAGACCGTAGGACAGTCCTAGACTGGAACGTGTCAGCAGAGTGCGGGCGCAGAGTCCACGAGCTGGGTTTGCTTATTTCTGTCTTCAAAGTTTTCTGTTAAATATGTGAAGTCTTTCAGGCTGAATCACTAAAGGCAAATAGGCTGTTCACTTTACAAGGGAATATTTACCCGCTTTCTGCCCGGCCAATAATCAAATGATGGGCGGGGCAGGAGCGCTGCCATCCTGGGTGGACGTCACATGACGTCCTACAAAGACTGCGTCTCACGCAAGCCCCATGGGACGCATTCTGGCGCTAATCTGTCACTCTCTGGGGTTGATTTACTAAAGGCAAAAAAACTGTGCACTTTGCAGAGTGCAGTTGCCTTCTGCAAGTGCAATTGCTCCAGAGCTTAGTAAATGAGGTAAGGCTTCACTTTGCAAAGAGTACCCAATCCCGTGCAAGGAAAATTAAAAAAACTGCATTTTTGCTTGCACATGATTGGATGATAGAAGTCAGCAGAGCTTCTGCTCATTTACCAAGCTCTGGTGCAACTGCTCTTGCAAGACAAGCAAAATGTTTAAATACATTTTGACTTGATATACAAGTAGCGTCATGTCAAAACTGAGTATAAAGGAGAAGAGAGGCGCCTCTAAGTGTAGCAATATGGTTACATTTAATGAAGGTACAACATTTAGAAACATATTGCTACACTTAGAGGCGCTTCTCTTCTCTTTTATACTCTGTAGCTCCTGCTGGATTTTGCTTCTAATCCCCTTGTGGAGGCTTCCATTTGTGGATGTACATTTTATGGTTACACAACAATCAGGTCTGGTATGGATTTTAAGGGGAACCCTGCGCCAACATTAAAAAAAAAAAATGGCGTGGGGTCCCCCTAAAAATCCATACCAGACCCTTATCCGAGCACGCAACCCGGCAGGCCGCAGGAAAAGAGGGGGGGACGAGAGAGCGCCCCCCCTCCTGAACCGTACCAGGCCACATGCCCTCAACATTGGGAGGGTGCTTTGGGGTAGCCCCCAAAACACCTTGTCCCCATGTTGATGAGGACAAGGGCCTCATCCCCACAACCCTGGCCGGTGGTTGTGGGGGTCTGCGGTGCCGGGGGGCTTATCGGAATCTGGAAGCCCCCTTTAACAAGGGGATTCCGACCCTCCCCCCCTGTGTGAAATGGTAAGGGGGTACTTCCCTACAATTTCACTAAAAAACTGTCAAAAATGTTAAAAATGGCAAGAGACAGTTTTTGACAATCCTTTATTTAAATGCTTCTTCTTTCGTCTTTCTTCTATCTTCCTTCGGTTTCTTCCTCCATCTTATTCTTCTTCTGGTTCTTCTGGTTCCTCTGGTTCTTCCTCCGGTGTTCTCGTCCAGCATCTTCCTCCGCGGCGTCGGCGTCTTCTTCCCTTCTTCTCCTCGGACCGCTCCACATCCATGATGGCATGGAGGGAGGCTCCCGCTGTGTGACGCTTCTCCTCTTCTGAGGGTTCTTAAATAACGGGGGGCGGGGCCACCCGGTGACCCCGCCCCCCTCTGACGCACAGGGACTTGACGGGACTTCCCTGTGGCATTCCCCATGACGTCAGAGGGGGGTGGGGTCACCGGGTGGCTCCGCCCCATTATTTAAGAACCGTCAGAAGAGGAGAAGCATCACACAGCGGGAGCCTCCCTCCATGCCATCATGGATGCAGAGCTGCCTGAAAAGAAGATGAAGAGAAGAAGATGAAGAGATGAAGATGAAGAGAGAAGCGTCACACAGCGGGAGCCTCCCTCCATGCCATCATGTATGCGGAGCGGCCCGAGGAGAAGAAGGGAAAAAGACGCCGCGGAAGAAGATGCCGGACGAGAACACCGGAGGAAGAACCAGAAGAAGTTGGAGGAAGAAACCGAAGGAAGATAGAAGATAGAAGAAAGAAGATAGAAGAAAGAAGAAGCATTTAAATAAAGAAATTGTCAAAAACTGTCTCTTGTCATTTTTAACATTTTTGACACGGGGGGAGGGCTGGGATCTGGGGGTCCCCTTGTTAAATGGGGCTTCCAGATTCCGATAAGCACGCCACCCGCAGACCCCCACAACCACCGGCCAGGGTTGTGGGGATGAAGCCCTTGTCCTCATCAACATGGGGACAAGGTGTTTTGGGGGGCTACCCCAAATGTTGAGGGCATGTGGCCTGGTACGATTCAAGGGGGGGGGGGGTGCTCTCTTGTCCCCCCCTCTTTTTCTGCGGCCTGCCAGGTTACGTGCTCGGATAAGGGTCTGGTATGGATTCTTCAGGGGACCCCACGCCATTTTAAAAAAAATTTTGGCCGGGGTTCCCCTTAATATCCATACCAGACCTGAAAGGCCTGGTATGGAATTTAGGGGGACCCCCCACGTCATATTTTTTTTTTTACATTTTGGTTCGGGGTTCCCCTGTGGGGAATTCCCATGCCGTTTTTATCAATGAACTTTTATGTGTATTGTCGGAACGGCAATTCATTAACAGCCGCGAGTAGTTTTAAATGACTTTTTTTCCTTTGAAATGTCATTTTGCTGTCAGACTGTTCTAAACACAGGAAACATGCACCCCTTTACAGGCATACTATAGACACCCCCCCCCCCAGGTACGAAATTTAAAGGGATATTACACTTTTATTGTTTCACTTTGAGCATTATTAAAATCATTGCTCCCGAAAAAATGTCAGTTTTTAAATCTTATTTTTGCATTGATCCATGTCCCCTGGGGCAGGACCCAGGTCCCCAAACACTTTTTATGACTATAACCTGCATATAAGCCTTTAAAATTAGCACTTTTGATTTCTCCCATAGACTTTTAAAGGCTGTTCTGCGGCATTCGAATTTGCCGCGACACCCCAAACTGTTCGCTGTTCGGCGAACTGGCGAACAGCCGATGTTCGAGTCGAACATGATTTCGACTCGAAGCTCATCCCTATTAGGGACCTTAGAGTGTAAGCTCCTTAAGGGTAGGGACTGATGTGAATGTACAATGTATATGTAAAGCACTGCCTAAATTGACAGCGCTATATAAGTACCTGAAATTAAATAAATAAAAATATTACTGTTATAAGCAATACAAAAAAATCCCGATCAACTCCCCAGAGTAGTACAGTGTCACTATGGTAACGCTGTATTGCTCTGGTCACAGTATGTAAAAAAAAAAAAAAAAATTTGTAATAATAAAAAAAGCTTTTTAATTTTTTTTCATACTGCCACCAGTCAATGTCCCAGATTACCACCACACTAGTGAATTGACGCTGTACTGCACTGGTGTCAGTATGTAAAAACAAAATTGTGAAAAAAAAAACATTTAAAAAAAAAAGTGCCTTCCTTCAAAAATTTGTGACAAAAAATTGCAACTTCAAAAAACTCATCATGTCTCTTACTAAATACATCAGACGGTCTAATTTTCAAAAAAAGGGGTCATTTGGCGGGTATCTGTACTGTCCTGGCATTTTAGGGCCTCGAGAAATGAGATTCCGAGGCCGTCAGTACATCAGGATTGATAGATTTTGAAATGTATATATGTATTGTGGACTCTAACTTTCCTACAGACTAAATAATAAACACTGATTTGGGTAATTTTTATAAAAGAAATGTAGCAGGATCCATTTTGGCCTAAATTCATGAAGAAAGATTATTTATTTGCAAAAATTTATAACAAAAACAAAGAAAAAAGTGTTATTATTTTCAAAATTTTTGGTATTTATTCATTTATATAGCCAACCCCCCCCCCCCCCAAAAAAAAAACGTAGTGATTAAATACCACCAAAAGAAAGCTCTATCTGTCTCAAGAAAATGATAAATATTGAATTTCGTGTGCAGTGTTGCCTGACTGAGTAATTGTCATTCACAGTGTGACAGCGCTGAAATCTAAAAGTCTCAGAGTCCTGATCTCAACCAGAATAGAACAAGGCGAGCCAGGCTTTCTCGTCCAACATCAGTGTCTGACCTCACAAATGCTCTTCTGGAAGAATGGTCAAACATTCCCATAGGCACACTCCTAAACCTTGTGGACGGCCTTCCCAGAGGAGTTGAAGCTGTTATAGCTGCAAAGGATGGGCCAACTCAATGTTGAACCCTACGGACTAAGACTGGGATGCCATTAAAGTTCATGTGTGTGTAAAGGCAGGTGTCCCAATACTTTTGAAGCTGTTATAGCCAGGGCTGATGCAAGTATTTTTGACACCCTAGGCGAAACCTCATTTTGCCTCCCCTGGCTCCACCCCTGACTTCACCCCCTTTTGCCCATGTATTCCCTACCTTTTTAATGAAGTGCCCATCAAATGCAGCCCACCGGTGCCCATCAATGAATGTTTGCTTGCTTTCATTCATGCGGGAGTCGAGACACAGTCCTCTGCCGCCGCTGCGCCTCTGACCCTATGTGCCAACAGAGTGGCGGCTGCCTGCTCATCCTGAGACTTAGTTGCTTGCTGCAGAGAGTAGGAACATCAGTGGCCGGGCGCACTAAGCAGCAGTGCGCCCTAGGCGGCTGCCTAGTTTGCCTAGTAGTACCACCGGCCTTGGTTATAGCTGCAAAGGGCGGAGCCAACTCAATATTGAACCCTACGGACTAAGACTGAGATGCCATTAAAGTTCATGTGCGGGTAAAGGCAGGCGTTCCAATACTTTTGACAATATAGTGTAGGTAACAAATCACAACCAATGTATCAGTTCTAGTACTATCAGGGTGGCTCCACCATGGACGAAACCTGACAACCATAAGATCATCATTCGTTGAGCGGGGGGACTCCTTAACTCCATTGCAGTTGCATTATATCAGTCTACAATGATCTAAAAGTATAACTAGATATCCCCTATTTCCTGCTATTGGTGCATTGTGATGAAATAAGAGACGGACCATGTGACATTGGAAGGGCCCCCACCGTGCCGGCAGCCAGGGCTCACTATAAGATAAATAGATCCATGTAACCACATTCCACATTCATTTGTCCGTGTATTGTCATGTAAAATCTATCATGTGTGCCATGTTGTACATTAGCCGGGCAGATTGGTAGCACGGTGACGCGGCTCTGCCGGGATCAATGGGTTCGCGGAGCGCTGATGGATGAGCCGGTCCGGGGCCTTTCCTGTCTCCTGTCAGACGTTCCGGCAGCTATTGTGTTCTCCACGACATCAGGAGACTCGTTTACATTTACATAAATAAATAACCTGACAAACATAATTATATTTTCCTGCAAACAGATTAGAATGCAGAACGCATTCCTCCTCCTGCATCACATTTCATTATATTACATGTCAGTTTAGACTGGAGCTAACCAAGACCTATAACATGGAGCATGACACTGGGGAGGGCCGGCACTGGTGACTCCATAGTTCTGGAGGAATAATACACTCTATCAGCCCTGGTTCACACCGAATGCGGCTTTGAAAACGCGCGACTTCGCTTAAAATCGCCCGATTTCAAAGCCGCGGGTCAGTGCGACTTCAGGATGCGACTTGGCTGACATTTGTGCAACTTCAGATGTCTATGCAAGTCGCACCTGAAATCGCCAAAGGTAGTGCAGGAACTACTTTTTTTAAAATCAGTGCGGCACCACAAAGTTGGCGTTGCCGCGATTTGAACAGTTCCATTGCCGACAAGAAGGTGCGACTTGTCGAGCGATTTGACCCGTCAAATTGCATGACAAGTCGCACCGGCGTGAACGTGGGCTAAAGGTCAACCAATTTTTTTTGTGTTCTTGCTCCCCCCCTGGCCCTCTGTTTTGCGTTCCTGCTCTTCCTGTTAGTCGGTGTGAATTCGGTATTGTTGATGTCAGATCTGAAGATTTTTGATGAAGCCAACAGAAACCAATCGATCGACCATCAATACCTTTTTCAATTCATTTAGACTTGGTTTAAATCGGATTCAATCAAAGTGAGTTGATCCACCAGGACGAAAAAATAATCAACCGACCGACAGTACTGGGATACTTTGTTCATGGACACCATCCTATATGCATCAATCAGATTATAAGATTATATGGTGGAAGCAGAGATGCGAAAGATAGTTTACGATCATAAAAGTTATTACCGTATCTTAACCACTTGACTACCGGGCATTTTCACCCCCTTCCTGCCCAGACCAATTTTCAGCTTTCAGTGCTGTCACACTTTGAATGACAATTGCGCGGTCATACCACACTGTACACCTATGACATTTTTACAAATTTTTTTTCACACAAATAGAGCTTTCTTTTGGTGGTATTTAACCACTTCAGCCCCAGAAGATTTTACCCCCTTCCTGACCAGAGCACTTTTTGCGATTCGGCACTGCGTCGCTTTAACTGAAAGTTGCGCGGTCGTGCGACGTCGCACCCAAACAAAATTCATGTCCTTTTTTTCTCACAAATAGAGCTTTCTTTTGGTGGTATTTAATCGCCTCTGCGGTGTTTATTTTTTGCGCTATAAACAAAAAAATAGCGACAATTAAAAAAAAAAAAATACCATGTACTTTGTGCTATAATAAATATCCTCTTTTTTTTTTTAAAAAAAGCACATTTTTTCCCCAGTTTAGGCCGCTATGCATTCTTCTACATATTTTTGGTAAAAAAAATCGCAATAAGCGTATATTGATTGTTTTGCGCAAAAGTTATAGGGTCTACAAAATAGGGGGTAGATTTATAGCATTTTTATTATTATTATTTTTTTTTTCTCTACTATCAATGGCGGCGATCTGCGATTTTTATCATGACTGCGACATTATGGCGGACACATCAGACAATTTTGACGCATTTTTGGGACCATTGGCATTAATACAGCGATCAATGCTATAAAATAGTATTGATTACTGTAAAAATGTCACTGGCAGAGAAGGGGTTAACACTAGGGGGCGATCAAGGGGTTAACTGTGTTCCCTGGGAGGTGATTCTAACTGAAGGGGGAGGGGACCGACTAGAGGAAGTGACGGACCGTGGTTCCTAGCTAATAGGAACACACGATCTGTCACTCCTCTCAGAACAGAAGTGTGTGTTTACATACACTCGTCCCTGTTCTGTGTCTGTTGCTCACGATGGCTCGTGGCTGGCAGTCATCGCGATTTGCTTGATTTGAAAAAAAAATTAAGTTTTTTTCATAGATTTGTTGTTAAATTTTGTAAACAGGTAATTTTTCCTTCACTGATGGGCACTGATAGGCTGCAATGATGAGGCAGCACAGGTGGGCACTGATGAGGCGACACAGATGGGCACTGATGAGGCGACACAGATGGGCACTGATGAGGCGACACAGGTGGGCACTGATGAGGCGACACAGGTGGGCACTGATGAGGCGACACAGATGGGCACAGATGAGGCGACACAGATGGGCACTGATGAGGCGACACAGGTGGGCACTCATGAGGCGACACAGGTGGGCACTGATGAGGCTGCACTGATAGGTGACACTGATGGGCACTGGTAGGTGGCACTGATGGGCACTGGTAGGTGGCACTGATAGGTGAGACTGATGAGGAGGCACTGATGGGTACTAATTGGCAGCACTGGGCACTGATGAGGAGGCACTGATAGGTGGCATTAAAGGGCACTGGATGGTGGTACTGGTACACGGGTAGGTAGGACTGATGGGTGACATTGGCAGCACTGATGGGCACTGATTGGCAGCACTGATGGGACTGCACTGATAATCAGGACACTGATAATGAGTGCCCTGATTATCAGTGTAATGTCCCTTTAACACAAGCCGTTATCGGCTCTCCTCTCCTTACACTGTCAGCGTGAGGAAAGCAATGCTGGTGATCAGCTGTCATTGGACACAGCTGATCACATGTTAAAGAGCCGCTGTAATTGGCCCTTTACCCTGATCTGTGATCAGCTGTGTCCTAAGGATAGAGTGATCACGGGGAGACATCATCTGATGTCCTCCCAGAACTGGACAACCGCGCTGTAGCCGAATTATTTGGCTATAGTGCGGTCGGCAATTGGTTAAAGCGTTTGTTAACCCCAAAAAACAAAATATGGATCCTGCTCCTAAAGCATTTTATACAGCACAGTGCTTGTGCTGTATAATTTGGACCCCTGTAATACCTAAAAAACCTGGCTGATCCTGCCTGTTTCTCCTCTCCCCTCTGCAAACTGACCACGGTGTATCATGGCTGCTGAGCCCCTGACATCGTGGTCTGTTTGCGTGCCTCCGTCATTCACAGCCTGCTCTCCTGTTTCTGTCTCCTCTATCCTCCTCCACCCATCCCCCTCCAACATATTTTAATACTATCTGTTTTGTCTACTAATACAGTGCCCCCCTGTCTCTGTGTTTTTATTAAATAAAATCTTCCTTCACTGTATCTCACGGCGGCTCCTGGCGGTCACATGACCGGCCGTGTCCCTCTCTCCTCATGTCCCGCTGACGTCAGCGGAGAAACCTCCGCCCCACCCGCTGCAAGACGGGCAGAGAGGAGACACAGCTGGTTACATGAGTGCCGGGAGCCACCGGGCAATACGGTAAAGGAGGATTTTTTAAAAATAAAAACACAAAGACAGGGGCCACTCTATTAGGAAACAAAACGGATAGTATTAACACGTGAAAGTGGGTTAACAACCGCTTTAAATGATAATTCTACTTCTGTGGGAAAATAAATAGCAAGTAAAAAAAAAATAAAAAAATTAATATAGTGTAGACAATTGCGACACGAGTCATATTGTGGTTGAATGTTAATAAAAATAAAAAATTGCTTTCCTTCAGCGTACCACGGGTGCCAGGGTGTCACAGATGTCAGGGTACCATGGGTGCCAAGGTGTCACAGGTGTCAGGGTACCATGGGTGCCAGGGTGTCACAGGTGTCAGGGTACCACGGGTGCCAGGATGTCACAGGTGTCAGGGTACCACGGGTGCCAGGATGTCACAGGTGACAGGGTACCACGGGTGCCAGGGTGTCACAGGTGTCAGGGTACCACGGGTGCCAGGGTGTCACAGGTGTCAGGGTACCATGGGTGCCAGGGTGTCACAGGTGTCAGGGTACCACGGGTGCCAGGGTGTCACAGGTGTCAGGGTACCACGGGTGCCAGGGTGTCACAGGTGTCAGGGTACCATGGGTGCCAGGGTGTCACAGGTGTCAGGGTACCACAGGTGCCAGGGTGTCACAGGTGTCAGGGTGCCACGGGTGCCAGGATATCACAGGTGTCAGGGTGCCAGGGTGTCACAGGTGTCAGGGTACCAGGGTGTCACAGATGTCAGGGTACCATGGGTGCCAGGGTGTCACAGGTGTCAGGGTACCACGGGTGCCAGGGTGTCACAGGTGTCAGGGTACCACGGGTGCCAGGGTGTCACAGGTGTCAGGGTCTAGCTCTGCTCTTGATATTGGTTATTGATAGAAGGTGCTGTTTTTGTTGTTGTCTTTGCATCATTATTAGCCTGTGTTGTATATTGCTATACTGTATATCCCTTGTTAGGTTGGTGATAATGTGTGGTCTATGCCTGGTATTGTTTTATTTTTTTTTATTTGGAGACGCCTACCTATATATCCTTGTACCTACCCTGGCTCCTATATACACCATCGGTGATTTATGAGCGGTGTATCCCGTGTCCTCACCTCACCTGCTGATATCCCAGCCGATCGTCACAATGGGCTGAACTTTTTTACTGCCGATATAAATCCTGCAGGTGGGACGGACACGCATTCCTCCTCACACCCGGATTTTATGGTTGCCCAATGACAAAAACCGCTCCCGACTCTGAATTGCTCCCGTGTACAGTACAAATTTAAATCTACGACAAACTCTCCGCTGCAGCAGAAGAATAACGCTCGTATATTCCGGCGCCGGATATTTATTGTCCATTCAAACTCTGTCAGCTCGACTGGAAAATAAAATATCAGCAAAACTTTATTTTTGCCATCATCAGTTTTTTTTTTTTTTGTTTTTTTTTTCCCCCTCCCTTCCTTTTTGTCAAGGCTTTCCGGACCCGGCGAACATTTTTTATGCGCCGTATAATAATTTGAGAGCCGATTCAGAATCCGGCCTGCATTTCCCCCGGAGCGTTTATGAGCGCGCTGTCTCTTCCTGCAGCCCATAAACCACCAGCTAATTCCTATTATTCAAATATTTGTGTTTTTCTCCACTCGCGGCCCGCGATCTTTGTTTACAAAATTATTTTCCTTTTCTCGGCTTTTTATTTGGCATCGTGAGGACATATTTCTCATATAAATCCAGCACAGGGCGGTTTATGGCTCTTTGTTTGTCAAAGTAATACTCAAGAATGAAAACTGGTAAAAAGAGTCTGGCTGAGTGGGCGAAGGCGGCTCTACGGAGAATTTACGGTTGTTTAAGGGCTAAATGAAAACGGCTGGTACAAGTTGTACACCGGCTACTCCAATGGTGCGAATATGGGGGGGGGGATTCTGTAAGAATGGAGGATGGGAGCTGTGTCTGCTGCTGGGGGGGAAACACAGGGAGTGCAGAGGGTGCAGCTACTCTGGGCCCGTGAGGTCAGGGAAGGGGGCCCCAGATTAAACTCCTTCATATAAGTTATAACATGCTAATGTCATTTTTAATTAAAATAATGTCATCACATGTTTCAGGCACTGGGGAGTCCGGGAGGATGCACTCAGACAGGGTTGGAGGAGGGAGGACCATCTGGCGATGCTGTTTTCTAGTCCAGGCAGAAGGCAAGAAAGGTGAAACTAGAAGCTGCAGGGCCGTGGGCTCTGAATAATGGTGACACCCTCTGATTATACTCAAAGGGTAACTCCACTTACGTGGGAAAAAAAATAGAAAAAAAAAAAAACATATATAATATATAATTGCGACACAAGTCATATTGTAATTGAATGTTTTTAAAAATGACCTTTCCTTTTTCTTTTACAAAGAGTTTTATTAATATCCATAGCAACGTAACTGCTTGACATTTTGAAGGATACATCGTGAACATAGGCGTGCGCAAGGGGTGTGCCTGGGCACACCCTAATCCTGTGGTTGGCAACCCGCCAATGACTGGCAGGTGACAGGTAACCCGCAATCCTTACTTGCTGACCCTCAGAACCTGGACAGGAGAGACAGCAGGGGTGGAGTTTAGTGGAACCGATCTGTATTTTCCTCCTGCAGCAGCTGAAAGTAGGCTTCTCCTCCTCTCCCTCTCATCAACATTCAGCTGCCACAGGAGGAAAATACAGGGAGGATCTGTACTAATATATGCCACCCCTCGCCATCCCTCCTTTCCCTGTTCCTCTTCCTTCTGTTGCCCGGGTCCCTCTGTGTGCTCCCTGGCTCCCCCTTCCTCCCATTGTTTCAGGATGGAGAGCGGGGAAAAGGCCGGTAAATATGTCAAACGCATATATGTGTTGGAGCTTTGGGGTGCACACCCTAATGCAATAGGCTGCGCACACCTATGATCGTAAATAAACATAACAGAAAGATAGCATACTTTGAAGGAAATAAGAATACTAATAAAAAAAATAATAATAATTAAAGTAAGATACTTAAAAGTAATTAGATATGCTCAGGTCCCAGGAACGCCAGTAAGGCATTGTCCAATACTAAACAGATATTTGAAAAGTCTATATTAACGAGAGCCTAACTGTGAACAGTACTGGGTATCTAGCCATGTAATCAACTCATCCAGGCCTACGCCCGGTGGCCTGATGGATTTTAAGGTGAGAATGAGAAATAAGAGTACAGAAAAGGAGAATAAGGAAGAAGCAGGGTCTAAGATTAGCACAGAAGAGAGGTGTTAAAGGGGGGTCCTCGCGGTGGGGAACAGGATCACATTAGATCCGAAGAAGGGTGGTGTCAAATCTAGAAGGTTTGGTATAATCAACCCAGGGCTGCCAGACGCGAAGAAACTTATTATGGGTGTCTGAAAGGATAGCTGTCAATTTTTCATGAACCATTATGTTGTCCATGTGATTTTTAACCGCCTCAAAACTAAGTACTGGTGTCTTCCATGCCCTTGCTATTGTTAGCTTGGTTGCAGTAAAGAGGTGCAGTGCCAGCTGGCGTTCCAGACGAAGCAATTCTGTAATCGGGTTACAGAGAAGAGCCTCGTATGGATCTCTTTTGAGGTCAGTATGAAGTATGTTGCGAAGAAGGGAGTAAACTCTGATCCACAATCTGCACACCTTCAGGCAAGTCCACCAAATGTGCACCATGGTCCCCTCCTAAAAACACCCTCGGAAACACAAAGGAGAGTAAGCTGGAATGAAACGAGCCAATCTAGCCGGTGTGTAGTACCACCTGTAGAGTACCTTGTAGGCATTTTCCAGAAAAAGAACGTTCTTTGAGCATTTGGATAGCGTTAAAGTCATGACCTACCGGTCTTCCGGGTCTAGCTGCCTCCCTAGCTTTGTTTCCCACTGGAGGTGATAAGGCCGTATCGGTGGTTTTTTAGAGGTAATAATAGAGGAATAAATCGGTGATATCAAACTCGAGGTTTGGGGTCGAGCCCTACATTGACTTTCAAAGGGGGTCAGAGTGTAAGAGGCAGGCTGAGATTTGATAAGCCTCTGGAGGAAATGTAGAATCTGTAGGTAGCTAAAGTGTTTTCATAGAGGGATCTCATGGGAGGAGCGTGGAGCCTCAAATGAGATTATCCTGGTGGGGGGTAAATAAGGAGTGAATGTCCGTAAAACCGTTAGCCGTCCACCAGGAGAACTGCTGGGGGTTATCACACCCCACTTGGGACAATGGGCAGTGGAGGATTTGGAGTAGGGGAAGATGAGGGGAAATCGGACCCGCCGAGTATTTGATCGAATCCCATAGACAAAGAGAATGAGCCAAACACGGCCCAATCGCGGTAGGACGATGTGTAGAGGGGAGCCAGGGCAAGGAGGAGATTGGTATCGGATATGAATCCACTAAGTCAATAGTGACCCATAATGGCATTTAATATTTTTTGTGGAGATGGGATAGTGAGGCTATATTCGCAGCTGTATAATAGGCTTGCAGGTTGGGGACTGAGAGTCCACCATTGACCCTGCGGGCATATAATATTTGTTTATTAATCCTAGGTCGAGCCCCACACAAACTTTAGGATTTTGCGTTGATGTATTCGCAGAATATGTAGAGGGATCGGAAGCAGCAGGACTGTGGCCCGACGAAAGCCTCTCCTCAGTGCAAGACACATGAAAGCCTGCATGGAGTTTGCTAAAAACACCTGAAGGACTGCAAGATGGTGAGAAATAAGATTTTTTGGTCTCATGAGACCAAGATAGAACTTTTTGGCCTTAATTCTAAGCGGTATGTGTGGGGAAAACCAGGCACTGCTCATCACCTGTCTAATACAGTCCCAACAGTGAAGCATGGTGGTGGCAGCATCATGCTGTGGGGGTGTTTTTCAGCTGCAGGGACAGGACGACTGGTTGCAATCGAGGGAAAGATGAATGCGACCAAGTACAGGGGTATCCTGGATGAAAACCTTCTCCAGAGTGCTCAGGACCTCGACTGGGCCGAAGGTTTACCTTCCAACAAGACAATGACCCTAAGCACACAGCTAAAATAACGAAGGAGTGGCTTCACAAAAACTCCGTGACTGTTCTTGAATAGCCCAGCCAGAGCCCTGACTTAAACCCAATTGATCATCTGTAGAGAGCTAAAAATGTCTGTCCACCAACGTTTACCATCCAACCTGACAGAACTGGAGAGGATCTGCAAGGAGGAATGGCAGAGGATCCCCAAATCCAGGTGTGAAAAACTTGTTGCATCTTTCCCAAAAAGACTCATGGCTGTATTAGATCAAAAGGGGCTTCTACTAAATACTGAGCAAAGGGTCTGAATACTTAGGACCATGTGATATTTCAGTTTTTTTTTTTAATAAATCTGCAAAAATGTCAACAATTCTGTGTTTTTCTGTCAATATGGGGTGCTGTGTGTACATTAATGAGGAAAAAAATGAACTTAAATGATTTTAGCAAATGGCTGCAATATAACAAAGAGTGAAAAATTTAAGGGGGTCTGAATACTTTCCGTCCCCACTGTATGTATATATATATATATATATATATATATATATATATATGGCAAATTCTATTTATAAAGGGGTGCAGGAGGCACATTATATATATATATATATATATATATGTATGTATATATATATATATATATATATATATATATATATATATATATATATATATTGGAATACATACATGGTGACAGCCCAGGATTGGAGGTTAAGTGCGCTAGTGCGACTCTTCATGCGATTTGGGACTGAAAAGTCGCATGACAAGTCGTACCCCATGATTTACAATGAGTACGTTCATATCTGTGCGACTTCAAGTCGCTGCGACTTCAAAGTAGTCCCTGCACTACTTTGGTCCCACTTCGATGCGACTTGAGGTCTATAGACCTCAAGAATACACAGACATTTCTTCAAGTCGCAGTCAAAAGTCGCGGTAAAAAATTGCGGCAAAATCGCGCGACTTTGGGGACGCAATAGTGGAAACATAGCCTAAAAGCCCCTCCCCCCTTTGGTGAAGATACTTCTGCAACTTACCATATCCAACCTCCAAACAGCATATTAATCTCTCTACTTTTACTTTGTAGCTCTTCACTTCTAAATAAACTTTCAAAGCCTTCCATAAGGATCAAGAGGTTCGTGATTCCCTAATTAGTCACGAAATGGATCGGAGATTATCCATTAACCCCCAAATTTTATTGGTCAAATTCTATTTTTTGCTTGATTTTCTGCCCTAGAAAGTCTGCGCAGTCATAATACGTTCATTGTCACTCTCTTCAAATTACATTTGTATTTCAACAAAATTCATCAGGCGTTTAAAGCCCCCCCCCTCCCCCGTCCAATCCAGCCATCGTACTGATGCCCGCGATGTCGCCATCTTTGAGGCTCTTTTGTTGCTGGTGACTCTGGGAGAGGATTATGGGGGGGGAAATGGGAAATTCGCTGCCTGCTTTGATTATTAATGTGTTTTCTGCCTTTGAAGTGAAGGATAAATTGGATACGGTGAATCGGACCCATTTTGGCTTTAGTTACATCACTTTGGATAAAAGATCCGTGAATAGTAAATAAAGCAGAGTGAATCGTGCGCGGCAGCGGCGGTGGCGGCAGTGTTTGGGATGGAGATGAAAGTGAGGTGGATGAGGCTTAGCGTTGTAGACGGGTCAGCACGCCGGGACATCTACTGCTCATCCACTGTACCCCGGAACGATCGCCCGTACCCACCTCTGCCTTACCTGTCTGACAAGGTTCTAGTAAAGAGGACCGGTCATTAAAATCACACTTCACATGAATTAGAAGAGCCCATGTTATGCCGCGTACACATGGTCGGACTTTTCGTCTACAAAAGTCCGACGGACGCCGACGGACTAAAACTGGCTGACAATCCGATCGTGTGTGGGCTTCCCCGGACTTTCAGGGGACTTTCAGTGGACTTTTCCAGCCGCAAATCTGACGGACTTTAGATTTGGAACATGCTTCAAATCTTCACGTCGTAACTACGCCGGACCCAGAAATCCGCTCGTCTGTGTGCTAGTCCGACGGGTAAAAACCCACACTAGAGCAGCTATTGGCTACTGGCTATCAACTTCCTTATTTTAGTCCGGTGTACGTCATCACGTACGAATCCGTCGGACTTTTGTGTGATCGTATGTAGGCAAGTCCGTTCGTAAGAAAGTCTGCCGCAAGTCCGCCAAAAGTCCGAAAAAAGTCAGTTGAAAGTCTGTCGGACAGGCTGTCGGACTTTTGTAGCCGAAAAGTCCGACCGTGTGTACGCGGCATTAGAATTACCAACTCATATCACTAACGTAAAGAAGTTCCTCCTTCCCTCCTTAGCCATTTGTCTACGGGGCAATTTATTTTTATTATTTTATTTATATTTATATAAATATATTTTTTAATATTTTTTTTATTTATTTATATATTTTTATTTTCTATGCACACGTGTTAAAATCTGATTTTTTTTATTTTTATTTTTTTTATTCTTTTTTTGGGGGGGGCCTTCATGACCAGGCTATTTTTGGCGACATGCCACTGCGTTACTTTACCTGACAATTGCGCAGTCGTTGCGAAGCTGTACCCAAATAAAATGTATGTCTTTTTCCGCACACAAATAGTTTTTCGGTGGTATTTGATCACCTCTGCGTTTTTTATTTTTTGCGCTATAAGCAAAAAAAGAACGACAGATTTTGAGAAAAAAAAAAAACAATATATTTTACTTTCTGCTATAAAACATACCCAATAAAAAAAAAAAAAAAAATGTAAAAAAAATCTAATTTCTTCATAAATTTAGGCCAATATGTAAACTATATTAGCAAAAGCATTGGGACGCCTTCCTTTATACGCACATGAACTTTAATGGATGTGAGCTTGTTGGCAGAAAGTCATACCGTGTCTACGCTCCATCGGACAGTTGTCTGACTTTCCGATCGTGTGTACACAAGTCCGTCGCACAAAAGTCCACGCATGTTCGGAATCAAGTACGAGCCTGAAGCGTTCTTAAACTAGCGTTCGTAATGGAGATCACGTACGTCTTGTACATCACTACGTTCGTAATTGTTGGCCAACATTTGTGTGACCGTGTGTATGCAAGACAAGTTGGAGCCAACAACCTTCTAACAAAAATCCACGGTTTTGTTGTCGGAAATTCCGATCGTGTGTACGGGGCATAAGTCCGTAGGGTTCAATATTGAGTTGGCCCACCCTTTGCAGCTATAACAGCTTTAACTCTTCTGGTAAGGCCGTCCACAAGGTTTAGGAGGGTGTCTATGGGAATGTTTGACCATTCTTCCAGAAGCGCATTTGTGAGGTCAGGCACTGATGTTGGATGAGAAGGCCTGGCTCACAGTCTCCACTCTAATTCATCCCAAAGGTTTTCTATCGGGTTGAGGTCAGGACTCTGTGCAGGCCAGTCAAGTTCCTCCACCCCAAACTCGCTCATCCATGTCTTTATGGACCTTAAGCCTGAAGATAACACATTATTATAATAAAAAGAATTATGTAATTTTTAATACTTATTTATTTATTTATTTTTCTCATTTAAAGGAGTCGTAAAGTTTCCAGGATTTTCCTTCTGTGCTGCAGCTGCCCTCCACGGCCCCCCATTTTCTTGCCTGAACCCGATCAATCCAGAGCCGAGCACGAGTACAGCAGCTCCAGCCACTGTCTCTGTCCTCATTGGATAGATTGATAGCAGCAGGAGCCATTGTCTCCCGCTGCTGTCAATCAAATCCAGTGACACGTTGGAGTGGGGGAGCGGGGCCGGGTCCTGCTGTCTGTGTCAATGGACACAGCAGCGGGACTCGGGAGCACGCCCTGCATGAGTGCCCCAATGGAATGCGGCTCTCCGTGGGGGCATTCGATGAAGAGGAGGGGTCGGGGGACCCCAAGAAAAGGAGGATCAGGGCCACCCTGTGCAAAACCTTTGCACAGAGCAGGTCAGTATGTTATTTTGAAAAAAAAATATGAACCTTTACAATCACTTTAACTTTAGTACTGTCACAAGCCCCCTATGTAATACCATGGTCACATGACTGGTCCTCTTTATGGAGACACTGGGGGTCTATTAGACCATAAAGACCCTAAAGAGGACCTGTCACATCATGTCTATTAGATCCCCAATGTCGCCCCCTGCTCCCCACTGCCATTCCTTGCTTACTGTAGCCGAGGAAGCAGCTAATCAAGCACAATCCATGCTTAATTAGCTGCGTCCTTGGCTACAGTAGCTAAGCAATGACCGTTCTTAACCTGGAAGTGACAAATGTTTCCTGATCTCCTCCTGCCCAGTGTTGGAGTGGATTGCCATAGTCCCGGGCTCCCTGGAGCTACTGCAGACACCGGTGGCAGGAAGAGGGCATGCACCTTCAGAGAGCCATCAAAGTGAGTGATCAGCAAAGTCAATCGCTGGCTCAAAAAATTCGTACCAAGTTTACGCCCACAGGAGCAGCTGGGAGATGGCTTTATCCCCTTCAACACCATTTATAAATGTACCTTGGTAGATAGGGGGTTAAAAAAAAAACTGGGGTCCCAGTGAGATTACAGAGGACATACAAATAAACCTGACCTAACGCTCCACTGGTGAAAACTTCACAACTCCACCCATAATAGCATCAGGTTATCTCATCATTTCTAGCAGGGGAACAATGGGGAATGCACTGACATCTTCCAACCTTCACGTGGTTCTCTGTTACGATTGTCTATACAGCGTGAGATATTTGTGTGACTGCGCCAGACTAATCTGTGACTTGTAGCAGTCAACGAGGAGGCACACCGGTGTGTTGTCCCGCCGCTTGTTTTACGATCGCCGCCGAGGCGCGTCCTGGATAAGCGGCGCATTTCATTAGCGCTACATGAAGCGAGCGGACCCAGAGCTGGCTGACGTCCTGTCCAATCACATAATTTATTAGCAGGACGAGGATCTGGACGAAGTGTGGATGCTGATGAAAAAAGCTTCAGATCTCCAGATAATAAATACCGCCGACAGAATTAGGGATATAAAACAGATTTAATGAGCTCTGCAAAACAAGTGCTTAGAAAGATTGTGCATGTTTAATTCCAATTACAGATATCAACTCAGACTCACCGCCGTGAATTCTGATATGTATTGTTTATAGACAGCACCATCTCCACCTGCAGTATATATAGACCATGCCCCCCCCACCCCCCCCACCCCTTTATATATAGAATATGTCCCCTGCACCCCTGTATGTATGGAATATGCCTCCTTCACCTACATATATATATATATATATATATATATATATATATATATATATTTATATATAAATGGCATCTGTCCCCCGTACCCCATTACATATATAGAAAAAACCCACCTGCACCCCATTATCCATGCCTCCTGCACCCCCTTATATATTGAAGATGCCTCCTGCAACCCTATATATAAAATGTGCCCCCTGCACCCCTATATAAATAGAACTTGCCTTCTACATTCCTGTATATATACCAAATGCCCACCTGCACCCCTTTATATATATATATATATATATATATATATATATATATATATATATATATATATATATATAGAATATTCCCATCTGCACCCCTATATAAGAAGAATATGTATTCTGCACCTCTGTACATGTAGCAAATGACCTCCTGCATCTATATATATATATATATATATATATATATATATATATATATATATATATATATATATATATATTATTATATACAGGGCTTTTTTTCAGGGGGAACGCAGTTCCGGCATCTCCAGCACTGAATGTTTGTAATAGCATGGGGTGTGGGGTGTGCTGGAGGGTCTATTGTTGTTGGCTGCTGGGGGATCTATTGTCACTGGTGGGGATCTGATTTTGTGTGAGGGTCTATTGTTGCTGATGGGGAATCTATTGTTGCTGGGGGGGTCTTATGTTGCTGGAAGGGATCTACTGTTGAGGGAGAGGTCTATTTTTACTGGCTGCTGGAGGATCTATTGAGGCTGGCTGCTGGGAGATCTGTTGTTGCTGCTGGGGGGGGGGGGGTTCTAATGTTGCTTGGGTGGATATTTTGTTACTGGGTGTGATATTTTGTTGTGGGTAGTTCACTGTTGCTGCAGAGAATATATTGTTGGGGTGGAGTCCATTGTTGCTGGGGGAGTCTATTGTGTGGGGATCTATTGCTGGGATTCTATTCCTGGCTGCAGGGGATCTATTTTACTGCTTTTCTTTTTATCATTAACATGTTCCATACAAATGATTTAGCACCACAAAATGATACTTGGTTCTGTATTCTCTAAAAGGGGCAGTACTGGTAGGTGGGTAGGGGGTGGAATGAAGGGACGGTAGTCAGAGGTGGGTAGGGGGCAGAGACAAGGGGTGACTCAGACGGGGGGAGTTCCTGCACCTATTCTCCGAGAAAAAAAGCCCTGTATATATATATATATATAAAATGTGCCCCCCTGCACCCCTTTATAAATAGAATTTGCCTCCTTCACCCTAGTGTATATATAGAATACGTTCACTGCATCCCTTTTTATATATAGGATATGCCTCCTGCATTCCTATATAAATGGAACATGCTACCTGCACCCCGGTATATATAGAATATGCCTCCTGCACCCCAGTGTATATATAGAATATGTTCACTGCACCCCTTTTATATATAGGATATGCCTCCTGCATCCTTATATAGATAGAACATACCACCTGCACCCCAGTGTATATGTAATATGTCCCCTGCATCTCTCTCTCTCTATATATATACAGTGGGGACAGAAAGTATACAGACCCCCTTAGATTTTTCACTCTTTGTTATATTGCAGCCATTTGCTAAAATCATTTAAAGTGGAGGTCCACCCTGAAAAAAAAAATTGCACAAAAAATACCTAAAAAAATGGAGTAAAGGGGAAAAAAATTTTTTTTTTTTACTTACGTGAATTGGCTGTTGCTAGGCAGTCTTCCTAATCTGCCTATTCCTACACCGCGGTGATGTTGTCTCTTCTCCTCCCCGCGTTGTCTTCTGGGGAATGGGGCGCGGTGTGTTATGGGAACTGTGTGTGTCCCACAACCCATCGCGTCCCATTCACAAAGAGCTGCGCGACTCGCGCATGCGCAGTAGGAAACGGGTAGTGAAGCCGTAAGACTCCACTGCCTGTTTCCCTTAGTTAAGATGGCGGTGCCGGGACCCAAGAGCCGAGGGACGGGTCGGCCTCGGGCGGCCGACATCGCAGGCACCCAGGACAGGTAAGTACTTATTTAAAGTCAGCAGCTACAGTGTTTGTAGCTGCTGACTTTTACATTTTTTTTTTTTTTACGGCCGGAATCCCGCTTTAAGTTCATTTTTTTTCCTCATTAATGTACACACAGCACCCCATATTGACAGAAAAACACAGAATTGTTGACATTTTTGCAGATCTATTAAAAAAGAAA
The DNA here is from genome assembly GCF_042186555.1 of Aquarana catesbeiana. Lineage (NCBI taxonomy): Eukaryota > Metazoa > Chordata > Amphibia > Anura > Ranidae > Aquarana > Aquarana catesbeiana. Next base: position 27,017,583 of record NC_133336.1, on the reverse strand, counting down.
AACTGAAATATCACATGGTCCTAAGTATTCAGACCCTTTGCTGTGACACTCATATTTTTAACTCAGGTGCTGTCCATTTCTTCTGATCATCCTTGAGATGGTTCTACACCTTCATTTGAGTCCAGCTGTGTTTGATTATACTGATTGGACTTGATTAGGAAAGCCACACACCTGTCTATATAAGAACTTACATCTCACAGTGCATGTCAGAGCAAATGAGAATCATGAGGTCAAAGGAACTGCCTGAAGAGCTCAGAGACAGAATTGTGGCAAGGCACAGATCTGACCAAGGTTACAAACAAATTTCTGCTGCACTTAAGGTTCCTAAGAGCACAGTGGCCTTCATAATCCTTAATTGGAAGACGTTTGGTAGGACCAGAACCCTTCCTAGAGCTGCCCGTCCGGCCAAACTGAGCTATCGGGGGAGAAGAGCCTCGGTGAGAGAGGTAAAGAAGAACCCAAAGATCACTGTGGCTGAGCTCCAGAGATGCAGTCAGGAGATGGGAGAAAGTTGTAGAAAGTCAACCATCACTGCAGCCCTCGGGGCTTTATGGCAGAGTGGCCCGACGGAAGCCTCTCCTCAGTGCAAGACACATGAAAGCCCGCATGGAGTTTGCTAAAAAAACACCTGAAGGACTCCAAGATGGTGAAAAATAAGATTCTCTGGTCTGATGAGACCAAGCTAGAACTTATTGGCCTTAATTCTGTCCAATACAGTCCCAACAGTGAAGCATGGTGGTGGCAGCATCATGCTGTGAGGGTGTTTTTCAGCTGCAGGGACACGAGGACTGGTTGTAATCGAGGGAAAGATGAATGCAGCCAAGTACAGGGATATCCTGGATGAAAACCTTCTCCAGAGTGCTCAGGACCTCAGACTGGGCCGAAGGTTTACCTTCCAACAAGACAATGACCCTAAGCACACAGCTAAAATAACGAAGAAGTGGCTTCACAACAACTCCGTGACTGTTCTTGAATGGCCCAGCCAGAGCCCTGACTTAAACCCAATTGAGCATCTCTGGAGAGACCTAAAAATGGCCGTCCACCAACGTTTACCATCCAACCTGACAGAACTGGAGAGGATCTGCAAGGAGGAATGGCAGAGGATCCCCAAATCCAGGTGTGAAAAACTTGTTGCATCTTTCCCAAAAAGACTCATGGCTGTATTAGATCAAAAGGGAGCTTCTACTAAATACTGAGCAAAGGGTCTGAATACTTAGGGCCATGTGATATTTCAGTTTTTTTTTTTTAATAAATCTACAAAAATGTCAACAATTCTGTGTTTTTCTGTCAATATGGGGTGCTGTGTGTACATTAATGAGGAAAAAAAATGAACTTAAATGATTTTAGCAAATGGCTGCAATATAACAAAGAGTGGAAAATTTAAGGGGGTCTGAATACTTTCCGTCCCCACTGTAGATAGATAGATATAGATAGAATATGTGATGTTTTCAGTAAACTCTAAGCAGTAAGCCATGCATAGCACCCTGCTTGCCTCTCCCACCAGCCATGATCCACCTGCATGGCATAGCGAAGCAGGGAGATCCAGTAATGACATCACTGGATATTAAATAAGTTATGTAATGAGATCAGGAATATTTTATTTATACATTTCGTTAGCATGTTGATTAGGGGGCAAAGGATAAATAAGGAAAAGAAAAATATAAGCAGATTAAACTTCAGTTTTAAGCTGATATAAATGGGGACACGTTGTGTATATACGATAAGATAGTTGCTGTAATAATCTAAAGCCGCAAGATATTTAATATGGCTTTTAATGTCATTTGCTGCTAAAAAAATGTTGATGGTGATTTGTAAAGCGCAATATTGATGATGGGAGACATTTAATGTGCGTGCTGTGCAGTCTTATCACCATAATAACCAGTAATAACCGACTTATTAATTCCATGTCGCCGTCGCCGTCCCGTCCCAGTCACTTATTAATGTTCAGCAATGAATGTAAACTGGTGGTGAAGAGACGGACATTCGGGATATTAGCACCACTAAACAAGCAAATGGAATTACTGCGACTCCACCAACCGGCAGTTACATAACACAAGTGAGAATGGAAAGATGAAGAAAGAAAACACACCTCCGGGATCTTTTACCTGCAACATTCTATATTTCTCAAAGCTGAGCTTCATTTAAATATATTCCTCAATAGGCACAAAGGATATAAATCCACGTTGTGAAAGTAGCAGTGACATCATCACTAATGCTGTACATAGCCTGTGCAGAGAGCAGAGCTGTGGGAGGGGCGGGCTCCACCCACTACAGAAAAATACAGGAGGGGGCGGAGACAAGACCAGTCACCCTGCACAAGGTGAGAGAGTAGCAGTGAGCGGTCTTTATTATAGGACATCTCTCACTGCATTACTGCACAGATCTGGAAGAAATACACAAAGCACATCAAGATGTGAGAAGAATTCACACTAGATATGTACAGAATGAAAAAAAAAAAACAATTTGTTATTTACATAAATTAATTTACTTAAATTAGTTTTAATGCGTTTTTAATTTGTTTTCGGAATTCACTTTGTTTGAGTTCGAATCGATTCGAATTTTATGAATTCAGACGAATTGCATTCAATTAAAACGAATTCAGAAATCAGAATAGATTCAAATTCCATTTGAATTTCATTAGAATTCCATTCAAAAGCAAATTTATTCTATTCGAAATTCAAACTTTGGAAGATGGCTATATTCTTTTTTTTCTGATCTTTTCTAATCTTTTATATTCTGTTCTTTTTTATTCTATTCTTTTTATTTGAATTTATTGTATTCGAAAATTCTAATTTCGGAAGTTTGTTATATCTTTCTGTTCTATTGTTTTTTCTATTCTATTTGGATGCAAATTTTTTCTATTCATAATTCGAATTCCTGAAGATGGTTATAGTCTTTCTATTTTATTGTATTCTATTCTATTGTTTTTTTCTATTCTAGTCTATTCTTTTATTTTCTCTTCTAACCTATTCTTTTCTATTCTATTCAAATTTTGGGAAATGGTTACATTCTTTCTATTCTCGTTTTTTTTTATATTCTATTCTATTAAATTCCATTCTATTTGATATTCAAAATTTCAGAAGATGGTTATATGCTTTCTATTTTATTCTGTTCTTTTATTTTCTATTCTATTTTGTTCTGTTTTGTTTTCTATTCATTTATTTTATATTCTACCCATTTATTTTATATTCTTTTTTCTGTTCTTTTATTTACTATTCTGGTTTTTACTTTATTATATTATATTCTTTTCTATTCTATTTTGTTCTCATCAGAAATTCTAATTAGATCCGAAAACTATTTGAATTTGATTCGAAAACTATTCGAATTCAGTCCGAAGTTTCATTATTTTGGATTTGTTTAAATTCATTACTATTGTATTGTATTCATCCAAATTTAGATTTGGAACAAAACAAACCGAACATGTCTAACTCACACACACATAAAGTTTTAAAATAAATATTTAATATGTGACAAAGAATTTCCAGACCCCTATGAGCTAGCTAAACAGCCAGAACCGCAGCAGCCTCCTGCTTTGAGGCAACATTTGTCTGGCTGAAATCGTAAAAATGGATTGTCCAATAAAGAAGGAATCAGTGCAAACAAGTCAATAGTTTCTATGCATACATTTCTGCTTGAGTTATTGAGGTCTGTAAACACAGTAATTTTACTTAAAGTGGAGCTTCAGTCAGGTTTAAAAACGTGTAAAGTCAACAGCTACATTTACTGTAGCTCAGGGATGTGGAGTCAGGGGAGGCAGGTGAAGAGAGGCCCCAACTGTCCAATAAAAATGGTGCAGTGGAGGCACGCCTCTCACTGCAGTGTCATAGAAGTGGGCATGTGTCTAAAAGAGAAATGCTCCCTTCTAGCCCAGTCCTCTTAAAGCGGAGTTCCACCCTGAAAAATATTTTCACATTATCCCAGTCCTTTATTAATAAACATTTGGAGTGAATTTTTTTTTTTAAACTTACCAGAAGTGCCCTGTTGCTAGGCGGTGGGTTCTAATCTGCCACTTCCGGCTCCACGGCGCTCCACATCACTTACTCCCTCGCCTGTGCTCCTGGGAAATGTAAGTCATCATTTCCCAGGAGTCAGTGGGCAGGACTGTGTGAAAAAATTGCGTTATTTCAGGAAATGACGTGATTTAAGGCGGACCTTCCTCCGTTGCTGCCCGTTGTTATGGCAACTTGCTAATCAAGCGGAGCTACGGTCGCCGGAGCATCGCGCATGGGCAAGATCACGAGGTGCATGCTGGTTACCCAGCATGCACCTCTCGATCGGTTCTCCAGGAAGAGGTTGCGATTGGACTTCAAATGCCCACACTCATCATGGCAACGGCCAGACGAGGATCATCTAAATCGTAAGTTAAAAAAAAATAAATATGATTACTATCCACTAGCAAATATAGATATAGTTTAACCACTTGCCGACCACTGCACGCCGATATACGTTGACACAATGGCAGAGGTGGGCAAATGGGTGTACCTGTATGTTCCTTTTAATTGGCGGGGCTAGCAGCGCACAGCATACAGCGTGACCGCGCCCGCAGGATTGGCGGACTCGATGTCCGGCGGTCCCCTGGCGATCGTGTCACGGAGCCGCAGAACGGGGAAGTGCCTTTGTAAACAAGGCATTTCCCTGTTCTGCCTTGTGACATGACAGAGATCACAGCACTCTGTCATCGGGAGCAGTGATCTCTGCCATGTGAGTTGAAGCCCATCCCCCCACAGTTAGAATCACTCCCTAGGACACATTTAACCCCTTCATCGCCCCCTAGTGGTTAACCCCTTCCCCGTCAGTGTCATTTATACAGTAATCAGTGCATTTTTTTAGCACTGATCGCTGTATAAATGACAATGGTCCCAAAATAGTGTCAAAAGTGTCAGATGTGTCCGCCATAATGTCGCAGTCACGATAAAAATAAAAAAAAATAATAAAAATAGCATAAAACTATCCCCTATTTTGTAGACGCTATAACTATATAGATTATAAAAATATTGATTTTTTTTCAAAATTGTTGCTCTTTCTTTTTTGTTTATAGCGCAAAAAATAAAAACCGCAGAGGTGATCATAAATATCACCAAAAGAAAGCTCTATTTGTGGGGAAAAAAGGACGTCAATTTTGTTTGGGTGCAACGTCGCACGGCCGACGATCTGGTCAGGAAGGGGGTAAAATCTTCTGGGGCTGAAACGGTTAATTGTGTAATTACTGCAGTGTGAGGGGATGCCTGGTAAAAAAAAAAATTCTGTGGCCGGAACTTCGCTTTAACTAGAAGGAAATGCACAGGTTTATGTGTAAGATTTGCCCACAATCCCATGTTGTTTTTCTCACAGTTAAGAGGGAGAATGAGAATCTTCTACTGCTGAAAAGGTACAAGCTACATAATATATATTATTATGCTATATGTTATAAGATAATTTATTATTTATCTATTTACTGTGAAATTACTGGTTGGAAGTTATAACTTTAAACTTCAGTAATTTGTCCGTTAAGCTACCTGCTTGAGTACAGTTCTTGAAAATATTGTAAATTACCTTAAAAAGCCCCCATTATCAAGGGGACCCCCAGATCCGCCCCCCCCCTCCCCCCCTGTTTGAAACGGTAACGGGTACATTGTGTCCCTACCATCTCACAAAAAAAGTGTCAAAATGTTAAAAAACCACAAGACATATCTTGGGACAAGTCCTTTATTAAAAAATAAAAAAATAAAGTAAGTTCGAGTCGAACATCGGGCTCATCCCTACTGCCCACCAGTGCCTATCAGTGATCATCAGTGCCACCTATTAGTGCCCATCAGTGCCGCCTCATTTCCCATCAATGCAGCCTCATCAGTGAAGGAGAAAAATTACCTGTTTGCAAAACTTTATAACGAACTACAGTATGAAAAATGTTTTTTTTTTAAATTTTTTTCAAAATGTTCACTCTTTTTTCACTTGTTTAACAAAAAATCAAACACCCAGTAGTGATTAAATACCAACAAAAGAAAGCTCTATTTGTGGGGGAAAAAAAAAATGGTAAAAATTTAATTTGGGTACATTGTTGCATGACCGCACAATTGCCATTTAAAGTGTGACCGCACTGAAAGCTGAAGATTGGCCTGGGCAGGAACGGGGTAAAAGTGCCCCGCAGGCAAGTGGGTAAAGTAAAAATGGCCTGGTCATGAAGGGGGTAAAATCTTCTAGAGCTCAAGTGGATATTTTACCAGACAACTAGGCATTATATTGTGTTTTTGTGTGTTAAAATTCATCAAAGTGGATTCTTTCCAAAAAAAATTGCGTCGCAAATACAGCGTGATAAAAAAATATGTAGCACCCACCATTTTATTCTCTAGGGCCTCTGCTAGGTTTTTATCTTTAGGGGTTCTTGGTAGTTTTCTAGCAAAAAAAAAAAATGCAGATTTTTACATGTAGAAGAGGAATGTCAGACTTGGCCTGGGCTGGAAGTGGTTAAATCCAGTAAATATGACCTACTATCCTATCTATTTACAAAGCCTGGCAGCATAAGGATTGAAAATAGTCAATGTTGATGGAGAGAGTGAAATTCCGCTTTAGCAGTCAGAAAAGAGTTTAGCTTGGAGCCGGCGCTCTGCAGGTGACTCAGAAAACTTTGGCGTTTGTGATGAGATGGGATTTGGCGTCCCCTGACTCCTCTTTTAGGCGATGTGTCGATGTCAGAGCAAGGTAATAAATGCAGGGAGAGGATGAGGAATTATGCCAGACAAAGAACAATCAAAATATAAAATGAGGAGCACGGCGAGGTCGTAGCGGCCTGAGGGAGAATTGGGAGGATTACACATCTCGCCCAGATTGGTGAAATACTTAAATGAAAGTAGAACAGAGGCCGGTAAATGAGGTGACATAGACAGGGTGACCCCGCTGATGCTGCTAAAACACCCATCAGGTATCCGCTATCCGCCTAATGTACTCGCCGCTTACAGAGCCAGACCCTTAATATGGACATTTCTGTGTGGCCGGTCATCCCACGCCGATAAGAAGAAATATATTAACAAGGAACCGTATGGTTATCACTGACCTCCCACGCTGCATTATCACCCAGCAGGAGAAGAACAGGCAATCTTCCGCAGCTTGTGACCCAACAGAACTTTCTTATATACCTGTCATGGTGGGTTCTCAACGTTCATCGCATGACCGAAAATGTATCGGAAAAAGTGGACGGCGGAAATTTCTGCAGAGCTTTTAATTGGAATTGGATGAGGATCATGAGATGAAAACACATTTTATGTAGAACATGTTTTGATTAGAGCAGAGGTCCTCAAACTTTGGTTGGCCATGTGCCAAAATCACAAATTATGTTATGTGGGGTCACGGTATTTCTACTCGGGACTTGGAGAGGGGTCCATGCCCGGTTACGGGTAACACCAATATTGGATTGGATGAGGATCATGAGATGAAAATACATTTTATGTAGAACATGTTTTGATTAGAGCAGAGGTCCTCAAACTTTGGTTGGCCATGTGCCAAAATCACAAATTATGTTATGTGGGGTCACGGTATTTCTACTCAGGACTTGGAGAGGGGTCCATGCCCGGCTACGGGTAACACCAACATATAACTTAGGATCTCTGAACATTACCAGCCAACACTGCGAATGCCATTATCGTTCCATCTGCTTTTGTTTCTGTTGGGTTCACAAACAAATGAGGGGAAATCTCACTTGTATCGGAGTAGCTGAGAGACAGACTATTCCCCATTGTGGGAGTGGCTGAGACACAAACTACTGCCAAGAAATATTGTTGGTAGTAAATTCAAATCAGCTACTCGATATTGTCCATAAAATACAAGTCTTTATTGGCTACATGATAAAACACAACTGTGCCAGGCTACGCGTTTCATCCTAGCATTATGAGGAAGGCTGCTACAGCCGAAACACGTTAGCCTGACACAGTCGTGTTTTATCATGTAGCCAAAAAAAGACTCGTATTTTATGGATGATTCTGAGTAGCCAGCTTGAATTTACTACTAGTCCTGTTATCTGGGCATGGAGACACTCCAAACAGAGCACCTGTTCCCGGCCACAAGAAGGTGTATCGGAGTAGCTGAGAGACAGATTATTCCCCATTGTAGGAGTGGCTGAGACACAAACTACTGCCAAGAAATATTGTTGGTAGTAAATTCAAATCAGCTACTCGTTATTGTCCATAAAATACAAGTCTTTATTGGCTACATGATAAAACACAACTGTGCCAGGCTACGCATTTCATCCTAGCATTATGAGGAAGGCTGCTACAGTCGAAACACGTTAGCCTGACACAGTCGTGTTTTATCATGTAGCCATAAAAGACTCGTATTTTATGGATGATTCTGAGTAGCCGGCTTGAATTTACTACTAGTCCTGTTATCTGGGCGTGGCGACGCTTCAAACAGAGCACCTGTTCCCGGCCACAAGAAGGTGAGCTTGTGGTTGAGCATTGGGATTGTATTTCTTTGCAAATCTCATAATTGTGGGAGGGGCCGAGACACAATCTACTGAGGGAAATAATCACTATTTTGGAAGGGGTGGAGACACAAGCTGCTGTGGGAAAGTATCGCTATTGTGGGAGGAGCAGAGACACAAACTAATGAGGGAAATACTCAACATTGTGGGAGGGGCAGAGATACAAACTACTGAGGAAAATACTTACCATTGTGGGAGGGGCCAAGGCACAAAATACTGAGGGAAATGGTTACTATATTGGAAGGGGTGGAGACAGAAGCTGCTGTGGGAAAGTCTCATCATTGTGGGAGGGGCAGAGACACAAACTACTGAGGAAAATACTCACCATTGTGGGCCAAGACACAAACTACTAAGGGAAATGGCCACTATATTGGAAGGGGTGGAGACACAAGCTGCTGTGGGAAAGTCTCATCATTGTGGGAGGGGCAGGGACACAAACTACTGAGGAAAATACTCACCATTGTGGGCCAAGACACAAACTACTAAGGGAAATGGCCGCTATATTGGAAGGGGTGGAGACACAAGCTGCTGTGGGAAAGTCTCACAATTGTGGGAGGGGTAGCGACACAAACTACTGAGGGAAATACTCACCATTGTGGGAGGGGCTGAGACACAAACTACTGCAAGGCAATCTCGTCATTTTGGGTGGGGTGTTAACCCAAAATAATGTTGACCAAAAATGTACATGGAAACCAATCCTGCCTATACTTTACAGCCAAGGAAGCTGGCATCTTAGCCTCTGTGTCATGGTCAACGATCAGGTTCGGGGACCAGTAGCTTTAGCAGTATAGTGGCACCAGCAGGATAAGTACACAAGGATGACTTACCTAAGGTGTGGGGTCTAAGCACTAACCGATGTTCATCAGAGCTCCTGATGGCGGGGAAGGGTTTTGCTGCATGTTAGTACCAGGTCGTAGTCCTCAGGTTCGAAGAGTGCCCCACCGAGAGATGAGCAAGCCAGGGTCCAGTAGCAGATATAGCAGGTAGGGATCAAACGGAAACATAGTCAGGAAACAAGCCAAAGGTCAGGAACAAGTGGTTGCAGGTTGGGATCAAGCGGAACCATAGTCGAGGAACTAGCCAAAGGTTGGTGACGAGTGGTAATGGAGATAGGGAGAGCTTCAGGTACACAAAGAAGCGAGAGGGCACAATAATTTGCAAACAGGAATTGCAGAGACATGGCTTAAATCAGGATGTTCATGTTCACCAGAAACAAGAGACAAGGCAAGATTTTCCTACGAAATCAGACAGGGAGCTGTCCAGTATCTCAGGTGGCTCAGCAGGAAGAGCTACAGCCAAACACAACAGAGGTCACAGGCTAAGATCTGGACCCTGACACTGTTTGTTCTGCACATGTGATCAGTTAGGATACCAGCCATTTGTTGGCTTGACAGTTTGGTCGAGAGCACAAGCAACTGTGACAGCTACAGTATCATTCATGGCATGCTTTGAATGGAAGTATTTTGGGAAATTGGCTTGGAGTGTAAGATCATGGTATGGGTAGCTATCCCAACTGGGTGTAGAGGCATTATAAAAAACGCTTTCTAGTACAGTGTGGCCACAACTAGGCCCTTAGTTTAACGTCTTATGGTTTGTAGAGAGGAGAGCCCAACAATAGTTTTTAATCGAGAAAGTTTTTTTGGTCATAAAGTTAATTTAAAGTCCCAAAACATTTTGTGGGATTAAGGGATCCCCTTCATCAGGGCTGTTATACAACAATATTGTACTCAGTGGTGGAACTACTAGGGTCGCAAAGGTTGTACTTGTGACTGGGCCCTGGCATCTCGCCACTGTAGGTTGGGCCCAAGACGGCAGGAAGGGGGCCCACTGCAGAACATGTGAAAGGGTCTTGGTTTACACTGCTGTGACCCCAAAGTCCTGTTGCAACTTGCTTACAATTTCTATGGCATTTAAATCACACAAAAATCTTAGAAAAGTAGTGCACTTTTTTTTTTTGCTGTGACTTGAGTCGCATTGATTAAGACAACACCCATTGAAATGAATGTGTTTTGAGTTTGACATTATGGGGTCGATTTACTAACTCCAGTTTCACATCTATGCGGCTTCGGTTGATGCGTTTTTTTGGTGCATTTTGCAGTGTGTTTTTTAGTCCCCCGTTTTTGATGCATTTTTGCATGCAGTTTCATGCATTTTGCATTTTTTTTTCTCTTTAAGGAAGCGTGAATAGCTGGTTGCTAAGGAGCAGAACGGAAAGCTGTCCACCGCGTCCTCCACAACTGATGAGTCATCAGCTGTCAGCGGGGTTCCTCACTGACAGCTGAATGGAAGTAAAAATATGCCAGCAAGAAACAGGAAAAAAAAATGGCGTGGGGTTCCCCCGTTTCTATACCAGGCCCTTTTCGATTGGGGAACAAACATTTTGCTTGCAGGACTTTTCCTAACGTCCCGCAAGCGCACCACCCCAGTGTGAAAAGTCACACTGAAATGAATTGCGTGGTGGTTTTTAGGCATTTCTAGCTAAAACGCCTGAAAACTGCCTCAGTGTGAAGCCAGCCTAACTGTAACACAGTTGCAGTGTTTGCTGTAATTTATTAGCAGTTCCTTGACTGCACTCACTTATTTCCTGGAGTTGTTCTTAATTCCTTCCCCTTTCCTACACACATGAAAATACCGATTTACTTGGATGTGCCGTGATATAACTAGTCTGTTTTACAACCAGAAACATAAATTATTCTCTTTTTTTATGTGATGAAATATCTTCTATGTAGATGAGGGGCCCCGGGGCTCCGTTCTCTTCTGATAATTTAACAATTTAATTTAAGAGTCAGTTATTTGTGGAAATCAGATCACACAATCATATAGGGCGGCTCTGCAAATGTACGGCGATAAAAGCCCCCCCTCTCCCCCACCCCCTTCCTCGGCACACTTCCCGCCAGATCGTCAGCTTCTGTCGGCAGTTAAAAGTTAAAGACGAAAGAAGAATCTCTCAGCGGACGGCGGCCCGTGCCGAGAAGGCCGAAACCTGAACTGCGTGCGCGTATTCTATATGTCTGATACATATCTACTGACATCATATAATCACATTACAGATTTAAATTGTAATCACACATCCAGTAAAATCTCCCATCTCCCCTTCTCTCCGCTGTGAGTATTAAATTACTGCAACAGGCGGAATATGTGCTGCACTCAGCTTAAACGCATTACCGGCCTCTCTGCGGCGGGGAGAAGGTTAACCCCTTCCACTCTGCGGCGCTTAAACATGTCTGCTCCGGCTCCACTTTGCGGATAGGAATTGTGATCATATGGGGCGTCGTTTTTCAGATATCCCGATTATAGGTGCCGCTGTTTTTTTAACTAATTGCACTTTGATCCTGAAGAAGCTGCAAAGGCCACAATACACGTAGAGCTCCCTGCCACTAGTCTCCGTGTTGTCATTTATGATTCAGTGTTGATCCAGAATGCATCGCCTTTCTCCTTTTTTTTGCAGGCTGACTGTTTTTGGCTTTTTCTATTATTTTTTTAGGCTTTTTGGTTTTGGACTTTTTGTTTTTTAATCAAATGTGCTTTGCTCTCGAAGAAGAGCCACGCAGGAGCCACGATACATGTAGAGTTCTCTGCTGCCAGTCCTCATGTTATACTTTACAATATAGTGTTGATCCAGGATGCATTGCCTCTTCTTCTTTTTTGCAAGCTTATTGTTTTTGTCTTTTTCTGTTTTTTTTGTTTTTGTTTTGTTTTTTCTTGTTTTTTTTGGCTTTTGGGCTTTTTGGCTTTTTGATTTTGGATTTTGTTTTTTAATCAATTGTACTTTGCTTCCGAAGAACCCGCAGGAGCCATGATACATGTAGCGCTCTCTGCTGCCAGTCCTCATGTTATACTTTAGGATTTAGTGTTGATCCAGGATACATTGCCTTTATGCTTTCTTTTGCAAGCTTAGTGTTGTACTGTTCTTTTTCTGTTATGTATATATATATCTTATTTGGGCTTTTTGATTTTGGATTTTTTGTTTTTTAATCAATTGCACTTTGCTTCCGAAGAAGCCGCAGGAGCCACGATACATGTAGCGCTCTCTGCCACCAGTACTCTCTGCCACCATTACTCACTTTATGATATAGGGCGTTATTTACGAAAGGCAAATCCACTTTGCACTACAAATTCAAACTACAAGTGCAAAGTGCACTTGAAATTGCACTAACAGTGCACTTGGAAGTGCAGTCGCTGTAGATCAGAGGGGGACGTGCAAGGAAAATATAAAACAGCATTTTAGCTTGCACATGATTGGATAATAAAATCAGCAGGGCTTCCCCTCATCTCAGATCTACCCCTCAGATTTACAGCGACTGCACTCCAAAATGCACTTTCAGTGCAATTTCAAGTGCACTTTGCACTTGTAGTTTGCACTTACAGTGCAAAGTGGATTTGCCTTTCGTAAATAACCCCCATTGTGTTGATCCAGGATACATCCCCTTTCTGCTTTTTTTGCAAGTTTGCTGTTTTTGGCTTTTTCTGTTTTTTTGGCTTTTTGATTTTGTTTTTTTTTTGGTTTTTAATCAGTTGCACTTTGCTTCCAAAGAAGCCGCAGGAGCCACGATACATGTAGCGCTCTCTGCCACCGGTACCCATGTTATACTTTACAATATAGTGTTGATCCAGGATGCATCACCTTTCTTGTCTTTTTTTTCAAGCTTACTGTTTTTGGCTTATTCTATCATTTTTTGGGCTTTTTGCTCTTGGGTTTATATTTTTTTTTAAGCAAATGTGCTTTGCTCTCGAAGAACAGACCACATTCCCATCTCACACTATCCTGGAATACGCTCTTAGAGCAGGAATATGCAATTAGCGGACCAGCTGTCGCAAAACTACAAGTCCCATCATGCCTCTGCCTCTGGGTGTCATGCTTGTGGCTGTCAGAGTCTTGCTATGCCTCATGGGACTTGTAGTTCTGAAATAGCTGAAGGTCCGCTAATTGCATATCCCTATCTTAGAGTATTGGGTGCTGTAGCAACAGCCAGCTGGATACTGGAACCTATGCGATATGTAGATATTCGCCAATTTTGTCCAAATGATTTTTTATTCAAAGAACGGAGCCACGCAGGATCCCTTCATCGGGCGCATGCCTGATGAAGGGGTCCTGCGTGGCTCAGAAACATTGCACTGCACCGTTTTGTGATGTGATCATTCTTTGAATAACAACAAAACATTTGGATGAAATTGATGATCCTTGGTGTGCTGGCGAAAATCTACATATTTCTCCCGAAGAAGCCGCAAGAGTCACGATACATGTAGAGCTCTCAGCAGCCAGTCCTCATGTTATACTTTATGATTCAGTGTTGATCCAGGAAGCACCACCTATGTTTTTTGCAGGCTTACTATTTTTGGTCTTTTCTATTATTTATTTGTTTATTTTTTGTTTTTGTTCTTTAATTTAATTAACTCCTGAAGAAGCAGCAGGAGCCATGATACATGTGGAGCTCCCTACTACAAGCCCCCATGTTATATTTTACGATTCAGCTCTGATTCAGGATTCTCCACCTTTCTACTTTTTGTGGCCTTACTACTTTTGGGCTTTTTCTATTTTTTTAATTTTATTTATTTTTATTCAATTGCACTTTGCTCCCAAAGAAGCCACAGGAACCACGATACATGTAGAGCTCTCTGCCACCAGTCCCCATGTTATACTTTATGGTTCAGTGTTGATCCAGGATGCATCACCTTTTTTCCATTTTGCAGGCTTAGTATTTGTGGCCTTTTCTATGATTTATTTGTTTATTTATTTTTTAATATAGTTGGTTGCTCTTTGCTCCTATGAAGCTATAGGAACCACGATACATGTAGAGCTCTCTACCACAAGTCTCCAGGTTATATTTTACGATTCAGCCTTGATTTGGGATGCACCTCCTTTCTATTAGTTGGCCTTTTCTATTTTATGCTTTGTTTTTTGTTTGTTTTTTTTTTTTCTAATCAATTGCACGTTGCACCCAAAGAAGCCATAGGGGCCACAATACACGTACAGCTCTTTTCCAAAAGTCCCCGTGTTATACATTATTATTCAATATTGATCCAGGATGTATTCTCCTTTTTTGTAGGCTTAGTAATTTTGTCTTTTTCTATTATTTGTATATATATATAGTATCTCATAAAACTGAGTACACCCCTCACGTTTTTATAAATATTTTCTTCTATCTTTTCATGTGACAACACTGAAGAAATGACACTTTGCTACAATGTAAAGTAGTGAGTGTACAGCTTGTATAACAGTGTAAATTTGCTGTCCCCTCAAAATAACTCAACACACAGCCATTAATGTCTAAACCGCTGGCAACAAAAGTGAGTACACCCCTAAGTGAAAATGTCCAAATTGGGCCCAATTAGTCATTTTCCCTCCCCGGTGTCATGTGACTCATTAGTGTTACAAGATCTCAGGTGTGAATGGGGAGCAGGTGTGTTAAATTTGGTGTTATCACTCTGACTCTCTCATACTGGTCACTGGAAGTTCAACATGGCACCTCATGGCAAAGAACTCTCTGGGGATCTGAAAAAAGAATTGTTGCTCTACATAAAGATGGCCTAGGCTATAAGAAGATTGCCAGGATTCTGAAACTGAGCTGCAGCACGGTGGCCAAGACCATACAGCGGTTTAACAGGACAGGTTTCACTCAAAATGGGCCTTGCCATGGTCGACCAAAGAAGTTGAGGACATGTGCTCAGCGTCATATCCAGAGGTTGTCTTTGGGAAATAGACGTATGAGTGCTGCCAGCATTACTGCAGAGGTTGACAGGGTGGGGGGGTCAGCATGTCAGTGCTCAGACCATATGCCGCACACAGCATCAAATTGGTCTGCATGGTTGTTGTCCTAGAAGGAAGCCTCTTCTGAAGATGATGCACAAGAAAGCCCGCAAACAGTTTTCTGAAGACAAGCAGACTAAGGACATGGATTACTGGAACCATATCCTGTAGTCTGATGAGACCAAGATAAACTTATTTGGTTCAGATGGTGACAAGCGTGTGTGGCGGCAACCAGGTGAGGAGGACAAAGACAAGTGTGTCTTGTCTACAGCAAGCATGGTGGTGGGAGTGTCATGGTCTGGGGCTGCATGAGTGCTGCCGGCACTGGGGAACTACAGATCATTGAGGGAACCATGAATGCCAACATGACTGTGACATACTGAAGGAGAGCATGATCCCCTCCCTTCGGAGACTGGGCCACAGGGCGGTATTCCAACATAAAGACCCCAAACACACCTCCAAGATGACCACTGCCTTACTAAAGAAACTGAGGGTAAAGGTGATGGACTGGCCGAGCATGTCTCCAGACCTAAACCCTATTGAGTATCTGTGGGGCATCCTCAAACAGAAGGTGGAGCAGCTTTACATTGTGCAAAGTGTCATTTCTTCAGTGTTGTCACATGAAAAGATAGAATAAAATATTTACAGAAATCTGAGGGGTGTACTCACTTTTGTGAGATACTGTATATGTGTGTGTATGTATGTGTATGTATGTATGTGTGTGTGTATGTATGTATGTGTATATATATATATATATATATATATATATATATATATATATATATATATATTTCCTATTATTGGCAGCTCCCTCTGTTGGCCATAATGTGGTAATTTCCTGATAGCAGTATTTCAGGAAAATACCACAGTATGGCCAACAAGTGGAGCAGATGACAAGTAAATAACCATATAAGACATTCCTCAGGGTGGATTTGCTGATGGTGACAACAGTGGATCATGTTTGCCTAATGTGTGTCAGCATGGTCATTTGTAGCCTCCACCAGGGGTAGTGGGACAGAGGAACAAAGGCAGTTGTCACCCCAAAACAGGCAGTGTCTGAACAAAGACCTTCATGGCAGGATCTCCAAGGATAGTTGTTCTAAAGGCTGTATTACAGTGGCTTTCAGAAATGACATTGACATGGTAATGTTTTTAGGAGTTTTTAGACATTGGGTTTAGATTTACTTTAAAGTGGTTGTAAAGGCTGGAGTTTTTTTTTTTTACCCTTTACTGTATGCATTCTATGCATGAAGGTGAAAAAACATATATACAGCTGCTCCCCCAGCCCCCCCCCCCCCCAATTCTTACCTGAGCCCCCTCCAATCCAGCGATGTTCACAATAGCCTCAGCTGTCCTGGGGCTCTCCCTCATTAGCGGAATCACAGCCAGTGAGCCAATTAGGAGGGGGGGGGGGAACGAGTCGCAGCTATATGTGTCTTATGGACGCATAGAGAAGTGGCTTGGGAGCAAGCATGCAGCGTTGCCCCCAGGGCAAGCGGCTTTCTCTGGGGGCACTGTTTGAGGGGGAGGAACCAGGAGTGCCAAAGGGGGACCCAAAAAGAAGGATCAGAATGTTCTGTGCAAAACCACTACACAGATCAGAGAAGTATAACATGTTTGTTATTTAAAAAACAAAGCAGTTAAAATAAGATAAAAAATCCCCCTGCAAGGCAATGTCTTATCTCAATGTTTTTTTATTAAAGATTTTATAAGCAAGGTACATTAAACAATAGTTGACATGTTGTGAACACATTGATGAGAGACAAACAGAATTAATTATATGTGTTATACCGGGTAGCATAGGTAGGTTGACAATCCCTACCCCGTCTCCCCAGCACCCCAACTGGGAACAGACTGTGCTGGGAGAGACTGGGCAGCACAATCTCTAAACAGCAGAAACCCTCAGTATATTAGGTGTACATAACAGCAAGTAAAGCATTGTGTATAAACAAACAGGTTGAATAGAAAACAAAAAAACAAACAAAAAAAAAAAACTGAAGATTTGTTTGTCAAGGTATGGGGAGGACAATTTTTCCTTTCCCCTTTCCTCCCCCTACCTCAAACACCTCAACCCCCCCCCCCCATAACAGAGGGCATACAATTAAGAGAAGATAAAGATAAAGAGAGAAAGAGGGAAAGGGGCAAGGGAGAGAGATAGAGAGGACAAAAGAAAAAAGGAGAGAGGCAGGAATGAAGAGAAAAACACTTAACCACTTTTGTGATTTATCGCCTATACCATTCTTTCCAACATTTCCAATTACTGTCGAAAACTAAGCAAGAGGTTTTTCTTATAGCTAAAAGTCTTTCATAATGGTAGTTTTGAGGTTGACCTGTGCTAGGACTTCTGAGGGATAAGGGAGTAAGTGCTTCTCCAATGTCTGGCTATAACTAGTTTTGCAGTGATTAGGATGTGGGTAACTACTGTGCGGAATGTCAGAGGGTACTTGTCTATACCTAGATGGAGAATTGCCAATGCTGGCTCTGGCGATTGTAGGATTCCGGTGATATCCGCTATGACAGAGAATATTTTTCTCCAGAAGCTAGACATGTTCTTGCAATGCCAGAATATATGAAGGATTGTGCCAGGGATGCCACATTCTCTCCAGCATAGTGTGGAGTGGGAGGGAAACATTTTAGCTAATTGGTGAGGAGCTCTATACCATCTCGTTAGGACCTTTTGAGTGAGTTCCCAATGGTTAATGCAATGAGAAGCAGTGTAGTTGTATCTGAACGCTGTGGTCCATTGTTCGGAATCAAAGACTCTATTCAAATCTTTTTCCCAGGCCAACATGGGAGGAGATTTATTGAATTTTTGTTTGAATTGAAGTGTATTGTATAGGAGAGAGATGCCTTTACAATTTTCATTGGTAGCTGTGTAGAATTGCCACACATGTGAATTTAGTTTAATCAGTGGGAGGGGATTTTTGGTTAGAAAAGAGGTAAAACGTCTGTGTAGAAAGTGGCACGAGCTAGGGATATTTTGTTCAGTCCGTAGGGAGTCCAATGATTCAGGGGACCGCTGTTCGATAAGTTCATCTACCCACTTGATGCCATTTACTTTCCACTTGTTAACTGAGCAGTATGGTAGAAGTATTTCTTAAATTTGGATTGGGAGTCTGAGCGTGGAGAATGAACTGTCATGGTGTGATTTGGAAAAGCAGATGTCTCCATGCTAATAATGAGGCTTGGGTTGTTGGAGGAAGGGTGGAAAGAGAAATTGGCTTCCACGCATCTGCCAGCAGTAAAAGTTTCATGTTGGGGTCTATAGCAATGGCCGCTTCGATACACACCCAGAGAGGTTTAGGGGGGGGACATAAACCAATGTTTGATTTGTGCTAATATAGAAGCCCAGTAGTAATCTTTTAGGTCTGGTAGACCCATCTCTCCCACCTTTCTATGTTGAATGAGGTTGTTGTGAGAGCAACGCACTCTCTTCCCCTGCCAAAGAAACTGTTTAAGTGTTTTGTGGAGTTCAGAGAAGTGGGAGGTTTTAAGCGGGATTGGTAGTGTGCGAAATTTTTGGGAGGATCAGCATTTTGAAAGAGCCAATTTTCCCCGCCCAAGATAGTTAAATTTTAGCTATGCGAGTTTGGGTCTTACGAATGTCTGAGAGGAGAGGTTTGATATTGGTCTCAGTCAATAGGGACATTTTTGCCGTCAGTAAAATACATAGGTATGGGATGGAATTATCTGCCCAGGTGTAGGGAAGCAGTTATTTTAAGTGCCTGCAAGCATGTTGGTTGATGCCAAGGTCTAGGATTAATGATTTATTGAAATTGACTATGTAGTATGAGAGGGTGCTAAAGAGATTAAGGGTTTCATGGGCGAATGGCAGTGAGATAGTAGGATTGGTAAAGAGAAGTATGACATCATCTGCGAATAGGTTGATTACATGTGTTTTCTGTTGGAATTTGAAGCCTGATATATGGGGATGTGATTGAATGGCCTCCGCCAGGGGTTCCATCGTTAGGTTAAAAATGGAGGGGGAGAGTGGACAAATTTGGCAGGTGCCATTCAAGGTTATGAAGTTTTTTGACAATAAAACTGAGGTGAGGACCTGTGCTGAGGGGTTTGAGTGCAGAGCGAGTATGGCGGAAAGAATTTGACCCTGAAATCCAAATTTGTGTAGCACTGCTTTCATGTAACCCCAGTGAACTCTTAAAACGCCTTCTCTGCATCAATGGAAAGAAGCAAAGAAGGTGTTCTTCGAGATTCAGCATAATGGATAATGTTTAGCAAACTTCTTGTGGCATCAGAAGCTTGGCGTTCTTTAGTGAAACCGGTTTGATCCTGTCTCACCAGCAATGGCATAATGTTGTACAACCTGCTTGCTAATAGTTTGGCATATAATTTGATGTCTACATTTAATAAAGAAATGGGGTGAAAGTTGGATGGTGTGTCAGGGGATGTTCCAGGCTTAGGCAGGGTGATGACGAAGGCTTTGAGCATTTCTGCTGGAAAGGTGCCCACGAGCATGGCTTCATTAAATAAGGGTAGTAAGTTGGTAATCAGAGTATGTCTGAATGTTTTATAGTATGCATTCGAGAGCCAACCTGGACCTGGGGCTTTATCTAACGGGAGAGACTTTATAGTGCATTCTAGCTCTTCTGAGGAAAATGGGGCATTGTAGTTGGGACATAGAGAGAAAAGGTAAATTGATTTTGGCCAGGAAGTTATCTATGGCCTCATTTACCGGCTGAGGGGTTGCGGGATCATCCTTAAGATTATAAAGTGAAGAGTAGTAGTCAGCGAACGCATCTGCTATTGCCTGTGGATTTTTCACTTTGGCAGAAGTTGTGGGGTGATAGATATGTGGAATTTTAGTTTTGATTCTTTGTACTTTGAGACGATTGGCTAAGAATTTGCCTGCTTTTTTATTATTTGCATAATAATTTAATTTAACCTTACGCATATAGTACTTGTTTTGGGTGCACGTTTCTCTAAGATTATAGCGTAGGCTAGAAAGCTTCGCGGCCAAATATGAAGATGGGTTTGACTGGATTTGCGATTCTAGTGTGCGGATTTCGGTGAGGAGATCCGTTATTTTAGCTGATCGGGAACGTCGTAATCTGTAGTTCAATTTAATAAGAACGCCTCTTACAAATGCCTTATTGGCATTCCGATTAGTAAAATTATTAGTGGCGCAGGGGTCACTGAGGCGAAAAAACTCTACTAGTTGCTGGGTTTTCTCTATTTGTGATTCTGGGTCTTGGATCACTGATTCATTGCATCTTCATATACGTTTCAAAGGCATTCCCCTCATCTATTTGAATTATGATGGGAGCGTGGTCGGACCATGTTATGTCTTGGATAGAGGAGTGGGAAATTCTCCGCAACAGCATCTTGTCATAAACATATGTAAATAAACATATCATAGCCTGGAGTAGGAGTTGTGTCTAGGGGAATAGTAAGTAAACGATTTTTCACTCACATTCTGACATCGCCAGACATCGTAAAGTTCCTCTACGATGAGGAGGTCCCGGAAAAGATGGGAGTGACTCCTGATCGAAGAGGTAGTGTCTAGGTTGTTATCAACAATCATGTTAAAATCACCACAAATTAATATACTCCCAACTCGCATCCGAGTAGTTTTTTTGATAACTTTTTTAATAAATTTGATTTGGTGCAAGTTGGGAGCATAAACAGTCGTCAAGGTAATAGGCATTTTGTTAATGATACAAATCAAAATGATGTAACGCCCATCTGGATCAATAAATGAGGCCTTGAGTTCAAAAGAAACCGTGTCCCTTATGGCCAACATTACCCCCCTCTTCTTTGTTGGAATAAAGGACGTAAACATATGAGGAAAACTTGCATGGGAGCATTTGGGGGTGGCCAGCTTATGGAAGTGAGTTTCTTGAACTGTTAGAATGTTTGCCTTGTGCTGGAGTGCCTCTTTCCATATTGATCTTCTTTTGGCAGGATGATTCAGGCCTCTTGCATTTATAGAAAGGAATTTAAGACCCATGTGTATAGTTCCAAATGATATGGAAGTCCATAAAGGCAATTTGTTTGTGCTTAATCAGAGATCTCTAATATGGCAAGTGCAAAATTGTGGTAGTAGAGAGTTAAATAATTCCGGAAAGAGTTGAGGAGGGAGTAATGAGGCGGCGAGAGAGATGAACAAAAATCTGTTGAGTGCAGTCATGTTATATCAATGCTTGAGAATGGAAGATTGTTCAATGTGAGGAAAAAGTTTTTAATGTTCCCAACGGGGAACCAGAAAACTGAATCGTAAACAACAGAATTAAAATTAAGAAAAAGGGTCCGAAAGGACAAGACAGCAGAACTGCCAAAAACAATAGGGTTTAGGGTATGGTGACTGGTACCATAGGCACTTGGGGAATCCTACTGAGGAATTAGAAAGGAATGCCCGTTTTAGGAAGTCTCAGGTGCGCTTAGATTATTTCCGTTGAGGCTTGATCTGCCAGTCTTGGTGGACTGTGTCAGGAGGAGAGTTACGTTGCAGGATTGGATCATGACCCCGATCAGGTGTTAATATGTGCCAGTTTTTCAGGAGGTGGAGGCCTTCCTCAAGGCAGTTAACAAGGTGATTGGAGCCTTTGTAGGAGATGCTGAGTTTGGCCAGGTATTTCTAGCGGTAGATTATCTTGTGGTTCCTCAAAGCCTTAGTGAGTGTCGCTAGGTTACGACGCTATTGCAGTGTGTATTGCGAGAGGTCAGGCAATACATGCAAGTTTGCTGCTTGGTCTGGGAGGTTATCTGCTGTGTGGAATGCATGGAGAATTTTCTCTTTGATTTGAAAAAAATGAACTCTCAGCAACACGTCTCTTGGAACCTCTTGAGGCAGGAAGGTCGGTTTGGGTACTCTGTGTATTCTGTCAATTGTGAGGTCTGTTAGGGACAACGAGGGAATAACAGTTTGGAAGAGGTCATGGGCGAAATTAGGGAGTTGTTGTGCAGAAATGGATTTGGGTATCCCACGGATCTTTAAGTTGTTTCTGCGGGAACGATCTTCAAGATCTGCTAGTTTCAATTGGATTTAGGGGATGGCCTCTTGTGACAAGTGAGAGTCCACTATCGCGTTAAAGGATGTTGTGACTTCGCACATCCTCGTCTCCACTTGGTGAACTCTGTCCCCAAGGTCATGCATTTCTGCTATGCATTGTTGGATACATGCTATCATATCTGATTGTAAAGAGGATCTCAATGACATCAGCATCTCTTTCATAGTAATATCAGATATGGGTTGCCCCGTGCTGGGAAAGCATGCAATGGGATCAGCGTGTGGCGTGGTATTTGGGTCACTGCCCTGGGAATCACTCACCTCCATAGTTAGCGCAGAGAATCTGTTGTTTTTAATAATTGCCTCTGGATCTAACCTTGGTTTGGATTTAACAGGACTCCTAGTAGAGGGAGAACCGCAGGGAGAATTGGATTCAATAGAGTGAGTGTCCTCTGCAGCAACAGCTGTGTCTGTGTCTTTCTCCGTTCTGCCTGTGTGATCTGGCGCTGCTGGCACTAGAGGTCCGGTGTTTCGCGGTGCTAGTTGACTCCCGCCGCCATTTTGTTGTGGCCCGCGGGACACGGCCGGGAAGAAATCGGGCAATTTAAGAGCCTGCGACTGGTCCTGCTGTCTTCTCCTCATGCCGGTCGGTGTCCTTGGACACAGGGGAGTCCAGGGGAGTAGTCGTGGAGAGCTGAAAGGCAGCAAACGGACGTAGCGCTGATGATTCCCCTCATTCAACCATCTTGGTGAGCAATCACCACTCCTCCCCCCGCAAGGCAATGTTTTAATGTGGTAGTGTGCATCGCATACTACCACATTATGAGCAGTGCTAATATTGTCGACTAAAACATTTTTGTCTACTAAATTATTACTATTTTAGTCTACTAAAATACGACTAAAACCATTGAGATGACTAAAATACAACTAAAATGCCATTTTAGTCAAAAGACTACGACTAAAACTAAATTGAAATGTGATTTAAAAATTAACACTGGTCTGTAGTGCATGTTCATACCTCAATACCATAAATAATAACATATTAGATTTTTAATTCCAGCAGTATATAATGAGTTTGGAAATTGTGGAGAAATGCTTAAATAATGCATTACAATTTAAAGTGACACTAAAGGTTCATGTTTTTTTTTCTTTTTAAATAACAAACATCTCAGACTTACCTCCACTGTGCAGCTCGTTTTGCACAGAGTGGCCCCGAACCTGGTCTTATGGGGTCCCCCAGCGGCTCTCTCGGCTCCTCCCCACATCAGCTAACCCCCTGGGAGAAGTGCTCTCCTGGGGGGTTACCTTGCGGGCACACTCCCGAGTCCATCATTTGGCGTCCATAGACGCCGAATGCAAGACTCGGCCCCGCCCCCTGGCGGCCGCGTCATTGGATTTTATTGACAGCAGCGGGAGCCAATGGCTACGCTGCTATCAATCTATCCCATCAACAGCCGAAAACCCCCTAGCAGAGAGACAGCGCGTCCCTGTGGGACAAGTTCAAGGGTTCAGGTAAGTAAAATGGGGGGGCAGGGGGGCAGGTCATTGACAGGTGTTTTTACACCTTAATGCATAAGATGCATTAAGGTGAAAAAACATGAAGGTTTACAACCTCTTTAACTACACCCATTAGATTTTAGACAACTAAAATCAGTTTTAGTCTATAAAATTATTTTAGTCGACTAAAATGTACTGGAGATTTAGTCGATTAAATACGACTAAAACTAAAACAATTGCAGAAGACTAAAATGGGACTAAAACTAAAATGCCATTTTAGTCAAAAGACTAAGACTAAAACTAAATCGAAATTAACACTGATTATGAGAGACTTACCTTAAAGCAAAGCCCTCCAGCATCGCGCTGTCACCACTAAGATGGCTTCCATCTTCACCCGATCTTCCTTCCAGGTTCGCGGCCTCTAGCTATATGAGTGGCCGGGGGGGGCACAATGAGGTCACTCCCGCACATGTATGCCTGACCTTGAGAGCGCATGTGCCTGTGACGTCAATGGCTGCATGCCCTCTGAATATCTCCTAAGTGCTGCAAGTTTAGGAGATATTCACACGCCTATAGGTTGTTGGAAGAACAACAGCATAGTAGCTTCATATACTGTGAACGATACATATGCGTTATACCTGTCTATACCAGCAGGTGGCGCTGTAGTATTATAGTGTATAGTTCATGTATTCTATGATATAACAGGATGTCTTGTCTATCTCAGTTCAGTGCACTTGTTTGTGCTTACTTCCTGTTCATCTTTCTCATGCTGTAAGACATGCATTGTAATCCTCCATAAAAGTAAAGCCAGTTGCTTTATCCATGGAACTCCTAGCACATAATTTCCATACTCTGCACAACATAGGTAAGCCTTATTATAGGCTTACCTGTAGGTAAAAGATGAAAACGTGGGATTACTACCACTTTAATGTTTCAAAACAAATGTTCACCACAATGTACAATGATAATGTTGGAGACAAATTATTATACGTGTATATTTTTTGCCTACCAACCCCCCCCCCCCACCTCTAACTGCACTGAACACAGCAAATGAGTTTATCCCACAGACCCGGGAGAGAAGAAAGAGACGTCTCGACCTTCATTATGATTTTCTGAATAATGCAATACGGAAAGTCGCCATTGGAGGATTCTTGCAGGAAGTGGAGCGACAGCTCTCGATGAGGGAATTGTATCTTTATATTAGACGCTCATTTCATGAATGATCTTCATTTTCAATCTTTTGTCAGCTGTCTGGGGTTACAGGTCCTTTTTTTTTTTTTTTGGTGGCACCCAACCTGGAGCAAAGGAAGTTTATTCCCTGAGCCCACCTGGGGTTGTTATTGAAAAGTTAAACCAAACTTGTATTTTATGAAGATGCTCATATAACAAACAAAGAACTCAAGAGGTAGGTAGACCCTTCAGAATACTGAAGTATTGATTGTTGGTTGACAACCATTCATTGATATAGTGAGACAACATTAAAAAACAAATTCCACCCCATTGGTGATCACTTAAATGGAATCCATATGTATACTATATATGTCATTCACATTCGTCCCAACTTTTTGTGATGGGAACTAGGGACACCTATTAGCAAAAGAATGTAGGCATGGGACACCACCCCCCCACACACCACTCCCCCTTAAAGGAGAAGTAAACAAAAACAAACTAACCACTTGACCTCTAGAAGATTTACCCCCCTTCAATTAAACAAAGTAACCACTTGACCTCTAGAAGATTTACCCCCCCTTCATGACCAGGCCATTTTCTGCGATATGGCACTGCTTTATTTTATCTGACAATTGCGCAGTTGTGCGACGCTTTACCCCATAAAAAATATTTTTTTTTTTTTCCCACAAATAAAGCTTTCTTTTGGTGGTATTTGATCACCTCTGCCGTTTTTTATTTTTTTGCGCTATAAACAAAAAAGACCGACAATTCTGAAAAAACAAACAAAAAAAAAAAACAATATTTTTTTACTTTCGGCTATAAAACACATACAATAAAAAACTGTAAAAAAAAATCTAATTTCTTCATCAATTTAGGCCAATATGTATTCTGCTACATATTTTTGGTAAAAAAAAATCCCAATAAGCGTATATTGGTTGGTTTGCTCAGTTATACCGTCTACAAACTATGGGATATTTTTATGTAATTTTTATTTATTTATTTTTACTAGTAATGGCGGCGATCAGCGACTTATAGCGGTACTGAGACATTGCGGAGGACAAATCGGACACTTTCTTGGGAACCAGTGACACCAATACAGTGATCAGTGCTAAGAAAATATGCACTGGAAAAGAAGTGAAAGTAAAGGAGCGCCCGGTATCCGGTAAATGCAGGTATTAAAGATGTTTTATTTGAAGTTTCAGCAATAAAATGAGGGCCTAGATTTTATTGCTGAAATTTCAAATAAAAAATCTTTAATACCTGCATTTAGCCATTCTGGCTCTCTGCCTAATGATCGGCGGGAGTCGGCAGGCATTGAGTCCACGGTACCCGCAGATCAGCTCCCGCTGTATATAATCACATCGGGAACGGCTCGCCGGCGGTGTGCATGGGCACCCTAGACCCAGAAGTGCAGGATTACGTACTAGGTACATGATCCTGCGCAGCAGAACCACCCATGCCGTATATGTAAGTTTTATGGTCGGCAAGCGGTTAAACCCACATGTGCTTTTTAAGGTGGTAATTAAACTCAAGAAAAGGTCACTGCCACCACCTATAACTGGTCTTCACAGCAAGGAGCACTGGAAAGGCAAATGCATGTAAAATAAAACCAAAGAATTTCCAAGCTCAACTTACCAACCAGCCTGCAACCAACCGAATTAACCTGCCTAACAGTATGCGTTAAAAACAGGGGTTTAGTTGCATACATTTGCAAATACATGCATAAGCTGCAGGCCACGGCAAGGCACCCTGTATAGCAGGCTGGTTGGTAAGTTGAGCTTGGAAATTCTTCGGTTTTATTTTACATGCGTTTGTCCTTCCAGTGCTCCTTGCTGTGAAGACCAGTTATAGGTGGGGGCAGTGACCCCTTTTTTGTATTGTTGACATATTGGTCAGGCAACGCACTGACACTTTTGCTGCCATTGTGCAATGTGCTGAGTGTTCAGTGTGCTCCTGCGCCTTTAAGGAGGGTTGGGCTCCCTCCAGTCATCTGCCTTTCATCTATTTATTAGAATACATGTGCTCTCACTGTGGAGACTCTTCAAAGTTAGAAGAAGAGAACAAGAAGACCTGGACAGCCACACACCGGAATGGATAAATCTGTCTTTTTATTCAAAATACAGGATCATGGGGTGCACAACACGACTGTGGGGTGGTACAAAAATAACTGACGCGTTTTGCACTGAGAGTAAGCACTTGGTGTAAGTGTGAAATGCGTCAGTATTTTTGTACCACCCCACAGTCGTTTTGTGTACCCCATGATCCTGTATTTTGAATAAAAAGACGGATTTATCCATTCCAGTGTGCGGCTTTCAGGTCTTCTTGTTCTCTTCTACTTGCATCAGCATTTAGCCAGCACCTGGGGCTCTTCTCTTCCTGGAGGTAATGAGACACAAGCACTCTGGTTTAAGCCCCTCTTTGACCGGAGGATCCCACATCATCTCTTCAAAATTAGAGTTAGGGTCTGCAGGATACAGGGTGCCTTGCCGTGGCCTGCAGCTTATGCGTGTATTTGCAAATGTGTGCAACTAAAACCCTGTTTTTAGTGCATACTGTTAGGCAGGTTAATTTGGTTGGTCGCAGGCTGGTTGGTAAGTTGAGCTTGGAAATTCTTTGGTTTTATTTTACACTGTAATTAAACTCACTTAATGCCTTATCTGCATTCAATTAGCCTCAGAACCTGTGTAATTAATATGCGTTCAGGTTTAAAGGGATGCGGTGGCAAACCTACTCCAGAGGCCAGGGGCAGGCTAACATTTCACCTCCAGGGCTAAAATAGGGGAACCAAGAAAAGATATTGAGTGCCAGTCACTTTTGTCTTTTTTGAAGTTTTATTGCAGAACAATTAAGGAGGTGAGAGTCGGGGGTCCCAGATACCATAGCAGATCACTTACAGATTTTCCAGATCAATGTGAAGCTTCACAGTGTCAGAACCTTTAAGCCGACCCAGCAACACTATAAGCACGTTCCCAAATGTCATTGTGTCCTACAAGTCACCAGGCCCTTCTGATAGTCACTAGTCAATAAAAGCCTTTGGATGGTGATTGTAGATCCATGGTGTGCTGGCGAATATGTACACTTTTTCTTGAGGTTTCCAGGACCCAGCTGGTAATAGCTGCAGCACCCACCATTTGATGAGCCTTGTGTTCCAGGAACGTGTGCGATATAGGAATATAGATAGGACTTCTGATAGACCAGCCTCCTTCCTTGCTCTTTCCAGCAAGGGGCCTACCATGGGTCTCCTCCTTGGTACAGCTTCAGCCAGACCAGGCAGGACGGTTTCAGGACACGTTAGGCCCCAAAACAGGCTATTGGGTCTAACAGCAGAGCTCCATTCAGCAGCACCTCCCTAGGTCTCAGCCCAGGAAAAGAGAGAGAGAGAGAAAGAACATGGCCTGTCCCACATGTTTATATTCTTCCCCAGCATGCACCAGTGACATTAACCTCCTACCAGATTGGCTGCAGAAAAAATAAACATTCATATCTTAGTTTTGTTTGTGAAAAAACATACTACTCATACTATGACCAGTGATACCAGTGACATCTACTGGTGATGGTGAGAAGTCACAAGCCAACTTAAGGTGTTAGTAAACCCAGGAGCCTGCATTCACTATATCTGGTCTCCCACAGTACTCAGAAGATGGACATCCAATTATTTTAGTAAATATAAACTGCTAAATACCTTTTCTCATCAGCAGTATATAGCAGTCTTGTGACTTCTATGGTTATAGCTTGTAGGAGGATTTTTAATTCTCTGACTGTCCTATGAGGCTGCAGGACCCCTGACCCTCTGTCTGGACAGTGCTAATTGGCCCTGTGCTGATCACTTGCACCCTCCTAAGAAAAAAAAAAACCTCTCTAGCAATACACACCAAACTGAGCATGTGCAGTGTGACTCCAAAGGCTCTGTCTTAGCAGGAGATGGATTGGGGACAGTGGAAGAAGGGGAGGATCAGAGAAGACAGGATCAAACAGCTTTTTTACACAACGTGTAGGTTCCACAGTGAGTATAAAAAATATGCTTTACTGCATATAGAGACTGATTTAATTGTTGTGGGTTTAGTAACACTTTAAGCTTAGAGAAAAAACAGGGAAAAAACTATACAATCAATCTGAGCTAACTGCAGCCCAGCCAAAAACTAAATTGATATAGTAGCCCCTGTTTAGCATAAGGGGGACTACATACTGATGTCGGAGATAACGGCTCAACCCACAGTACATGCACGGCTCTGATCCCAGGACAAAAGTCAGGACAAAGCCACTGCGGGACAGCTGACTGAAAAATGACACTGTCCCGGCAGACCCGGGACAGTTGCCAACTATGCATGAGATAGTCAGAGACAGGTGGAGGGCCATTCTATGGTATTTCTATCGCATTCAGGAATGTTTCAGTTGAGGTTAATTTTTGGTGGTCTCATTAATCCAAATTGCTGCAGTATTTAAAGCTGTTCATCCAGTCCTGAGATTTGTACAGCTCTGCAGCACAGCTCAGTCCTCTGTGGCAGGGCAGGAGGCCTTATTTTTCTCTGCTGCAGTTCAGTAGAACAGCTCTTGTCCTTCTCCTAGCCTAAGGCTGGACAGTGAAAGGAGAAGCAGCATATTGATGAGCTTATTTCTCTGCTCACTCCTACTATCAGCATGCTGTTTGTTAGCACATGAACACTTTAGAGAACCTGATTGGTTCCTTGTGCTGATCCCCCCCCCCCCCAGTTTGAGCTCTGTTGTACAAGGGCTGCAAGTAACTGATACTAAGTCACATACAAATACTTACACTGCTTGTTTAAATATATATATATATTTGATGATGTATTAATAAATATAGAGCTGCATTTGTGTATCTCTTCTACAATATATTTAATGTATAAAATGGAATGATTATGATATTTTAGATTTGAGCTGAGCAGTGTTTGGCAATTTTGACCAAATTTATTCAACTTTCAATTGCTAATATGATTAAATATAATTCTAAAAAGCAAACTTTCGTTAACAAATTATTATTGTTATTATTATTATTAATATTATTATGGTTTCTATAGAGTCAACAGCAGTGGCGGCTCGTCCATATGGGGTGCAGGGGTGCCGCCCCCCTAATCCATGCGCCTGACCCCCTAATCTGCATGCAGGGCGCCGGATGCATGGATTCCAATGTTTTTTTTTTTTTTTTTGAAGCACATGATTCGAGCCTGAGGCTCTAATTGGCTCCAAAAAAGGGTGGGCTTGGGGCGCAGAGCACTGTGCCCTGAGCCCACCCAGTTGTGTGACAATAGTGAAATAATAATCGCTATTGTCTTCCCTATTCTCCTGCGGGCCAATCAGGAAGCGGGTCCTGAGACCCGATTGGCCAGGGAGTCTTAGGACTCCCTAGGACTCCCTGGCATTGGTTTGCCACCCTCCCAAAATATTGAGCACCAGCCGCCACTGGCTAACAGTTTGTGCAACACTTTACAAAATTCAAATTCAGTTGATCAGCCAACTTTTTAATCAGTTTTAAAGACTAAAAAAGTTTGAACTGATTGAAGGAATTGTGATTAAATACAAATCGAAAACAAGAACCCTGCAAGCAATGTGAAAGAAAGAAATCATGTTTTCTGCTGTGAACAATCAAACCAACAAAAACAAAGTTAGAACATGAATGCACATTTATTACATTATTGTCAGAAACCATGAAATCGGGCTGACAAAGAAGTACAGTTAAATCACACTTGTTTAATAATAAAAGTAAAAAAAAACAAACGTAGTCAAAGCATAGGCAAAGTTCAGTAATCGGAAAGGATAGTCAGCCAAGCCAGAAGTCAGAGATCAATGTAGTGGAACAGCAAGCAGGATCTGGAGCCAGAAGGGATGTCAGCAAAGCCAGTCTTTAAACAGGAACGCAGGAGATAGTTTCTTGGGATGTGACCAAGGTGAAGGCAGAGCTCCTCTGGACTGGATGGCTTAAGTAGGCAGGACTGACGAGCAGGATCATCAACAGCTAAGTAACTGTGGGGAGAGATGGGAGCTGGCAATTAGCCGACAGCTGAGTGGCCAGCTCAGAGAAGGAAGGCCTGAGCCCAGCCCTGACAATTAATTACATTACAGGGCACAATCAAATATTTGTATAATAATGAAAATCTGCTCTTAAGTTGTTATATTAGTGCAGGCTTACTTCCCTGGGATTGCTGTGTGTGCTGCTACTCACTTGTATTCTCATCCTGATAGAATTTTCAGACATTACAGCCTGATATTCAGCTGGACACTTCTGCTCTGATAGGAAGGGAATACAAGTACATAAAAATGAAGTCATTCTTGTGTAGTAAGGCTTCATTGTATAACAGTTAAATAGAGATTCAATTTTTGAACTGAAACT
The DNA here is from genome assembly GCF_042186555.1 of Aquarana catesbeiana. NCBI lineage: Eukaryota > Metazoa > Chordata > Amphibia > Anura > Ranidae > Aquarana > Aquarana catesbeiana. Next base: position 26,986,403 of record NC_133336.1, on the reverse strand, counting down.
TTGTCAGCGTTCTGTAATCTTCCAGGTGTGTCAGTTGCCTGGTCCCCCTATTGGGTGCTGTGGTTCCATCCTCCAGCCTCTACATCATTATGTCCTGCAGTAATATAGGGATCAACAGAGGGAACCATGGTGACCCATGGGGAAATGGGCCCCTGGAGAAGTGAGTATATTACCCCTTCTATTACAGGGAACAGAGGTGAGGAAGGAGGCACTGGCTACCGGAGAGGTGAGTATAATACATTTTCTATTGCAGGGAAAGGCGGTGAGGTTGGAAACATGGGTCATCTGAGAGAAAAGTATACTCCCCCTTCTGTGACAGGAAAGGAGCCACGATCCATCAAAGGGGTGAGTATACTACCCCTTCTATTACAAGGAATGGAGGGGAGGTAGGAGACATGGGCCATCAGAGAGTCAATATGCTATCCTTTCTATTATAGGGAATAGAGGGAAAGTAGGAATCATTTGCCATCGGAGAGGTGAGTATACTATCCCTTCTACTACAGGGAATTAAGGGGGGTAGGAGGCATAGGCCATCGGAGAGGTGAGTGCACTACCCTTTCTATTACATAGAATTGAGAGGAGGTAGGAGGCATAGGCCATCGGAGAGGTGAGTGCACTACCCTTTCTATTACATAGAATGGAGAGGAGGTAGGAGGCATAGGCCATTGGAAAAGTTAGTGCTCTACCCTTTCTATTACATAGAATTGAGAGGAGGTAGGAGGCATAGGCCATCGGAGAGGTGAGTGCACTACCCTTTCTATTGCATAGAATGGAGGGGAGGTAGGAGGCATAGGCCATCGGAGAGGTGAGTGCACTACCCCTTCTCCTACAGGGAATGGAGGGGAGGTAAGAGGCATGGGCCATCAGAGGGGTCAATATGCTATCCTTTAGGGGGTTTGAGGGAAGGTAGGAGGCATGGGCCATTGGAGATCAGAGTGTACTATTCCTTCTACTGTAGGGAATGAAGAGGAGGTAGGAGGCATAGGCCTTTAAACTAGTTAGTAAACTACTCCTTCCATTATGGGGAATGAAGGGGAGGTAGGAGGCGTGGGTCATCAGAAAGGTAAGTATACTAAACCTTATACTACAGTGAATGGAGGTAAGGTAGGAAGCATGGGTCATCAGAGAGGTGATTGTAATACCCCTTCTACTATAGGGAATAGAGGGGAGGTAGGAAGCACGGGCCATCACAGAGGTCAATATGCTACTCTTTATATTATAGGGAATAACGGGGAGATAGAAGTCATTGGCCATTGGATAGCTGAGTATACTATCCCTTCTATTACAGGAAATGGAGGGGAGGTAGGAGACATGAGCCAACAGGGAGGTGAGTATATTACCCCCTTTCTATTACAGGGAAAAAGGGGGGGTGGGAGGCATCGGGCATTGGAGAAATGAGTATACTATTCCTTCATTACATATTACAGGTAATGGAGGGGAGGTAGGAGGCATGGGGCATTGGAGAGATGAGTATACTATTTCTTCTATTACCGGTAATGGAGGGGAGGTAGGAGGCATCAGCCATTGAAGAGGAGGGTATACAACCCTTTGTATTACAGTTAATGGAGGGGAGGTAAGAGGCATTGGCCATCAGAGAGGTCAGTATAATACCCTTTGTATTATGGGGAATGGAGAGGAGGTAGGAGGCATAGGCTGTTGGAGAGCTGAGTGCACTACCCTTTCTATTACATAGAGTGGAGAGGAGTTAGGAGGCATAGGCCATCGGAGAGGTGAGTGCACTATCCCTTCTCCTACAGGGAATGGAGGGGAGGTAAGAGGCATGGGCCATCAGAGGGGTCAATATACTATCGTTTAAGGGAATAGAGGCAAGGTTGGAGGCATAGGCCATTGGAGATCTGAATATACTATTCCTTCTACTGTAGGGAATGAAGGGGAGGTAGGAGGCATAGGCTATTGAACTGCTTAGTAAACTACTCGTTCCATTATGGGGAATGAAGGGGAGGTAGGAGGCGTGGGTCATCAGAAAGATGAGTATGCTAAACCTTGTACTACAGTGAATGGAGGTAAGGTAGGAGGCATGGGTCATCAGAGAGGTGATTGTAATACCCCTTCTACTATAGGGAATAGAGGGGAGGTAGGAAGCATGGGCCATCAGAGAGGTCAATATGCTACTCTTTACATTATAGGGAATAGTGGGGAGGTAGGAGTAATTGGCCATTGGAGAGCTGAGTATACTATCCCTTCTATTACAAGAAATGGAGGGGAGGTAGGAGACATGAGCCAACAGAGAGGTGAATATATGACTCCTTCCATTACAGGGAAAAAGGGGGGTGGGAGGCACGGGGCATTGGAGAGATGAGTATACTATTCTTCCATTACATATTACAGGTAATGGAGGGGAGGTAGGAGGCATGGGGCATTGGAGAGAGGAGTATACTATTTCTCCTGTTACCGGTAATGGAGGGGAGGTAGGAGGCACCGGCCATGGAAGAGGAGGGTATACAACCCTTTGTATTACAGTTAATGGAGGAAAGGTAGGAGGCACCGGCCATGGAAGAGGAGGGTATACAACCCTTTGTATTACAGTTAATGGAGGGGAGGTAGGAGGCATTGGCCATCAGAGAGGTCAGTATAATACCCCTTGTATTATGGAGAATGGAGAGGAGGTAGGAGGCATAGGCTGTTGGAGAGGTCAGTATACTACCCCTTCTATTACTGGGAATTAGGGAAGCAGGGTAGTAGGCATGGGTTATCAGAGAGGTTAGTATAATACCCCTTATATTACAGTAAAGTGCCATTAGGATTTCTTATAGATCCAGACAAGGTCCCTTTACCTTAATTACACGCACGCATGCAGACGCACACACTGGAAGAGATGAGAGATTTTCTTCTAATATTTTCTATATCAGCCCAGTGCAGATCCTCTAAACACACAATAATGTGGACTGCAGACCATTCTTTCTATAATCGCAGGGTTCAGGCAGCACATCAGGGACTGGCAGATATGAATTGCTGGGAGTCGTGAAAGGTTCTCGTCTATCTCTGTGGGCTGATTTAACCTCGGCCCGCTGTGGGTTGTATCCGCTAAGAGCATGCCATATTTATATAGTGAAATATTAAACGGCGCAGAACACGCGGTGCCACTTCCACACATAATTGAAAGACATTTTATTTGTTTTTATTGTGCCCTAAATAGCAGTCAGGTTTGATGCTGGAAATGGCCAGCAGCAGCGGGCGGGGGATGATAGCCGGAGAGAGGGGAGCTATTAAATGGTGTATTTATGGATAATACCGGCCCGTCCAGCCGGCAGACTCTCCATTAGTAGCTCTGTAAGGCTCAGCCAGTGCTCTTGCTCTTCCATATTGTTAATTTCAATGTCTATAGCGCCAACATTACCAGCTGTGGTGTACAAAGCAGGGAGGTGCGGTGAGGTCAAGGGTTAGTATCAGCGCCAGATACACACAGGTTACATACGCCGCGATCATTAGAGCAAGAGAAATAATTCTAGCACTAGACCTCCTCTGTAACTCTAAACATGTAATCTGTGAAAAAAATTTAAAGCGTCGCCTATGGAGATTTTTAAGTACTGAAGTTTGGCGCCATTCCACGAGTGTATTTTAAAGAGTGACATCTTGGGTATCTATTTACTTGGCGTAACATCATCTATCATACTATACAAAAAAATTGGCTAATCTTTAGTGTGTTGTGTGGTGTGTTTTTTTTTTTTAAGATTCATAAAACAGTTTTTTTCCAAAAAAAAAAGCGTTAGAAAATTGCTGCGCAAATACTGTGTAACATAAAAAGTTGCAACAACCACCATTTTATTCCCTAGGGTGTCTGCAAAAACAATATATATAGTAATTGGGGATTCTGAGTAATTTTCTAGCAAAAAAATGATGATATTTACATGTAGGAGAGAAGTGTCAGAATTGGCCTGGGGGGCAAGGGGTTAATTACCATAAGTAATATACAAATAATTATTATATATTGTTTTTAAGGTAATTTACTATATTTTCAAAAACTGTACTCAAGGAGGTGGCTTAGCGGACAATTTACTGAAGTTTGAAGTTATAATATCCAACCAGTAATTTCACAGAAAATAGATTAATGATAAATGATTATCTTACAACATATAGCATAATAATATATGATTTAGCTTGTACCTTTTCAGCAGCAGATTCTCATTCTCCTCTTAACTGTGTGAGAAAAACATGGGATTGTGGGTAAATCTTATACACATAAACACGTTTTTTCCTTGTAGTTAAGAGGGCTGGGCTGGAAGGAAGCATGTGTCTTTTAGACACACGCCCCCTTCTATGACACTGCAGTGAGAGGCATGCCTCCACTGCAGCATTTATATTGGACAGCTGGGGCCAATGGTACTTTACCGTTGGTCCAAGACTCCAAGCTGTCCATTGAGCTCAGTGCTTCTGACAAGAAGTGAGGAGAGGCACTGTGAGCTCATCCTCTCAGTCTGCTGTAAACAGAGTGTGCCGGCTTGTATTTAAACTGGCCGCTCTGTATGTAGCTTCTGACAGGCTAAAATTTGGGGTCTCTCTGACCTCAGGTCGCTGAGTTACGACCTTCGAAGCTTAATTCTTTATTTTTTTAATGTTCCTCACCTGCCTCCCCTGACTGTGATGGGGAACTCTGATAGGGACCCTGATGTAAGGGGAGGTTCTGATATGTAAGTGGGGACTATGATATGTAAGGGGGCCTCTGAAGTGATGAGAAACTTCTGATATAAAAGGGGGACTCTGATGGGGGAGGGGGAGGATATGATAGGAGGTTTCTGATGCGAAGGGGGGCTCCGATTGAGAATTATGGGAATTCTTGGGAATTATGATATGTAAGGGGGGGCTCTGATTGAGACCCTAATGTGTGGGGGAACTCTAATATTTAAGGGGGGCTCTTATTGAGACCATAATGTATGAGGGAACTTTGATATGTAAGGGGGCTCTGATTGAGACCCTAATGTATAGGAGAACACTGATATGTAAGGGGGCTCAGATTAAGACCCTAATGTATGAGGGAACTCTGATATGTAAGGGGGCTCTGAAGTGCTGGATAAACTTCTCATATGACAGGGGGACTCTGATGTGAAGGGGGAAGGGGGGGCTCTAATGTGAAGAGGGAACATCTGATCTAATGGGGGGCTCTGATGTGAATGGGGGGATCTAATGTGATGGGGGTCTTCTGGTATGAAGGGAACTCTGATAGGGAACGCTGATGGGGACCCTAATGTATTTAGGCAACTCTGATAGGAACCCTGAGGGAAGGGGGAACTCTGAAATTTAAGGGGGGTTCTCTGAAGTGATGAGGAACTTATGATATGTAAGGGGCTCTCTGATGTGAAGGGGGGTCTCTGATGTGAAGGGGGGCTCTGATGTGATGGGGGCCCTCTGATTCTGTCTTCCTGCAATCAGCGCAGTTTTTCTTCCTCTCTGCCGTCCCCAGCATCACCCCACTCCATCCTCACTTCTACCACTTCACTAATAGCTCAGCTTCTTCCTCTGCCTGCCACATGACAACCAGACCCCCCTGCTCAATGGATGAGCCATCACATGAGGTCTGGCTGTACTCCCTTATCGGCAGCTCCAACCAATGACTTTACCGAGGTTGAGGTGATGTCATCAGTCTGTTGCAGGCAGGAGGAAGCCATTCCTCAGTCTCCCCTCCCCAGTGATCAGGCTGCAACACTGTAACTTTATAGCACATATGCAAACACAAGGCCAAATCCGGCCCTCCAGGCCTTGTCATGTGGCCCTTGCACCCAGTTTTGCAGCCGGAACCTGACGGATCTCCATTCCACCACCACCGGCTCTCACTCTCTGCTCCCGCTCCCCTTCTGTGTTTGCAAAGGAGACAGCTTTGCTCTCAGCGGCTTCTGGAACAGATCCCTACACACACTCATGACGGGGACTGATCTCCAGAATCCAAGAGAGGGAATGATCTCCCTACAAAGTGAGGCAAAGCTGCCTACACAGGGAGGTACTAGAGCCAGGCCAGGTAGGAGAAAGAGAGATGTGAGGAAGCTTTGGGGGCGGGGGGTTGGGGTTGGACACTGTGCATAGCGCACCCTTAAACTTTGCATTCTGTACACAACACAACCCTGAACTCTCTCCACAGCGCACCCTGGAACTCTGCACTCTGTACATAGCGCACCCCTGAACTCTGCACTCTATACATAGTGCACCCCTGAACTCTGTACTCTATACATAGCGCAACCCTGAACTCTGCATTCTATACATAGTGCACCCCTGAACTTTGCACTCTGTACATAGTGCACCCCTGAACTCTACACTCTGTACATAGCGTACTCCTGAACTCTGCACTCTACATAGTGCACCCCTGAACTCTGTACATAGCGCACTCCTTAGATCTGCACTCTGTACATGGCACACCCCTGAACTCTGCACTCTGTACATGGTGCACCCCTGAACTCTGCACTCTATATACAGTGCACCCCTGAACGCTGCACTCTGTACATGGCGCACCCCTAAACTCTGCACTCTGTATTTAGTGCACCTCTGAACTCTGCACCCTGAACATAGCGCACCCCTGAACTCTGCACTCTGTATTTAGTTCACCCCTGAACTCTGCACCCTGAACATAGCGCACCTTGAACTCTGCACTCTGTACATAGTGCAGAGTTCAGGATTGCGCTATGTACATAGCGCACCCTTGAACTCTGCACTCTGCACATAGCACTTCTCTGAACTCTGCACATAGCACACCCCTGAACTATGTACATAGTGAACTCCTGAAAGCTGCACTCTGTACATAGCGCACACCTGAACTCTGTACATAGCACACTCCTAAAATCTGCACTCTATACGTAGCATACCGCAGATACAATCGGCCCTTTAATGGCGACCATACTGCTGATGTGGCCCACAATGAAATTGAGTTTGACACCCCTGCTTTATAGCTAGTCACAAGGTGATAGGCTGCAGCACGGGCTGATCTGTGCCAAACATTTGAACACAGCTAAAAACTGCACTGCTACTAGAATTTACATGATTGTGTCATCTCTGAGCCGGCATCTCAGTCCAGGAAGTACATGGGGACTCTAGATGATGCCTGAACAAAGATGGCTCTGTTCTTCTGGATAGAATACCAGATAAAGGAGTTGTCGGAAGAATTATAAATACCTGATCGTGTTACAAGGACACATTGCTTAGCATGCTACAAGTAAAAAAATATCTGATGACAGGTGCACTTCACATGTATAACTGGGTTTGGTGCCTCTGCCAGAGCAGATAAAAAAAAAAAATCCTTATTTTCCATTTGCTGCATAGATATTCCGCTGGGTTCTCGTTACTGCTCGTGTCTGTCTGTGGTTTTATGCCGCTGTTGGAACACATGCCTAGAAGTGGTCAGCGCGGCGTCGGTGCTCATTGTGCTCCCTTTCATTAGCGGTATCTGGAGAAGACTCAGTGCCGGAGGAATTATTGGACTCTTGATCATCGGTACTTTGTTTACTGCCTAGAGATGAGGCTGTAATGTTTCTTTCTGTGTGATATACAATCCGCCGCCACTCTACAAATTGGAGTCAAATCCTGCGCTTTATTTATTATTGATAGGCACAGCCGGAATCCAGGACACATGGCGGGGTGATCTGACCGCGATGAGAAGCATCGCTGGTCCCCAGTGGGAAGGATGTCCATTTTTTATATGTGTGTGGTCATTTATGTAATCGCCTGAATGTGTGACAGTATACAGCGACAATATCCGAGGATTATGGGAACATTCCAATTCTGATTGTATAGAAAACAACCTCATTACATGACTTCAGGTCCATGACCTTCCTGGTACTTCTATGTGTATGGGGTCATTAGGGATAAGTCAAATGTACCTGGATTCAGTTTGAGGTCGTTCACCGAACTTCTGAGTTCAAATAGTAATCCAAACACCATTAAAGTGAATGGAAGCCAAATTTTGATCGAAGCCATTCTTAACTAGTGTTTCTCCAGATGTTGCTAGGGGTACCTTGAGCTATGGCCCATTGACCTCCTATTTTATGATAACCTCCATAGTTCTGGGGTCAACGCCACTTGGTAGAGCCAGTTCCATGGAGCCAATGATCTTTTTAGATATCCATAGGGGTTGAATTCTTAACACCATTGTAAGGGGGGGCATATTTCCTACTGACCACCAATTTAATGAGCATTCTTCCCACTGATCACCATTGTAAGGAGCATTCTTCTCACTGACCACCAATGTAAGGAACATTCTTCCCACTGATCACCAATGTAAGGAACATTCTTCCCACTGATCACCAATGTAAGGGACATTCTTCCCACTGATCACCAATGTAAGGAACATTCTTCCCACTGACCACCAATGTAAGGAGCATTCTTCCCACTGACCACCAATGTAAGGAACATTCTTCCCACTGATCACCAATGTAAGGAGCATTCTTCCCACTGACCACCAATGTAAGGAACATTCTTCCCACTGATCACCAATGTAAGGAACATTCTTCCCACTGATCACCAATGTAAGGAACATTCTTCCCACTGACCACCAATGTAAGGAACATTCTTCCCACTGATCACCAATGTAAGGAGCATTCTTCCCACTGATCACCAATGTAAGGAGCATTCTTCCCACTGATCACCAATGTAAGGAACATTCTTCCCACTGACCACCAATGTAAGGAACATTCTTCCCACTGATCACCAATGTAAGGAACATTCTTCCCACTGATCACCAATGTAAGGAACATTCTTCCCACTGATCACCAATGTAAGGAGCATTCTTCCCACTGATCACCAATGTAAGGAACATTCTTCTCACTGATCACCAATGTAAGGAACATTCTTCCCACTGATCACCAATGTAAGGAACATTCTTCCCACTGATCACCAATGTAAGGAACATTCTTCTCACTGATCACCAATGTAAGGAACATTCTTCTCACTGATCACCAATGTAAGGAACATTCTTCCCACTGATCACCAATGTAAGGAGCATTCTTCCCACTGATCACCAATGTAAGGAGCATTCTTCTCACTGATCACCAATGTAAGGAACATTCTACCCACTGACCACCAGTGAATTGGTTTTAGTAAGAGTTCCTTGAGACCTAAAAATTATTCCAATTATTCCCCTGTTTACCCACAGCAGCTTCCGGCAGGATAGTAGAGAAGGGAAGCCAGCAGCGCTGCAGGGGAAAGGGGCACACAACGGGGCCCAGACAGCAGATTGAAGGGTCGATTGTGCTAGAACCATACCTCCCAACTTTTTGAGATGGGATTGAGGGACACCTATTAGCAAAAGTATGTAGGCATAGGACCCACCCCCTGCCATGCCCCTTTAAAGACTAGATATACAACAACAAAAAAATAGTTAAACCCACAAGTGCTTTTTTTTTTTTTTTTTTACTGCTCCTATTCCTTCATATTGGCCTCTGAAATATACAAATGTAGCAATTTAGAAATTGGATGAAAGGTTTAGCACTGGGAAATACTTTTTAAAAGATAAAAAGTGTATTTTATGTACAACTATATAGATCAGACCAAAATGAGGGACAAATGGGGAGGAAAGAGGGATATTGTTCTAAATCAGGGACATTCCCTTTGAAATCAGGGACAGTTGGGAGCTATGATAGAGCCACTCCCCTGCAGTGCAGCCAGAGGGAGAAAGAGGAGGAGTAGCTGGCAGCACTGCAAGGGGAGGCAGAAGAGGATCAGTGTCTGCAATAAGACAGTACACCCAGACCTCCTGCTCAGCAGTAGAGATGAGCTTGATGTTGGGGTCGAACATCGGGTGTTCGCCGCGGAACACCCCATAATGCACTGCAAGATCGCAGTGCATTGCTGTATGATGATTGGCCAAAGCATGCACCTGACCTGCATGCTTTGGCCAATCCCAGCGCCCTTTGCTAAGAGAGCCATAATTGGCCAAAGGCAGGGTGCCTTTGGCCAATCATGGCTCAGAGGGACTAAGTCAACGCCCCACACTATATAAGGCTGCCTGCACGTCGGCCCCGTGTAGTGTTGTTGGTGTGGATGGAGAGATAGCTTGATTTAGATTAAGCAGGCAGGTTGTTCAGTTAGTAGCAGTGTATTTGATATATACTGTATATACAATCAGTCTAGTGTGTATATATTTGTATATATATATATATATTCTGCATCCAGTTTAGCCTGTATCTACAGGCTATATTAATACACCGCCTGAAGTGTATTAGAAACAGTGGTGTACTGTTTCTAATACACTTCAGGCGGTGTATTAATATATATATATATATATATATATATATATATATATATATATATATACACACAGTCTTGTGTGTGTATATATATATATATATATATATATATATATATATATATATATATATATATATATATCTTTTCTACTATTCATTTTGTTTTACAGCACTGGGCATCCGCCCCCCAACTGCCCATCATTTATAAATCCGCCCACAACATGTACAAATCCGCCCCTCACCGACATGAAAACGCCTCACCAGCGCCAGGCACAATCTGACAGAAAAAATTTCTTCCGTCGGCTATTGTGCAAAAGCGCTGTCTCGCCGTCACAACAGCTGATCGTAAAATCAGCTGTTGTGCTGTTCTGTACGGCGCATGCGCCATTCGTCCCGGGCACTTCTCGATAGCGGGCACTTCTCGACAGAACACCGGTAAATGACAGGTCCCTTACCTGCTCGCCATCCTGATAGATCCCCACAGCTGGCGGGAGAGGAGAGGAGAGGAGGGAAGCCGGCTGCGGGGGACGAGGGGGGGCGGAGGAGGACAGGGAGCTGGAGAAGAATGAGGGGGGGAGGAGAAGGACATGGATGGGGGGCTGGAGGAGGAGGAGGATACAGGGAACAGCCGGGAATGATCGGTGCAGCAGGAGGGACAGCTGTGATCACCGATCTCCCAGTATAGCTTTTTAGCCGACAGCCGGCGGGAGGGAGAGAAGGAGAAGCGGTTGTCAGCAATACAGGGAGATCGGTGTTCACAGCTGTCCCTCCTGCTACACCGATCATTCCCAACTGTGAACCAGGGGACCATCCAGGATCAGCCCCGCAGCCGGGATATCGGGCAGCACTTGCGGGTGTCCGGGAGCCATCCCTAAAATGCAGGAGACTCCTGCACCTCGCGGGAGACTTGGGATGTCTGTGTGAAATACATAATAGGACACAGTGAGTATTCTAATCTCTATTCCCCACTCACTGTGTCCAGCGCAGCCTCAGTCTCCTGCTCTTCCCTGTCAGCCGCTCAACTTCTTCATATCTCGTGAGGATTGCAGCCGGTGTTCCATCAGATTAGGCGACCCGTCAGAATGTGTAACGGAAGTAACGTTTCATCGCCGCCAATTTTAAAAGCAGAAAACTTCTGTCCGATTAGCAAGATCAGCAGGCTCGCCGCTGCTTTTAAAAGTCAACATCTAAACAGTCAGACGGAGTTGTAAGTACTGTATTCCACTATATAACCTCAGCTTACTGTTAAAAATAAGTGTAAAAAGATCTCCGCTTGCCCCTTTCTCAGTGTATCCTTACTGTGGAGGAGTGGGGGGTGTAGCATAGCTCCCAACTGTCCCTGATTTCAAGGGACTGTCCCTGATTCAGATCAAAGACCCTCTGTCCCTCTTTCCTCCTCATTTGTCCCTCATTTTGGTCTGATCTATATAGTTGTATATAAAATGCACTTTTTATCTTTTAAAAAGTGTTTCCCAGTGCTAAACCTTTCATCTGATTTCTAAATTTGCTGCATTTGTACATTTCAAAAGCCAATATAAAGGAATAGTAGTATTAAAAAAAAAGCACTTGTGGGTTTAACTATACATTTTTTTTGTATAATTCTCCTTTAAGGGGGCGTGTCCTATGTCTACATACTTTTGCTAATAGGTGTCCCTCGTTCCTATCTCAAAAAGTTGGGAGGTATAGGTGTAGCAAGATGGAGGTGAGGAAACGTCACTTCCGTTACACATTCTGACGGGTCGCCTAATCTGACGCAACACCGGGAGCCGAAGGGAGAATTATGCCTCGTACACACGTTCCGAATATCGTACGACCGTTCTCGCTTAATAGTCGCAAGTAGAAACTGAATAGCTAAATAAAGTCACAAAAATTCTTGTACGACAGACAAAAAAATCGGAAGTGATGTCATGTGTTGTAATGTATTTGTATTGTATTTTCGGACGACAACTATACTCACTAAACGAAAATCGTACGATCTGGAATCGTACGAGGAAAATTTTCGTGTATGTCCGATCGAATAATATCGGATGAATGGTCGTGGTCAGCTGTCGAAAGTAGTGTACACACGATCTGAATATCGCACGATCCTTCCTCGGATGTTTTAAAACGATATTTGGATCGTGTGTACGGGCAATTGCAATATCGCTCTGCCAGCCGGGACTAATAGAATAGTGGGGCGGCATGATGTACATGCTGTGCTCCCCTCCTGGGCACCTGTGTTGACCCGATGGGGGTCCAGGAAAATGATATACCCACTCTGTAAGCAAGTGGAAGCAGGGAAGAGTTTAGAAAACTATTCTTATTTTAAATGCAGTAACGAGTTGTAATGATGCCCCGGGGCCTACTGTGTAGCTGATAGGGGTGGGCCCGGTACAACAGGGCTGGTTGTACTGCCCTATCAGCAGCCCTGCATGTGTATGCCCTCCAAGACGTGATGACAAAACGCGTAAGGTTAGTTAGTTTTTAATTGAATAAACAGTATTACACTATGCCAGCTCCCCCTTCTTTCTTTGCATCTATGAACCATTGATTGAAAAAGTGATCTATCCGGGGATAGGAGCCAGGTCCAAAGCTGAGGTGGTGACAGGCTTCAATGTCTAGTCTATTTAGTCTATCTTTTTCTGATCTTTCCAACACTAGTCTATCGTGTTGGAAAGATCAGATCTCATAGTGTATGGAGATACAAGGCCCTTGTACAGATGTCTGGTGAGTGCATTACCAACGGGGATTATTATGCATGAGGTGTTGGTGATGGTATCCAATTAAGAGATTTAGTCCCGGTTGCTAAGGGTTTCGGAGCACATCTTCTATTTTTATTGGATTTATTAGAATGTGGACATTTCTTAGCAGATTGATCCTTCAAAGGACTTTTTCTTTATTGCACTTTATATTGTATTCATTTATTTTATTATCGCTGTTAATGCTGAAATGACTGTTTTGTTTTTTTTTAGCATATTTTATTGTATATACAGTATATTGACGTGGTCATCAGAGCAATGGATGGTCAGTAGGACAGTGGACCACGTCAGTCGTTTTTATTTTTAGAACTTTTTTTTTTACAATTTTAGGGGCACCGTTAGGGGGTTTGGTGAAATAGCAGGGGTCTAAACAGGGGGGAATCTGCACCACACAGGGGTGATTAGGGTGTGCCCTGGCACACCCAGTGCACATTGTTAGAAGCTCACAGTGTTCATTGGAAGCAGAATGAGCAATTTTGGAAGGGGAGGGAAGGCTGGAGTTCAACCTCAGACCCCCCTGAAATGTGATTGAACCTCCAGTAGAAATACCCTCCTAATATCTCACTGGCATCATCTCAGGTGCTCCAGCCAGGAACTGTGATTGGCCGATGCCCCCCCCCCCCTTCAGATTTCTCGCAGGAAAGGTTTGCTCTCGGCTCATCTCCTTCTACAAAAACTTTTAAGTCTCTCAATTCCCTTTTAAAAGCAATTCCGAAGTTTTGTCTCGGCTCCCTCAGATCTGGCGCTTTATATATCAATGTTCCGAATCGTGAAGCTCATTCCGGAGATTATACCTGTCAAGGAAGAAGCGGCGTTTTTCTTGGCTTCATAAACTTGTTTTATCTTTCTGGGATTTTGGGCAACATAAATGCAAATGAGACCTTGCTGAAAGTTGTTTTTCAATTAAAAAAAAAAAAAAAAAAAAAGCAATGTAATTAGCATCTGTAAAAGGCCCGGAATCAGTGCTTACACACAACAGCCGAGCTCCGCTCATCGCCGTACTCAGAGGGGGGAGGTAGAGACTGGTGATAGGAAGAGCGGAAAAACCCATAAATCTGATCGTAAGCTCTGTTGTCTCTTTCGGAAGACGTGTGGGTTAGGTACAGTAACAGTAGAAAAATTCAGTAACTACAACAGGCCCAGCAGGGGGGGGGGGGCACCTCCGACCGGAGCGACACTATATTACCAAAAGTATTGGTACGCCTGCCTTTACACGCACATGTACTTTAATGGCATCCCAGTCTTAGTCCGTAGGGTTCAATATTGAGTTGGCCCCCTCTTTGCAGTTATAACAGCTTCAACTCTTCTGGGAAGGCCGTCCACAAGGTTTAGGAGTGTGTCTATGGGAATGTTTGACCATTCTTCCAGAAGTGCATTTGTGCGGTCAGGCACTGATGTTGGATGAGAAGGCCTGGCTCGCAGTCTCCACTCTAATTAATCCCAAAGGTGATCTATCAGGTTGAGGTCAGGACTCTGTGGAGGCCAGTCAAGTTCCTCCACCCCAAACTCGCTCATCCATGTCTTTATGGACCTTGCTTTGTGCACTGGTTCTAATCATTTGGTGGAGGGGGGATTATGGTGTGGGGTTGTTTTTCCGGTGTTGGGCTTGGCCCCTTAGTTCTAGTGACTGGAACTCTTAAGGCGTCAGCATACCAAGGCGTTTTGGCCAATTTAATGCTCCCAACCTTGTAAGAACAGTTTGGGGATGGCCCTAATTCATCCCAAAGATGTTCTCGGGTTGAGGTCAGGAATCTGTGCAGGTTAGTCAAGTTCCTCCACCCCAAACTCGCTCTTCCATGTCTTTATGGACCTTGATTTGTGCTCTGGTGGGGCCATCCCCAAACTGTTCCCACACAATGTGTTTTGCGGTGCAGGAAATCTTATCATTGTGGGAGGGGCAGAGACACAAACTACTGCAGGGAAATCTAATCATTGTGGGAGGGGCAGAGACACAAACTACTGCAGGGAAATCTAATCATTGTGGGAGGGGCAGAGACACAAACTACTGCAGGAAATCTCACCATTGTGGGAGGGGCAGAGACACAAACTACTGCAGGAAATCTCATCATTGTGGGAGGGGCATAGACACAAACTACTGCAGGAAATCTCATCATTGTGGGAGGGGCATAGACACAAACTACTGCAGGAAATCTAATCATTGTGGGAGGGGCAGAGACACAAATTACTGCAGGGAAATCTAATCATTGTGGGAGGGGCAGAGACACAAACTACTGCAGGAAATCTCACCATTGTGGGAGGGGCAGAGACACAAACTACTGCAGGAAATCTCATCATTGTGGGAGGGGCATAGACACAAACTACTGCAGGAAATCTCATCATTGTGGGAGGGGCAGAGACACAAACTACTGCAGGAAATCTCATCATTGTGGGAGGGGCATAGACACAAACTACTGCAGGAAATCTAATCATTGTGGGAGGGGCAGAGACACAAACTACTGCAGGGAAATCTAATCATTGTGGGAGGGGCAGAGACACAAACTACTGCAGGAAATCTCACCATTGTGGGAGGGGCAGAGACACAAACTACTGCAGGAAATCTCATCATTGTGGGAGGGGCATAGACACAAACTACTGCAGGAAATCTCATCATTGTGGGAGGGGCAGAGACACAAACTACTGCAGGCAATCTCACCATTGTGGGAGGAGCAGAGACACAAACTACTGCAGGAAATCTCATCATTGTGGGAGGGGCAGAGACACAAACTACTGCAGGAAATCTCATTAATGTGGGAGGAGCATAGATAAACTACCGCAGGAAATCTCACCATTGTGGGAGGGGCAGTGTCACAAACTACTGCAGGAAATCTCACAATTGTGGGAGGCAGCAAAGGGACAAATTAATTCAGGAAATATCACCATTGTGGGGGGTGTAAGGGGCAGAGACATAGGAAAAAGGTGTTGTATGTTTCTGTGCAATATAATGTCTTAGGCAAAATTTCATATCTATCATAGTTTAAAATAAAAGCATTTCACTTTTTTTTTTTTTTTTTCCAGATACATTGTAAATGTAGAAACTACTGTATATGGAGTAGCCTTGTACAACATAGAAGGTAGAAATACATAAAAGTGATTGCGCACATTTTCAAATGACATTTATTTTCAGTGGTGTATATATATATATATATATATATATATATATATATATATATATATGTGTGTGTGTGTGTGTGTGTTTATTTATTGAGGTTCTTGTGTTAGGAAGTCAGCACTATTTGCTAGAATTCTTTATATTCTGTCTGGATGTATTCCTCAGCTGAATGACTGGAGATATGATTAAGTGTTTTCGGAGAAGATTCTTGCCGTTTTTGGGAAAAGCGTCACAGAACATTTTCCATTGTGTCAGGTACATTGTTGCCCCGGGACGTCGTACCCAGCGGCACTGAAATCTCTGTTTTAAATTCATGTTCGGTTGGCTCCTATCAGAGCGGCGAGCGATGGCTTCCTGCAGATGGATAGATTGTGTTTGCAGTTCCCTATACCGGCTAGAAGGGAGACGGAGTTGATGAATAGCGTTTATGTGTCGCATTATGTTCTTTACCTCCAGCGTCAGCTGTAAAATATCGCCGCGCTCCTGGCGCTCCCTGTACGCGCAGAACTTTCTCCCCGATATATGACAGCTTATTCCTTGGTAACGCAGCGCCAGGATAAGAAGATGATGCTTGATAATCTTCCCGACGCGCAGACAAATCTTTTCATTGTCATTTAGAAAAAAAAACATTCAATCTTATCTCTGCCAGGAGACATATTCCCATTCTTTACTCTGGATAGCGACAAAATATTCTCCTGAGTTAAAGCTAAACTACGGGGCGGGTATAAAAAAAAATAATCGTGCAGTAATGAATTCATTAAAATATCATTAAAGTTAGGGGTGTAATTGCAGATCATGGGGGCCCCATAGCAAAATTTTAATGGAACCAAATTGAATAAGATGTGTAGTAGCAATAATAATGACCATTACAATATTTTATACTATGACATAACTGTCAGTGCTCCTGCACACAATCACTCTATAACCCTAATACAAACTACGTTAAACTCTGAGGATTTTTTTATAGAACTACAAATTGCTGTCAGCTTTTAGCTGAGCACTTTGGGATCTTTTACACCCCTTCTTGGGAAGGCTTTAACCACTTGCTTACTGAGCACTTAAACCCCCCTCCTGCCCAGACCAATTTTCAGCTTTCAGCGCTGCCGCACTTTGAATGACAATTGCGCGGTCATACAACACTGTACTCAAATGACATTTTTATAATTTTTTCCCCCATAAATAGAGCTTTCTTTTGTTGGTATTTAATCACAGCTGGGATTTTTATTTTTTGCTAAACAAACAAAAAAAGATGGAAAATTTTGAAAAAAAAAAATCATGTTTCATAGTTTGTTATAAAATTTTGCAAACAGGTAATTTTTCTCCTTCATTGATATGAGCTGATGAGGCTGGACTGGTGGGCACTGATAGGCTGCACTGATGGGCACTGATAGGCACAGTTAAGGCGGCACTGATAGGCACAGTTAAGGTGGCACTGATAGGCACAGTTAAGGCAGCACTGATGGGGACAGATAAGGCGGCACTGATGGCCACTGATGGGTGGAACTGATGGGTGGCACGGATGGGTGGCACGGATAGGTGGCACTGATAGGTACCACTGATGGGGGGCACTGATGGGCGGCACTGATGGGGGGCACTGATGGGTGGCATTGATGGGCAGTGATGGGCGGCACTGATGGGCACTTATGGGCACTGGTAGGTGACACTGATGGGCACTGATAGGTGGCACTGATGTTGCACTGATGTGGGCACTGATGGGTGGCATTGTGGGTGCTGATGGGTGGCACTGATGGGTGGCACTGTGGGCACTGATGGGTGGCACTGTGGGCACTGATGGATGGCACTGATGGATGGCACTGTGGGCACTGATGGGCGACGCTGGTGGGCACTGGTAGGCGGCACTGCTGCCTATTGCTGTTGGGGCAGATGATCGCCGTGATCAGGACTGATGTCCCTCTGACGGCCGCCGGTGATTGGGTTTTTTTTTCCTCCTCACACTGTCAGCGCGAGGAGGAAAAATAGCCGATTACCGGCTCAGTTTGCATCACATGATCAGCTGTCATTGGCTGACAGCTGATCATGTGGTAAGGGGTGGGGACCGACCCCTTACTCTGATCTGTGATCAGGCGAGTCTCATAGACTCGCTGATCACCGAGCGCGCCGCGCAGGCCACTCGTGCATGGGACGACGTCAATAGACGTCGTCCCGGCAATGTAGTTCCCCGCTGTTGCCGTCATTTGGCAGTAGCGTGGATCTGAAGAGGTTAAAAATGCATAGACTGCAGTTTTTCGGGTGACCTGAAGGTGGCACTGTGCTGCTGACTCAAGCTGGCACAAAACCATTGAGGTCTAATTTTTCCTCTATTATGGGCTCCAGGTGGCCAACAACATCATAGCTCCCAACTGTCCCTGATTTCGAGGGACTGTCCCTGATTTGGAGCAATGTCCCTCTGTTCCTTTTGCCCCCTCATTTGTCCCTCATTTTGGTCTGATCTATATAGTTGTAAATAAAATGCACTTTTTATCTTTCAAAAAGTATTTCCCAGTGCTAAACCTTTCATCCAATTTCTAAATTGCTGCATTTGTACATTTTAAAAGCCAATATAAAGGAATAGTAGTGGTAAAAAAAAGCCCTTGTGGCTGTAATTAACCTTTTTTTGGGTTCATTCTCCTTTAAGGGGGTGTGGCAGGGGGCATGTCCTATGCCTACATACATTTGTTAGTAGGTTTCCCTCATTCCCGTCTCAAAATGTTGCGAGGTATGCAATATGGGGAGACAGGCATCTTCTATTGGATGCTGAAACCCCAAAAAGTTTACCAGCATCTTCTACTGGATGCTTCTGTATCATTCGGTGTGCCTGTAGTGTGGGAGTAGGGTAGGGATAAGGACCTGATGAAGAAGAAAAAAAAGAGTAGGTTTTCCATTACAGGGTTTCTCTTCTCCCAGCTACCTGGAACTGTATCCCACAACAAACGAAATTACTGCAAGGACATTGAAGCTCTCATGGTGGCCCAGTAATCTGTATACCTTCTCAGAGGGCAGTGCTCCTTAGGCTTTCTGTGGTCTGTAACCCCTTCTACTTTTTGGGTACGCTGGCTAAAGCCCTCGCACATTTGCAGAACAAGGTTGTTGCCCTTGAATACATGTGTAGTACCCTGTAGTGTGCTATTAGTGTGAGTGCAGGCAAATTCACTTGCCTGACGAAGGGGCCCTGCGTGGCTCAGAAACGTTGCTGTATATGTATCATGTGACCACGGAAACAAGCTTTGGACACTTTTGAGGAATCCTTGGTGTGCTGATGACATTTCTTCACTTTGATTATCCATGGTTTCCAGCCTATGGTCATTATAGCACCCAGCATCAGTGAACAGCCGGTTTTCTTTAATGTGTGCGTGGGGAACATTGCCTTTGGGTTTGCCTTCTACTTTTTGGCTAAAGCCCTCACACATTTGCAGAACAAGGTTGTTGCCCTTGAATACATGTGTAGCACCCTGTGGTGTGCTAATAGTGTGAGTGTAGGCAAGTTCATGCTTTGACTCATGGTAAGTCGAGTTGAGTTGACTCAACTGCCCGTGCAGTTCAGGGCTGGATGACTCATACAGGCAGGTCTCCGGTACCTCTCATGGAAGGTTGGAGAACTTTCTGGAAACTGGAGGGCGGAGGCCAGGATGGTTGAGCTGCCTACTTAGGGGAGCTCGGCCAATCCCCAGGTACTGGGCCTGGCATGGCGGCTGAGCCAGCCCTTAAATATGGATGATTCATGCTGGCTGGCAGTCGGGTGGAAGATGGAATGCTGAGGAGACTATCGGTTGCCCTTGAGGAGAAGCCCTGCCGGTGGGGGCTCTGCCTCAGGCTGGCCTGGGAGGATCCTGACAGCATCAGGGTCTGAAAGGAATCTTGCCTGGGAAGCAGAAGGAGCAAAGAGGACAGTGTGAGTACCTCAGCATGAACAGGAACTTCCATGGGGAAAGACTATTTGGAAAACAGCGTTGAGCCTAACTCTTTCCTCTACCATGCCCTGGGAGATCTACAGAAATAGCCAGGTGGGCTAATGAAGAAGCAGCCAGGTGGGCTGGTAGTTCCTGCAGTCAGTAGAACTGGGATCAGTGTCTACATTGGAGTTGGAGCCACTCCTGTATGCAGCCTACAACATTTGTGCTACTTTCAAAAGGAACGGAAAGTTCCTGGTCCTTAAGACCCCTTTCACACTCAGGCAGTTTTCAGGCGTTTTGGCGCTAAAAATAGCACCTGAAAAGCGCCTGAAAACTGCCTCCCATTCATTTTAATGGGTGCTTTCACACTGGGGCGTAGAAAAAGTCCTGCAAGCAGCATCTTTGGGGCATGTTTGGAGCGCTGTAAAAAGCACTCCAAAAACGCCCTTGCCCATTGAAATGCCTTAAAAGCCTTAAAAGCGCTTCGTAAAGTGCTGCAAAACAAGTCATTTTTGGGGTTTTTTAAGGTCAAGTTGTCACGTGACCTTAAAAACAGTGACCCGCTAGAGCCCGAAAAGCAGCGCAAAAGAGGCGCTAAAACACTGCTAGGTCACCGCAAAAACGGCCGGCACATTAGCGGCTGTTTTAGCAGTGCTTCAGTGTGAAAGGGGTATTAGGGGCTTTTGCTTTTCTATCAGAGACTGTCAGCAGTTGGGAGTGAGATCAATCGGAGTTGTACATAGAGAAGAAGAAGACACAAATCAGAGTTGTACATAGGGAGGAAGTTGTCCCTGGTTTTGTTGCTATCAAGTTGGGCATCCCATAATTCCCGTTCCCCATCCATGTTATTACCCTAATAGAACATAAAAACCAAGCTCAAAGACTGTTCCTTGTGTCTGGAGAAAGTGTGGAGAATACTCATTGCCAGGGGCAGACTGACAACTCATGGGGCCCCCGGGCAATAGGAGATTATGGGGCCCCCAGGCAATCAGAGATTATGGGGCCACATAGTATACACACACACAGTATACACATACATGTACACACAGTATACACAGACATGTTTCTGTTGGCTGTCCCTGGTCCATACTGTCTATTGGCTGTCCCTGGTCCATACTGTCTATTGGCTGTCCCTGGTCCATACTGTCCCTGGTTTTACTGAGGCTGGCAACTCTGATGGGGCCCCCTAGTGGCCCAGGGCCCTCGGGCAGTGCCCGAGTAGCTCAATGGTCAGTCCGCCCCTGCTTGTTGCCTGGGTGTGCAGGAGTGGGGAACCCAATATCCAGCTGCTCCTTTGTGGTTGAAAGCCCCGCTCCCCCTTCCTTAGTTTAGAATCAGAATACTTTATTAACCGCTTGCTGAAAATATACAGTACATATATGTGGCAGCAAGGCGGCTGCCCAGAATCCCGTACCTAGTACGTGATCCGCGTGCTGGGGTAGGCAGAGCCCCCACGTGCCCCCACCGCCCCGGCTGTGCTGCGTTTGGCTGCAGCATGAACCAATCCGCTGCTGACTGGTCACCGGAACCCGACGATCAGTTTCAGACATTACCGAAGAGAGCCCTATGTAAGTAAACAAACACAGGGCTCTCTTCTGAGAGCAGCAATGCTAAGTAAAAAAAAACAGCACATTGCTTAGTAAAAACGGTACACAGCACACACAGTAACACATGTTGGCCACATTGCTGAGCGCCGCCATTACTAGTAAAAAAAATTTAAATAGGGGTTAAAACCTTTCCGAAAGGTCAAGTGGTTAATTATGAAATCTTGGCACCAGAGAATTTATTCTATTTAAAGTGGAAGTTCGGGCGAAACCTAATCTAAATCTAATCCTAAATCTGTTTCCACCCCCAATTCCAACTCCTATTCTAATTCCCCCCTAGATTAAAGATGTTCATAGATACCTATTTGCAGGATGTTTAGCGCAAACTTCCACGTTAAGGAACAGATCTGAACAGGAAGGTGATGGACGGTCTTCAGTTGTTACCCTGCAAATTCAATCCTGAACTTGTTCCAGAGATCTGCTTTTCCATTGCTGACTTGGCCTGCCCCTGGACTTGTCTCTGTTCTGCCTTCCTGCTATTTACTGCTATTTACACCCCAAACTCGCTCATCCATGTCTTTATGGACCTTGCTTTGTGCACTGGTGGGCAGTCATGTTGGAACGGGAAGGGGCCATCCCCAAACTGTTCCCACAAAGTTGGGAGCATGAAGATGTCCAAAATGTCTTGGTATGCTGACCCCTTAAGAGTTCCCTTCACTGGAACTAAGGGGCCAAGCCCAACCCCTGAAAAACAACCCCACACCATAATCCCCCCTCCACCAAATGATTTGGACCAGTGCACAAAGCAAGGTCCATAAAGACATGGATGAGAGAGTTTGGGATGGAGGAACTTGACTGGCCTTCACAGTCCTGACCTCAACCCGATAGAACACCTTTGGGATGAATTAGAGCGGAGACTGCGAGCCAGGCCTTCTCATCCAACATCAGTGCCTGACCTCACAAATGTGCTTCTGGAAGAATGGTCAAACATTCCCATAGACACACTCCTAAACCTTCTAGACATCCTTCTAAGAGGAGTTGAAGCTGTTATAGCTGCAAAGGGTGGGCCAACTCAATATTGAACCCCCCAATATTGACTAAAGCCCCATACATACTATTAGATTTTCTGTAGATTTTTACCTTCGGATTTACCAAAACCATATAATATGAGGTCAAAGCTTAATGGGCCGTACACATGATCGGATTTTTCAACGGCAAATGTTCGATGTGAGCTTGTTGTTTGGAAATTCCGACCGTGTGTAGGCTCCATCGGACATTTGCTGTTGGAATTTCCGACAACAACTGTTTGTGAGCAGGTTCTCAAATTTTACGACAACAATTCTTGTTGTCGGAAATTCCGATCGTGTGTAGACAATTCCAACGCACAAAAGTCCATGTATGCTCGGAATCAAGCAGAAGAGCCGCACTGGCTATTGAACTTCATTTTTCTCATCGTACGTGTTGTACATCACCGCGTTCTTGCCGATCGGAATTTCCGACAACATTTGTGTGACCGTGTGTATGCAGGACAAGTTTGAGCCGACATCCGTCAGAAAAAAATCCACGGTTTAGTTCTCGGAATGTCCGATCGTGTGTACATAGGAGTGTGCATGTCAATACTTTTGGTAATATAGTGTGTATATGTGTGTGTGTGTGTGTGTGTGTGTGTGTGTGTGTGTGTGTGTGTGTGTGTATATGTATATAATTTTTTTTATGCATTATGTTATATTTTATAAAGCCAATTAATTAAGAGCCCCCCTGTGCTAGCTTTGGTTTCATGTATTTAATAATGGTACGGTGTTATGAGCTAGAAATCCCCTTTGAATATTTTCTTCGGTGAGATGCTATAGATGATGAATTTTCCATCTTAGTGGATTTTATTGCCTCCCGGGCGTCTCTCTGTGTATTATTGTGTCATGAAATTGCACCCCTGATGTTCCCTGCAGGTAAAGTTAGTTTTACTGCGCCCGTCGCCTCTTGCGGTCTGGTGGGCCTACGCTCGCATTCAGGACAGTTAATTAAAAAAGCAGCAAGTGAACCCAACTAATTAATTTGTAGTAATCTCAGAACGGCGATCTCCGGGAGGTAAAGTGAGGGAAGCCAGAATCGGCGTGGTACTCTGTAGTCGAGGCCTCAAGAAGAATGATTAATAGAGATAATTAGTTCACCACCAGGAAAGCAGAATTGTTGGTTTTCTCAACATCATAAGGTGGCTGGAATTCTGTAGAGGAGGTTCTCCCCCTAAGCAAACGAAATGTAAACTCTGTACCGGATTTGCTGATTTCCAGCGATATCCCCCATAGGACCGTTCTACCATGGCATCCCCATGAGACCTCTTTGTGACCACATGGTTTCATATATAACATCAAACATCATCTCCATGTTATGGGTTATGCATCATAACGCAAAAAAAGTGATAGGACTGTGAAACAAAGTAGACTTCAAATTTTTGGGACTTGGACCTGTGTAGCCTTTCTATAGCTCTATAAACATCTGTGCATTTCGTTGGCTCACCTGACCGGTTTAATTACTGTATTTATTGGCGTATAACACTCACTTTTTCACCGTGCAAAGAGCGTGTGCGTGTTATACGAAGATAATTTAATTTTAGCTGCCTCTGAGGGGACAGGGAGGGGGGTGGGATGAGCGCCGTCAGATTACATAAAGTGAGAATCTTCTGTTTACTTGGCGGCCTCTGTAATAAGAAGTCCCGTCTCCCGGGCCACCATTGGACCACTGTTCTATCATAGGAGATTCTCACTGTATGTAAATTGGTTGGCGCTCGTCCCGCCCCCCTCCCTGTCCCCTCTAGGCTGCAGATGGGCATCGATCAGGCTGCACTGATGGCAATGGTGAGGCTGCTGCATTGAAGGTAATGGCGAGGCTGCTGCATTGATGGAAATGTTGAGGCTGCTGCATTGATGGCAATGGTGAGGCTGCTGCATTGATGGAAATGTTGAGGCTGCTGCATTGATGGCAATGGTGAGGCTGCTGCATTGATGGAAATGATGAGGCTGCTGCATTGATGGCAATGGTGAGGCTGCTGCATTGAAGGTAATGGTGAGGCTGCTGCATTGATGGAAATGATGAGGCTGCTGCATTGATGGCAATGGTGAGGCTGCTGCATTGATGGAAATGTTGAGGCTGCTGCATTGATGGAAATGTTGAGGCTGCTGCATTGATGGCAATGGTGAGGCTGCTGCATTGATGGCAATGATGAGGCTGCTGCATTGATGGCAATGGTGAGGCTGCTGCATTGATGGCAATGGTGAGGCTGCTGCATTGATGGCAATGGTGAGGCTGCTGCATTGATGGCAATGGTGAGGCTGCTGCATTGATGGCACTTGAGAGGCTGCAGATGGACACTGACCCTTATTTTGCTTCAAAGTTCCTTATTTAAAATTTAAGTTTTTTTCCTGAAACTTCCCTCTTAAAATGAATGTGCGTGTTATACGCTTGTGCGTGTTATACGCCGAAAAATATGGTAGATCAGTGGTTCTCAACCCCTCTAGTGCTGTGACCCCTTGATAAAATTTCCCAATTTGTGGGAACCCCTAACAGTAAAATTATTTTCGTAGCGTGGGTTTTCAGCACCCAAGGCAAGACAAGTAATTTGTGCCCCTAACCACACGGACATTTAGCGCTCCCTGAGTCCCTTCCACTCATACAGTATTAAAACCCCTTATAGTACATTTTAGGATATACAACTCTTTTTTTTTTCTCTGTTCTCCTTTCTTTCCCTTTTATCTCTCTCTATCCTAATTTCTTGTTTTTTTTTCCCATCCCTCTCTCTAGTTGTCTTTCTTGTTCTTTCTCTTATTCTTTCTCTCCCTTTTTCTTTGTTCCTCCCCCTCTTTTCCTCTCCCTTCCCTTACTCCTTGGTGGGGGTGGGGGGAATGGGATGAGTGGCAGTGCTGGGGGGGGGAGTTCTGATCATCCAACTTAGGTGCTCTTGATCAGGGTCATCTGCTGATCTGAGAACTGCAGTGGGGACTTTTAATGGCAACTATAATCCCAGGTAGTGTTACGCACTGTCTCCGACTTTGTGGTGTCTCGTTGCAGTGACGCCTATGCCGAAACCAGGAGATACGGTCTCCTTCAGCCCCTCCCACTTCACAGTCTCTCCCCCTCAGCCATGCTGTGAACTAAATGGGCGGCTGCGAAGAGGTTGAGTGGGTGGCCGTGGACAGCCCAGCTGGGCGGCAGCAAAAAGGCTGGGAGAGTGGTGCGGGCTTTAGGAACAGCCCAGGATTCGGTGACCCCTGGAAAAGCATCATTCGACCCCCAGGTTGAGAACCACTGAATTAGAGGTTAAAGAAACTTTTAACTCTTTTCAGAAAACTGAACAAGGTTGCAAACTAGGGCTCATTTATATGGGCAGGAAAAAACGATGTGCTTACAACAGATAGCTTATACACACAACCATTCATTTGAATGGAAGAAGGTCTGTACACATCTAGGTGCTGTAACCATCAAAACACGTCTAAACGCATCTAAACACAAGTACTTTGGGTGAATACTTTACGCAGGATCTTCTGCTAGCTCTGCCAGCAAGAACCTACGTTCCCTGCAGAAAATACGCATTTATCTGCCTGTATGAATGAGGTCTTTCCTGTTACTTGTCATTCCTGCTCTCCTGTCATCGAGAGCCCTACCAGTCACTTTGAACAGTTAAAGACCCGTAAGCTATCTTATTAATATT
The DNA here is from genome assembly GCF_042186555.1 of Aquarana catesbeiana. Classification (NCBI taxonomy): domain Eukaryota; kingdom Metazoa; phylum Chordata; class Amphibia; order Anura; family Ranidae; genus Aquarana; species Aquarana catesbeiana. Next base: position 26,960,236 of record NC_133336.1, on the reverse strand, counting down.
GCTATCTCAGAGCATTGATGTTGATTTAACCACTTCAATACCAGGCACTTTCACCCCATTCCTGCCCAGGTAAATCTTTGCAGCTTTCAGTGCGGTCATGCAACACTGTACCCATAAGAAAGTTTTATCTTTTTTTTTTTTTAAACAGATAGAGCTTTCTTATGATCGTATTTTGATCACCACTGGGGTTTTTTTTACTAAACAAACTAAAAAAGACAGAAGATTTGGAAAAAAAAAAAACAACAACCTTTCTTCGTTTCTCCAGATCTCAACCCCATAGAAAACCTTTGGAGGGAGTTGAAAGTCTGTGTTGCCCAGCGACAGCCCCAAAACATCACTGCTCTGGAGGAGATCTGCATGGAGGAATGGGCCAACATACCAGCCACAGTGTGTGACAACCTTGTGACGACTTAGACCCCTTTCACACTGGGGCGGTTTGCAGGCGTTATTGCGCTAAAAATACCGCCTGCAAACCGCCCCTAAACAGCCTCCGCTGTTTGTTCAGTGTGAAAGCCCCGAGGGCTTTCACACTGAAGCGGTGCGCAGGCAGGACGGTGAAAAAAGTCCTGCAACCCGCTTTTTTGGAGCGGTGAAGGAGCGGTGTACTCACCGCTCCTTCACCGCTCCTGCCCATTGAAATCAATGGGACAGCGCGGCTATACCGCGGCAATACCGCGGCTATAGCCGGGCTGTACGAGGGATTTTAACCCTTTTTCGGCCGCCAGCGGGGGTTAAAACCGCACCGCTAGCGGCTGAATACAGCTGCAAGAACGACGGTACAGCAGCACTAAAAATAGCGCTGTTGTACCGCCGACGCCCCCACCGCCCCAGTGTGAAAGGGGCCTTACAGAAAACGTTTGACCTCTGTCATTGCCAACAAAGGATATATAACAAAGTATTGAGATGAACTTTTGATATTGAGAAAATTAAACTTATTTTCCACCATAATTTGCAAATAAATTCTTTCAGAAATCAGACAATGTGATTGCCTGGATTTGTTTCCACATTTTGTCTCTCATAGTTGAGGTATACCTATGATAATTACAGGCCTCTCTCATCTTAAGTGGGAGAACTTGCACAATTGGTGGCTGACTAAATACTTTTTTGCCCCACTGTAAGTAATTTTTCTTCTTCACTGGTGGGCACTAATAAGGCAGTATGGATGGACACTGATCAGGCGGCATTAATATGCTGCACTGATGATGCAGCACTGAAGGGGACTGATGTGGCTGCACTGATGAGACAGCACTGATGGGTACTAATAAGCTGCACTGATGAGGCTGCACTGATAAACACTGATGAGGCTGCACTGATGGGCACTGATAAGCTGCACTGATGGACACCGATAAGTCAGCACTGATGGGCACTGATAAGCTGCACTGATGATGCTGCACTGATGAGCACTGATGAGGCTGCACTGACAAGGCAGTACTTATGGACACTGATAAGGCAGCACTGATGGGCAATGATGAGGCTGCACTGATAAGGCAGCACTAATAAGCTGCACTGATTGGCACTGATGAGGCTGCACTGATAAGGCAGCACTGATGGGCACTGATAAGCTGCACTGATAGGTGGCACTGGCAGTGACTGATAGGCAGCACTGATATGCTGCCCTGATGGGCACTGATGATCAATGTAAATGTCCCCTGTAACTGGAAAGCCAATTATCGGCTTTCCTTAACTCAGACACTCACATCGCTGAGGAGAGGAAATGTCGATAACCGTTATTTGTTTACATGTGATTAGCTGTGATTGGACACACCTGATCACATGGTAAAGAGCCTACATCTTTCACTCTTTACCCTGATTGGTGGTGCGCTGTGTCCACCACCGATCACCACACTGCACGCTCAGTGCGATTTGAAGGACGTTATATGACATACTGTATGTGATGCAGCGCAAAGGTGCCGCAATGTAGCAGTAAAACTGCTACAGGGCGAACCTTAAGCAGTTAAATGAAGCCGCACTGATGTCAGCAAGCCGCATATGAGATCGCACTAATCCATCAAATCTGCACTGGTGTGAACCAGGACTTAGAAGACGGACACACTACTCTCCCTCTTCTTCTTAGTTATACAGTATGTCAGTTCTGGGTTTTCTTTATTCTGTAAGGAAGCCCAGAATCGTTTACAAAAGCAGTCAATGTGTCCAGCACTAAATGCTTATTTGCAAAATTAGGATCCTATGTAAAGTATATAAGACATCAGATTATAGCATAGGCATTAAAAAAAAAAAAATACTGTATATAATACAATGTATCAAAACGCAAACTTTCCCTTTTTTTATATAAATAAACTTATTGCAAATATTTGTTTGTTGGCAAAAGAAAAAAGCATCCTGGGAACCGGCCGCACTTTCTGTAGCTGCGACGGGCAGTGGCGGAGTTGTGGGGTCAGGGGCCGCCGAGTGTGGCTCGCCTAGTAATCAGATTGTAGCCGGGGAACGTCATGCCGCCACTCAGGGGAAACGTCTGTGATATACAGAAATGAGGATCGATGACTTGTGTTCAAGGCCAGAGAGGAGGGAATGACTGCTCACCATCCCCCCCCCAACTTTCCCTTAAATAACCCCTCCACCCCAAAGAAGTATGAAGTCCGCTTGCGAAGAGAAGGTCAGGATGTGTTCTGTCTGGAACGTCGGCTGAGATCCCCAGGGGGGTTGGGGAGTAAAATCCCATGAAATTTCACCGCCGACACATTGCTGGAACCTGATTAAAGAGTTAAAGACCTCTGGTAATGGTCATGTAGTTTCGGAGGGAGAACGGCTGCTCATGTGAAGAACCCAACAGTTTATTAATTATTGCTGTGGAAACCTTTTTATTAAATTGTTGTTTTTTACTGAGGGATTTCTATCTGGTTTTAGCTTGTTTACTGGAGTAAAAACCCAATTGAAGTCAGATATAGATATTCAGTCCGATAGACATTGTACTAACAGCTTCCATTTTAACATCCATTGTCCTATTACGGGAGGCATACAAGGAATCTATATAGGTCCAGTCCAATAGGCACCAGGTTTGGACCAGTAATCAGCTCTAATGCCCCGTACACATGATCGTTTTTTCCATCAATAAACTCTGACGGTTTTTCCGATGGAGTTCCGACGGAGTTCCGCTGAAACGGACTTGCCTAAACACGATCACACCAAAGTCCGATCGTTTAGAACGCGATGACGTATGACGGGACTAGAAAAAGGAAGTTCAATAGCCAGTAGCCAATAGCTGCCCTTGCGTCGTTTTTGGTCCGTCGGAATAGCATACAGGCGAACGGTTTTCCCGATAGGAATTGATTTCCGTCGGAAAGATTTGAAACATGTTCTATTTCTAGGTCCGTCAAAATTTTCGAAAGAAAAAGTCCGATGAAGCCCACACAAGATCCTAATATCTGATGGAATTATTCAGTCGGACCTTTTCTGCTGGAAAGTCCGGTTATGTGTACGCGGCATAAGTAACAGACCTGGTTGGATGCGCCCCCTCTCTGTCCAAACACCCCCCACCCCCCTACACTCCCTCTGTTTATCTTCAGTAGAAGTCTCTAAAGGACCTTCTGGTGAGGGGTGTGGCTGTTACTGAACTCTGCCAGCACATAGCACCGAAGAGAGTGGACAGGAGGCAGTATTTTTACTGATAGAAAAGGGTATTCTAAAATGTTTTTTAACACAGGTAAGTCACAAATCATACCATAGGAGAGACAGGGCTGGACAGAGACAGCAAGGTGTGAGGCTTCATTTAGGATTTAATATCAAAGGGGTTATTAGCAAAATCAATGTGTGGCCCTTGTAGGGTCAATAAAAAAACTGGAAAAAAGTCTGGTGAAGTGTAAAGTGTGTGGTAAGGGGAGGAGCGGAGGGTGTGGGGTGTGGTGAGGTGAGGAGTTGAGGGTATTGTAAGGTAGGGAGTGGAGAGTGTGATAAGGGAAAGGATAGAGGGTGTAGAAAGGGGAGGAGTGGAGGGTGTAGTAAGGGGAGGAGTGGATGGTAAAAAAGGGAGTGGAGGGTGTGGTAAAGGAAGTGTAGGATGTTGTAAGAGAGGGAGTAAATGGTGTGATTAGGGGAAGGATTGAGTGTGTTGTAAGGGAAGGAGTGTGTGTGTGTGTGGGGGGGGGCTGGGGGATTAATTGGAGTTAGGTAAAGGAAGAAAAGAAGGGTGTAACAAGGTAAGGAGTGGAGGGTGTAGTAAGGGGAGGAGTGGAGAGTGTAGTAGAGGGGGGGTGTGGAGGGTGTAATAAGTGGGGGAATGTAAGGGGAGGAGTGGAGGGTGTGGCAAGGGAAGGAGTGGAGGGTAAGAGGAGGAGTGGAGGGTGTGGTGGGGGGGGTGGAGGGTGTGGTAAGTGGAGGAATGGAGGATGTAGTAAGGGGGAGTGGAGGGCAAGGGGAGGAGTGGAGGGTGTGGCAAGGGGAGGAGTGGAGGGTGTAGTAAGGGGAGGAGTGGAGTGTGTCGTAAGGGGAGGAGTGGAGGGTGTAGTAAGGGGAGGAGTGGAGTGTGTCGTAAGGGGAGGAGTGGAGGGCATTGTATAGAGAAGGGTTGAGAAGTGAAGGTGGTAGAATTGTCCCCAAAATGAAGTGGAGGCGTGAGGTAGATAAAATGTTTCTCAGTAACCTCGGCCTGACCCATGGCTCTGGTGAGGGATTCTGAAATATGAGGAGAACTCCATCTCAAAATGTAGAACTATAGGCATTGGCCACAATTATATTTACATGATCATAGAAGACTCCTTAAGGGTGGGATGATATGGTGCCAGCCATCAATGCTGAAATGTAGACTAAGAGAACCAAAGTCTATAATCATATAAATTACTGGTGTAGCACCCTCTAGTGTGTGTTTATTGGTAGTTTAGGTTTGTTAGTTTAGGAAAATTTTGTTTAGCTCAGGGCTAAGCCTGAGCTGTGAATCTGGGTCAGGGTTCAGTGAGTCAGGCTGGATGACTCATCCTAACAACTCCTCTGGTGCCTCCCCCTGGTCTAGAAGGTTGTAGAAACTTATAGAGCTGGTGGGTGAAGGTTAGGAGGGGCTGTTTGGAATATTTATGAGGTCCTCAGCCAATCCTCAGTAAAGGGCTGACAGGGGGCAAAGCTTACCTCATAAATAGGCATGTGCCATGCCAGCAGGGGGGGTTGGGTGAAAGATAAAGATGGAGTGCTGAGGAGGCTGTTGGTGGCCCTCAAGGGTGCCCCCTAGTCTGGGGGGGGGGTGACCTTGGGCAGGGGCTCAGGTGCTGGAAGGATCCTGCCACAACTCACAGAGGAAGCCCTTCCTGGAGGCACGGGAGCAAGGTCAGCACTACTGGAGACTTACAAGGGGGAGACTGCCACATGTCGTTAGTTCTCCCTGAAGACAGTGGTGTGCTAAGTCTTCGTCCTTCCCTGGGAGATCCCCCTAGAGTCAGTCGGGTGGGCTGGTGGGTGTCAGTCTGGAGCACTGTAGTGGAGAAGTTAGCCTGGAGGGCAGCCAGGTGGGTTTGCACTGCTTGAAGAGGTGGTTCTGGGATCAGTAGCCACAGGAGGAAAAGTACAGGCTGTTTCGCTGTATTTTTGGTACACCACAAGGGGCCTCGGGTCCCTGCCTGTATTTGGTCATCACTCAAACATCTGACTGAGAGTTTGTCAGATAGCAAGTGTGTGCTAGAGGAAAAAGTTGTGTCTCTGAAATTGTTACTAAAGTTTTGCTAAAGTCAAGTGGGCATCCCTATCTAATTTATTGACCCTCAATAAATAACAAAAAACAAAGTTGCGGACTGTTCTCTGTCTCTGGAATGCCTGTGAAAGTCCAGTGTGCCTGGTTGTGCATGGTGGGGGATCCCAGTTCATCTGCGGCTCCTAAGGGGATACGCTAAACTGGATACCAAGAATTTAAAGCGGAGTTCCACCCAAAAATGGAACTTCCGCTGTCCGGATTCCTCCCCCCCTCCGGTGTCATATTTGGCACCTTTCAGGGGGGAGGGGGGAGCAGATACCTGTCTAATACAGCAATCTGGGATCTGGGTTGTCTTCTGGGAGACACACAGGCCCCAGAAGACAGCAGGGACCACTCAGAACGCGCAGCGCAACATGCGCAGTAGGGAACCAGGCTGTGAAGCTGCAAGGCTTCACTTCCTGATTCCCTTACTGAAGATCCCAGCGCCTCCACCCTGAGCCATGGGACAGGTCGGCTTCAGTTAAGGACATCGCAGGTGCCCTGGACAGGTAAGTGTCCTTATTTTAAAACTCAACAGCTGCATTATTTGTAGCAGCTGACTTAAATTTTTTTTTTTCAGGCGGAACTCCGCTTTAATGGAAGAAAAACAGCAAGTTACTTATGTACTGTGACTATATATGCATTATACCTGTCTATGCAGCAGGTGACGCTGTAGGGTTATAGTGAAATGTGCATGTAAATCTATTGTATAATGCAATAAGAGGAAGTGCTTTTCCTAGGGTTCAGTTGTGTTCCTGTTTCCATGGTGATAAGACATGTTCTGCTATCCTCCATGCAAGTAAAGTTGTTTCATGTATTCAAGAAGCTTGTGGCGCATAATATTGATACTCAACCAACAGCATTAAATATACTTTTTTCTGCTCATATTTTCAGGTATATTCATTCAAGGATTGAGTCAGATTTCCACCAGTAATCTGTATGCTGAAATCACGGAAATTTCATAATGAACTGTCCCATTGCTGTTCATATCTCCCACATGGAGGACAGTTATGGGGGTTTATAGATTCAACATTAGGTATGAGCGGTGAGTCGAACATAAGTTCGACTCATACATTGGGTGTTCGCCCATTCGTCGAACAGCAAATTTTATGGGGCGTTCGTGGCGAATTCTAGCACCCCATATTGCACTGCTAGACTGCAGTGCATTGCTGTATGATTGGCCAAAGCATATACCTGAACTGCATGCTTTGGCCAAGCACAGCACGCTCCTCAGCGAGAGCCATAATTGGCCAAAGGCAAGGTGCCTTTGGCCAATCGTGGCTCAGGGGGACTAAGTCCACGCCCCACACTATATAAGGCTGCTTACACAGCGCCATATAGTGTGTTATCGTGGACGGAGATAGAAAGATTGAGCTAGATTAGGCAGGCAAGTCAGTTAGTGGCTGTGTATTTGATGGCATGGGTTCCCCCGTCCATACCAAGCCCTTTGGCCCTTTTTTTGGCCCTTTTTAAAAATATTGGCGTGGAGTTCACCTTAATATCCATACCAGACCTGAAAGGGCCTGGTATGGGCTGGGGGGGGGACCCACTCTGTTTTTTTAAATGATTTTTTATGTATATTGCCGGGATCTGGCAATGCATTACAGCCGTGAGCAATTTTAAATGACATTTTTTCGTTTAGAAATGTAATTTCTAAACATGGGAAAAATGTGCTACTTTACAGGCAGACTAAAGGGACCCCCCCCCCGGCACAATATTTAAAAGTATATTTCATTTTTATTGTTTCACTTTGAGCATTCTTAAAATCACTGCTCCTGAAAAAAACGGCCGTTTTTAAAAACGTATTTTTGCATCGATCCATGTCCCCTGGGGCAGGACCCGGGTCCCCAAACACTTTTTATGGCAATAACTTGCATATAAGCCTTTAAAATTAGCACTTTTGATTTTCAGGTTCGTGTCCCGTAGTCTTTAACGGTGTTTGCACAAATTTTTTGTCTGTTCGCAAGTTTGAACCGATGCGAACTGAATCGGGGGGGGGGGTGTTTGGCTCATCCCTATTCAACATCAGTCCTGATGATTAATAAGGAATAGTTGTAAAATAGAAGTAGTAGGATACAGAGAAGAGGAGAGTTTTCATTACAATAAGTAAAATAATAGAGAAAAGAACTCAGATTGTTAATATCTTTCTAGCTGGATGTGTCAGATCTGGAACCAATACGCTGCAACATGGCAACCCGAAACTGCCCCAACCGCAGTGCATTAATCAGAGACATTGTTCCTCATTAGCGCTCTGATCTCCCACCGTTCAGATAATTAGAGTGTCACAGTGTGTGTGGGTGGCGAGGAGGAGAGTTATTGTATTGCTGTTTGCAGACTGGCACTGCGAGACGATGGAGAAAGTTACAGAGGACCCCTTATATCACCCCACAAGCTCTGGAGGCCACAAATCTCCTGAGGAACTATACTACACAGTTTGGAGGTTCAATAAAAATTCACAATTTAAAGGCACTGCTACCACGTTTGTGAAATTCAATGTTTATTGAACATGCCCCATAGTGAATACCTAACGCGTAACACAATCACTAAAATTGCATATCATTTTAACGTAAAGTAAATTTTTAATACGTTTTCCAATCTTTTTTACATTTGCAGCTTTCGTTGTATTAATCCCTAGTGATCCTGCAAGGAAACCCCTTGTTCAGACAGTTCCTATAAGAGGAAAACGCTCTGCTCTGTCTCCCAGTTGTGACCCTGCGTTGTCACCCTGTCTCCAATGGAGCCTACAAGCGGCCATTTAAACACATATTAGGCAGACATGGTCCGCTGTTGTTACCATCATCAGGAAACCCACCTTGATAATTGCCATGAAGCCATTGCTGAAGTTGATGTGGATAGGAAGAGTATGAAAATAGGCAGTGGGAGATCAGCAGCACCAAGTCTCTTATTATGTTTACCATAATATTTAGTGATTGGTGCATTTGCTAGATGCACCCACAGCCAGGGGCGTATCTACCGCAAGGCAAATAAGGCGTTTGCCTTGGGTGGCATTTTTCAAGGGGGCAGCGCCACCCCCCCAGGCGACTGTGCTATAGTCTGATAGCTACAGCGTGGTCGTCCAGTTCTGGGAGGATCCTTTGACACAGCTGATCACCAATCGGGGTCAAGAGCCAATCACAGTGATTAGACACAGCTAACCACACTGTAAACACACTTGCCGGTTATCGGTATTCCTTTCCTCACGCTGTCACAGCATGAGGAGAGAGCCTGCAACCAGCCAGTGTGAAAGGGCACCGATCATCAGTGTCCTGATGATCAGTGCAGCCCCAACAGCTCCCATCAGTGCTGATCAGTGCCCATCAGTGCAACTTCATTAGAGCCCATCAGTACTGCCTCATTCTCTGCCCTGCTGACCCTGTCCTGTGTCCCGCTGACTGCATCCTCTGCCCCATTGACCACATACACTATATTACCAAAAGTATTGGGACACCTGCCTTTACACGCCCATGAACTTTAATGTCATCCCAGTCTCTGTAGGGTACAATATTGAGTTGGCCCACCCTTTGCAGCTATAACAGCTTCAACTCTTCTGGGAAGGCCGTCCACAAGGTTTAGGAGTGTGTCTATGGGAATGTTTGACCATTCTTCCAGAAGTGCATTTGTGAGGTCAGGCACTGATGTTGAACGAGAAGACCTGGCTATATACAGTATATTTAAATTACAAAACCCACCACTGTATTAAACCCCTTAAGAAGACTCATACTACTTGAGAGTTGAAACCTGTTGGGGCTTATTCTTACAATGTGCAGAAGATATGTACTTTGTTGTATCTCATGTTGACCAAAAAGCAAAACTACATCTGTTATGCTGTAATATGATGACCAGATTTTGTTTGCATTGTTTTTAGAATATATGTACCAAAACAATTTGTATGCTTTTAGAATAATCCTTGTTGTGCTTTAACTTTGGTGCCCAAAAAAGTCCTATTCCAGATTCTAAACTTGGTAAGCCATTGAGAACCCATGTAGAAAAATTCTCCATTTCACCAATGAATATCAACAGAAAACTTCAGTTCTTAAAATAATCCTTTTGTTTTTTATGTAATGGTGTTGCAGCACCTAGGTAACAGGGGGGGGCTGAACCTCTCCTAAGTGGGAAAGGGTACCATTTACTGCTCTGATGTTCTTAATTGCTTAGTGCCTCCACTTAGATGGGCTCCTTCCCATGAATATTTTGTCCCAAGAGTCTATCACTTACTGTACAGTCTCTTGCCTCCCTAATGGAATTCAGGTCCAGACTTGAATGCACTTTTACCAGTTATACCAATTTGGTAGTGTGAACTAGGAAGTGTGGAGGCGGAATCTGGAGGGTCTAGTGTTTCACTGTTCCAGTGAGGACCCTACCATAGGGTATATACATTAGGTCTTCAAACTGCGGCCCTCCAGGTGTTCAGGAACTACAATTCCCATCATGTCTAGTCATGTCTGTGAATGTCAGAGTTTTACACTGCCTCATGGGATGTGTAGTTCTGCAACAGCTGGAGGGCCATAGTTTGAGGATCCCTGCATTAGGCAATATACATTATATTGCCAAATGTATTAGGACCCCCCCCCCCCCCCCAAATCATTGGATTCAGGTGTTCCAATCACCTTTGTGGCTACATGTATATAAAATCAAGCACCTAGGCTTGGTCGCTCTCAGGAGCTCAGTGGATTCAAGCCTGGTACCGTGATAGGTTTCCATCTGTGCAATAAGTCCATCCGTGAAATTTCCTTGCTACTAAATATTCCATGGTCAACTGTTAGTGGTACTAACAAATTGGAAGGAACTGGGAACAACAGCAACTCATCCACAAAATGGTAGGCCATGTAAAATGACAGAGCGGGGTCAGCGCATGCAGAAGTCGCCAACTGTCTGCAGATTCAATAGCTACAGACCTCCAAACTTTGTGTGGCCCTCAGATTAGCACAACAACAGTTCGGAGAGAGCTTCATGTAATGCGTTTCCATGGGTGAGCAGCTGCATCCAAGCCTTACATCACCAAGTGCAATGCAAAGTGTCGGATACAGTGGTGTAAAGCACGCCGTCACTGAACTGTAGAGCAGTGGAGATGTGTTATCTGGAGTGACGAATTATACTTCTCTGTCTGGCAATCCAATGGATGTGTCTGGGTTTGACGGTTGCCAGGAGAACGGTACTTGCCTGACTGTTTTGTGCTAGGTGTAAAGTTTGGTGGAGGGGGGGGGGGATTTGGTGTGGGGTTGTTTTTCAGGTGTTGGGCTTGGCTCCTTAGTTCCAGTGAACGGAACTCCTAAGGCATCAGCATACCAAGACATTTTGGACAATTTCATGCTCCCAACTTTGTGGGAACAGTTTGGGGATGGCCCCTTCCTGTTCCAACATGACTGCACACCACCACAAAGCAATGTCCATAAAGACATGCATGAGTGAGTTTGGGGTGGAGGAACTTGACTGGCCTGCACAAAGTCCTGACCTCAACCCGATAGAACACCTTTGGGATGAATTACAGTGGAGACTGCGAGCCAGGTCTTCTCATCCACATCAGTACCTGACCTCACAAATGCGCTTCTGGAAGAATGGTCAAACATTCCCATAGACACACTCCTAAACCTTGTGGACAGCCTTCCCAGAAGAGTTGAAGCTGTTATAGCTGCAAAGAGTGGGCCAACTCAATATTGAACCCTACGGACTAAGACTGGGATGCCATTAAAGTTCATGTGTGTGTAAAGGCAGGCGTAGCAATACTTTGGGCAATATAGTGTGTATATATATATATATATATATATATATATATATATATATATATATATATATATATATATGGGAATCAATGTGATTGCAAGTTTAGGATTAGGAGAATTATCAGCAAAAATGTTTGGCTATAACAATAGGCAGAAGGTCTTTATAAAGGTAAAAACATTATAAGGTCTTAATGCATGTTTAAAACAATCACTTTCATATATTAATTACATCTGTGTAACAACAAACCATGCAGGAGAATTTTTGCCATCACTTTCAATCTTTTTTTTTTTAATTCAGCCATTGCTTTTGTTTTGCTTTAAATAGAGTGGAGAAGAGTTAACATTTCTATTTGTTTTTTTTTCTAGCTGTTAACCATTGGAGAGATTTTCTGTCACTTCCTATTCCTATGACTTGGGTACAAGAAATGGGGGGAGCAGTGGTCACCGGCACAAGAAGACACAATCAGCAAAAAAAAAAAAAAAAACAATGTCAAAAACTGTAAAGCTGGCCATTGATGAGTAAACAAAGGAAACTTGAACCAAAAAAGTGTAAAAATCAAATTAAAACACAGAGACAGTTTCTGACAATTACTTTGTTAAACAAAAAATAAATGTCCCCCGAAGTAGATCCAACGTCCATCACAATGCCCACAGCTACCGCCGACCCCCCCCCCCAAAAAACTCCAGTCCCGATGAAGGGCACTCCTGCCCCCCCCGCGAGTGCCCCCAAAGCAAGCTGCCTGCGTGCTTGCTCCTGTCTATGGGCCCCACCCCCACTCCATCCTCACTGGCTGTGATTGAAAGCAGCGGAAGCCAATAGCCCCCCGCTTCTGTCTGAACCACTGAGGAGGGAGAGAGCTGAGAAAGCCGCTGCTCTTGTGCACATCGCTGGATCAGGATTGGGCTCAGATAAATACAAGGGGGTGGAGCTTAAAAAAACTGAAACCACATATGACAAACCAACTTAAAATATTTCCAAATACAAATAAAAATCTAAATAAATTAAGGCATGCGGCTAATATAAGTTGAAAAATTATGCAGTGACTGGAAAAATGAACAAAAGGCAAAGCATGAAGATGTTACCTTTTATAAATAGAGCCAATTCCCCACAGGTTAAAACTCAAATTAAAGGTGGCTTTACAAATCCTGATCTAAAGTACAATTATTACTCATGATTAGAGCGACTTTGGTGACGTGTCAGCAGTAGAGCGAGTCCAGACACAGCCATGCTGGGATAGATCCGTCCATTTATCTCACCACTCATATTAGCAAATAAAACGTTAAATAAAATTTCATGGAGCGATTAAAACTTTTATTTGATCTGAAATGGAAGAGAATTTGGAACAGTTACTGAAGCGCGTCCAGACATTTTAATTACATTCATAGAATGTCCAGCATGATATATTAACCCGGTTTGGGTGGATGAGCTGAAAAAAAGGCTGAGAATCTTAATTATTCCTAAAACAACAAAGAGAAAGAGCTGCATAAGAGAACAAAAAGAATATACTGTACAGTGATAATATACTGTGTGTGTGTGTGTGTGTATATATATATATATATATATATATATATATATATAATATATATTATATATATATATATATATATATATATATATATATATATATATATATATTTATTTCACTAGAGGGGGTGACCACATGGAGGAAGGAGGTCCTGATTCCTCTATATAGATCTTTATATCAATAATGGAAACACCAGCAGGAGGAAGGAGGTCCTGATTCCTCTATATAGATCTTTATATCAGTAGAGGGGTCACCAGCAGGAGGAAGGAGGTCCTGATTCCTCTATATAGATCTTGATATCAATAATGGAAACACCAGCAGGAGGAAGGAGGTCCTGATTCCTCTATATAGATCTTTATATCAGTAGAGGGGTCACCAGCAGGAGGAAGGAGGTCCTGATTCCTCTATATAGATCTTTATATCACTAGAGGGGTCACCAGCAGGTGGAAGGAGGTCCTGATTCCTCTCTATAGATCTTTATATCAGTAGAGGGGTCACCAGCAGTAGGAAGGAAGTCCTGATTCCTCTATATAGATCTTTATATCACTAGAGGGGTCACCAGCAGGTGGAAGGAGGTCCTGATTCCTCTATATAGATCTTTATATCAGTAGAGGGGTCACCAGCAGTAGGAAGGAAGTCCTGATTCCGCTATATAGATCTTTATATCACTAGAGGGGTCACCAGCAGTAGGAAGGAAGTCCTGATTCCTCTATATAGATCTTTATATCACTAGAGGGGTCACCAGCAGGAGGAAGGAGGTCCTGATTCCTCTCTATAGATCTTTATATCAGTAGAGGGGTCACCAGCAGGAGGAAGGAGGTCCTGATTCCTCTATATAGATCTTTATATCACTAGAGGGGTCACCAGCAGGAGGAAGGAGGTCCTGATTCCTCTCTATAGATCTTTATATCAGTAGAGGGGTCACCAGCAGGAGGAAGGAGGTCCTGATTCTTCTATATAGATCTTTATATCAATAGAGGGATCACCAGCAGGAAGAAGGAGGTCCTGATTCCTCTATGTAGCAAGTGCCCCGACCCCTAGAGGCCTAATGGTGACCTCCAGAGTCAGGGAGAGCTGACATCCTTCTTTGTAGAGTGGGTTACCAGGCATGGTGGGTGTGATGCAGGAAGAAATGATGAGCGCCAGTCACATTTTGAATCTGAACAAGAGATTTGTTGTCTCTTAACAGAACTGTGGGAGAGCGGGTTAGGGCTAGGACACCCTTGAGTAAATGCAGTGTTAATTGGCAGACTCCAAAACTTCTATAGGTACACAGCTATACAGTGGAAGGCCTCAAGCCAGATAACACTTCTGTATAGGTGAGACCGCTGTCTCCTATGGCAACTAATCTTGCAACAGTCAAGAAAGGTAGTTGTACATAACTCTTACTTATCTCACAGTATCCCACTGTAAATCTTCACTCACTGAGCTCCCAGTCTCTCACTAGACTTCCAGATCCCAGTCGTCACTGGATCCCCTGAGCTCTTCCACAGCTATCCCTCTGTATTATACTCCTCAATTGTCACCCCTGCTATCCTGCTGGGTCCCTGGCTTGACACTTGCTGATATTTTCCCACTTCTTCACTGTCCCCGGCTGGTGAGAAGACAGCTCTGGTACTTGTTCAAGCTTACTCACAGTAGTCTCTGGTAGTAAGATGGACAGTCCCTTAGTGGCGACAGCTTCCCTTCTACCTCCGACCACAACTGGTTCCCCGTTCGGCTGAACCTTCTCAACTTGTTTAGACTCCAATCCTGCAGTCTCAACCCTACGCTGCTTCTCCTGCTCCTGGATAGGCCTCAGGCTTCCGACCTAGCAGCCCAGGGCGAGATAACACACGTCCACCTAGACAGCCATCCAAGTGGCACAGAACCCCGATCACCTGACTCCACCCAAATAAATAGGCTCTCCCAGCAGGCCAAGGGACTAAAAAAACCCCTGCCAGTTTGCTGAGACACCCCATCCATTCATACTCTGACCTTGCTAAGCCCCCTGTCATTCTAATGTGACCAGCCACAGTGTCACCTAGTGACAGAAAAGAAAAGGTGCAGCATTTCCAGAATTAGAGAGGAATCAGTAGATCTAACAATTAACCAGCAAAATTACCACCTGGCAAACTAAATTTGTTAGCAACCCTGCCTAAACACCAGGGTGCTACATCTATATAGATCTTTATATCACTAAAGGGGTCACCAGCAGGAGGAAGGAGGTCCTGTTTCTCTTATATAGATCTTTATATAACTAGAGGTATCACCAGCACCACCTGTGGCCCTGTGTTGTGGGACCATTCCAGAGGCAAGACAGAGAGAGAGAGAGAGAGAGAGAGAGAGAGAGAGAGAGAGGAACTGAGCCACTAAAAAGGCCCTTTTATGTGCCTACATCTGAGGAGAATCTGTGTGCTGAGGGACTAAGCCATAACCAGGATACTATCCAAGCTGAGGACTGGGGCCCCCCCAGGCAACCCAGAGCAATCATACATGTAACCAGAGGGACCACGGCTGTTGTGCTGTTGGGTCTGGTGTGATGGCCTTGCAGCCATGACCTGTTGGCACTAGAGACAGACCCCTAGGAACTGACTCCACAGCTATCTGGTAGCTCTAATGCTGCCTGCAGGCATTATTGTGACTGTTCTCACACGCACCAATGGTACTAGTGGGCCCCAACATTAGCTAGCTGAAAATTCAGGACTAAAGACTGCCTATTACAATTGCCGTACAGAGACCCTTACTTTTTGCTTAATGTCTTCTAGGAGACATTGCACCAGACACTCTAAGCCACTTACAGTTTCCTTATTTACATTGCAGTTAACACCTTTTATTGCTGAATTTGCTAATTCATGCAATGATTCCAGTTTAGTGGTACAGAACCATATTCTAAGTTGCTTTGGCATCTACCATCAGTATGCTTATTTATGCTCATACCATCATTTGCTCTAACCCAGGGGTCTCCAAACTTTCTAAACAAAGGGCAAGTTTACAGTCCTTCAGACTTTAGGGGGAGCAGACTATGGCCAGCAGTAGTGGAAATGTTCCTGGCATTAGTGGGAGTAAACATTGCCACGCTTGGTATTGGGGGGGGGGGGGGGGGGGCAGTGCCCCATCATTGGTATCATTGGGAGGAATAGTCCCACATTATTGGTGTTAGTGGGAGATATTGTGGTTCATTATTGATGTCAGTGGGCAGAATAATGTCTTATATCAGTGGGAGTAGTAGTGTCCCTAGGGCTGGATAAAGGCAGGCAAAGGGCCGCATTTGGCCCCAAGGCCACAGTTTGGAGACCACTGCTCTAACCCGTACCAATACATTGAGTTCATTTAACACTAAACAGTCTTGTGTCTATGTCCTGGTATTGACCAACTTAAAGGTATCTATACTTATTCTATTATAAGTGCTTGCAGTGACTTCCATTCAACCAGGTGTGTCAGAGGCACGGAGGTTGTTCTTGGAGTCGAGGTGCAGAACAGGGAACTCAAAACTACCAAGCAGCTCCTTTGGGAGTAGCGCTACACCAGGATGTTTTTTACATAGTTAAATTGGTCCAGCTTGGACTAATGTAACTATATTGATGCCATACCTGTAAGATCCCTCTAAAACAGGGGTCTCAAACTGGTGGCCCTCCAGCTGTTGAGAAACTACAAGTCCCATGAGGCATTGCAAGGCTGACAGTTACAAGCAAGACTTCCTTAGGCAGAGGCATGATGGGACTTGTAGTTCTGCAACAGTTGGAGTGCCACCAGTTTGAGACCCCTGCTCTAAAAGCTAGATATCACTGTAGTAGGCACCACTACAGTGATCCCCAATGGCTTCCGAGTCCCATGCTGAGCAAATTTCCCTTCTGCTTACAGAGATTGTGATGTCACAACCCTGCTTCTCCACCTCATCCAATCAGAGAACACTTTGCTGTCACTGAGAAAATTAGAGAATTCAAAAGTGTTCCCTAAATGGCACCTGTGCCAATTCAGCAGCCGCCCCGTACTGGACCTGGAAGGTAGTGAAGCTCACTGGAGTAGCAGTGCCTACTACAGTGATTTCCAGCTTCCAAGAGGATCCCGTAGGTATGCTATATACATAGTTACATTGATCCAAGCTGGACCAATATAAATTTTGTATGTAAAAAAAATCCATACCTGGCATATTTCTTTACATGTTTGAGAAATGGAAACTGTCAGTTTTCGCTCCTTCCTAGCCTCTAAGAATTTTATTATATTTCAACACTGGGGCCAGTTGATTCTACAGAATTACATACTGAACACGTCTCTCTAAGGTCTATCTGTACTTCGCCTAAAAGCATCAATAAATACTTCACCATGAATAACTACTTCACCTGTTTATAAAGCCTTGAAAACATCTTAGAGGAACATTTTCTGCTACTTAACACAAAAAATAGAGGTTTATTTCTAATAAATTGTACACTTTTATCAGTTTGGTTACAATATTACTATGATAGACTGAGCAGAGACTCAGTGAACCTTTTATTCCTTTTAAAATCCCCATTAACAGAGTTCTTAGCCTCCCCCGTACAACATTTTTTTTTCCTAGTTCTGCTCAGTTTCTTTTTTTTCTATGTGTTTTTTTGCTTTTGTCTATGTCAGCTCTGTCTTTTTTCCATTTTTTTTTTATGTTTATCTCTGTCCAAGTTTATTTCTTATTGTTCGAGTCTCTTTCATGTCATTGAATTATTAAAGGCACATTCATGGCTATGGTTTGGGTCTTTTTGGCAGTTTGTTTATTCACATTGTACTTTTTTTTTGCCACATTAATGAAACTGACCTTTTTTTTTTTTTTATTATTAATTTTGTTCCATTTTATGATTTTTTTATCTCCAATTTTTTTTTCAAAACATATTCATTAAAGTAAATAAAACCATAAACATACATCGTCCAAAAAGGTTGAACATGCAAACCTAAGGCCCATCATATTGTATGCATAAATAGTTGTCTACTAGATATCAGCATATAATATGGCAATCAGATACGGCAAATCTCACAATCTCTGCGGATCAGTAGAGGTGAGTTACACTATGGGGTTGATTTACTAAAACTGGAGAGTGCAAAATCTGGTGCAGTTAAGCGTGATAGCCAATCAGCTTCTAACTTCAGAATGTTCAATTAAGCTTAGACAGTAAAACCTGGAAGCTGATTGGTTTCTATGCAGAGCTGCACCAGATTTTCCACCCTCCAGTTTTAGTAAATCAACCCCAGTGCATGGATAGGCAAGTTACATATAAGGTACCATACCATACCATAAGGTACCATAAGGTTCCATACCCAAGAAAGCTTCAATGTAAACCAATCCGCTTCTAACTAACAAATCAGGTAAGCAAAAAACATAAGTAGAAATCAAAAGGAAAGAATGACAGAAGTGGAAAAGTAAAGAGTAGACATAGGACCCTCAACAGATTGCCTAAGTGGTCTCCTGGGAAGAGGTAATCGGTATATTCGCATAGCTAGCCGACGGTTCCCATATTTGCTCAAAACGCCGCTTATCATTATCAGCATGCTCACTATTTTCTCATGAACCATAATCCAGGAGATCTTATGTTTGACCTGTGTCAAAGAAGTAAAGGATTTTTTTTTCTATGCTCCCACAAATGTTATTTTGGCTGCTAGTAGAATGAAAAAAAAATACTCTGCTGGGAAACAGAGGGAATTCTTGGTGATTGATCGCTAAGCAATGCTACTTGAGGTGGTTGCGGCATAGGAAGGCCTGTGACTCCGCGGCGCAGGGAAAAAACCCTATTCCAGAAACCCCTGTTCTTCGGACATTCCCTCTATATGTGGAGCATAGTTCCCCTCATGGAACATCCTCTAAAGCAATCCAGGGATAAGTTGAGGTACATCGTGGCAAGGCTAGAGGAGACCAAATGGCATCTAGTCAGCACCTTGAGATTGTCTTCTATTAAAGAAATATTCAAAATCACCTTAAAGGGGGGTTGGATCCGGGAACACCAGGAATTTAACTTAAGGTCCCCAAAAGTGGGAGATTTGATAAAAAACGAATTTGCTCGGTTTGGGGCTTCTCTAGGTTGGCAAGACAGTTTTGAATGGCGAAGGGTCCTCTGTGAGTGAAAAAGTGGCCAATGTGGCAATTGCCCCTTATCAGTTCACTGTTGAAATGCTCTAATATCCATACCTGTGGGGAAGTTAGGGTTATTGAATAGATGGGCGAGGGGAGTGAATTTTATTCAAAATTTCTGTTTCAATATGCTTATTAAGAGTTTTTCCAAAAAAGTACACAAATTGTAGACCAGGGGTAGGCAACCTTAAAGAGGTGGAGATCTACCTCAACAACATGGGAGAAGTCAAAGATCACCGGGCACAGTGTCACCACCATAAACACACGATTTAAACCTCTAATTGCCGTACTACCCTGCCACAATCTCCAGTTTAAATCAGTTTTACACTGATCTGAAGATCTCTTCTTTCCTTCTGCTGGCAACATTCTGGAGATCGCTAGCCAGAATAAGAGGTGGAGTGCAGTTGGCATCACTCTGCATGGGACAGGAGCCGGCACTACAGAGGAGGCATCTGCTTATGTGACTCTTGCTCCAACTTTACAAGTAGTCCCTCCGCATTGCACTCTGTTTGATGCTCTGGGATGGCGGGTCAGCAAGCCCAGACCGCGATCTACCAGTCACCTGCTCGCGATCTACTGGTTGCTGACCCCCCGTTGTAGACAAGCATGATGTCAAGGAGTAAGATAGGTCCACAACACAGGTGGAACATATCAAGACATCAATAACAAAAAATGAAGAGATCTGACTATACCACACAGTCATCTACAATACAAAGCATCGCTATATAAAGTACAAGTTCAATTTTCTCCAAATGTTATTGTTCCAATGTATGAGTATGTTGTGAAGACATAGATATTGGTATCATACTGGATCACATTGTGGGAAATTCACAAATCAAACTCAAATGGCACAGTTGTTCACATTCTGATTATATCAGAGACATTTCCCTCCTTAAAGTGTCACTAAAACCACATCATAAAAAACTATCAATAAATGGTGTATTTCATGCTGTTCATACTCACTTAGTCACTATGAGATTAAATTCCTGTATTCTGCAAAAACTTGGTTGATCCTGCTGCTCTCTACCCCCCCCCCCCCCCTTCTGCCCATGACCCCAATTCAGCTAGGGATTTATCGGAGCAGTGTTGGCAGCTCTGCACATGCTCAGTTTTCAGTGAATTTCTATGCTGAGCATTTCCTCACAATCACATCTGAGCAGCTCATGTGACTATAGAGTCACACATGTGGGCGTATACACAGTGATAAATGACAGCCCACTCCCTCCCTCCTCCTCCTCCATGCCCACTAACCAGCTAAACACAATGGGGGCGGGATATTACGTGTAGATTAATGGAGGCTTCACCTCCTTCTTATTCTAGCCTGCTGGGTTTCGCACTTTTCATTTCACGGTTTTCAGTTTGCGCTTTTCGTTTTGTGTTTTTCAGTTCGTTTCTGAACGGCCGTTCGTCAACCAGACATGTTGTGGAATCGGAGGAGATAACGTGTTATTTATTACTGGCCTTGGAGCTATTGCTTTGACATTATTTTTTTGGTTGAATAATAATGATTTGATTTGTTATATTTTCTATATTTTTGGATGCATAGAATGCACTTTTTGGTTATTTTTTATTGGCAGATAGCATGTCTAATTTTATTTGTTTTCTTTTTTTAATGCACAATAAAAAAATTGTGGAGAATAACATTTAACACATACAAGTTACATTTTAAAAAATACAGTGTAAAATTGACAAGGTAACACCAACATAGCTGTATCTTTGATCTTAAAAACTACGGGATAATGGTGTTGTGGTAACTTGCCCAAAAAAAAAAAAAAAAAAAGAGCATAATAATATTATTCTTGCTATCACTAGAAAAAAAAGCCTTTGAAAATGTGTTTGCAATAACTCCATCAGTATCACCAGCAAAGCAGCTTCATTATTATCCCATTAAAGAAGAAGAGAATTGTGCGCTGCATTTCCAGATTTCATAATTTGCCGCGTCATGAATGGTAGCCTCCCTGACGGTATTCCCGAGTGTGGCTTGGGGTTAAATTTCAGCACCATTAGCGGTAACCCCGAGCCACACTCGGGATTACATCTCAGGATCCTGGTGCTGGTTACTTACCTTGTCCCCAGGATCCTGCGATGTTCCCCCGCGCTGTCTGCGGGCTGTGTCCTCTGCCCGAAGCCTCTCTGTGCCAGGCTCCGTTCCCTGCGAGTGTCGCGACGTACAGGGGCGGAGCCTGGCGGCAAATTCAAAAATATGTCAAAATCATAACACATACAGTACTGTAATCTTACAGATTACAGTACTGTATGAAATCTTTCACTTCCCTTTTGTCCCCAGTGCTTTGTCCTATGCCCTGCATGCAGTTTTATATTATATATACTGTTCTTTCTGCCTGGAAACTTGAGATTGTCCATATCAACCAAAAAGTGTCCCTTTACGTCAAAAGTGGCTTTAGACCAGCTAGAAAACAGCGATAATAAATTAGAACACTTGCAGAATTGAGCGATAGTGAATCGTGGGGAAATTTATTTTATTATTACTAATATATATATATATATATATATATATATATATATATATATATATATATATATATATATATATATATATATATATATATATATATATAATTTTTTTTTTTAATTATTTATATTTATTTATTATATTATAATTTATGATTTTGTGTTTCAAACTTCATCATACCCGGGATGTCTATTAGAATCTTGGTGGACAGATATAAGTGTGTTATTGCTAAGAATTACAGACCTACAATATAAAACACTAAATTTCTATGCAAAATAATTGTACCGCTTTGAGACGCAAAAATCTGAAATAATCATACCGCCAGGGAGGTTAATTCTCCATTACGAACACTAGTTTACAAGACCGACCGCTTCCGGCTCATCCTTGCTTCCGAGCATGCGTGTTTGTACTTTGGACTTTTGTCCGATGGATTTGTGTACACACGCTCGGAAAATCCAACAACACACATTTATTCGCTGAAAATCTTAAAACCTGCCATCCAACATTTGTCCATTGAAAATCCGACAACAATTGTCCGATGGAGCGTACAATCTGTACGCTTTAAAGCCCAACTGTTGGAAATGTTGGACAAAATGGTGAATGCATCTCAATCCAACAAATGTGCAGGCAAAAATGGTTGGTGTATGTGGTTTGTAACTGTGACTCATCTGACCACAGAACAGTTTTCCACTTTGCAACAGACCATTTTAAATGAGCTTTGGCCCAGAGAAGATGGCAATGTTTCTGGATTATGTTTAGATACGTCTTCTTCTTTGCATGATGGAGCTTTATCTTGTATCTTTGGATGGCACGCCGAGCTGTGTTCACAGACAGTGATTTCTGTCCATACAGTGATGCCTATCACAGAGTCATGCTTGTTTTTAATGCAGTGCCGTCTGGGGGTCTGAAGATCATCGCCATCCAATATTGTGTTTTGGACTTGTCCCTCATGCACAGAGATTTCTCTAGATTCTTGGAATCTTTTGATGATATTATGTACTGTAGATGAGTACATAATATCATTTAAAGTCTTTGCAATTTAAAATTGTGGAACATTATTCTGAAATTGTTTGACAAATTTTAGAGGCAGCTTTTTACAGATTGGTGAACCTCTGCCCATCTTTACTTCTGAGACAGTCTGACTCTAAGGCTCGGTGCACACCTATGCGTTTTTTAATGCTTTTTGCAGAAACGCACTACAATCCATTTAACATGGTTTCCTACGGTACACGTGCACATCTGTGCGTTTTTCAGCTGGTGCCTTTTTGGAAAGGGTCAGGGGCTTTTTTTTTCTGCAGCAGATTGCGTTTTGCATATAAGAGACTTCAATGGACCCGCACCAAAAATGCAAGTTTTTTGCGTTTTTGATGTGTTTTTTGATGCATTTTGCGGTTTGCGGTTTTTTTCTCTCCATAACACACTGTGTATAGCTGGTTGTTAAGGAGCGGACTGGGAAGCCGGCCACCCCGTTCCTAACAACCAATGAGTCATCAGATGTCAGCGGGCTTCCCCACTCACAGCTGAAGGTAGAAACAAGTATTGCTGTCAATAAAAAAATTGGTTAAAAAAAAGGCACGGGGTCCCCCCAAACTATACCAGGCCCTATGTGTCTGGTATGGATTTTGAGGGGAACTCCACACCAAAATGTAATTTAAAAAAATGGCGTGGGGTTCGACCCCAAAATCTATACTAGACCTTTATTTGAGCATGCAGCCCGGCAGATCAGGAATGGGAGAGGATAAAGCCCCACACACACTATTAGATTTTCTGAAGATTTTTGCCTTCAGATTTACCAAGACCATGTAGTGCAAGGGTCTGCCCGATTGCATACAAATTGAAACTCTTAAGGTTTGACTTCATATTATTTGGTATTGTTAAATCTGAAGACAAAAATCTGCAAAAAATCTAGTAGTGTGTATGGGGTCCAAGCGAGGGGCAGGAGGGTTCTGCAAAAATGCAAAATGCATAAAAAATCCATGTTAAAAAATGCACCTAAAAACCGCATCAACCACAACCACCACTAACCAGATGGGAACCTAGGGTTAAAGGCACAACAGTTATGCCCCGTACACACGGTCGGATTTTCCGATGAAAAATGTCCGATCGGAGCGTGTGTAGGCTCCATCGGACATTTTCCATCGGATTTTCCGACACACAAAGTTGGAGAGCAGGAGATAAAATTTTCCGACAACAAAATCCGTTGTCGGAAATTCCGATCGTGTGTACACAAATCCGACGGACAAAGTGCCACGCATGCTCAGAATAAATAAAGAGATGAAAGCTATTGGCCACTGCCCCGTTTATAGTCCCGACGTACGTGTTTTACGTCACCCGCGTTCAGAATGATCGGATTTTCCGACAACTTTGTGTGACCGTGTGTATGCAAGACAAGTTTGAGCCAACATCCGTCGGAAAAAATCCATGGATTTTGTTGTCGGAATGTCCGATCAATGTCCGACCGTGTGTACGCCCTATTAGACTTCAATGGAGAAGCTGCAGAAAAGCATGTAGTGCGTTTTTGCCACATTTTTACCGCAATTTTGAGTTTTGCGTTTTTTAATACACCCAACAACAAATTAACAAATTGGCTGAAAAAAAAAAGCATAAAAAAAGCAAAACGTTGTGTCAAAAATGCAAAATGCACCACAGAAAGGACTGCAGAAATAGATCAAAAGCAAATTACATAGATGTGAACCGAGCCAAAGATGCTCTTTTTATACCCAATCTTGTTACTGACCTGTTGTCAATTAACCTATTTAGTTGCAAAATGTTCTTCCGGCTCTTCCTTGTTAGTACCATTTACTTTGCCAGTTGTTGTTGTTCCAACTTTTTTGAGACATGTTGCTGCCATTAATTTCAAAATTACCTGATTTTTTTTCTTAAAATGCTCCATTTTTAAACTTTTGTGTTTGTTGTTGTTTATGTTTTCTATTTTATATTGTGAATAATACGATGGCTTTATGAGATTTGCAAATGATTGCATTCCGTTTTTTTTTTTTTGTAGCTTTTACACAGCGTTCCGCCTGTTTTATACTTGGGGTTGTAGTGCGATCACATGATGGCCAATGATGGCTGGACATTCTACATGATCAACCAGAATAATCCCCATGGCAATTGCCACCATTTGTAGACATAGACATTTAAACTGATCCACTCCGCCCGAGTCTTCCTATCAAACAACACAAAGTAACTTTTTTCCTTCATAGACCCCCCAACGCAATCTCATCCAACGATAATTAAGGAAACAATATAGAGAGAAATGGGAATGTTAATACGGGGACAGGGCTGAATTCTGGCACTCAATCTAAAACCTAATTAAATTTAATTCAAATTAATTCAAACCATCATAAAACATAAGTGGAAAAATGAGCGATGAATGGGGCAGAAGTGCCAGATTTACGACCAGTACACGGGCGATTACTCTTTATATAGGAGAAGATGTGTTCTTTCTCTTAAGTCTAAACATACAGTTATATGTCTGACAATTTATACGTGAAATTAACTGCACGACGTACGCTGGAATGGGCGATTTACTGGCTTGTCCCTGGCGTTACGTTCCCGTGATATATTACTTGATTACGTTTTATGGCCTCTTATATATAGAAAGGAGCGAACATGTCCTGATAATGACAATTACACTCAATATTTGCTCCCAGATCTTTGTCCAGAGGAAAAATGGCAGAGAACTATCATCTAAATTAAATGATTCTTAGCTATGCCTAGCACAGCTGAACGTATACAATATACTCTATATGGTTGTTGGATATGGATATGAAAATTATGAAATATATTTGCAAACGTTGCTCTCTTCCATACAGTTGTACTATTCATTTTTTTGTATCCTAGCCACACCCATCATGATGTCAGCTTCATCCTATAGGAGGTCACATGATGTCTTTGCCAACAGGCCACACACCCAGACTTTGTACTTTGATGGGATTAGCACCTGTATAAAAGGATGCTTGTACTATAAATGTATTCAATAGGGCAGGTCCCTATGGGGCGAAGGAGCGCTGTCTGAGGCTGTTTAGTACATCTCTTATGGGTCAGATGGGAGAGTGGTGTTACTGATGCTTGTTTTAAAACCTCCTTTGATGCTCCAGAAAAGCTCTCATTGAGCTAATCCAATGCATTTTCCATGCTCTTCTACACGCCTTTCTGCTGGAAGGATAAAAGCAGGATCAAAGTAAACGAATCCAGATATTTCAGAGAGTGCATGGAAGTCACATGCGTTATCTTGTTCCTGCGCGTTTCGTCCTAATTTATATCACCGTGGCAGTATGTATCCATTATAATCCTGAGGAACTGGAGGTATCATGAAGATGAGATCTTACCACCTGGGTCCCAGCACCAAATACTAGAATATTGTTTGCAGGCCTATCTGACTCCATAATAGGGTCCATAGATTTTGGTAGAAGTCCATGAAACTACTGCTGATGGCCCATGTGGTTAGACAGAGGTGGATGTCACTTTTGATTGGGAATGTTGCTTTCATCTATGCACATTTTAAATGGAATTATAATTTATAGAGATATTATTTTTTTGCATAAGTCTTTCACTCTTTTAAGTGGTTTGTATTACTATTAGCGCTGCAGAATTTTGTTTATTTTATTGAGTGCAGAGTGTGTCTGACTCCCTCTGCCAGTAGCTTTTTTTGTATATGCCAGTGCGTTTTCTATTTTTTATGATTAGTGCCCTGGTTGGGACCCTAGTGCTGCAGGATAGAGGTGCTAACCACTGAGTTATGGGGTTTTAAATAATTAATCATAAGCAATTTTAGCTAGTTTACCATTGTCATAATGAGTGATGGTAGTGCTGGGCTGGACAAGCTAATGTGACCACAGTTGCGTGATCATTGTTGGTAACGTTGACTAGGTGTCAGGGCCCAGACCTGAACCTGCAAACTTGGTTGTGTCTGGCGATGTCTCTTCTTACTGCGCCACCTGGAATGCTGGACAGCTCCCTGAACAATTCCTTGAATGATCCCACCTTGAACCTTGTTTGTTTTGGACCTTGAACCCTTTGCTCCTCCCAGGAACTTACTATTAAAGCCATGACTTTGCATTTCCTGTTTGCCAGATTATTGTGCTCTCTCCAGTCAATATCCTGCTCTTGTCACTCCTG
The DNA here is from genome assembly GCF_042186555.1 of Aquarana catesbeiana. Classification (NCBI taxonomy): domain Eukaryota; kingdom Metazoa; phylum Chordata; class Amphibia; order Anura; family Ranidae; genus Aquarana; species Aquarana catesbeiana. The sequence continues at coordinate 26,933,649 of NC_133336.1, read as the reverse complement.
CTACCATCCATATCTTTGCTACTACTCATTACCAACCCTTGGCTTGTTCTTCGACTACTCTTCTGCTTGATGCTATCCTGCAACTACTTGTCACAGACCTTTGGCTTGTTTTCTGATTAAGTTTTTGCTTATCCCTACCTGCTATACCTGCTACATGCTCACCTCCTGATGGGACGATCCTGAGGACCGGGACCTGGTACTAACACACAGCAAAACCCATCTCCACCATCAGGAGCTCTGGTGAACACTGATTAGTGGTTAGATCCCGAACCTCAGGTAAACCCATGTCATCCTCCAGGATGACCAGTTTCGGTATCTATCCAGCTGGTTGGTGGGTGCCTTGCTACTGCTATTGCTACCGGCCTCTGTGCCTGACTCCAAAAAACAAAACAACATGTATAAATGTATATAATATAAAAAAAGCAAAAAAAAAAAAGAAGGGCAGACTCAATGGACCACTTGGTCTTTTTTCTGCTGGTACTGTTCTATGTTCCTATGATTGTGACACTAACACGATGGGTTTCAAGATAGCCAGAGACAGAAATGTTGAACTAGTAATAAACAAAAGAGTATTAACCCCCCCCCCCCCCCCCCAATTGTGACAAACATTTGATTTAGGTGAAACTTCGCCATTTTGAAAAATTGTGTTGGAACCAAGGGGAAAGAAAATGAAAATGGCTTTGGTTGTTTCTAATGGTTCAATTGGCTTTAGATGGATCCTGAAGGTTGCTAAAAATCCTTTCATCTAACCTAGACCTGTTTTCTTCAAATTTGTACTTTTCCTGAAACTAGACCCTTTCCGTCATAATTTGGACTTACAACTAAATTTGGTTAAAGACTAATTGTTGACTACCAAAATTACCATTATTATTATTTCTTTAAATTTTCTATTATAATTGTTCAGCTGACTTGTACAATAGTATTATATACTGTGTGTATCTTATTTTTTTCCAAAAAATGAATATTCTAACGTGTGATTTTAATGGGAAACTGAATGCACAAGCTTAATGCACAATCTACAATTTGTGTACAGCAGCAACTTTGCTGATCATTTTCCACTTGCATCCATTCTGATAACATCTGATGAAAAGCCTCATCATCACACCGGTGATCCTGGAACAATCGGATTAAACAGATCAATCAGAGCTGGGAGTATTGCAATGGAGGGGTAATAAGTCAGGTTGGATGGTTTGGCTGTTCTTCCCACTGTACGGTAATATCCCTTTATCACGCTCACCTGTCCTGGTGGAACTCCGCTTTCCTACCGAGCGATGAAGACATTTCGCTGCCCATCATCATGCTTGGGGTTTAATGGTGGAGATTATTAAGTCCATCCTTCACACACTGTAATCAAGTCAGAGTCATTCTTACCCAGGGATGCTTTTCATTCTGATCACAATTATTAAACACTTTCATCATCGCTAATAATTATATTAATATTTTATATGCTGAGCTGTTGTCACTTCATGTGAGACCTGCAGTGTGCAAATCACAAGAGGCAAATTGTTTGTCTTGAATGGGATGTGTTGGCAGAAAGGAAGTTGAAAAGTTGTAAAACTAAATGTTGCAAAAAGTTACTAAAAAATGTGCCACATGTACATTGAGAGTTCCTCTTCCTGTGGATGTAACATTGTATTTGAGTTTGCTGTGGCAATCTGTTGTTCCAGGTTAGTGGCCGCATTTGGAGGCTTAAAGCGGATCTTTACCCTATGAGGGACCTTCCCTACAATCCAACCCCCCCCCCCCCCCGCTATATGAATAGCGCCATCTTGTTTGTTTTAGTTACCCTTTTTCCTTGAAAATGTTTGGCCTGGTCCACCCATGCATGTCACTCCTCTAGGCGAATGAAATGCGGTGCTCACTGTGCCTTCTGGGATATGCATGTCACATATCACTGGAGGCATATCCGTCTATTCAAAAAGGATGAGGAGGGGGGTCCCAGCTGAACCTGGAAGCTCCTGCTCCTGTGGGCCCCTCGATGACATCACAAGCAACATGGTGGCAAGGGACCAAGCAGGGGCAGGAGACAAGAAGATCTCAGCGGGAAAATTCTGGATCCTCTGAGTGGGTGAGTATCTGAAATTAGCACAACAGACCAACCGGTAAACAGGGGTAACAAAAAAAATAGGGGTGGGAGGGATGGCGGGTGAAGATCCCCCTTAAAGAGAACTGTACTTTGCTGCTAACTATGTCATACAATTGTGGTTAGAATAATGAGGTCCATAAGAGTGGATGCTTTGGATTGGTATGGTGAAGTGCAGCCTTAAATTCTGGACTTTGCTGCTTGCCATGTCATACATTGTGGTTGGATTGATGCCGTCTATCAGCGTGGGTGGTTTGGGTTGGTCTGCTGAAATGTAACCTCATACATTGGACTTTGATGCTAACCATATCATACATTTGTGATCAGATTAATGCAGTCTACCAGAGGGGATGGTTTGGGTTGGTCTGATGAAATGTAGCCTTATACTCTGGACTTTGTTGCTCACCATGTCATACATTAGGTTGCATTAATACATTCTATCAGAGTGGATGGTTTGATTTGGTTTGGTGGATACTTCATACTTTGGACTTTGCTGCTAACCATACCATACTTTTGTGGTCAGATTGATGCGATCTATCAGAGTGATTGTTTTGGATTGGTATGGTGAAGTGTAGCCCTATATTCTGGACTTTGCTGCTTGCTATGTCATGCATTGCAGTTGGATTGATGTGTTCTATCAGAGTAGATGGTTTGAGTTGGTCTGGTGAAGTTTAGCCTCATATTTTGAACTTTGCTGCTAACTATGTCATCCATTGGCATTCAGATTGATGCGGTCTATCAGAGTGGATGTTTCGGGTTGGTCTAATGAAGCGTAGTCTCAAGTCTCATACTCTGGGCTTTGCTGCATGCCATGTCATACATTATGGTTGGATCAATGCGTTCCACCAGAGTGGATGGTTTGGGTTGGTCTAGTGAAGTGTAGCCTCATACTCTGGACTTAGCTGCTTACCATGTCATACATTGTAGCTGGATCGATGCGTTCTATCAGAGTGGATGGTTTGGGATGGTCTGGTGAAGTGTAGCCCGGACATTGCTGCTTGACATGTCATACTGTCAGTAAAGGCTTGCTGGGACTAGCAATTCCACACAAGTGGGTGCGCGCTTACGGGTGCCTGTCTGTACGCAAATACGCGCCTATGCGTGCGTGCATGGGAGTGCGCGATTACCGGCGCAAGGCGCGCTATTTAAACCTTACTGTGACAAGAAAACCCTGCTGTCTGATCTACAGCGTTCCCTGAGAGTTATCCGTGTTTCCTGATCCGTTCCTGTGACTTACGGCTTACCTTGTGACTACCCTCTGCCATCCGCCTGCACCTGACCCCAGCCTGTCCACGACCTTGCTCTTGTCTGATCCCTTGGCTTATCCGTACCAGTCTGTTGTTGACCCGGCTTGCTCTGTGACTCTCCTTCAGCCTCCTGTATCTGCACCAGTACTGCTCGCTTGTGTATGACCCGGCCTGTCTGACCCTCCTGTGTTCCAATCCCTGGGACCATCTTCCTCCATCTTGTGAGTGCCTCCCTGCCTTGCCTGCTTCAGCTACCTGTCTGCTGCATCCCACCTGCTGCTCCAGCATCATCTGGAGCTCCAGACCAGCCATCCAGCTGTTGATCCTGCCAGGCACTCATGCTGACCAGGTACGTGACACATACATTGTGGTTGGATCATTGCGTTCCATCAGAGTGGATGGTTTGAGATGGTCTGGTGAAATGTAACCCAGACATTGCTGTGTGCCATGTCGTACACTGTGTTCGGAATGATGCGTTCCATCATAGTGGATGCTTTGGGTTGATGTGGTGAAGTATAGCCTCATACTCTTGACTCTGCTGCTAACCATGTCATACGTTGTAGTTGGATCGATGCGTTCTATCACAGTGGATGGTTTTGGATAGTCTGGTGAAGTGTAGCCCGCACTTTGCTGCTTGATATGTCACATAACCCAGTCTGCCCTTTACCATCTCCATGATCAATCTTCAGGATAGACCGGTTGTAAGCTGTCCCCTTACAGACTCAAGAACAAGAGAGACAATCTACAGACAGGTAATATTAAATCCTACTGAGTCTAACCACTTTTGAGGTCACATAATATATAAGCCCTGATGAAGAGCGGGTGTCCCCCACCCCCAAAAAGTGTTGGCTCCCTTGTTCCAGCAATTATATAATAAAAAGATATTCTGGCCTCTATGACCATCGGTGTGATGTCCTTACCGCGTCTTATATATTTGGAATCCTCTTTTTACAGACATCCTAAATCTAGAAAAACTACCAACTTAATTGAAGAAGTTCTAAGCTGCCCAACCAGTTCCCACTTTGTCGGTAAGATTAATACAAGTCTGTCGTGTTACGCTGTAAATGCGATTGTCTTTATTTTATTGCCGCCGTAGAAAAGCGTGTCCATTTGTATTGTATTATTGAAACGGCTCTAAAGTGTCATTGTGTTAAATGTCTCTCCCGGCAGCAGAGAACTCCGGCCCGGGCCGTGTAATGAGACGGTTTGGATTCACACGCAAGGACATAAACAGAACGGCGTCAAGTAAACGGAGACAATTAGATTTTATTATGAATGAGGGAGACGACCGTAAATACGATTCCCAGTCACCCGCACGACTGTCCTCTGAGCTTTCTGCCGGCTTGATGTGACAGTAACTAAGAAAATTTTACGTTTTGACATCAGATACACTTAGGGCTCCTTTACACTTGCTTCAAAATGTGGCATTGGACATGCTTTTTTATTAAAGGGCTCTGAATGCCAATCAAAGCTCCAGTCACTAAAAGAAATGGTTACCTTACAGTCCTGTTCATTGTTCACGTGCTGTGTTTGCTTCGGCTTTAAAAAAATTATACCCGATGTCACTTTCTTGGTGCTTCAAAGCATCTCCAAAGCCTCCATAGAAGCCTATGACAACATTTGCTAACAGCACCTGCAGCTTTTGAGGGGCTTTTATTCAGCGTTCGCTTTGCTCTGTTTTAGAGGTATTGCAGGTATGAGATATCCCAGGATGCACTGGGAAACAAACAAGCGAACCATAAAGACCTCATCAGCAGTCACTCCTGGTTCATGTGTATAAATTCTGAAAGTGTCTGGTGCAGACGCCAAATCTGGTGTGCAGCATGGGGCAGCAGGAAGGTAAAGTGGGATCCGGAGAAATTAGCAGACGGCAGTGCTTGGTGCACTGGTCTAAATCATTTGGTGGAGGGCGGATTATGGTGTGAGGTTGTTTTTCAGGGGTTGGGCTTGGTGTCAGCATAACAAGACCTTTTTTGGACAATTTCGTGCTCCCAACTTTGTGAGAACAGTTTGGGGATGACCCCTTCCTGTTCCAGCATGACTGCACACCAGTGCACAAAGCAAAGTCCATAAAGACATGGATGAGCGAGTTTGGGGTGGAGGAACTTGACTGGTCTGCACAGAATCCTGACCTCAACCCGATAGAATACCTTTGGGATGAATTAGAGCTGCCTGATCTCACAAATGTGCTTCTGGAAAAATGGTCAAACATTCCCATAGACACTATAAGTGTGCCCGCGCTGTGGTGTGCTCAAATGAATTTAAACTCAATTACCGTATTTATCGGCGTATTACACGCACAGGCGTATAACACGCACATTCATTTTAAGAGGGAAGTTTCAGGAAAAAAATAAAATTTTAAATAAGGAATGCCCATCTGCAGCCTCACAAGGGCCAACAATGCAGCCTCATCAGTCCACATCAATGCAGCCTCACCATTGCCATCAATGTAGCAGCCTTGCCATTGCCATCAATGCAGCAGCCTCACCATTGCCATCAATGCAGCAGCCTCGCCATTGCCATCAATGCAGCAGCCTCACCATTGCCATCAATGCAGCAGCCTCACCATTGCCATCAATGCAGCCTGATCGATGCCCATCTGCAGGACAGGGAGGGGGGTGGGACGAGCACCGACAGATTACATACAGTGAGAATCTCCTTTGATAGACAGAACAGTGATCCAATGGCGTCCCAGGAGACGGGACTTCCTATTACAGAGGCTGCCAAGTAAACAGGAGATCCTCACTGTATTTAATCTGACGGCGCTCGTCTCGACCCCTTCCCTGTCCCCTCCGAGGCAGCTAAAATTTAAGTATTGGCGTATAACACGCACACGCTATTTGCACCCAATTTTCATGGTGAAAAAGTGAGTGTTATACGCCAATAAATACAGTAAGTCTTGACTGCTGCAAGAAAAAGATGTGCACTCCTTTGAGAATTAGTATGGGAAGTTCCTGTGCTGTCTGTGCTCAGTAAAATATATAGAATCATAAAAAATAGTCTACAATATCTACCATCCAATCAACAATGCCTGCTATAACAAATGGCAGAGCATAACAATAAACGTTTATATAGTGCTGTGATTCTTCAATATTGCGATGATTCCTTTATCCACTTGCCGACCAGCCACCGTCATTATACTGCGGCAGGTTGGCTCGTTCCCGCGAATCACCGTAGTTGTATGGCAGTCCCTTTTACAGCTATAGCAAGCGCCGCTGCATGGCGGGGGGAGCTGATGCGCGTGCCCGTCAGCCGCGATGTTCGCCAGCCACCCGCGATCACTCCACAGAGAGCCAGAACGGGGATCTGTAGATGTAAACATACAGATCCTTGTTCTGACAGGGGAGGAGAGACAGATCTGCTGTTCCTAGTGATCAGGAACAGCGATCTCTCTCTACTCCCTATCAGTCCCCTCCCCCCACAGTTAGAAACACCTCAACAGGGAACACATTTAACCCCTTGATCACCACTAGTGTTAACCACTTCCCTGCCAGTGTCATTTGTACAGTAATCAGTGCATTTTTATAACACAGATCGCTGTATAAATGTCACTGGTCCGAAAATAGTGTCAAAAGTGTCCGATGTGTCCGCCGCAATGTCGCAGTCCCGCTAAAAATCACTGATCACCGACCGCCATTACTAGTAAAAAAAAAATATTAATAAAAATGCCATAAATCTATTCCCTATTTTTGTAGACGCTACAACTTTCGCGCAAACCAATAAATATACGCTTATTGCATTTTTTTTTACCAAAAATATGTAGAAGAATACATATTAGCTTAACTAATAAAGAATTTTTTTTTTTTTTTTTTTGGGGGGGTATTAATTATAGCATAAAGTAAAAAATATTGTTTTTTTTTCAAAATTGTCTCTCTTTTTTTGTTTATAGCGCAAAAAATAAAAACCGCAGAGGTGATCAAATACCACCAAAAGAAAGCTCTATTTGTGGGGGAAAAAGGATTTTGTTTGGGTACAGTGTTGCACGACTGCGCAATTGTTAGTTAAAGCGACGCAGTGCCGAATCGCAAAAAATGGCCTAGTCATTAAGAGGGAAAAAATCTTCCAGTCCATAAGTGGTTAAAGTGCCATCCGTGCAGAAAAATATGGCAAAGGTGTTTGTTGGTATCAGTGGATAAAATTGTGCCCCAAGGGCCAGACAAAAGCAATAAAAGGGCCACATCTGGCCCCCAGGGCACGAGAGCCAGAACAGGGACGTGTGTGTGTAAACGTACACACACGTCCCTGTTCTGTCAGGGGAGAGAAGACAGATCTTGTGTTCCTACTAAGTAGGAACAACGATATGTCTCCTCCCCTAGTCAGTCACATCCCCATACAGTTAGAAACACTCCCTAACACACACATTTAACCCCTTGATCGCCCCCTAGTGTCAACCCCTTCCCCGCCAATGACATTTATACAGTAATCAGTGGCTATTTTTAGCTCTGGTCGCTGTATAAATGTCAATGGTCCCAAAATAGTGTCAAAAGTGTCCGATCTGTCTGCCACAATGTCGCAGTCCCAATAAAAATTGCAGATCGCCGCCATTACTAGTAAAAAAAATAAAAACAATAATAAAAATACCATAAATCTATCCCCCGTTTTGTAGACGCTATAACTTTTGCGCAAACCAATCAATATGCACTTATTGCGATTTTTTTTAACAAAAATATGTAGAAGAATACATATCGGCCTAAACTGAGGAAGACATTTTTTTATTTACATTTTTTTGGGGATATTTATTATAGCAAAAAGTATAAAATTATTTTTTTCAAACTTGTCGCTCTTTTTTTGTTTATAGCGCAAAAAATAAAAACCGCAGAGGTGATCAAATACCACCAAAAGAAAGCTATGTTTGTGGGGGAAAAAAAGGATTTTGTTTGGGTGCAACGTCACGCGACTGCGCAATTGTTAGTTACAGCGACGCAGTGCCGAAACGCAAAAAATGGCCTGGTCATTAAGGGGGAAAAATCTTCCAGTCCTTAAGTGGTTAAAGTGCCATCCATGCAGAAAAGGTTCTTTAAAAAGTGCAATCTGTGCAGAAATATATGGCAAAGGTGATGAAGGTGCTGTGCTCCCCTACCTCTTGTGCCCTCACTCACCAGCTATCTATGTAATGATCGCCTGTACTGGTGAAATATATCTTTCATAGATGTGTCTTTATCCTCCGAATCATTGTTGATTGTGGAGTTCATTGTGGATGCAATTGTGCCCCAAGGACTGGATAAAAGCAAGAAACGGGCCACAGTTTGGAGACACCTGGTTTAGAGGGTAAGTTCTGCTCCGAAAACCACAGCGCCGAGAGTCGCCGCGCCGTCCAGACCCCGGGCCCCGAAGGGTTAAACCCATTGGGTCCTTTCTAAACACAGCAAACCCAATTAACTTTATTAATAACACAATTAACAGCTCCTTGATTGTGTCCAGCAGAGGACATTAATTATTCTCCAGCCAGTTCTATAGAAACAATGCCGCGCCTTGTACAGATAAGACGCCTTTGAATATAGAAATGTGTGAAATGGAGATTTATTGGAGTTCAATGAGTCCTGCTGTTTATTAAACAACAAAGGGGGAGTTGAGAGCGGCTGGTCGCAGGATCGATCGGCACAAATCTGCTGGAAGCGTGCTTGGCCTGCACTTATCAGCTCTAATCCTGGGGGGGGAGAGAACAAAGAGGGGTAATCAGCATTATGTGCTTATTAATGGACGGAATATCAATTACCCCGCTCACATCACACAGGATGGTAGACGGGATTACTGACGTAGAGAACACGACAATAAACCCGGGGGACCGCCATAACGTGTGCCCGGGCGAGGTGCAATTTTGCTTGTAGAACTGGAGGAGGTGCTGCTGGGCTCAGTCCTTACCAGGGACATTATCTGCATAGAGTTTGTATGTTCTCACCTAGGCTTCTGTGGGTTTCCTACCACAGTCCAAAAATTGTACTGATAGAGTAAATTGAGATAACAGGAGGAAAAATATATCTGAGTGACTATGGGGGATGGGAGAGCGTTATGCCCCGTACACACGGTCGGACTTTGTTCGGACATTCCGACAACAAAATCCTAGGATTTTTTCCGACGGATGTTGGCTCAAACTTGTCTTGCATACACACGGTCACACAAAGTTGTCGGAAAATCCGATCGTTCTAAACACGGTGACGTAAAACACGTACGTCGGGACTATAAACGGGGCAGTGGCCAATAGCTTTCATCTCTTTATTTATTCTGAGCATGCGTGGCACTTTGTCCGTCGGATTTGTGTACACACGATCGGAATTTCCGACAATGGATTTTGTTGTCGGAAAATTTTATAGCCTGCTCTCAAACTTTGTGTGTCGGAAAATCCAATGGAAAATGTGTGATGGAGCCTACACACGGTCGGAATTTCCGACAACAAGGACCTATCACACATTTTCCGTCGGAAAATCCGATCGTGTGTACGGGGCATTAGTGTGTAAGCTCCTCTGGTGCAGAGACTGATGTGAGTGACTCAGTGTTCTCTGTACAACCCTATGGAATATATCAGAGCCATATACTGTAATTGTATAATAATGGTGTGTGACTGTGGTAGGACATTAGAGTGTAAATTTTTTTTTATTAAAAAATCATACAAACATACAGCTTATTAATAAAAAACATATTTACACAAAAATAAACAACTAAACAAAAACAAGCGTTCTTACATCAGCAAGTAAAGAAAACCGTTTCCTGACAAGATAACATATTAAGAAACATATTTTAATGACAACAAAAAAGAGACTACAAACCCCGAACCTCAACCTAAACACAATCCAGGCTAAGAAACTTTTTGAGATTTAATCGCCATCAGGATGCGATTCCAAACCCCCCCATTAACCCCTCCCCCCACATCATTCACCCGACTTCCACATCATTAACCTTGCATTCTGCACCAGCCACACACATTCCCTTCCCACCTCCCCCTCCACCATCATCCAATCCATCCCTCACTCCACCCCTCGGTGTCTGCTGTCCTCCAGCCGCACTTCTGCCACGCCGAGGAGGAGGAGTTGGCACTACCATACATTCTTGTCCAGCACCCTCCACTGCCTTCACTACAATAGGAGAAACAATAGATGCAGACACAGACTTGACAACCACACTTTCTGACACTGACTGGGAGACCACAGACTGGGGGGACACTGACACCACAGCCGGCCTCACAGACACAGATTCTGACAGGACAGAGACACTAGGATCCCCTGGTACAACCTCCGCCAACCCAGACTCTTCTCTATCCAGACAGAAGAATTCCTCCACTAGCTCTGGCTTATTGTGCAAAGCCTCAGGGCACTGGCTATAAGGGTGACCAACCTTATCACATAGGTTACATTTAATGATGTTACAGTCCCTTGCCAGATGCCCCAGTTCCTGACACAAAAAGCACTTCTGTTCTGGACATTTAGAGGAGAAATGTCCCTTGACTCCACATTTATGGCACAGCGTTTGTTGGCCAGGGTAGAAGACGGTAATTCTATCTCTACCAATACAGGCGGAGGATGGCAAATGCTGGACCACATTCCCACACACACTCAACCTCATTGATACTGACCACCCACCCGTCCAGATTCCTCTATCATCCACAATCTTTTTCAGGGGACACAACGTTTCATTCTTAAGTCACATTCTTAATCAAGGGCTCTCGTGAGACAACTTTGGGGACAAGCCCCTTCCAGTCCGGCTGGCCCCTATATACATGCTCAAACCGCTCCTAAAGAAGATCCAGCGATTCTGGACGTACAAATGACAAATCATAATTAAAGGAACCAGCCAGACTGATAAGAGCATAAATATCCCCTGCCTTAAATTCCATGGCTAGGATCATATCCACAACCTCCCTCCTGATAGGTGGAATACCTCCTCCTTCCCACCTGAGCTGTACCACATTCCTGCATTTAATGGAAGGTGCGTTAGGTGAAAGTCGCACAATTGGCTCCCTTCCACCACCAGCAGCATGACTTTATCCCGACACAGCCTTAGCATTATTCCTAACTGGGACAGATAACACATTAACTGGTTGCATAGGAATATTAACTGGCTGCATAGAAACCTCTGAAATCTGGTTTGGTAAATTACCCACCACTTGATCCTCCCTCCTCCCCTCCAGCACAACAGTCCCATTCACCATAGTCCCAGAAGTACCACAGATACCAGCAATCCCATCATCAAGTAAAGTCTTCTGTTTAAAAAAAACACTAGCTGTTTCAGCATTCATACGGACCTCCTGCTCTGCAGTTTCAATGTTCATGCGACATTCCTGCTCTGCACTGTTAGTGTCCATAGGGGACTCCTCGCAGCCAGCTCCACCTGCATTCCCTGCTGATTGCAAGCAGGCCCGGATTAACTCCCTTTGCCGCCCCAAGGCAGAGTCCTTCAATGCCGCCCCCCCCCACACACACACACACCACCATTCTTGTCCTTTATCGATGACTGCTACAATAGATCTATTAAAAACATATCTCCACACACAAGAACACTGAAAATAACTGGCTTTAATTGTACAGACTAAAAATACTTCAGGGTAGGCGCGAGGGGTAAGGATTTTTCAGGGCAATTTTTCAGGGCAATGGCTGGTGTTAGTGCTTCAATCATCCCCGGCACCATGGTTGTTATGGTGTCAGGATGATTGAAACACATTACTTCTATCATTACATTGTAATGTAAAATGAAATAGTTCAACTCACCATAATGCAGAATCATTGGGAGCCCTGAGCATGTCACTTGCCACTATGCCTGCCACCAGATGGAGATGTCACTTGCCACGCTGCCTGGCTGCCACCAGATGGAGGAGAGTGGAACAGCGGTGCAGGCAATGAGAGATGTCATCTCTCTCCCCCGTCGCCGCACCGCTGACATTACTTCTCGATCTTTTCAAAAATGGCGCTGGGCAGCGCAATCACGCTACTGAGCATGCGCCGCCCAGCCGAGCACGTACAATCTTTTCCGAGCCCAGCCGGCTTCGGAACGGCGCATGCGCAGTAGTGGGCGGCTCGTGGCCATCTTTTCTAAGGGCACCGGTGCCCTTAATCGACTTTAATGGGCAGCCTGAAAGGGGGGTGCGGCCGCGAAGTCACCACAGGAGCGGCGCCGCCCCTGCACCACTGCCGCCCCAAGGCCTGGCCTCGGTGGCCTTGTGGTAAATCCAGCCCTGATTGCAAGGATCTGTTGGCAGGTGCAATCTCAGGAAAGTCCTCCACACACTGAGAGAGATTTTCAGCAAGTACTCCTTTATCGTGGTCCACATCTGATGAGTCAGTTCCGCTCAAGGGAGATTCCATTTCTGTAATGGTCTGCAGCAATCCACCCTTTTCCTCAACCTCCTCCTGAGATGACCCAGGCTACTGGGGAGGGAGGGGGGCAGATACTGACTCAGACATGACAGATTCTGAGAGGGGGGAATACTGGGGCCACCATGTGAAGCTACTTCCTTACCCCCCATCCATACTGTTGCCGTTGCTGTGGTATCCACCCTCTGGCTGGTACCGGCACAGGCACTTTCCTTCATCTGTTGGAATCTCTCCTCATTCTCACACTTTTCTCTGAACACACCGCTGCTCTCCTTCAGAGAGGCGACCAACTTCTCCTGCTTTTTCAATGCCTCATCCAGAGACTTTAGCTTGGATACTTCCCTCTTACTGTTTCCAGACTTACTGTGCCGGTATTTCTTTTTCCTGAGATCTTCTTTCATGACAGCAAGTTTCTGTTCCTCCTTAGCAATGTGGCGACGTCTGTTTACCACTTTATCCTGGAAGACTGGTAAGGACTCCTCTTGCATAGGGGCAGGCCCAGGATCCATTGCAGCTTGAGCACATGGAGTAAGCCTCAGTGCCTCTGGAGAATCTCCACCTTTGACTCCCCCCACCCACTACATGGTGGTTGGGGGAGAAGCCTGCAGGACAGGCCCAGGCTTGATGTTTCCTCCAACTGAGAGCAAAGCAGAGTGAGCCAACAGCACTTTTCAAAACAGCACCACCTGGTGGAGAAGCTCCTCTGACGCAGAGGCTTATGGGACTGGCTCAGTGTTTTCTGTACAGCACTGCGGTATATGTCAGAACTATATACTGTAAGTGTATATTATTAATAATAGTGTGTGACTGATGTGGGGACATTAGAGTGTAAGCTCCCTGGTGCAAAAACTGATGTGATTGGCTCAGTGTTCTCTGTACATCACTATGGAATATGTCAGAGCCATATAGATGTATAATAATAATAATAGTGTGTGACTGTGGTGGGACATCAGAGTATAAGCTCCTCTGGAGCTGATGTGACTGTCTCAGTGTTTTTTTTTTACAGCTCTGCAGTATATGTCAGAGCTATATATTGTAAACATATATTATTAATAAATAGTGGGGATATTAGAGTGTAAGCTCCCTGGTGCAGAGACTGATGTGATTGGCTCAGTGTTTTCTGTACATAGCTATGGAATATGTCAGAGCCATATAGATGTATAATAATAAGAGTGTGTGATTGTAAGATTCGCAGAGTCCCAGCGGTCAGTATGATCTCATTCCGTCTCTCGCACTTCTTCTTAATTAAACTTTGAAGGTTGTTCCACCATTTCCTATTTGCACCGTCTGGCCCAGGACTAAAGCGGAAAATTACAATTTAAATGAAAAACAATAGGATGTAATTAATCTGAAACCACAAAGTAAAATCTCAGAGCGGTGTCAAAGCTGAACGTGAACCTGAAAATTTCCCCTTTCTTGCCGAAGAAGGACAAATCCCTCTTCTGTGTATTACATGGAGATATCGGTCACGTGATGGTTTGCTCCAGACTCCGGGCTCATTTCTACATAGATTGTACAACATGCCATCAATTCTATGTACATTTTTTTGTATTATATTATATTGTCTACGGTACATTGTATTGTGTTACTGTATATTGTATACATTGTATGTTATATTGTATACAGTACTGTACTGTACATTGTATATCTCACATTGTATTGTATTATATTTATTGTATATTGTAACATAATTTATTGTATACATTGTATAATGTACATTGTATTGTAGTGTATACATTGTATATTGTTTTGCATTATATTATATTATATACATTGTATAATGTACATTGTATTATCTTGTATACATTGTATATTGTTTTGCATTATATTATATTATATACATTGTATAATGTATATTGTATTAGCTTGTATACATTGTATATTGTTTTGCATTATATTGCATACATTGTATATTGTACATTATATTTTATACAGTGCATAATGTACTTTGCATTGTATTGCATACATTGTACCTTGTATTATTTTGTATAAATTATTTTGTTATATATTATATTGTATACATTGTATATTGTAGTATATTGTATACATTCTTTATTGTATTGTATACACTTTATATTGCATTGTATTGTATACATTGTATATTGTTTTGTATTATATTATATTGTATACATTGTACATTGTATTTATTATATTCATTGTATATTGTATTATATATATTGTTCATTGTATTGTATTATATGTATTGTATTATATACATTGTATTATATTATATTCATTGTGTATTGTACATTGTATTGTATTATGTTGTATACAATGTATTGTATATTGTGCATTGGCTTGTATTGTATATTATACATTGTATTGTATTGTTATACTGTATATTGTATACATTGTACATTGCATTGTATTATATTGTATCCATAGTGTGTTGTACATTGTATTGTGTTATATAGTATATGTATTATATTGCATATTACACATTGAAATGTTTTGTATTATATTGTATACATTGTACATTATATTGTATTGTATTATAGTGTATGCATTGTATATTGTGCATTGGCATGTATTGTATATTATACATTGTATTGTTTTGTTATACTGTATATTGTATACATTGTACAATGCATTGTATTATATATACATTGCACAATATATTGTTTTGTGTTATATTATTGTATACATTGTATATTGTATTCATTGTGTATTGTACATCGTATTGTGTTATATTGTATACAATGTATTGTATTGTATATTACACATTGTAATGTTTTACTATATATTGTATATATTGTAAATGGTATTGTTTTGTATTATAGTGTATACAATGTATATTATATTGTATTATAGTGTATACATTGTATATTGTGCATTGGCTTGTATTGTATATTATACATTATATTGTTTTGTTATACTGTATAGTGTATACATTGTTAGCACATCAAGCCAATGTAGAATATACAATCAATAGGTGGGGATTTCTTCTCATATCCCATTTCTTCTTATTTTTTATTTGATTTGTTATACAGATACAGACAACGGGAATGCAGCTTTCAACAACCACATCTCCTCCTTCCATGTTCTCATAGGCGGCATTCACACTATAGCGTTTCGTGAACATTCACAAAATTGATTTAATAAACTTTAGAAAGTACAGATGCGCAAAAGAGAAAGTTTTCATCTCCACCCCCACCTTCCAGACCTTTTTGAAAATGTTTAGATTTTGGTGAAACATTACCATTTCAACGAAATGCATTGAAGTCAATGGTGGTCAAATTTAAGTGGACCTGCATGCCCCACCTTTACTTTCCTTAGGGCTCATTTGCATTTGCTTCGGCTTCAACGAGGCTTCGGACAGGCTTTGTTAAAGCTCTCTGAACACCAGTCAAAGCTCATGTTACTAAATAAAATGGTTAGTTTACAGTCCTGTTTACACCTTGCTTTTGCTTTGCTTCGGCTTTGCTTAAAAAATGATACCCCATGTAGCTTCAGTGTTGCTTCAAAGCGTCTTCAAAACCTCCATTGAAGTCTATAGCAAAGCTCGCTGGAAGCCCCACCAAAGCCTCATCGAAGCCCCACAAAGCCTCACCAAAGCCTCACCGAAGCTCCACCAAAGCCCCACCGAAGCCTCATCGAAGCACCAAGCAAAAGCAAGGTGTAAACAGGACTGCAAGCTAACCATTTTATTTAGTGACAGGAGCTTTGACTGGCGTTAAGAGAACTTTAACAAAATGTTAGAATTTATGAATGGATTGGGTCTCTGAGAATAATGGACTTGGATACATTTAAATATTTATATGTCCGAAGCCATGTTTTGAAACAAGTGTAAACTAGCCCAATGTGAATCTTTCCCCTCATCTTCCACATAATCACAGAAAAAAAAAGAAGTAAATAACTTTTTTCTACATGTAGTCCTCACTAGAGAAGAATGACGTAGCCCCCCAAGCTCCTGTGTCCTCCTGGGATGTTCAGGTCACATATCTCAGGAGGCTTCAGGTCAGCCATTGAAAAAGCACATGCACCACTTCCCGGAGCTGGCTGCCTCCTCCTGTTTCCTGCAGCCACCCCCCCGATGACGTGCCACGATACATAAACATCATCAGGATGCTTGAACCAATAGGAGGAACCAATACGAGACAACCAGCTCCACATGATGCCAGAGAGCAAGATGGCGGGATGAGTCTGGGTGAGAGCATGGGATCACTGCACAACGTACTGGATCTGGGTGTGCGTATGCTTATTGAGCATAACCCAGAAAACAACGTGAGAGGGGATTGAAAAAAGAAAGTGGGGGAAGGGTGGAGGGAGAAGTTCCTCTAGGGGTTTTAATGTTGCAATAGGTTTTAAATGTCTTCTAAGGGTTACAGACGCTTCACCTATGCTGGATTCATTCAAACCGGTCCCTCGTTACCCTCATCATTTTATGTTTTCCTTTTTTTTTCAGACAGAGCCCACCTCATTTCCTGACTGTAGGCCATCCAGCATCATCTATCCCTTTCCTCCCCAGCCTGGCTGTCCCCGTCCCTTTCATTCATTGGATTTTACTTCTTTCAATCATGGAGGCTCAGTATCACATGTGGGTATTACCCAAAATGCAGCCTGCCTACACCCACTCCTCCAGACTGACCTCCACCCATCAAGGCATTCTGATATTTGCATAGCTCCTCCCACTGCTTGCACCAGGGCTGATGTCTCTTGAGAGGAGTACTGGGGCAGGGCGCTGTGATGTTTTGGGGATGCTATATACAACCAGGGCTGCCATTAAAAATCACAGGCCCCCTACAACCTAATGACAAAAATTACAATTAACTGCTTGCCGACCAGCCGCCGTCATTATACTGCAGCAGGTCGGCACGTTCCCGCGAGCCATCGTAGCTGTACGTCGGCTCTTTAAACAACTTCAGCAGGCGCGTGCGCACAACCGGGAAACCGGTGCACGTGGCCGGCGGTCGCGATGTCCGCCGGCCATGAGAGCCAGAACAGGGAGGTGTGCGTGTAAACACACAAGTCCCTGTTCTGTCAGGGGAGATAAGACAGATCTTGTGTTCCTACTAAGTAGGAGCAATGATATGCCTCCTCCCCTAGTCAGTCACATCCCCACACGGTTAGAAACACTCCTTAGGACACACATTTAACCTCTTGATCGCCCCCCAGTGTTAACCCCTTCCCTGCCAGTGACATTTACAGTATACAGTAATCAGTGGCTATTTTTAGCTCAGATCGCTGTATAAATGTCAATGGTCCCAAAAAAGTGTCAAAAGTGTCCGATCTGTCCACCGCAGTGTTGCAGTCCCGATAAAAATTGCAGATCGCCACCAGTAAAAAAAATAAAAATAATAATAAAAATGCCATAAATCTATCCCCCATTTTGTAGACACTATAACTTTTGTGCAAAAAATCGCTTATTGCGATTTTTTTTTTACCAAAAATATGTAGAAGAATACATATCGGCCGAAACTAAGGAAGACATTTTTTTTTATATTTATTATAGCAAAAAGTATAAAATATTGTTTTTTTTTCAAAATTGTCAGTCTTTTTTCGTTTATAGCGTAAAAAATAAAAACCGCAGAGGTGATCAAATATCACCAAAAGAAAGCTCTGTTTGTGGGAAAAAAAGGACGTCAATTTTGTTTGGGCAATTGTCAGTTTAAGCGATGCAGTGCTGTATCGCAAAAAATGGCCTGGTCCTTAAAGTGGTTGTAAACCCTTACAAACCACTTAGACCTACAGGTAAGCCTAGATTAAGGCTTACCTGTAGGTCCAAGAAATATCTCCTAAACCTACATTTGCAAAAAGACAGGCACCGCTGTCTACGGCGCATGGGCCGTAGACAGCGGCGCGCAGGCGCACTGAGCATGCCGCTGCTAACGGCGATATGCCGTTAGTGGTGGCTTCCGTGTGCATGCACAGAAGTGACATCATCGCAGCTCCGGCCAATCACAGCGCCGGAGACATGATACCCGAAAAGAAGATGGACGCTCCGTAGCAGAGGGGACAGCGGTGACATCGCAGGCTCCTGTGTCAGGTAAGTGACACATAATGGGGTACTACGCGATGCATAGTAGCCCATTATGCTTTACCTTTGCAGGGAAACAAAGAGGAAGTAAACCCATCAGGGTTTACTTCCTCTTTAAGGGGGAAATTCTTCCGGTCCTTGTAGAATTTTTGTTTTGGTTACAATTTTAAAAATAATTGTAAATGATTTTTACAATTCTTCTTTTTTTGTACAACACTGTTGGGGGGGGGGGGGGCTTGGATGAAATATCAGGGGTAAACAGACCCCTAACATCTCACGTTTGAGACAGAGAAAGGAATTGAGGACACAGATTCTTCAATTCTTTTCTCTGTAGCCTCAGTTGCATTGAAGATCAACGAACAGGAGAAAGAGGCTCCTGTTCATTCATAAACTGAAGCACAGTAAACACAGTTTACTATGCTTCAGTTATCAATGGACGCAGGAGCGATCGCTACAGGTAGCTCACTGTGTCCAATTCAGGAAATGAAGGGGCTGGTAAATGACATATTTACCGTCTCCTTCCCCCATTCTCCATCCGCCTGTGCACCTGCAACAGCCAGCGGGAGAGGGAAGCCGGCGAGGCTGCGGGGGGACAAGGGGGAAACAGATGTGGGCAACACAGGGAGGGGAATCGGTACAGGGGGATGGGAGGACAATTACAGAACAATGCCCAATGTCTGTGTCTCTCCCTCCAGCAGCTGAAAACCCCGTGGGAGGGAGAGGGGGAGAAACCAGCTTTAATCTGTTGGAGGGAGAGACACAGACACAGTGCATTGTTCTGTAATTGTCCTCCCACCCCACCGCAGTGATTCCCCTGCTGTCCGATCCCCCTGTGTGCCTGAGCCTCCTACAGGAGGTCGGGTGATACCCCCTATTGGTGGCCCTGTATACAGCACCCTGCCGGCCCCTCCCACCAGCCATCATCTGACTGTACTGCATAGAGGACCTGGTCTAATATGGTATGTAATGAAAACAGACATTTACTATTTAATATATTGATGAGAAGCAAAGAATGAATCAAGGAATGAAAAACGCAAGCAGAATAAACATTTTTAGGTTCCCCCTAACCCTGGTCTATAATAAAAAAAATTGCTGTGTGAATGTCTCAAACATTCATACAGCTATTAGGAATAATCACCGTAGTTTGCCTATGTTTATTTCCTATGACAGCTCCATCTAGTGGCCATAGTGCAGTATTTTTCTGATTGAGGCATTTCAGTAAAATACTGTATCATGGCCACTAGACGGGGCTGATGAAAACAGGAATTACCATATTAGGCAAAGGCAAAGGTTTTAGTTAACAATGGAATTAGTTTAAGGATGAACCAGGTAAGGCAAATATAATCAGAATATATTTCCACATTTATAGGAATTCTTGTAAAAATGTAGCGTTCCTTTAAGCCTGCATTATATATATGTGGGTGTGTAATAAGAAGCAGTGGGAAGGTACAGTCGGGAATTATCGGTTCTGCTCTATGGTCACCCATCACACCCCCCCTCCTCCCCCACAGACCCCCCGATGTGAAGATGAATGGGACTGTGGATCATTACGGTGCAGGAGTCGTGGGACTCGGATTTTTACGACTTGCGTGTTTTACACAGTTTATGACTTACAACGTCCTCTCGGCTCCCCCCATATATTCACTATCCCTGTGGAAGCAATTAGATGTGAAATATCAACATGTATTTATTAAGTAGATGCCGCGGTTATCGCCCCCCTGGGGGTGATCGGCAGAGCTGGAGGGTTGGCGCTTACTGTAATGTGAGAGGGAAGGAAATAAGTCACATCGAGAAAAAAGACGAACGTGAGATTTGTTATGGAGCCGAAAGAAAGAAAAATACTGAAATATTTACCAACACCAAATTTATAAAATAAGTCTGTAAACTTCTCTGTGGAACGGGATGGCGGGTGTCACCGGGGTGATCTCCGAGAGATTTCTTCTAATAGGGGACGCCCAACCGCGACACCGCAGGATTACCCGAAATATACAATTCATTGTCAGAGAGGAGATATGATGATAATCAACACTATATACTATCAATAAGCCTGAATTCTCAGTAATGCCCTGTACACACAATCGGACATTGATCGGACATTCCGACAACAAAATCCATGGATTTTTTCCGACGGACGTTGGCTCAAACTTGTCTTGCATACACACGGTCGCACAAAGTTGTTGGAAAATCCGATCGTTCTGAACGCGGTGACGAAAAAAAAAAAAACGTACGTCGGGACTATAAACGGGGCAGTAGCCAATAGCTTTCATCTCTTTATTTATTCTGAGCATGCGTGGCACTTTGTGCGTCGGATTTGTGTACACACGATCGGAATTTCCGACAACGGATTTTGTTGTCGGAAAATTTTATCTCCTGCTCTCCAACTTTGTGTGTCGGAAAATCCAATGGAAAAAGTCCAATGGAGCCCACACACGGTCGGAATTTCCGACAACACAATCCGATCGCACTTTTTCCGTCGGAAAATCCGTCCGTGTGCACAGGGCATATCTGTTCTTATTCTGTATGTACGGACTCTGCACAGTACCACTTCTCTTGGCCCAGCATACAGGACAAGGGAAGAGGTACTGTGCATATCCATACATACAGAATAAGAATAAATACTAAGAATTACACCCGGCATACAGGACAAGAGAAGTGGTACTGTGCAAAGACCATACATACAGAATAAGAATAGATACTAAGAATTGCACCCAGCATACAGGACAAAAGAAGTAGTACTGTGCAGAGTCCATACATACAGAATAAGAACATATACCGAGAATTACACCCGGCATACAGGACAAGAGAAGTGGTACTGTGCGGAGTCCATACATACAGAATAAGAACAGATACCGAGAATTACACCCAGCATACAGGGCAAGAGAAGTGGTACTGTGCGGAGTCCATACATACAAAATTAGAACATATACCGAGAATTACACCCGGCATACAGGACAAGAGAAGTGGTACTGTGCAGAGTCCATACATACAGAATAAGAACAGATACCGAGAATTACACCCAGCATACAGGGCAAGAGAAGTGGTACTGTGCGGAGTCCATACATACAGAATAAGAACAGATACCGAGAATTACACCCAGCATACAGAACAATAGAAGTGGTACTGTGCAGAGTCCATACATACAGAATAAGAACAGATACCGAGAATTACACCCAGCATACAGGGCAAGAGAAGTGGTACTGTGCGGAGTCCATACATACAAAATTAGAACATATACCGAGAATTACACCCGGCATACAGGACAAGAGAAGTGGTACTGTGCAGAGTCCATACATACAGAATAAGAACAGATACCGAGAATTACACCCAGCATACAGGGCAAGAGAAGTGGTACTGTGCGGAGTCCATACATACAGAATAAGAACAGATACCGAGAATTACACCCGGCATACAGGACAAGAGAAGTGGTACTGTGCAGAGTCCATACATACAGAATAAGAACAGATACTGGGGGGTGAAATACTTTTGTAAAATACTTCATTATGACCACTAGATGGAGCTAAGGAGCATAGGAAATACATACTGTATATCTTTGAAACACTAGTTATATTTATTTACTAATTCCTACTATTGTTCTCTAGAAATGTTACATTGTATCTCTTGTATCTCTTTCTAAATGGACATATGTATGTTGTATGCTCCTCAGCTCCATCTAGTGGCAAAAATATGACATGATAGGAGAAGTTCTCCCATGAGCAGTGAACTATGTCAGCAGTAAAGGTTGTAGATATTGCTATTAGATTGTAAGCTCTTCTGAGCAGGGCCCTCTTAATCCTCTTGTATTATAAATGTATTGTCTCCCTTTTATATTGTAAAGCACTGCTTGAACTGTTGGCGCTATATAAATCCTGTATAATTATAATAATAAAAATTGCCCTCTTTGTGCCCCCCCTTTTTGCTCAGACGCCCAAGGCATTTGCCTCTCTGCCTATCCCATGGCTCACCTTTAATTCTCAGTATCTGTTATATGAACGCACAGTAGCACATTCCCTGTTTGGATGTTTGGCGCTGTATATATTAGCGCTCTATATAGGACATCGGAATGATTTAGGTCCCCCGGCCTCTCTGATTCTGGCTGGAAGTGTACGGCGGCGTTGCTCACCCCGCAGAGTAAACATGCTGAACTGGGCAATAACAGTGCGTTGTTTATTTCTCACTTCCAGCATCTCGCAGAGCATTAATAATGGGGGAAAAGTGCTGAGGACTGGAGAGAGCTGACACCGCGCCAATTTGTTACCCAGCAAACCACATTCTGTATATGGCCTGAGAACGGCGTATGATGAATGTGCCGTCACCGCCAACATAAATAAATGTATGGCCAGCAGCTGCTTCCTGTGAATCCAGGTGAGCTGAATAACGTACGGATCACACAATATCCTCACCGCACACGCCGAAACACCAGATGATGGCAGATTGGCGCAACGCTCTGCAGAGGTTCCAATGAAGGATCGATCTATAGAGTGTATTGATATGTATCTGTAAGGGGGGGGGATGGCACAGAGCAATATTCTGCAGATCTCTAGAGAGATCAGTGATGGATAATCTGCAGAATATGACACAATGTATCCATTTGAGGGGAGATGTGGAACTGGAGCAACGCCCTGCAGACTATTCTATATAATATATCATGTATCTTTCAGAAGGGGGATTGCACACAGCAAGGGTCTGCAGATTTCTAGTGAGGTCATTGATGGAATAATCTGTAGAATATATCAGTATGTGTCAGTCAGAGAGTAGATGGAAAAGAGTAATGTTCTGCAGATTTGTAGAGAGGTCAGGCATGGAATAATCTGCAGAATATATCACTATGTATAAATCGATGGAACAGAACAATGTTCTGCACAGTGGTGGCTGGTGCTAAACTTTTTTTTTTTTTTTTTGGGGGGGGGTGTGTGGCAAACAACCCCCCCAGGTCTGCCTGCACTCAGCTTCCCCATTAGATGGTCCTCCACCTGCACTCAGCCTCCCCATGGTAATGGTCCTCCGCCTGCCCTCAGCCTCTCCATGGTGATGGTCCTCCGCCTGCACTCAGCCTCCCCATGGTAATGGTCCTCCGCCTGCACTCAGCCTCTCCATGGTGATGGTCCTCCGCCTGCACTCAGCCTCTCCATGGTGATGGTCCTCCGCCTGCACTCAGCCTCTCCATGGTGATGGTCCTCTACCTGCACTCAGCCTCTCTATGGTGATGGTCTCCGCCTGCACTTAGCCTCTCCATGGTGATGGTCCTCCACCTGCACTCAGCCTCTCCATGGTGATGGTCCTCCGCCTGCACTCAGCCTCTCCATGGTGATAGTCCTCCGCCTGCACTCAGCCTCTCCATGGTGATGGTCCTCCACCTGCACTTAGCCTCTCCATGGTGATGGTCCTCCGCCTGCACTCAGCCTCTCTATGGTGATGGTCCTCCGCCTGCACTTAGCCTCTCCATGGTGATGGTCCTCCGCCTGCACTCAGCCTATCCATGGTGATGGTCCTCCGCCTGCACTCAGCCTCTCCATGATGATGGTCCTCCGCCTGCACTCAGCCTCTCCATGGTTATGGTCCTCTGCCTGCACTCAGCCTCTCCATGGTGATGGTCCTCCGCCTGCACTCAGCCTCTCCATGGTGATGGTCCTCCGCCTGCACGCAGCCTCTCCATGGTGATGGTCCTCCGCCTGCACTCAGCCTCTCCATGGTGATGGTCCTCCGCCTGCACTCAGCCTCTCCATGGTGATGGTCCTCCGCCTGCACTCAGCCTCTCCATGGTGATGGCCCTCCGCCTGCACTCAGCCTCTCCATGACGATGGTCCTCCACCTGCACTCAGCCTCTCCATGGTGATGGTCCTCTACCTGCACTCAGCCTCTCTATGGTGATGGTCTCCGCCTGCACTTAGCCTCTCCATGGTGATGGTCCTCCACCTGCACTCAGCCTCTCCATGGTGATGGTCCTCCGCCTGCACTCAGCCTCTCCATGGTGATGGTCCTCCGCCTGCACTCAGCCTCTCCATGGTGATGGTCCTCCACCTGCACTTAGCCTCTCCATGGTGATGGTCCTCCGCCTGCACTCAGCCTCTCTATGGTGATGGTCCTCTGCCTGCACTTAGCCTCTCCATGGTGATGGTCCTCCGCCTGCACTCAGCCTCTCCATGGTGATGGTCCTCCGCCTGCACTCAGCCTCTCCATGATGATGGTCCTCCGCCTGCACTCAGCCTCTCCATGGTGATGGTCCTCTGCCTGCACTCAGCCTCTCCATGGTGATGGTCCTCCGCCTGCACTCAGCCTCTCCATGGTGATGGTCCTCCGCCTGCACGCAGCCTCTCCATGGTGATGGTCCTCCGCCTGCACTCAGCCTCTCCATGGTGATGGTCCTCTGCCTGCACTCAGCCTCTCCATGGTGATGGCCCTCCGCCTGCACTCAGCCTCTCCATGGTGATGGTCCTCCGCCTGCACTCAGCCTCTCCATGGTGATGGTCCTCTGCCTGCACTCAGCCTCTCCATGGTGATGGTCCTCCGCCTGCACTCAGCCTCTCCATGGTGATGGTCCTCCGCCTGCACTCAGCCTCCCCATGGTGATGGTCCTCCGCCTGCACTCAGCCTCTCCATGGTGATGGTCCTCCGCCTGAACTCAGCCTCTCCATGGTGATGGTCCTCCGCCTGCACTCAGCCTCTCCATGGTGATGGTCCTCCGCCTGAACTCAGCCTCTCCATGGTGATGGTCCTCCGCCTGAACTCACCCCTCCACGTCTTCCTTGGCTTCTCCTCCCAGCCAACCCAATCTGCCTCCTGTCCTGATTAGACATGTGCAAATCGTTTCATTTCAAATTTGTTTTTTAATGAATTTCGACAAATTTGTTAATTCAGAAACATTCGAATTAACGAAAACCCGTTTAACAAAATTTTTCGAGTATTCAAAAATTTGTAAATTCGAAAATTCATAAATTCGTAAATTTTTAAATTTTTAAAATCTAAATTCAAAAATCCGAAAATTTGAAAATCTGAAATAATAACTATTAAATTATAGATATTGGAATTGCCTTTCAAATTTGGCTGTTAGTGAAGGTAACAAACACAAATTATTTCGAAGTTACGAATTATCCAAAATAACGAATGCCGCATCTAAACTAATGGAATGTAATGCATTAATAATAATAAATAACAATAATAATAATAATAAAAACATTTTATTATTAATATTTATTATTAATTCGGTATTCCATTCCATTTGTTTAGATGCGGCATTCAAATAATTCATAACGTCGGATAAATTCGTATTCATTATGTTCACTAACAGCCAAATTTGAAAGGAAATGCCAATACCTATAATTTAATAGTTAGTTATAATTAGTTAGTTATTATTTTGAATTATTTTTGGATTTCATTCTTTCGAATTTACGAATTTTGGATTTTCTTTCTTATTTTTGGATTTTCGAATTTATGAATTTACAAATTGCGATCATAATACATGACCCGGGAAAAAAAAGGAGTGAAACGAAAATGAACACATTTTTAGGCAGTGCACATGTCTAGGAGTCTAGGAGGAGAAGCAGCAAGACAATAGCAAATTTTAATTCGCTATTGTCACAAGTGGGTGGGTTTGGGGCGCAGTGCTCCGCACCCCGAGCCCGACCTTTTTCAAGCCAATTAGAGCCTCCGGTTCTAATCATGTGGCTTGAAAAAAAAAAAAAAAAAGAAAAACTCATACAAACGTAACACAGTGTCCCTAATGGACCGGCCACTCCTGGCTCTGCAGATCTATAGTGAGGTCAATGATGGAATAATCTGCATGATATATCAATATGTATTAGTCAAGAGGTAGATCAGAGGGAGCAATGCTCTGCAGATCTCTAGAAAGGTCGGTTATGAAATAATCTGCAGAATATATTCATATTTATAAGTCACGGGGTAGATGGGATGGAGCAATGTTCTGCAGATCTCTAGAAAGTTCAGTTAATGAATAATCTGCAGAATATATCAATATAAGTCAGGGGGTAGATGGGACAGTACAATGTTCTGAGGATCTATAGTGAGGTCAATGATGCAACAATCTGCAGAATATATCAGTATGTGTCAGTCAGGAGGTAGATGGAATGGAGCAATTTTCTGCAGATCTATAATGAGGTTTAAGAGGAGTTGAGAAGAACTTTAGACCCCTTTCACACCGAGTCAGTTTTCAGGTGTTTTAGCGCTAGAAATAGCGCCTGAAAACTGCAACCCATGCCGTCCGAATGTGAAAGTCTGAGTGCTTTCACACTGGGGCGGTGCGATTGCGGGACATTAGAAAAAGTCCTGCAAGTGGCATCTTTGGGGCGGTTTGGGAGTGTCGTATACAACTCTCCTCGCTAAAATGAACGGCGCTTTACTGCTGACAAACGGGTGGCCCCGGTGTGAAAGGGGTCTTAGACTAAGGGGTGGCTGTGGACGTGGTATACTTGGATTTTGAAAAAACGTTTGTAAAAGGATAGAAAACTGGCTAAAAGACCAAATTCAGAGTAGTGGTTAATGATTCTTACTCTGAATGGTCTAAGGTTATCATTGGTGTACCCCAAGGTTCAGTGTTATTAGTGGTGTACCCCAAGGTTCAGTGTTATCATTGGTGTACCCCAAGCTTCAGTGCTATTAGTGGAGTACCCCAAGGTTCAGTGTTATCATTGGTGTACCCCAAGGTTCATTGTTATCAGTGGTGTACCCCAAAGTCCAGTTATTAGTGGGGTACCCCAAGGTTCAGTGTTATCAGTGGTGTACCCCAAGGTTCAGTGTTATCAGTG
Source organism: Aquarana catesbeiana (assembly GCF_042186555.1). Lineage (NCBI taxonomy): Eukaryota > Metazoa > Chordata > Amphibia > Anura > Ranidae > Aquarana > Aquarana catesbeiana. The sequence goes on along the minus strand of NC_133336.1, from coordinate 26,906,281 downwards.
GTGTACCCCAAGGTTCAGTGTTATTAGTGGGGTACCCCAAGGTTCAGTGCTATTAGTGGGGTACCCCAAGGTTCAGTGTTATTAGTGGTGTACCCCAAGGTTCAGTGTTATTAGTGGGGTACCCCAAGGTTCAGTGCTATTAGTGGGGTACCCCAAGGTTCAGTGTTATTAGTGGTGTACCCCAAGGTTCAGTGTTATTAGTGGTGTACCCCAAGGTTCAGTGTTATCAGTGGTGTACCCCAAGGTTCAGTGTTATTAGTGGTGTACTCCAAGGTTCAGTGTTATTAGTGGTGTACCCCAAGGTTCAGTGTTATTAGTGGTGTACTCCAAGGTTCAGTGTTATTAGTGGTGTACCCCAAGGTTCAGTGTTATTAGTGGTGTACTCCAAGGTTCAGTGCTATTAGTGGTGTACCCCAAGGTTCAGTGTTATTAGTGGTGTACTCCAAGTTCAGTGCTGGGACCCTTACGTTTTATTATCTTCATAAATGATATAAGGTCTGGGATTAAAAGTACCATTTCAGTGTTTGCAGATGACGCTAGGCTATGCAGTGGAATAACGTCCTTACAGGATGTCTCCAATTTACAAGCTGACCTCAATGCAATGTCCAATTGGGCAACTGTGTGGCAAATGAGGTTTAATGTTGATAAATGTATCAAAAGTTATGCACTTGAGGGCTAAGAATATGCATGCATCCCCTGATGAAGACACGTGACGATACACATCGGGATTGGGCAACAGATAGACCGGAAGTGACGTAGGAGTATGAGCTCGCCACATGTGGAATATATGTCTTGCTAATCATTATTTATGTGAGTAGTATTACACTTGTAAAAATATATTATATTATCAGAGCCCCTTTTGTTTATTTACCACCATCGTGGAGGAGATCAGGTTGAACCCCAGGATCACTTTTAAGGAGGTATTGCCGTCCATCCAGTTCGAAGGGCTGCGTCCGTTGCAGAGAGATCCCCAGAGGTGAGTGGAGGCACAAGGATCCCCTTTGAGAGTTATCTACGCCCAATGCTGTTACCTTACAGCAGTAAGGTGAGAGGCCTGTGAGCACTGAAGTGTCATATACACAATAAGAAGAGACACCAATCACTCTTATTCACTTTTTGGAAGGTGGAAGAATTAGAGCACTCTATTATAAGCTGTACTTTTGGATTCATAGTGACAACACTGGGACTTGATTTACTTCAATACTTTTTTTAGTCACTTTATTGGCACTTGAGTTTATGGATATTATAGAAGTAATGCATATATATGTATTTTTTAAATGAAGTATTTAGTGCTTATCATGTTTTTTTTATTGTATAGGTTTACACAATTTATTTATTTCCTATATTGACAGAGCAACACCATCACTATTACTCATACACCTTTTAGCAACGGATTTGCTTATCGGTGTTTGCGGCAGTCATATTCGCTATTTCATTATCTTATGTGATAGCGCGGGAGTATCACTTTGTTTAAGAATATGCATGTACATACATACCAGGGGGGGTACAACTGGGGGCAGTCAATGGTGGATAAGGATCTGGGGGTTTTTGTAGATCATAAGCTTAATCATATGCCAAGCTGCGGTTTCTAAGGCGAGCAAAGTCCTTTCTTGTATTAGGAGAGGTATGGACTCCAGAGAGAGAGATATCATTTTGCCCCTGTTCTGGTCATTAGTAAAACCTCATCTGGAATATGCAGATAAGTTTTGGGCTCCAGTTCTCAAAAAAGCACATCGGGGAACTGGAGAAAGTAAAGAGAAGGGCAACCAAACTGATAAGAGGCATGGAGGAGCTCAGCTATGAGGAAAGATTAGAGGAACTGAATTTATTCACTCTTGAGAAGAGGAGATTAAGGGGGATATGATCAACATGTACAAATACATAAGTGATCCATATAGTGAACTTGGTGTTGAGTTATTCACTTTAGGTCATCCCAGAGGACAAGGGGGGGCACTCTTTATGGCTAGAGGAAAAAATATTTCATCTCCAAATACGGAAAGGTTTCTTCACAGTAAGAGCTGTGAAAATGTGGAATAGACTCCCTCCAGCGGTGGTTCTGGCCAGCTCAGTAGATTGCTTTAAGAAAGGCCTGGATTCTTTCCTAAATGTACATAATATAACTGGGTACTAACATTTATAGGTAAAGTTGATCCAGGGAATATCCGATTGCCTCTTGGAGGATTAGAAATCATTTTTTTCCTGCTGGAGCAAATTGGATGATGCTTTGATGTTTTTTTTTGCTTTCCTCTTGATCATCTGTGGGTATAGGATTGCACACCTCCCAACTTTTTGAGATGGGAACGAGGGACACCTATCAGCAAAAGTATGTAGGCATAGGACACCCCCCCCTGCCACACCCCCTTAAAGGGGAATTATCCAAAAAATGATTAGTTAAACACACAAGTCCTTTTTTTATTACCACCACTATTTCTTTATACTGGGTTTTGACATTTACAAATGCAGCAATTTAGAAATTGGATGAAAGGTTTAGCACTGGGAAACACTGTTTGGAAGATAAAAAGTGCATTTTAGATACAACTATATGGATCGGACCAAAATGAGGGACAAATGAGGAGGAAAGAGGGACAGAGGGACATTGTTCCAAATCAGGGACAGTCCTTCAAAATCAGGGACAGTTGGGAGCTATGGGATTGTGTATAAAGGGTTGCACTGTATAATCTTTCTCCCCTTTTTATAGGTTAAACTAGATGGATTTGTGTCTTTTTTTCAACCAGACTAGCTATGTAACTATGAGGTCAATGATGGAACAATCTGCAGAATATACCAATATGTATCTGTCAGGGTGAGATGGGATGGAGCAAAGTTCTGCAAATCTCTAGAGAGGTCAGTTATGAAAAAATCTGCTAAATATCAATATTTATAATTTAGGGGGTAGATGGGACAAGCCTAGTCCTAGTCCTACAGATCTATGGTAAAGGCCAATGATGGAACGATTTGCAGAATATACAATATCAAAATGTTTCAGTAATGGGGGGGGGGGGGCTGGGAATGGAGCAAAATTCTGCAAATCTCTAGAGAGGTCAGTTTTGAAATAATCTGCAGAATATCCTGCTCTACAAGACTCTGGTCCGGCCGCACCTGGAGTATGCTGTCCAGTTCTGGGCACCAGTCCTCAGGAAGGATGGACTGGAAATGGAGCGAGTACAAAGAACGGCAACAAAGCTAATAAAGGGTCTGGAGGATCTTTGTTATGAGGAAAGGTTGCGAGCACTGAACTTATTCTCTCTGGAGAAGAGACGCTTGAGAGGGGATATGATTTCAATATACAAATACCATACTGGTGACCCCACAATAGGGATAAAACTTTTTCACGGAAGGGAGTTTAATAAGACTCGTGGCCACTCATTGAAATTAGAAGAAAAGAGGTTTGACCTTAAATTACATAGAGGGTTCTTTACTGTAAGAGCGGCAAGGATGTGGAATTCCCTTCCACAGGCGGTGGTCTCAGCGGGGAGCATCGATAGTTTCAAGAAACTATTAGATAGGCACCTAAACGACCGCAACATACAGGGATATACAATGTAATACTGACATATAATCACACACATAGGTTGGACTTGATGGACTTGTGTCTTTTTTTCGACCTCACCTACTATGTAACTATATCAATATGTATAAATCAGGGAGTAGATGGGATGGAGAAATGTTCTACAGATCTTTAATGAAGTAATTTATAGAATAATCTGCAGACTATATCAATATGTATCAGCAATGTTCTGCAGATCTATAGTGAGGCCAATGATGGAATAATTTGCAGAATAATATATCAATTTGTATCAGGTGGGGGGGGAGGGGAAAGTCTGTCCGCCATCATTTAGAAGGGAATTATTCAATGTTCCGTGTTGTGAAGCTCACACCACCTCTGCCACCAGTGGATGGTCATCGTGCGTTTTGCGGACTCCTGGTGCGCTCGTTGTGACCTCACGACTTGGACGCTCTCCATAGACAGCTCCGCGATCATTCAGCCGCTGGCTCGGCGCCCCCCGTCCCCCCCCCCCCGCTGTGTCTTGTCGTTTTCACCTCTCACATTCGATGAATTATGGCCTCATTAGGAGGTTCCTCATTTTCTAGTAACTAGTTACAGTGAGATATTTTTTACTGACACGTGGCATCATTAAGGCACTTGACTTGCAAATGTCAGTAGGTTACACAAACAAGTCCCATCGCGGCCGTCTCATTACGCACATAGAAGACAGATGTTTTATACAAGTTCTTATTACAGCAGCTGCCGGCAGCCTTCACAAAATGATTTGCTTTATTTAACCCCATTTGCTGTTTCGGAGATGCTGTATTTGTGTACAAGCGTCATCTCTGTGCGAACGCTCCCACCATGTTTGCTGTGACAAAACACCAGCTCTCTTTTTCAGGTCAGACTTTGATTTACCCAAATGTTTCCAATATCAACTGTCATTCTGCAGCGCCTGGAAATGTACAGAGCAAAGGATTAACACAGCTGTCTCTCCTGTAAAGGTGAAAGTGCGCCAATCTGAAGATGAGTCCAAGGAAACTTTAATCGGTCATCAAATAATTGACAAAAAAAAGCCAACATATTTTGGGAGTCTTTCTACTTTGCTTTTATTGGGACTACAAAAATAGTAGTCCTGATGAAGAGGATTATTCAGAACCCTGAAACATGTTGGCTGTTTTTATTTTTTTAATTATTTGATGAACAATTGAAGTTTCTTTGGACTTTTTTTGGTTTGCCTTAGATTACCTTACTTGTTGTTCAGCCAGATTGACCTGACAACTCTGCCCATGACCTCTGACTGTACCTGACTATTCTTTTGCCTGCTGATTACCCACGACCCCTGCCTGGACCTTACTACTCTCTTGCCTGCCACCTGCCCACAGCTTCTGTCTGGACCCAATACTTTTTTGCTTACCATCTCTGCTTGGACCTGACTACTCTCTTGTCTGCCATTTGCCCACAACCTATACTGGACCTGACTACTCTTTTGCCTGCCACTTGCCTACGACCCCTGCCTGGACCTGACTACTGTATTTCCTGCCACCTACTCACAACCTCTCTCTGGACCTGACTACTCTCTTGTCTGTTGCCTGCCCATGACCTCTGCCTGAACCTGACTACACTTTTCACTGCTGCCTCTCCCTAGACCTGACCACTCTCTTATCTGCCACTTGCCCACAACCTTTGTTGGACTGATTCTTTTTTGTCTGCCACTTGCCCATGACCTCTGCCTGGACCAGACTACTCTTTTTCCTGCTGGCAACCTCTGTCTGGACCTGACTACTCTCTTGCCTGCTGCCTACCCATGACCCCTACCTGGACCTGACTACTACCTCTGCCGGACCAGACTACTCTTCTACCTGCCACCTGGCCATGAGCTCTGCCTGGACCTGACTAGTCTTTTGCTTGCTGCCTACTCACAGCCTCTGCTTGACCTGACTACTCTCTTGTCTGCTTCCTGCCCGCGACCTCTGCCTAGACCTGACTACACTTTTGACTGCTGCCTCTCCTTAAACCTGACTACTCTCCTATGCTTGCCCGCTTGCCCAAAACCTCTGCTTGGACATGGCTACTCTTTTGTATGCCACTTGCCCATGACTTCTGCCTGGACCAGATTAATTTTTTCCCTGCCACCTGCCCACGACCTCTGCCGGACCTGACTATTCCCTCGCCTGCCACCTGCTCATGACCTCTGCCTGGACCTGCCTACTCTTTTGTCTGTCACTGCCCATTCATTGAAATAATCCCTGGTGATCCTACCTATCATGAATGTATTTGTTCAGGCATGCCCTAATATAAGGTGACAACCGCTTAATAAAATAATCCATGAAGATCCTACCATATCAAGGCCTTGTTCAGGTACTTCCTGCTATAGGGTGTCAATCATTCACTAAAATAATCCCTGGGGATCCTACCATCAATGTCCTTGTTTAGACACTGCCTCCTAAAGGGTGATAACCATTCATTACAATAATCCCTGGTGATACTACCATCATTGTCCTTGTTTAGGTATTTCCTCCAATAGGATGACAGCCATTCATTAAAATAATCCCTGTAGATCCTACCATCAATGTCCTTGTTCAGGCACTTCCTCCTATGGGGTGACAACCATTCTTTAAAATAATCCCTGGTGATCCCACCATCAATGTTCTTGTTCAAGCACCTCCTCCTATAGGGTGACAAAGTTCTGTCCTTGTCTTACAACTGTGCTACTGCGTTGTCACTCTGCCACATAGGCTTCTCATGGAGACTACAAGTCTCAGCACACATTACATAGGAATAGTCCAGTGTTCACCATCAGGAAAACCCTCCCAGGGAAATACAGAGACGCAATAGTAAGGATTAATAAAAAAATAGCAATTGTTTGTAATACACTGTGTGCATCACTATATGTCACCTTGTTAAAGTTTACATTGACTTTAAACATTGGACAAAGGGGCCAAATAGGCAATTAAAATATCACTGGGTATATTTCCTCCAGGGAACAGTTTATTAAACTTGCACTTAGTTTCCATCGGATAATTGGAGAAACTTCAGATGAAACTTTATTACAAATTTTGTCTTTCTTAATAATAGATGTGGCCGGTGTTAATGCATGCAGCTCCTGAAGGTTGCAGCTGGGGAAGAGGGTCGTACTCGGCGCCCAATTTATGAAGCGTAGTAAAACAGGTCAAGCGGTTGGTTTTTTCTGCATTATTCATGGAGACGATCCTGAGAGCGCAGAAAACCGCGGGCAAGTGTGGCGAGTTCACGCTGTCTGCACTAAGGTTAAAGAGGGAAAGCGGTGGAGCTGGGATAGCCGGAGTCTCCGTCCTTAGACACGGTATACTTAGCAGGAATTAAAAGCCTGGAAGAAGGAGATTGGCTGCCTGTTAATTATTTATAGGGCACATCCAAACTTTCCATGTAGACCTGAAGTTTAAAATGCTTATATTTTTCCTTCCCTGGTTCCTTCCTCCCCCTCATCAACATGCTAATGACATTTTTAACCCCTTTGTGCCTAAGGGTAAAACAAATCTTAATGCCTAAGCACAATTTTGCAACTTTGACATGTGTTAGTAAAAGATGGACTATACCGCGTTTTTTAACAAGACAAATTGGGCTTTCATTTGGTGGTAAATTGTAATGGATATCTCCTGAATTTTTTTTATTATTAAAGCGGAGTTCCACCCTGAAATTTTTTTTTTCAGAATTGGATTCCTCTAAACCTATAAAAAAACATTTGGAGAACATTTTTTTTTTATACTTACCAGAATCGCCCTGTTGCTATGAAGTACTCCTAATCTGCCAATTGCTGGTCCGCGGAACTCCTCATCACTTCCTCCCTCGCCTGTGCTCCTGGGAAATGATGTGTCATCATTTCCCAGGAGTCCGTGGGCAGTACTGTGATGTTGCCATAACAACGGGGCGGGACCTTCCTCCAAAGCCGCCCATTGTTATGGCAACTTTAGAAACAATCGGCGCTACGGCCGGTGAATCGCGCATGCGCGAGATCGAGAGGTGCATGCTGGTTACCCAACATGCACCTCTCCAAAACGAATCCAGGAAGAGATCTCGATTGGGCTTCACATGCCCACAATCATGATGGCAAAGGCCACAACAGGAGGCAGCAAATATTCAGTAAGAAATTAATATTTTTGCTAAATACATAATAAACATTGTATACTAGTTTTTGAATTGTATTAGTAATAATGATAGGATCAATAAAAAAAAAAAAAAAAATTTCGCCGGACCCCTCGCTTTAAAGGAAAACTGACCCAAAATAGTAAAAAAAAAAAATCATTTTTGTAAAATCTAGCTGTATATTTCTTGCTACTATCATAACCCTCCACCAAAGAACAACCCAGAATTAAATTCTCCTGCTCCTGATGATCACAGTGATACCTCATATTTGTATGTTAGTTGTTTGTTCCTGTAGTACAGCCCAAAAACAATAGTGCGCAATGGCATTTTGCGTTTTTTTTTTATCCTGCCTAACTACACTAACACTGATACTAAAAAAAAAATAAATAAATAAAAAATCTTGCCAAAAAAAAAAAAAATACTGACCCTGACCTTGACCCGAACACTAACTGTGGCACTGACCTAGATCAAACCTTTATCTAGGTATTTGTTTTATTTTATTTTTTTATTATTATTATTAATATTATTTTTTTTTTACACACACATTTGTGTGTAAAAAATGTATCTCTCCTCCATTCACAGAGAATAAAACCCCGGGGGGAAGGCTTCACAGTGACTGATAACTGCGACAGACAATCCGAGGTTATCACAGAGGTCAGATGACCTGGAATCGGGAGTTCTGGGCCCCGATCGTTAGTACGGGGCCCCGGGGCTCATGACGAGACTCCAGTCTGTGCGCTGGGAGAGCGCTGCAGCACAAAGGGGGATATGCAAAAATGCGGCCCCGTGAAAAAAAGCCCAGTCTTGTGTTACGTCGGCACAAAGGGGTTAAATAAAACCTGATCTATTTTCATGACAAACCTTGTTTTAGACCCACTGGTGATGTCATCACTGGGTCTCCGTGCGCAGTGCCGCGACAAGGTCAGCCAATGCCCAAGGCAAAGATGCCAAACTGCGCCCCCCACCACTCACAATGTGTGAGCTTAGGGGGGTCCTATTCTCGGCAGTCACTCGCTTGTCAAAATCACTGCTCTTGGGAGGAGTTATGCAAATATCAGAATGTCTTGATGGGTGGACGTCAGTCTAGAAGAGGGGATGTTCCTAGGCAGGCAGGCTAGATTATGCCCACATGTGATGCTGAGACTCCATGATTGAAAAAAAAACTGAAATCCAAGGGGGCAGGCCAGGGGCAGTGAGGCTGGGGAGGAAAGAGCTAGATGATGCTTGACAACCTTCAGTCAAGAAATGAGGAGGGCTCTGTCTGACTTGCTGCAGCTTCTAATGCACATTGTAAGAATCTCACAGTGTGCAGTGAATTCAGAGTAAGCCGTTTCAATACAGGGGAAGAGGCGGTAGCAATCCTCCTGTCCTGTATGCTGTTTTCTCAGTATCTGTTCTTATTTTGTATGTATGGACTCTGCACAGTACTACTTCTCTTGTCCTGTATGCCGGGTGTAATTCTCAATATCTGTTCTTATTCTGTATGTATGGACTCTGCACAGTACCACTTCTCTTGTCCTGTATGCCGGGTGTAATTCTCAATATCTGTTCTTATTCTGTATGTATGGACTCTGCACAGTACCATTTCTCTTGTCCTGTATGCCGGGTGTATTATTTATGTAAATGATTTGACTTATCGGCTGTGAAATCCGGGACAATGAATTGCTCATTGATATGTAAATCTGGCATGTTGCTGGTTGATGAGTCCGCTCTATAAATGCCGCGCTTGTCTCGCGGTGTCAGGCAGTTGCAGTGATGGTATTTGCTCCGCGCTCTCCTGTCTGTCGCTCCGGCCGATGTTCGATTGGAATAACTGGCATAATTGTCTTTCTCATTACCCGGGAACATAAATTATGGGGAGACAATGCTGATCCGCACAATGGCCGCCGCGCTTCGCAGACACGATTAATGAGTTTATTGATTGTTTTCTTTGTGGATTTTATTTTGTGTCTTGTTTTATTTGGCATCTGAACGGTCTTCGCGTTGACTGGTCGGTGCGGACATTTTCACCCCCCTAAAGTGGGTTAGTAAAGTTAGATTATTCAGGCGGCATGCTGCGGGACGTGCTGCGGGAGGACTTCGCTCCTTTCATGGAGCTGCAATGAGAACGATCCACAAGTTTAACCAGTTGTGGACACTGGATACCCTACATAAACATTCCATTGAAGTGCAAAGAACATGTGTGGTATATTCTTCAGCCCCACTTCAGTCCTCACTCTTGACGTCAAATCCTGGCTGTCAACATGACAGCGGTGATTTTCTGTGCAAATACAGCAGCTGCAGAAACTGTTGCTGTCAAAAACAGATAATATAACACAGTGGGGTTGATTTACTAAAATTAGTAAATGAGGTAAATCTTCACTTTACTGACCAGAGCACTTTTTGCCATTTCGGCACTGAGTCGTTTTAACTGACAATTGCACGGTCGTGCGACGTTGCACCCAAACAAAATTGACGTCCTTTTTTTTCCCCACAAATAGAGCTTTCTTTTGGTGGTATTCGATCACTTCTGCGTTTTTTATTTTTTGCACTATAAACAAAAAAAGAGCAACAATTTAAAAAAAAAAGCAATATTTTTGACTTTTTGCTATAATAAATATCCCCCAAAAATATATAAAAAAAACATTTTTGTCCTCTGTTTAGGCCGATATTTATTCTTCTACATATTTTTGCTAAAAAAAAATCACAATAAGCGTATATTGATTGGTTTGCGCAAAAGTTATAGCGTCTACAAAATAGGGGACAGTTTTATGGCATTTTTATTATTCATTTTTTTTATTAGTAATGGTGGCGATCTGCGATTTTTATCGGGACTGCGTCATTATGGCGGACACATCGGACACTTTTGACACTATTTTGGGACCATTGTCATTTATACAGCGATCAGTGCTATACAAATTCACTGATTACTGTGTAAATGACACTGGTGGGGAAGGGGTTAACCACTAGGGGGCGATGAAGGGGTTAAGTGTGTCCTAGGGAGTGATTCTAACTGGAGGGGGGATGGGCTACCACTCACATGACAGCGATCACTGCTCCCTGTCATGTCACAAGGCAGAATGGGGAAATGCCTTGTTTACACTTCCCCGTTCTGAGGCTCCGTGACACGATCGCCAGGAGACCAGTGGACATCGAGTCCGCGAGTCCCGCGGGCACGGTCACGCTGTACGCAGTGCGCCCGCTAGCCCCACCATTTAAAGGGGACGTACAGGTACGCCCATTTGCCCACTGCTGCCATTGTGCCGACGTATATTGGCATGCAGCAGTCGGCAAGTGGTTAAAAAATACCGAATCACACACAGCAGGAGCCCAGCATCAGGGATCGCGGACTTGATGTCCACTGGCATTTGCCGATGATCCAGCAGAACTGTGAACTGTCTATGTAAACAAGGCAGATCGCTGTTCTGACCGGAGAGAAGGCATGGATCCTGTGTTCCTGCAAAGCAGGGACATGGATCCATGCCTTCCCCTAGTAAAAGCACCTCCTCTACTGTTTAGAAAAACACTGGCTAGGAACACAGTTAACCCTTTGATTACCCCTGATGTTAACCCCTTCCCAGACAGTGTCATTAGTACCGTGACAGTGCATATTTTTTTAGCACTGATCACTGTATTAGTGTCACTAATAAGTGTCCCCAAAAGTGTCAATTAGTGTCAGAATGTCCATTGCAATATCACAGTCCCCCAAATAATTCCCATTACTAGTAAAAAAATAAATAAAATAAATATCCCATAGTTTGTTGATGTTTTAACATTTGTGCAAACCAATCAATATACGCGTTTTTTATTTGTATTTTTGTTACCAAAAACATGTAGCAGGATACATTTTGGCCTAAAATTCAATTTTTTACATTTTTTGTATTGGATATGTTTTATAGCATAAAGTAAAAATTGTTTAATTTTTTTTTTTTTTACTGTATTGGTGTCACTGGTCCCCAAAAAGTGTCACGTAGGGTCAGATTTGTCTGCCGCAATGTCGCAGTCCTGCTAAAAATCGCTGACATCCGCCATTACCAGTAAAAGCAATAAAAAATAAATAAAAATTCCCTAAACCTATCCCCTACAACTTTTGCGCAAACCAATCGATATACGCTTATTGGGATTTATTTTACCAAAAATATGTAGGAGAATACATACTGGCCTAAATTGATGAAGAAATTTATTTTTTTTACATTTTTTTTTATCTGTAGTATAGCAAAAAGTTAAAAACTTTGTTTTTTTTTTTTGTTTTTGTTTTTTTTTAATTGTCTGTCTCTATTTGTTTGTAGCACAAAAAATAAAAAAAAAACGCAGAGATGACCAAATACCACCAAAAGAAAGCTCTATTTGTGGGGGAAAAGAAAGGACAAGGATTTTACTTGGGTACAGCGTCCCACGACTGCACAATTGTCAGTTAAAGTAATGTAGAGTGTATCGCAAAAAAATGGCCTGGTCAGGAAGGGAGGTAAATCGGCGGTCAAGTGGTTAAGCTCTAAAGCAGCCTTTCTCAACCTTTTCAACACGGGGGAACCCTTGAAATAACTTTCCGGTCTCAGGGAACCCCTGCTAATAATGACTATATCTACAACTCATGATACATAAGTGTGTTAGTGTGATGGTCAGTGGGAAGAATGCTCCTTACATTTGTGGTCATTGGGAAGAATTACCCCCTCACATATAGCTAAAAAGATCAATGGTGTCAGTGGGAACTTATCTGAGAGGAAGAAACTGCTCATTGCTCAAGGAACCCCTAGCAACCTCTGGAGGAACCCTAGGGTTCCATGGAACCCCCGGTTGAGAAACCCTGCTCTAGAGCAACTAGACTTGAAAAGTGCACAGTCTATTTGCCTTTAGTAAATCAACACCAGTGTTTGTTAACATTGTCCAGACAGGAGACAGAGAGATACAAAGTGACATTATTTATAAACATTGTCCAGACAGGAGACAGAGAGATACAAAGTAACATTGTTTATAAACATTGTTGGGATAGGAGATAAAGAGATACAAAGTAATAGTATTGTTACCTTTGTATCTACTCTGTTTCATTCATTTGCAAATCAAAGGGATGAGCTTCTTTTTGCACATGATGTCAGTTTGAAGGGTTCGTTTCACAAAAAAAAATGAAATGGTGAACAAACTCTCACCTTCCCCACGCCCCCGTTTAAGTAAATGTATAGATCCACCAATGGGGACTGTGGGTTGCCAATCCCAAAATGAGTATGAAAGACCAGATACCCCCCCCCCCCCCAAAGTAAGTATTAGGGACTTTGTAGGCAACGAGGGAAAGGATATAAACAAAAATTGTATAAATGATATTTATTTATAGAAAATATAAAATTATTCAGGTGCAAACATCACCAAGGATAGAATTGATGAAAACAACAAGTTACAATAGTAAATCTTTAGTGTGTGGTAATTGTGGATATTCGGCCCGACGCGTGAGAATAGTGACTATTCATTCGCTATTCTCACACACCTGGGTGGGCTGTGAGTGCATTCTCTGCGCCCTGAGCCCACCCTATTTTGAAGCCTATTAGAGCCTGTGGCTCTAATCGGTGCTTCAAAAAAACACCCCCCTCCCCTGCATTAGAATCCATGCCACCGGCGTTCTGAAAGGGGCCTGAAGCATGGATGGGGGGGCGGCGCCCGTGCGCCTTAATGGACTGGCTGCCCATGCTCAATTCTCTGCAGATCGAATGTATAAATGCAAAAAATACTGCATTATGGCCACTAGATAGAACTGAGGAGCATTTTTTTTTTTGCTAAGATAATCAGCGCCATCTAGTGGTCACAGTAGTGTTATTTACCCCTGTAGCCCCCTGTTCCTAAAAATGGGGCTATAGTGTAAATTTAGTTTTTGGCTGAGCTGTAAACAGATCAGATTTGATTGTATATTTGGTTCTGTTCTAAACTTGGCTGAGTTCTGCATTTCCCACTGTTGCCAGTAGGTGTCACTGGTACCACAGGACAGTGTGAGAATTACAACTAGGCTGAGCTGTAATGAATATTCTTTTTCCGGAAACAGCCCAGTAGGAGGTTCCTGGCCGCTGTGCATTCTGGGAAGGGGTATTTATGGCACAGATGTGCTCTTAGTCATTCATTACCTCGGGGCCCTCCTGGCCTGAGGATGTGCTACTGCAAGTTCTGCAGTAGGCCCAGAAGCCTGTCTGGGGCCTACTAATCCTGAGGTGGTCCTTAGGCTGTCTTGCCTGTGTGGAAGAAGCCGAGCCAACACCCCATTCGCACATTTTCGATCTGCAAGGAATATAACCTAAGAACATTTGATTTTGACACATTCTTACAGAAGAAAATGACCAACACCTTCAATGGATGAACAGCTGTATGCAGATTTTTTTTTATATATAAACCCTTGGCTAACATTATTTCAGAGTAATCCAATAAAAATAATCTCTGAGACTTTCTATTAATCTGGAGTTCACCTTATTCCGATGTTTCTGGCCTTCCCTCCGTCATTTCAGCCGGTAATTATAAATGGACTCGGCGCTGCATTTGTATAATTTTCCGAACAATTATAGAAAATGAAACGGTAATTAAACACAGGAAAGGCTTTAATACCTGTGATTATCTTTATTATATCTACTATTCCATCAGCATTTGCTGCCTAAATTATGCTCAGCGGCCCGCTCAGCTCACTCAGCTCCTCTGTCCGCTAAAAATTTTGAGATAAAAGCAATATACAGCATGCACGTAATCAAACCTTCTGCTTCATCCTTTAAATGTCACCTTTTTTACGGCCCGTCCTGATGAATAAAAGGCTGCGTGTGCTCGGAGCGGAGGGCCGCGATGTACGGCTTGCCTGAGATTGATGGCGCGGCTTGACATTGTTTTGTTGAAGCTGAAAATCTCAGCATTATCACTGCAGACAATGGGATGAAGAGTTGTTACATTGTATCAAGCGGGGTCTATTATTCCACCTACTTTACTGTCATTGTCACAACATCCTCTATTATTCATATGGCAGACGGATCTCTTGTTGTGCTCCTGTCACAGGTGCTGGATTCATGCCGAGGCAGAAATATGCCTTCATAGCTGTCCCTGTCTGCACCATATTTGTGTTCGTTCTTTAACTATCCTGGACCTGTTTCTGTGTCAAAAAAATGAAAATCTCTAAAGCTAGCCATACAGGATTCATTTTTTTTATTTTATATGATCAACCAGCGGGTTGATCTTGCTTTGTGGACTGGTCCAAACCATTTGGTGGAGGGGGATTATGGTTTGGGGTTGTTCTTCAGGGGTTGGGCTTGGCCCCTTAGTTCTAATGAAGGGAACTCTTAAGGCGTCAGCATACCAAGACATTTTGGCCAATTTCATGTTCCCAACTTTGTGGGAACATTTTGGAGATGGCCCCTTCCTGTTCCAACATGACTGCGCAAGGTCCATAAAGACACGGAAGAGCGAGTTTGGGGTGGAGGAACTTCACTGGCCTGCACCTGACCTCAACCTGATAGAACACCTTTGGGACGGGGCGTATCATGAAATCAATGGACCCCTGTGCAAGATCAAAAGTGGGCCCTAGGCATGAGCAAAAAAAAAAAAAGATAAGTGGATGTGGTTTAAAGTGCGCTAAATATTGGGCGTGGCTTAAATGGGGTGTGGTCCGAGATAACTTACAGAATGTGGTAATGTTAAATAGAGAATGTACAGTGCGAAGTGTCCAGCAATGGGTAGTATGAGCAGCAGAGGGGTGTGGAGTGTATGGTGGTCAGTATTATGTGCTGAAGAGGAGTGGGAAGTGTACGGCGGTGGACAGTCAGTGCAGGAGAGGAGTGCGGAATTTATGGGGCAGTGGGTAGTATGTGCAGGAGAGGAGTGCAAAGTGCATGGAGGTGGGTAATATGTGCAGAAGAGGAGTGAGGAGTGTATGGAGTTGGGTAGTATATGCAGGAGAGGAGTGTGGAGTATATGGAGGTGGGTAATATGTATAGGAGAGGAGTGCGGAGTGTATGGCGGTGGGTAGTATATGCAGGAGAGGAGTGTGGAGTATATGGAGGTGGGTAATATGTGTAGGAGAGGAGTGCGGAGTATATGGAGGTGGGTAGTATATGCAGGAGGAGTGTGGAGTATATGGAGGTGGGTAATATGTGTAGGAGAGGAGTGCGGGGTGTATGGCGGTGGGTAGTACGTGCAGGATCGTGTCAGTAGGGCAGTGAACGGTGTCAGCAGTTCTTTATTTTTATTATTTTCGTTTTTTGTTTTTTTTTTACAATTTTATTTTTTGTTACAATTTTATTTTTTATTATTTTTTTTTTTTCAAAATGCTTTTTGGGGGCCAGTGGACGGTGTCAGTGAACAGTACCAGAGTTGTTTTATTTTTATTATTTTATTTGTTATTTTTTGTTACAATTTTCTTTTTTTATAATTTTTTAAAATTTTTTTTAAATTGACTTTTTTTCACAATGCTTTGGGGGGATGGACAGTTGGATGGTGTCAGTAGGGCAGTGGATGGTATCAGTAGTTTTTTGTTTTTATTATTTTATTTTCTATTATTTTTTACAATTTTAATTTTTATTATTTTTTTATGTTATTTTTTAATAGTAGGGCAGTGGATGGTTTTAGTCATTTTTAAAAAAAATATTATTATTATTTATTCATTTATTTTACAAATTAATATTTTCATTATTTGTAACATTATTTAATTTTTTTCTTTCTTTTGGGAGGGAGGGGGTTGGGGCATTGGACGGTGTCATTAGGGCAGGGGACGGTGTCAGTAGTTATATTATTTTTTTATTTATTGCAATTTTTTATTTTTTTTATCAGCCCTATTGGGGGGGGCTTTGGTGAGATATCAGAGGTCTAAACAGACCCCTGACATTTCCCCTTTAAATGAACAGGAGAATGAACAGAAGACAGCAGCTCCTGTTCATTCATAAACTGAAACATCGTAAACACAGTTCATGATGCTCAGTTATGAATGGACAGTCAGTGACCACTGATTCTGTTCATTCAGAAAAGGAAGAGGTCAGCAAATTACATATTTATCGGCCCCTTCCTCCGCTCTTCATCCTGACAGTTTGCTGTGGGGGAAGAGGGGGGGGGGGGGGGGCGGAGAAGGACATACCTTATACCTGTATACCTTTCAATTAAGTAGCTGACAGCCGGGACAATGAGAGGATGAGAAGTGAACACCCTGCACCCATGGATGATACTCCACCAGTGACAGCCGGTGGTAATTTTTTTTGGGGGGGGGCGGCAACTAACAGTAACAGCCCCCCCTGCGGTCAGTCGGTTGGCAGTTGGTCGGGTGGGTCTGGTGCACTTACCCTATCTATGGTGGGCAGCACTTCTCCCAGGCTTCACCAGCGGCTTACCTTGCTCGGCGGCGGCGGCTTTCCCTTCCCCCGCTGTCCACAGGCATCGCGGCGGTTTCCGTTTCCTCCCTCCTCCTCGGCTGCCAATTGGGACTCTTCTCCTTTTGGCGAATCGGAAAATGGGTCTCAGACCTGCTTCTGATTGGCCAGATTGAGGATCAGTGTTTCAATAGCAAATATTTATTCGCTGTTGTAACACTTTGATGGGCTCCTGGAGCAATTCTCTGCGCCACAAGCCCACCCTATTTTGAAGCCTATTAGAGCCTCTAATCAGGTGCTTCAACCCCCCCCCGCCGCTGTTATTCACAAACCCGGCGTCCTAAAAGGGGCCAGACATATGAATAATGCCTGTCGGAGTCCTGTCAAAATTGCCGCCATGGATAGAGAATGGGGGTGGTGGCTGTGGATAAAGGGGGCGGCGCTCTAGCACCCCTAATGGACGGGCCACCACTGTACGCCACTGCTTTGGGATAAATCAGAGCGGAAACTGCGAGCCAGGCCTTCTCATCCAACATCAGTGCCTGACCTCACAAATGCTCTTCTGGAAGAATGGTCAAAGATACCCATAGACACACTCCTAAAACTTGTAGATGGCCTTCTCAGAAGAGTTGAAGCTGTTATAGCTGCAAAGAGTGGGCCAACTCAATATTGAATCCTATGGACTAAGACTGGGATGCCGTTAAAATTCATGTGCGTGTAAAGGCAGGCGTCCCAATACTTTTGTTCCCATGACAAAAACTGTTATCCCTAACCCGGTATTTATAAACAAAGTCATGTGATCTAAGTCAGCACTCACATGGCTTTGTTGATTAACAAAGCCATGTGCATACTTACCAACATAGTAGTCCCAGTCTCTAATACTCTGTCCAGTAGCGTCACTAGGGTTGATGTCACCTGGTACGGTAAAACATAGTGTCACCCCCGACCCCCAAAATATTTTTTTTCCCCCATATAACACTCTCCTGTTTAGCCTGCCATAGTGCCCTGCAGGGCACTGGGTAGACAATTTTCAGGCAGGCAGCGCAGGGTCGCGGTGCGCACCTCAAACCCGCCCCTGTAAATGATGCGGTTGAGCCGGAGCGCCGATCCGTGCGCTGTCACTGATGAGGGTGACACCATGGTGGTTGGATATCACTTCCTACTTGATGGTGTCACACCTCTGGCGGGTGTCACCCGGATGCGGTCCGCACCCCTATAGCGACAACGCCACTGACTCACCCTCGCTTATGGGTCACGCTTGACTCACCCGCTTTCTAGGAAGTCCTGCCCAGTGCACGCCTACAGGGACATGTGGGAACCGCCCAACTTGCGTCCACAATTGCAAGCTGAATAAAAAACACAGCCTGAATAACAGCATCATGGGGCAGAGGACCGAGATACAGGACTGTCCCAGAAAATCCGGGACGGTTGGCATCTATGCATATGATCAGCACTTTGTGTAGCAAATTTTTTTTTTTAAACTGCCCGCTCTTCAGAGATATGTGATGTCTATTGAGAGAAAGCAAGACTGAGAGAGACGTCTGTATGGCAAGAGAGTGCCGCCACAGCGTAGATCACATGACCCCAGTGGAGACCACATTTGATCAACATTTTTTGGTGCACAGTCATTTTTTTTCTCTTCTTTTTATTATATTGTTATTTGTCCCATTTATGGACGTCTCTGTTCGGGGAAAATACAATTCAATAGCGGAAAGGTCTTGCTTGTAATTTTTATGCTGATAGGAGTTCTCCTCCAGAGGCCACATAACAACGGGCATGTCCTCTGCTGATTTTAATTGCTAATTTCCGCGAGGGCTCGGGGTCTCCGCTGCCACGTAAAAGGCGCCGCTGAACTCTAGAACGCGCTGCACTTGCCTATTCCCGGCTCTCCGCCGTGCTGTCAGCCGCCACTACATTAAATCTCGGCAAGAAAATTAGATTTACGTTTGATTTATGCCATGGCGAGCTGAAAAAAATGTGTCCGCGGCCATTCTGCATTTCTAAACAAATATGAGTGATTTAAATGGAAGTCGTTCGGCGTGTTCCAGCAGTATTCATTAGCGAACAAAGCGCACAAGTCATCGACAATTCAGTTTTTTTTCGGCGGGAGAAACGCGTGCGTGCGCCGCCTCCGGTTCTGTGTTTGATTCTCCGGAGTGGATGGCGGGCCGCTCGCTCTTTATTCGAGCCGTGTTTGTGTTTTTTAGCTGGTTTTGTATTCCCGTCTCTTGGCAAATTACCCATCTCGCTTTATGTGTCAAAAGAAGAAATCAAAAAAAAAAAAAATTTGCGCAAACAAATTGCTGCTTATTAACGTGATTCGCCGACTGAAGCGTTTTGTCAGCAGAGAAAAATACGACGCTGTGAGTAAGAACATGGAGAAAGATTTATTTATCTGATGCATAATGCGCTATTGTGGGTCTCATCTGTGATAGTATATTGTACAATTTACTATGAATGCATTACTCAGAAATTGTGTTACATGTCAGAGGTTGCATAGCAGGATAATCTGCTGCCATTAATGTAAGTCGCAGCATTGACATGCTTCCTTTTAGGCTCGGTTCACATACGAGCCGCATTCGGCTCACAGCAGGGGTCCGGTGCGTGATCGTTCACCGCCTCAGGTCCGATTTTAGGCTGAATTCGGACCTGAAACGGACCAAAAGATGCACATTGTTTTTTCTGCAAAATGCACTGGACCTGCTGCAGAGATATGTGAACCAGCTCCATAGAGAGCAGTCAAAATCTCCTGCTATTGCGAATTGGATGTGGACTCACCGCATCCAATTCGCAATGGTGTGAATCCGGCCTTAAGGCAGAGTTCCACCCAAAAATGGAACTTCCGCTTTTCGGATTCCTCCCCCCCTCCGGTGTCACATTTGGCACCTTTCAGGGGGGAGGGGGAAGCAGATACCTGTTTAATACAGGTATTTGCTCCCACTTCCGGGCAATAGATCACCGCAGGCTCCGCGGCAATCTACACCATGTCCGGCCCCTCCTCCGTCCCCCCCCCTTGTCTTCTGGGAGACACATAGGTCCCAGAAGACAGCAGGGACCAGTGAAGCTGCGCATCGTGACTCGCGCATGAGCAGTAGGGAACCAGGATGTGAAGCCGCAAGGCTTCACTTCCTGATTCCCTTACTGAAGATGGCGGCACCTTCACCCGAGAGCCGAGGGACAGATCGGCTTCAGGTGAGGACATTGCGGGCGCCCTGGACAGGTAAGTGTCCATATTTTAAAAGTCAGCAGCTGCAGTATTTGTAGCTGCTGACTTTTACAAAAAAAACTTTTGGCGGAACTTCGCTTTAAAGTGCACATACTTTACCACTTGGCGACCAAGTAATTGGTTGTGGAGAATACAGCTAGATAATAGCACCAATCCCCAAATTGGCATAGAAACAATGAAAAAGTGAAGTGGGGATTTTAGGTGGTGCAAAAAATATATCGTCAAATGTTATCAGTAAAAAAGATTTGGCGACCAAGCCTTTTCTGGCACTTTCTGTTTCCAGGTTTAAATCAGTATTTTTTGCTAGAAAATTACATATATATAGATATATACTTACCAAAGACCATAGAGAATAAAGTGGTGATCGTCGCAATATTTTATTTCAAACAGTATTTGTGCAGCGTTTTTTCAAACGCAATGTTTTGTGAAAAAATGCACGTTAATGAATCTAAATGCAAAATAACACAATATATAACCCAATTTTTTGGTACAATATAAAAGATGATGTTACGCCGAGTAAATAGATACCTAACATGTCATGCTTTAAAATTGTGCACGCTTGTGGAATGGTGATAACTTACGGTACTTAAAAATCTCCATAGGTGACTTTAAAAATGTTTACAGGTTACCTGTTTAGTTACAGAGGATGTCTAGTGCTAGAATTATTGCTCTTGCTCTAACGTTCGCAGCGATACCTCACATGTGTGATGCGTTTACATATGTGTGCGCGACTTGCGTATGCATATGGGGGCACTTTTACTTCTTATTTTTTTTTTTGTATCACTTTTATTCCTATTAAGGAATGTAAACATCTCTTGTAATAGAAATAGGGATGAAAGGTCTTCTTATGCCCCGTACACACGGTCGGATTTTCCAACGGAAAATGTTTGATGGGAGCTTGTTGTCGGAAATTCCGACCGTGTGTAGGCTCCATCGGACATTTTCCATTGGAATTTCCGTCACACAAAATTTGACATCTGGATCTCACAGATCTCTGGATCTCACGAATCGCACTGCGATCTGTGAACTGATCTGGGGGTGTCATTAACAATGTATTGACAACCGCAGCGGTTCGCAGAGAGCAGTGTGAACTGTTTGCGGGAGAGATGCGGGAACCGGCTCTGTAATGGCACTGGTTCCCGCATCGTACATGTGTGAACCTAGGCTGAGTGATAGAATTATTGCTCTCGCTCTAACGTTTGTGACGATACCTCACATGTGTGGTGCAAACACTGTTTACATATGTTTGTGTGACATACATATGCATTCACTTCTGCACATGAGCATGGAGGGATGGGTGTGCTTTAAAACATTTTTTCTTATTTTAGTTTGTATTTTTACATGATCACTTTAATTAATTATTATTTTTTGATCACTTTTATTCCTATTACAAGAAATGTAAACATCCTTTGTAATATAAAAATAAGGATGACAGGTCCTCTTTTTAAAGACATCTGGGGTCAATATAACCTCAAATCTCTCCTCTACCTAAAAGCAAAAGATAAAAGAAAAAAAAAAAAAAAACAACAAAAAAAATTTGATCTTAATAGTTTATTCCTGCCCTAGACCGGAAGTGACATCATAGCGTCTCTCTGGTCCTCCAAGACCATAGAGGTGATCAGAGATAATCTGGTCTCTGGTAACCTCTATCGCCAGCTGTGCAATCTGTCAGATCATTTCTCGGGTGCATCGGTATAAACGGTAAGTCCGAGAAACACCGGGGAGCGGCTGGAGGATGGGGGGACCCCTCCTGCTACTTCTGAAAGTGATCCAGTGGCTAATTTGCAGCTCGGACCGCTTTAATGAGAAAGCCAGTTGCCGACTGAAAAAAAAAAAAATACCAGGGTTATGGCTGACATCTTCAGCCATATCTTCAGCCATAACCCCGGTAAACCAATTGCAAGCCGCAACGTATATATACATATTGTGGTTGGCAAGTGGTGTAAAACAAGCTCACTGATAATACCTTCATCTGCTTTTCTCTTCAGAAGGACAGCACCATCTTTATTCAGCCATCATCCAGGATCACCATCAACAGTCATGTAAATCCTGGTGCTCATATAGTTTTTGCCAATGTTCACAAATGTCTGACACAGATCAGGCCCTGTTGCGACTTGTGACTTGTTGTGATCTATATAGTTGTATATAAAATGCACTTTTTATCTTTCGAAAAAAGTTTCCCAGCGCTAAACCTTTCATCTGATTTCTAAATTGCTGCATTTGTAAATTTCAAAAGTCAATATAAAGTAATAGTAATGATAAAAAAAGCACTTGTGGGTTTAGCTAATCATTTTTTTTCTCCTTTAAGGTGGCGTAGCAGGGGGTGTGTCCTATGCCTACATACTTTTGGTAATAAGTGCCCCGTCTTCCCATTTAAAAAAGTTGGAAGGTGTGTATATGTAAGGGTTTACAACCACTTTTAGGTAGAATGGGGCCCTATGGCACTGTGTGTGAAGGAAGAATGCGTGGAGTATGTGACACTTCTGTGACTTTACGCCCTCTGTTTCCTCCAGAGGACATCTCCCGGAGCTGCAAGGAGAAATGAAACTGCCGGATTAGCAAAACTTCTAATTATTCCGGCTTTATTTTACTTTAATAGCTTCCAATTAAATAGGGATTTAGAAAGCGGCTACAGTAAGTGCCTGATCCATCATTCCCGCAACAGCCACCAATGAAGATCTCATTCTTGTATTCTATGAAGATATCCTCCCTTGGTGCTCCTCAGGACCTTGGAAGTTGTTTCCAAGCGTCTCAGTAACAATGGTCACCAGGATAAATAGAGAGGGTGAATCTCACCACCGGGTGCACAGACAGTAATAAAAAGCCAACAGGGGAGTTAAATCTTTCCTACTTTCCTACTATTTTTTGTAGCAATACTACAAAAAAAAGTTATGGGTTGAGATACATGTAAAGCTCACCCCCAAAAGGTTCCGCTGGATACAGACAGGTTCTTCCTAAGTACAGAGGCCACCAATCACACCAGCACATCAACAATTAAATCACAGTTTAGGGGATGTCTTTTTAGTATTTATTACAGCAGAATTGTAACAGGAGGAAGGGGTTTGGGGTCACGGGATGCTCCAGAATGTTTAGCAGCAGCACAGGAGGACTCCTGTCTCTCTATAGCAGCTTTCAGGAGGTAACAGGCCATGGTAGGAATGTCTAAGGCCCCACAGCTGCAGACCATAGGGAAGTCTCTGGCCGCTGATCCCTTCTGGCACTTGCACAATTAATAGTCCCCAGCAAGTTCTTTACTCAGTGTCCCAGGAGCTGTCTGCCACTCAGCTGCCACAAATAGGAGCAAGATACACTCCTTCTTCAGACCTGGATTCTAAAGCAGTGTCCTTCACCAGGTATGCCTCCTCAGCAGTTCTTCTAAGGCCCTCAGTCCAGCCACTGCTGAGGCCCAAACTGTAGTCTCAGTAATTCTTCTCCTAGGGGCAGCGAGGAGTACTGGAACCCTCCATAACGAGGAAGGAACAATATGTCCAGGCCGTCAGTCTATTTATTGCCTCTCCAGCCACCTTCTGGATGCCCCATTCCAGGGACTGGCCAGAGTATAATAAGTATTCAGCTGATCGTTGGACTCTCCCTCCCTATGCTCTGGATGCTTCTTCCAGAAGCAGGGGGAAGCAATCAAACTCTCAGCTCAGGAACCCTAAGCAGATCTAAATAATCAACACCCACTCACTACAGTGGAGCCAATTACTAAATTTACAGCCTAATGGAGAAGGCGCTACATACATTTTAACAATACTGGATCTCATGATGTCATTGTGATTAAATGAGGTCATTGCATTACCAGATTTTGCTATAATGTTGCTAAATAATGATTTTGGAATGATAGAAACCTGGCCCCCATATCATCAGCATAATCGAAGATTTGAAGCTACGTATGCTGATTGTACTGAATATGGAACGGAGGCCTGCCAATCTAAGACATGGCAAGGTCATTCCATCTTGTGCCCAGGCGGCTTTCATTACGCCCTGGCTCCTCTATCCATACATCGGTACAATGCCCCCCTTGGTATCTGACAGATCAGCACTTTGCTCACCGATGAATGCTGCAGCTGGCGGGATATCTGCTGATTCATGTGGATGAGATTTTAATAAGCCCCAGTGACAAGCTTGAAAAGTGCTGAACTGCAGCTGGAAACCGAGCCAAAACACAGTTCGCTCCGGGCACCTAAAATACTGTAAGTAAACGTATTAAATTAAACATCGATATTGACAGCAGCCAGGTCCAGGGGAGTAATCCAAAGGTCTGTTCTGTAGTCCATTTACCGAGAATGGAAGTTCATATTCACAGACTACCGTACTTATCAAGTGTTTTTACGACATCTTTGTGCTTACATTCTGCTTGGAACACGATGCTAAAAAAGATCAACAGAGGTTACAGTAGAGCTTCAACTTTATCCTTTTTTCCTAAATATTCCATCCTGTAAGGAGCAGGGGGGTGAGCAGGAGCTTAAGCAAGGTAATCAGGGGCCTCGGGACTCTGATATTGGCAAGGTTACCAGGGGCCTCAGGAATCCCACAAGGACATGGTTATCAGGGGCCTTGGGACCCGAACATTGACAAGTTTATCAGTGGCGTCGGGACTCCAACAATGAAAAGGTAATCAGGGGCCTCAGGACTCTGACATTGACTTTGATATTGACAAGGTTATTGGGGCTTCAGGACTCCAACATTGACAAGGTTATTAAGGGCCTCAGGACTCCAACTTCGACAAGGTTATCAGGGGCCTCTGGACTCCAATCTTGACAAGGTTATCAGGGGCCTCGGGGCTCCAACTTTAACAAGATTATTAAGGGCCACCGGACTCCAACTTTGACAAGGTTATTAAGAGCCTCAGGACTCCAACCTTGACAAGGTTAACAGGGACCACAGGACTCCAACCTCGACAAGGTTAATAGGCGCCTCAGGACTCCAACTTTGACAAGGTTATCAGGGGTCTCAGGACTCCAACTTTGAAAATATTATCAGGGGCCTCAGGACTCCAACTTTGAAAATATTATTAGGGGCCTCAGGACTCCCAACCTTGACAAGGTTATTAGGGGCCTCAGGACTCAGACAATGTAAAGGTTATCAGGGGCCTCGGGACTCAGACAATGTAAAGGTTATCAGGGGCCTCGGGACTCGGACAATGTAAAGGTTATCAGGGGCCTCGGGACTCAGACAATGTAAAGGTTATCAGGGGCCTTGGGACTAAAACCTTGACAAGGGTATCAGGGGCCTCAGAACTCCACACTTGACAATGTTAAAAGGGACCACATGACTCCAACTTTGACAAGGTTATCAGGGGCCTCAGGACCTGGATATAAGATTATCAGGGGCCTTTTTTATAACTAGTGTGTTAGGAGGATGTTAAACATGAAGTTTAAAATGTTAATTTTGATGAAAGCACATCATGGCTGGTGGGAGGGGCTGGCAGGGTGCTGTACATGGCTTGCTGAAAACATCACAGCACCCCGCTTCAGTACTTCTCTCAAGCACCCTCAGATTTGATTTAAGCAGTGGGTTGGATCTTGGGAGGAGTTATGCAAATAACAAAATGCTTGATCATAGCTCCAAACTGTCCCTGATTTCAAGCGACTGTCCCTGATTTGGAGCAATGTCCCTCTGTCCCTCTTTTAAAAAGTGTTTCCCAGTGCTAAACCTTTCATCCAATTTGCATTTGTAAATTTGAAAAGCCAATAAAAAGTAATAGCAGTGGTAAAAAAAAGCACTTGTAGGTTTAATTAATCATTTCCTCCTTTAAGGGGGCTTGGCAGGGGTGTGTCCTATACCTACATACTTTTGCTAAGACCCCTTTCACACTGGGGCACTTTGCAGGCGCTACATCGCTAAAAATAGCGCCTGCAAAGCGCCCTTAAAGAGCCCCAAGGGCTTCCACACAGGAGTGGTGCGCTGGCAGGACGCTAAAAAAGTCCTGCTAGCAGCATCTTTGGAGCGGTGAAGCTGTCTATTAAAATTAATGGGGCAGCGCGGCTATACTAGCGGCATAGCGCTGCTGCAGCAGCGCTTTGCGGTGGTTTTAACCCTTTCTCGGCCACTAGCGGGGGGTAAAAGTGCCCCGCCAGCTGCTGAATAGCGCTGCAAAATTGACGGTAAAACGCCGCTAAAAATAGCGGCGTTTTATCACCGACGTACCCACCGCCCCAGTGTAAAAGGGGCCTTATAGGTGTCCCTCATTCCAATCTGAGAAGTTAGGAGGTGTTCTAGATGGGTGGGTGTCAGTATGAAATAGTAGGCCTTCCTAGGTAGGTCGCATTTGCATTCAGATCTTCCTGGGTAATGCCCACATGTGATGCTGAGCCTCCATAACTGAAAGAACTGAAATTCAAGGGACATTAAGACTGGGGAGGAAATGGCTAGATCAGTGGTCTCCAAATTCTGGACCTTGCGCCAAATGTGGCCCTTTGCTGGCTTATATCTGGCCCTTGGGGCACTGTTTGTCCCATTGATACGAGGCATGATTCCTCCAACTGACACCAACAATGAGGCACTATTCTTCTCACCAACACCAATGATGGGGCACTATCCCTCCCACTAATATCAATATGAGGTATTAATCCTCCCACTGACACCAATGATGGGGTACTAATCCTTCTGCTGACAACAATGATGGGGCACTATTTTTTCCACTAATATTAATATGAGGTATTAATCCTCCCACTGACACCAATGACTGGGCATTATTACTTCCACTAATACCAATTATAGGACTGTATTCCTCCCACTGACACCAATGATGGGGTACTATTTCTTTCACTGACACCAATGATGGAACTGTATTCATCCCACTGACACCAATGATGGGGTACTAATCCTTCCACTAATACCAATAATGGGGCACAGGGCGCACTGCTACTTAGGGCGCCTGGCCGCTGGTGTTCCTACTCTTTTCTCTCTGCAACAAGCAACTATGTCTCAGCATCAGCAGGCGGAGGCGGAGGACTGTGTCTGTGTCTCGACTCTCAAATGAATGGAAGCAAGCAAACATTAATTTATGGGCACTGGTAGGCTGCATTTAATGGGTGCTGGTGAGGCTGCATTTGATGGGCGCTTCAGTAAAAAGGTGGGGTATACATGGGCAGGGCAAAGGGGGTGGAGTCAGGGGTGGGGCCAGGGGGGGGCGGCAAAATGAAGTTTTGCCTAGGGTGTCAAAAATCCTTGCACCAGCCCTGATGGGGCACTATTCTCCCACTGACACTATTGATAGGGCATTATTCCTCCCACTGACACCAATGATGGGGCACTATTCGCCCACTGACACCAATGATGGGGCACTATTCCTCCTACTGACACCAATGATGGGGCACTATTCCTCCTACTGACACCAATGATGGGGCACTATTCCTCCTACTGACACCAATGATGGGGCACTATTCCTCCCACTGATACCAATGATGGGGCCCTATTCCTTCCTCTGACACCAATGATGGGGCAAATATTGATTCTCCTACTTACCATATGAGTTATGTCATATATGTTTTTCCCACAGACCACCGATCCTGTTTCATTTTCTACTCCCACTAGTCACCAGCTGGCCTCTCTAAAGTCTGAAGGACAGTAAGCTGGTCCTTGGTTTAGAAAGTTTGGAGACCCCTGGGCTAGATGATGGTGGACATCCTCCAACCAGGAAGGTTCATCCTCCAACCAGTAAATGAGGCGGATTCTATCTGCAACTTCTGATGCACATTGTGAGAACCTCAGGCTCTCTTTATCATAAAAACTGCTCTGTAATCAAGCATCACATCTCCCTAAATCTTGTGCCGGGGTCACCCCTGGATCTGTCAGCCACCCCGCAACATCAGAATGTTGTAATCCAATTCAGGACAGGTGGAACGTTTAATGGCCAAATTTCAGGAGCCAAACCTTAATGGAAAATGGTCTAGAAAACCGATTTCCTCCAATTTACGCCTTCCACATCTCGGCCGCTGGCACACATCAGCTAGCGTCCATCCTGGCACTGAGCGCCCCGTAACCCAATTACAGCGTCAGATTCATCCAGCGCTCCATCTATTTCCAGGATCTCTGATAGGCAAAAACACCCAAGAAGAGACAGAGATGGCCGTCAAACCACCACGGACAAGGACAAGCGCCCGTCACCTCGACTAATTGTCTCCCCGTGTTGCGGCTTCCGGAACCTGATTTATTTTGCTAATAAGATTGCTTCAAAGTAAATAAATAAATTACAGTATGAGCGGGCACAGGTGTTTGGCAGGCGAGGTTCATAATCGCAGGAAAATGAATGAATTTTACACCGTGTAATTAGCAAAAGCAATGAAGTTTATATGCAAATTCACGACCGCCGCAGCGAAGGGGGGAGGAACGCGTCCCGGGCGTCGTAACAAGTCCTCGCCAGCAAGCGCGCCGCAGCGGAAGGGTTAATGTGTTTGTTTTATAAGCTTTGCGTTTTTCAGCGTCAAGGTCAGGAGATCAGGAACAGACAGAAAAATCCAGATACAGGAGGCTGGAAGAAACCTTTGTCTGGAAAGTTCACACTGCTGTAAAAACACTAGGGGTGTATCCATTAAAAAAAACAAAAAACGCATATTTATTTGTTCAGCGAAACTGCCGGTACATTTGTTCTGTACGAACGAGGCAAAAATCAAATGTTCTCTGTCTACAACCCCAATTCTAAAAAAGTTGGGACACTGTGTACAATCTACATAAAAACAGCATGCAATGGTTTGCAAATCTCATGAACCCGTGTTTTATTCACAATAGAAAATACATATCAAATGTTTAACCACTTAAAGGACCAGGCCTATCCTGACACTTTTTTGTTTGCCAAGCAAATATCTGTATGTTTTTGCAAAAAAATGACTTCGAACCCCCAAACAATATACAGTGGGAAAAATAATTATTTGATCCCCTGCAGATTTTGTAAGTTTGCCCACTTGCAAAGAAATGAAGGGTCTATAATTTTTTTCTTTTTATCATAGGTGTATTTTAAATGATAGAGACAGAATACCAACCGAAAATCCAGAAAAAAAACACATGATACAAATGTTATAAATTGCGTTGCAGTTCGGTGAGTAAAATAAGTATTTAAACCCCTACCAATCAACAATAATTCTGGCTCCCACAGACTGGCTACAGTAGGTGCGCATGTGGTACACAGATAAGTCCTGTCAGTGTAAGAGGGGGCTCCTAATGACAACTCGTTATGTGTATAAAAGACACCTGTCCACAGAATCTTTCTTCCATTCAAACCTCACCATCATCGGCAAGATCAAAGTCAGAGGACGTCAGGGAGAAGATCGTAGACCTACACAAGGCTGGAATGGGCTACAAGACCATCAGCAAGGGGCTTGGTGAGAAGGAGACAACTGTTGGAGCGATTATTCGTAAATGGAAGAAATACAAAGTAACCATCAATTGCCCTCGGTCTGGAGCTTCATGCGAGATTTCCCCTCATGGGGTAAGGATGATCATGAGAAAAACCCAGAACTACATGGGAGGAGCTTGTGAATGATCTCCGGGCAGTTGGGACCACAGTCACCAAACAAACCATTGGTAACACAATACGCCGCCATGGATTGAAATCCTGCAGAGCTCACAAGGTCCCCCTCCTCAAGAAGGCACATGTACAGGCCCGTCTGAAGTTTGTCAATGAACATCTAAATGATTCAGAGAAGGATTGGGAGAAAGTGCTGTGGTCAGATGAGACCAAAATTGAGCTCTTTGGCATTAACTCGACTCGCTGTGTTTGGAGGAAGAAAAATGCTGACTATGACCCTAAGAAAGCCATCCCTACAGTCAAGCATGGAGACTGAAACAGTTTGCTTTAGGGCTGTTTCTCTGCTAAAGGTACAGGCCAACTTTACCGCATTGAGTGGCCAATGGACAGGGCCATGTATTGTAAAATCTTGGAAGAGAACCTTCTTCTCTCAGCCAGAACACTGAAGATGGGTTGTGAATGGGTCTTCCAGTATGACCCAAAACATACCGCCAAGGCAACAAAGGAGTGGCTCAAGAAGTCTAGGCAGTCTCCAGACCTTAACCCTATAGAAAATTTATGGAGTGTAAGCTGAAACTTTGAATTGCCAAGCAACAGCCAAGAAACCTTAAGGATTTAGAGAAGAGTGGGCCAAAATCCTTCCTGAGATCTGTGCAAACCTGGTCACCAACTACAAGAGACATCTTACCTCTGTGCTTGCCAACAAGGGTTTCTCCACCAAGTACTAAATCATGTTTTGCTTGGGGATCAAATGCTTATTTTACTCACCAAACTGCAACTCAATTTATAACATTTGTATCATTTTTTTTCTGGATTTTTCTGTCTCTGTCATATAAAATACACCTAGAATAAAAATTATAGACCCTTAATTTCTTTGTAAGTGGGAAAACTTTCAAAATCTGTAGGGGATCAAATAATTATTTTCCCCACTGTACATTTTTCTTTTTTTTAGCAGAGGCCATAGAGAATAAAATGGCAGTCATTGTAATTTTTTATGTCAAACAGTATTTGAGCAGAGGTTTCTCTTAAATGCTATTTTTTTGGAAATAATACATTTTAATGAATAAAAACAAACAAAAAAAACTTTCACCCCTTAACCCCTCCAGCTGTTTCTAAAAGTGCTGGCTGTAGAAAACTTCAATATCAGGGTTATGGCTACTACTTCAAAGTGATGATGTATTTTTTCAGTTAGGTGGTTGGCAAGTGGTACCTTTGTAATTTTGAAATTGATGGCAGCAACACGTCTCAAAAAAGTTAAGACAAGGCAACAAAAAGCTTGCAGAGTAAGTGGCCCTAACAAGGAAGAGCATAAGGAACATTTTTTTCAACTAATTCGGGTAATTGGCAACAGGTCAGCAACATGATTGGTTATAAAAAGAGTGAAACGGGTTAAAGTAACCTTAGTCTGCCATTAAGCTGGACAATTCAAACTGAGCCTGTGATTAAAAAATACATAGGAGATCACAGCTGTTAGCTGTATGTAACTGACCTTACCATATGCGATTTATTCTGCTGAAAAGTGGGAGTGAAGTTTACCCTTAGTTTATAGGGAATATACATTACACTACCTGCGCAATGGTCTTTTTTTGTTGTTGTTTCATACTGCGGAAGTTCTTTGAAAGCCAGAAGCCAGCCCATGCTAATGAGCAGCTGAATATATGAGCAAGGCATGTATCACTGGGGATTACTCATTGAAACCTGTCTATATTCATCAATCACCAAAGACGTTATATTTCTTCACAGCGGTATGCTGTCCTATTGAGATATCTGTGCACTGTGGTTCATCACATTAATATATCTCATCTTTCTTTCTTTCTTTTTTATTGTGTTTAATAATTTATTATCACATTGATATTTAGTTATAGGATTTTGTTATGGTGAAGGATGTTATGTTATTTATAATAGGCTCCATTTGATTATTTAGCACATGAATCACTGATTAACCATTAGGAGATTACACTGTGTTATATTGGGAGGATAATATTAGCACATTATACATTCCAAATATATATCTGATTTTTTCATTGACAAAATCGCAACCATTCGGGAAATAATTCAGCAGAACATAGCAAGTAACCCCACTCGGCCAGAGTAAGAAGATAAAAACCACACAAAGATTCTACAACCACCGAGATTTACTCTGGTCCCAATCACCATTGACACCACCAAAACCATCATCAGAAACCTCTGAGACAGCACATCGCCAAACAACATTATTCCCACAAAACTTCTGAAAGAATGTACCGACATCTTGGCACCCATCATAACATACCTCATAAACCAGTCATTTAAAGAAGGAGTCGTCCCGAACTCCCTCAAGCAAGGCACAATCAAACCCCTCCTAAAGAAGCCTAACCTCGATCCCAAAGACCCAAACGACCGCAGACCTGTCACAAGCCTCAACACCATCTCCAAAATTATTGAGAA
This sequence comes from Aquarana catesbeiana, assembly GCF_042186555.1. Taxonomy (NCBI): domain Eukaryota; kingdom Metazoa; phylum Chordata; class Amphibia; order Anura; family Ranidae; genus Aquarana; species Aquarana catesbeiana. The sequence goes on along the minus strand of NC_133336.1, from coordinate 26,874,257 downwards.
AGCAGTAGTATAACAGCTAAAACTCCATCTGGACACCCAAAAACTCTTGGACCCACTACAATCTGGTTTCCGCCTTGGCCACGGGACAGAAACTGCACTCCTCAAAATTTGGGATGACACCCTTGAAGCAGCAGATGAAGGAGAATTGTGTCTCCTGGTGCTGCTGGACCTCAGTGCAGCGTTCGACACAGTAGACCACAAAACCCTGCTCACTCGTCTCACAGAAGTAGCTGGAGTTGCAGACTGAGACTTACCCTGGTTTGCATCCTTCCTAGAGAACCGATCTCAGAAACTGAAACTAGGAGCTTGCACTTTGGAAGCACGAAAAATTACATGCGGAGTCCCTTAAGGATCACCCCTGTCGCCCGTGCTCTTTAACATCTATCTCCGCCCACTCCTCAAAATCATCAGCAACCAGGACCACTCCTACGTGGATGACATCCAACTCTACCTATGCTTCACCAACAAAAAGGACCAATACCAGGCACTGGAAAACTGTCTCTCATTGATCGACGATTGGATGACGGAGAGCTCCCTTAAACTCAACGGATCCAAAACAGAACTCCTCTTCCTCCACGCAAACCGAAACAAAACCCTGGCACGATGTCCACACCACTCACCATCCTCGGACAACCCATCACCCCCAGCACTAAAGCCAAAAGCCTCGGAGTCATTGTTGACTCAAACATGATGATGGATGCACAAATAGGATCAGTAGTCAGCAGATTCCACTACCTTCTTCGCCTATTGCATAGACTCACCCCCTTCATCCCGGAAGGAGATACAGCAGCAGTAGTTGGAACAATCATAAATTCCAGACTCGACTACGCAAATTCCCTCTACCTAGGACTTCCAAAATACCAAATTTCACGTCTACAAATCGTCCAGAACACAGCAGCCAGACTGGTAACTGGAAAAAAACCCTAGGAATCAATCACCCCATCCCTGAGGACCCTCCATTGACTAGCTGTGAAGGACCAAGTTACATTTAAGACCCACTGCCTCACTCACAAATGTACAAAGGAAAGAGCCCTGCAATACCTCTGTGACAAAATAAAGCACTGCACCCCAGTTCGTCCTCTCCGGTCAACTAACCAGAACCTCCTCCACATCCCCAAGACCCATTATAAATTAAAAGGCGAACGAAGGTTCGCAGTCCAAGGACCACGGCTATGGAACGCTCCACCCACAGGCATCCGCTCGGAAGAAAACTATCTGGCCTTCAGGAAGAAGCTCAAAACCCATCTCTTCTGAAGACCCAGACGGACATTCATTCAGATCCTGAGGTCTGGACAGCTGAGCTTATATGTAGATCTATACTTTTCCTTGAAAAAAAATTAAATCAGGCCCCACTGTTTCCAGCTACTAGACAGTGAGATTGATTATTAATTTAACCCCTTCCCGCCGACCGTACGCAGATATGCGTACTCGGCTTTCCAGGGTTATACCGGGATGATGCCCGCAGCTGCAGGCATCATCCCGGTACGGTTGTTTACAGCGGGCGAACGGCTACCCGTGTATAACAACCGATGTGGCTAAAAGCCGGGAGGCCTGGTGTCCGTTCGGCTGCCTTCGGCGGCTGGGGGCAGACTGGAACGAAGCTGCGAGCGGCTTCGTTCCAGCCTTCTTGTTGTAAACGCGGAAGCGACGTCATGACGTCACTTCCCGTTTACTTGGCTGCCAATGGCGCCGAATTTAAAAAAGTACACGGTATTCAGAATCGCCGTTTTTGGCGATCTGAATACTTTGAAGTGTAAAGAGTACCTGTCACCACATATTACTGTCACAAGGGATGTTTACATTGCTTGTGACAGCAATAAAAGTAAAAAAAAAAAAAAAAAAAAATTTTAAACACAATTTATAAAGTACAAAAATAAATAAAATAAATAAAAAAAAAAAAAATTTTTTAAAGTGCCCCTGTCGAGCTCGCGCAGCGAAGAAAACGCATACGGAAGTCGCGCCCGCATATGTAAACGGTGTTCAAACCACACATGTGAGGTATCGCCGCGATTGTCAGAGTGAGAGCAATAATTCTAGCCCTAGAACTCCTCTGTAGCTCAAACCTGGTAACCGTAAAAAATTTTTAAAGCGTCGCCTATGGAAATTCAAAGGTACCGTAGTTCGTCGCCATTCCACGAGTGCGTGCAGTTATAAAGGGTGACATGTTTGGTATCTATTTACTCGGAGTAACATCATCTTTCACATTATACAAAAAAATTGGGGTAACTTTACTGTTTGGATTTTTTAAAATTCATGAAAGTGTCACTTTTCCAAAAATTTGCGTTTAAAACACCGCTGCACAAATACCGTGTGATAAAAAATATTGCAACAATCGCCATTTTATTCTCTAGATTCTCTGCTAAAAAATATATATAATGTTTGGGGGCTCTAAGTAATTTTCTAGCAAAAAATACGGATTTTAACTTGTAAACACCAAATTTCAAAAATAGGCTTAGTCATGAAAGGAGCTATTAAGAGGGCTCAACAGGTTGGAGAAGTTGGGGCAAAATGTGACTTTTACAGGAAAAGTCAACAATTTCATAGAACTTCTACAGCCTGTAAGGTGAACTCCATATATAGATCTCTCCAATCCATAAATAGAACTGTTTCAGTGAACACTTGTACATAGAAGTACATACTGTTTTTTTTTTTTCAGCTCTGCGTAGATTTTTATTTAACTCTTACCAGTAGATAAAACGGGAGCTTCAAATGTACTAAGTGCTTGTAGAAGGCCTATATACAGAATTATTGGTAATTTTCTGTTCCTGATTTAGTGCAGTAATACATCTAATCCTATTTTGCCCAATTGCTAAGAAATGACTACATTTATTTTTTCTTAAGCTGTGCTACTTGTAAAATACTCTTAATAATTCTGCATGAGGAATTTCCATTATCCTCTGAACACCAGCTGACGTTTCACATTTGGTTGACAGTTGTGCGCTGGGTGCTGAAATGAGATACAGTGGAACCTTGGATTATGAGCATAATCCGTTCCAGGAGAATGCTTGTAATCCAAAGCACCCGCATATCAAAGCGAGTTTCCCCATAGAAGTCAATGGAAACGAAGATAATTCGTTCTGCATTGACTTCTATTGCATGCAATACAGCATGTGACCAGAGGGGGGCACCGGAGAGCCTCGGAAATACTCGGGGACAGCTCGGCTGAACTCGAAAACCCTCAGGAACCGAGTATTTCCGAACAGCTCCGAACCATTCCAAGTGTCACCGTCGCCCTCGCATCTCTGGCTAAATGCGGTACTGCACACCACATTAGCTTGAATCCTGCTCGTTTTGCGAGACAACACTCACACACCGAGTCAGGATTTTTTTAAAAAGTTGCTCATCTTTCAAAACGCTCGTTAACCGCGTTACTCGTTAACCAAGGTTCCACTGTACTGTTATTTTGGCATTGAAGAAGATGGTCGTGCAACATTTGGGTAGGTGCCAACAAGCAGGGGTATACAGTGAGGGAAAAAAATGGTATTTGATCCCCTGCTGATTTTTGTACGTTTGCCCCCTGACAAAGAAATGATAAGTCTATAATTTTAATGGTAGGTTTATTTTAACAGCGAGAGACCCCTATCAATCAGCACAATTTCCTGGCTCCCAGGTGTCTTCTACACAGGTAAAGACCTGAGATTAGGAGCACTCTCTTAAAGGGAGTGTTCCTAATCTCAGTTTGTTACCTGTATAAAAGACACCTGTCCACGGCAGCAATCAATCAATCAATCCGATTCCAATCTCTCCACCATGTCCAAGATCAAAGAGCTGTCCAAGGATGTCAGGGACAAGATTGTAGACCTACACAAGGCTGGAATGGGCTACAAGAAGCATCGCCAAGCAGCTTGGTGAGAGGGTGACAACAGTGCGAATAATCGCAAATGGAAGAAACACAAAATAACTGTCAACCTCCCTCAGCCTGGGGCTCCATGCAAGATCTCACCTGGATTTTTTTGTTGTTATTCTGTCTCTCACTGTTAAAATAAACCTACCATTAATATTATATACTGATCATTTCTTTGTCAGTGGGCAAACGTACAAAATCAGCAGGGGATCAAATACTATTTTCCCTCACTGTAACACAAAGAAATACATTAGGCTCAGAAGACGTCTCAGACTTTAAGACTTTAAGGATCATTGCCTAAGTAGAAAAAGATCATCAAGATATATCAAGTATACAGGTAAGTAGTTATAAATGCCAGAGGGATTGGAGAAGGATGAGGGGAAAATGAGGTGAAAGTAGATGAGGAGGAGAAGGCAGAAAAGAAAGAGATGAGGTAGGGTAAGGAAGAGGAGAAGAGGTAAGAAGAGGAAGAGGAGGAAGAGAAAGAAGAGGAGAAGGAAGATGAGAACAAAGAGAAGGAAGAGGAGTAGGAAAAGGAGAAGAAGGAAGAGAAGAAGGAGGAGGAAGATGAGGAGGAGAAAGAAGAGAAGGAGAAGGAAGAGGAGGAGGAGGAGGAGGAGAACAAAGCAGAGATGAAGGAAGAGGAGGAGAACAAAGCAGAGATGAAGGAAGAGGAGGAGGAGCAGCAAGAGGAAAAAACAGACGAGGAGGAGGAGAAGAAATAGAAGGAAGAGGAGGAGATGGAGAATAAAGAAGAAAAGAAGGAGGAGGATAAGAAGAAGGAGGAGGAAAGGAAGAGGGGCAAAAGAAGGAGGGAGAGGAGGAAAAGGAAGAGATGGAGAAGAAAGAGGAGAAGGAGGGAGAGGAGAAAGAGGAGGATGAAGGAGAGAAGGATCAGGAAGCAGAGAAGAAGAAGCAAGAGGAGTAGGAAAAGGAGAAGAAGGAAGAGAAGAAGGAGGAGGAAGATGAGGAGGAGAAAGAAGAGAAGGAGAAGGAAGAGGAGGAGGAGAACAAAGCAGAGATGAAGGAAGAGGAGGAGGAGCAGCAAGAGGAAAAAACAGATGAGGAGGAGAAGAAATAGAAGGAAGAGGAGGAGATGGAGAATAAAGAAGAAAAGAAGGAGGAGGATAAGAAGAAGGAGGAGGAAAGGAAGAGGGGCAAAAGAAGGAGGGAGAGGAGGAAAAGGAAGAGATGGAGGAGAAAGAGGAGGATGAAGGAGAGAAGGATCAGGAAGCAGAGAAGAAGAAGCAAGAGGAGAAGGAAGGGGAGAAGAAGAAGGAGGAAGAGGAGGGGGGAGAGAAGGAGGAGGAAAAAGAGAAGAAAGAGGAGAAGGAGGAAGGGGACGAGGAGAAGGAAGAGGGGAAGAGAAAAAGGAGGAGGAAGAGGAGGAGTAGAAGAACAAAGGGAAGCAGGAAGAGAAGAAAGAGGAGGAGGGACAAGAGAGAAGGTAGAAGAAGAATAAGATAAAAAGAAGTAGAAGGGAGAAGAGGGGAAGGAAAATGAGGAGGATAAGGAAGAGGAGCAGTAAAAGCAGGAAGAGAAGGGGGAGAAGGAAGAGGAGGAGGAAGGAAAGAAGAAGAAGGAGGGGGATAAGGGGAAAGAGGAGGGGAAGCGAGAGAAGCAGAAAGAGGAAGGAAGGGTTGCAGGAGGAGAAAGTGGAGGAGGAGAAGTTAGAGAAGACAGATGAGTAAGACGAGGAGGAGATGGGTAAGTGGGGGAAGAGAAGGATGAAGCAGGGGAAGAAGATGTATAGGAGGAGGAACAATGAGTAGAGGAGGAGATGAAAGAGAAGCAGAATGAAGAGTATGAGAAAGAGGAGAAGGGAAAGGTATAGGAGGAACAGACAAAAGAGGTGGAGGATAAGAATCAGTCAAAGGATGAGAAAGAAGTGGAAGGGAAAGAAGGAGAAGAAGGAGAAAGAAAATGCTCACAGGTTGTATAAACTGGTCATAAAGTTAAAATAAATGACTTTGTGCATAGTGATATAATGAAGTCATATATTGTCCTACCTGTGAGGGATATTTATGAATTCAATGCCCATTCCAAAATTTAAGGTGGAAACGTGTTAAAAACAAAACATCAGGAAAATAATTTGAGCACGAAATAACAATGAATCCCCAAATATTCAATAAAAGTGAAATCCTTTTTCCTGTCCCTTATGTGGTGCAGCGGTGCAGGGCCTCATTAAGACATTGTATATCCAGACCTGGCCCCAAATTAAACCCATAAACACCCAGAAGAAAATATTCCATAATGTTTCTCTTAGTGAAATTTCTGCTAGGCGTTTTTCCTCCAGGCGATGGATTAATACAATTTTGTTTCGCCGCTTTTCTATGGTTTATATGAAATTTTATAGCGAGTAACATTGTGCCAGAATGACCGTTTATTTCAAGGGGTGATTTGCAGCACGGCGCTGGTCTCTGTGGCACAATCTATTTGGGGAAAGTTAAACATTGCTAAACCCAGATGCCACAGACATAAAAAGTCCTTATTAATGTCCACCCGGCCTCAGAGCTCGCACTGAACAAAGTACTGGCGGTAATATTTTTGTGATACAGCAGCGCTGGATAAAGCCATAGATTGTTCCATGTATTACAAAGACATACAGTGTGGATATTATTTTATAATAGGACAATGCCACCTTCGTAGGCTTTTTTGCTCTCTCAGAAAGGTGCAGGGCTCCACCACCCATCTAAATGAAGAAACTTAAGAAGGATGAGACTTGTGGATAACCTACATGGACAACAAGGGACTTTGTGTTCATAGATCTGTGTTGAAACATGTGCTTAAATTCATGCATGGTGCGTTTTGCTCATCTGCTGTCATAAACTGTTTTGAAGACTCCAATGGACAAAATGAAGTACACAGTGTTATTAACAATATACTATTCCAAAAGTTAAAATTAATTAAGGAAACCATCTTCCCATAATATACACATTACTGAAAAACCTAAAATCCCCCAAAAATACCCGCCCCATAAAAATAGCAGCACTATCAACAATACCCCATATGTGGCAAAACCAACCAACACAGAGCTCCCTCAAAATACAGATTCCAATGTATTTGTTGGAGTCTTAAAAACAGTGTTTGATTGCTTTTATGTGAGCGTTGATCCACTGTAGACTGTGGATATATCTAGCAGAGGGTTTGTAGGTCCTATGTTTGTTTGTTTGTTTAGTTCTTAGAAGCATGTTTTTCTGGAAGCTCATTCCTTTTCCCATGTTCCTATAGTGGATCATCCTAACTCTTGTTTTAATTTTGATTTCACTCATGTTGGCTTGTCCCTTTCTAGTTTGAGGTTCCTACTTCATTAGTCCCGAAATTCAGGACATCTGACTATCCTGATTTCTTTGGTACATAATTTTAGGGACTATGTTTTAGTTGATGACTTTGTATTGTTCACAAATCTCTTACTTTTTTTTCCCTATCTTCCACCAGTTGTTGCCAGTTGGTAAACTTGAGGGCATGGGAGTCACCCCTTGGCCAAGTCCAACCACACTTGAGTGGGTAAGGGTAAAAACAAGGTTCTTCTGAAAATCTAAATGCAAAGTGAGCCTATATCTGCTGCTGGTAAAATCCTGCCACTATAAAATAGGTTTCCAATCCATTTTCTTGAGAGTCTTGAAACCTGTTCACTCACCCTGGACTGATTTTACTAGATTCACATGCCATTTATCTGTTGACTTCCTGTCACATTCTCAGGTAATGTGCAGGGGATTGCCGGTGTAGCGTCATATTTGGTGACCCATCATATTTGGCTACCCGCTGGACTGCGCATGCGCAACGCCGCCATATGCGTTCCAACACCGTGGCAATCTGCGCTTGTGCAGAATTTTGTGGCCACACCCCTGAGTCCAGGTTCAAGCCCCACCATCCAAGTGGACATAGAGCTAGATTACAATTATGCCGAGCGAAGCGAGGCCGTGCCCGAAGCGTGGCGAGCGAAGTGAGCCCACGAGGGGCCCTGTGGCAAAGTGATCTTACAACAGTGTTGGAACGCATATGGCGGCGTCGCGCATGCGCACTCCAGTGGGTAGCAAAATGTGATGGGTAGTCGAATGTGACGTGACACCTCCTTCTCCACTGCTGGTCTTAGCAGGTACGTGGTTGCCATAATTGGCCTTCAAGGGTACCTGGGAATCCCAATTACAAGCGCTGGAAAGATCAAATGATAGGTTGATAAGTTTTGATAAGAAGTAGTATTACCAAACTTGTAGTTCTCTGCCTGGAGCAGGTATGCATGCATAGTTTTTGCACAATTCTTGTAGCTTATTTAATCTGTCCTGGTATATGGGCTAGGCAGTGGCCCAAAGAATAGAGCTCAAGATACATGGTGCACTGCAGAATAAAAGGTTTCTCTGCAATTATGCTATGTATATGGGGATGACTATGGCAGTCCATGATTGTGTTGGCATGAAGTGGCTACTTCTCCCAAAAACTTATGGGGAGTCTACTGATCCCTGAGTTCCCAGATCTGCACACCTGCCTTGTCCATAATGAGGAGATCCCACTATTCCTGCTCTGAGTACCTGGGTTTGTTCATCTGCTGTGCCCATTTTGAGGTACTCCCACCATCTCTAAGCTGAGTTCCCAGGTCTGTACATCTGTGCCCATTATGAGGTGTTCCTACCATCCCTAAGCTGAGATACCAGGTCTGTACACCTACTGTGCTACTATGAGGGGTTCTTACCATCCCTGTGCTGAGTTCCCAGGTCTGTACACCTGCTGTGCCCATTATGAGGGGTTCCTATCATTCAGGTGCTAAGTTCCCAAGTCCTCACCCCTGCTGTGTCCATTATGAGGAGACCCAACTACCCCTGGGCTGTGTTTCTGGGTCTGTACACCTGCTTTTCCCATTATGAGGGGTTCCTACCATCCCTGTACTGATTTGCCAGGTTTGTACACCTGCTGTGCCCATTATAAAGAGACCCCACCATCCCCATGCTAAGTTCCCAAGTCTGCACCCCTGCTGTGCCCATTATAAGGAGATCCAACCATCCCTGTTCTGAGTTTCTGGGTCTGTACATCTGCTGTGCCCATTATGAGGAGATCCCATTGTCCCTGCATTGATTTCACAGGTCTTTACACCTGCTGTGCCCATTATGTTGTGTTCCTACCATCCCTAAGCTGAGATACCAGGTCTGTACACCTACTGTGCTACTATGAGGGGTTCTTACCATCCCTGTGCTGAGTTCCCAGGTCTGTACACCTGCTGTGCCCATTATGAGGGGTTCCTATCATTTAGGTGCTAAGTTCCCAAGTCCGCACCCCTGCTGTGTCCATTATGAGGAGACCCAACTACCCCTGGGCTGTGTTTCTGGGTCTGTACACCTGCTTTTCCCATTATGAGGGGTTCCTACCATCCCTGTACTGATTTGCCAGGTTTGTACACCTGCTGTGCCCATTATAAAGAGACCCCACCATCCCCATGCTAAGTTCCCAAGTCTGCACCCCTGCTGTGCCCATTATAAGGAGATCCAACCATCCCTGTTTTGAGTTTCTGGGTCTGTACATCTGCTGTGCCCATTATGAGGAGATCCCATTGTCCCTGCATTGATTTCACAGGTCTTTACACCTGCTGTGCCCATTATGTTGTGTTCCCACTATCCCTTGGCTGAGTTCTCAGGTCTGCACCCCTGCTGCTGCTGAGTTCCCACTACCTCCACTTGGACTTTATCTTTATATTATGTAGCAGTACACCCATAAAGGGCTGCTAATAGACTCTGTACCCCACTGATTACCTCGACTCTGCAAATCCTCTCTTACCTCTGACACCCTGGGTTCCATCATATCACCAGCTGTGGTAGTAAATAGAAACTCACACAATATTAAAGAAACAGTTCAAATATGTTTACTGTAGTATCAAAACACAGGATACATATATATATCAACTTTGGCCAATAATGGAAACACTCTTGTATACACCGCCCTTTATCTCAAGCTTATCTAGTAAACACACTATATTGGTGTAAAGTTCCCTGAATTATTAATGAACATAAGTAACTCAATACAGAAACCTATGTGATCAGGTTAATGTTGTATATATTGTAATATGTTCACCGATTTATGTGGGACATTGTTGTGTGTATGTACACATGCAGTCAATGTTGACCAGGCCAGAATGACAATGACAGAATGGTTGATTTGTCTAACTGAATTTTAACAGCTGAAGACTCTTTGATGTGTTAATCTTATGCAAGTCTATTTGAACATCTCAAAGGGTATTCAGGTGGTATCTGTTAATCTAATCTAATTACATATATCTAAAGGGGACTTGTTGATGTTGATATGCGGGAGTGCAAATTGGGGTGGTTCACGGCTGTTCACGGCTGGGGGTTGTTGTCTGTTTGATAGACTAAAGCTTATCAAAGTCCTAAATTGAAACGGCCAATCAAATTGCTCAGCCATTCAATGCCTGGTGAATATAACACGGCATTCAGTCTATAGGTTTTAGGTGAGGCTTGTCTGTGTATGGACACACAGACCTAAGAATATGGGTCTCTGAATTATATTTCCTCTGTCGGATTTTTTTTGTCATCTGTGGACTTTGGACTTTGTTCTGTGTTGGAAGTCAATAAAGTGCATCTCTCTGGCAGAATTGGGTTGCTGCGGAAGAGTACTTACGAATTTATCATCATACCCACTCTACATCATATCACCCAGTACATATTAATATACCCGATCACTACAGTTAACAGAAGAGTAAACACCTGGCACAATATCTTTTGTGTCAGATCACTCCCTTCTGCCTCCTCAACTCACAGGCCAGCAATCCTGCACACTATTGAAAACAGTATAAACAATATTATATTCAATTGGATGGCTCCCTTTAGCAGTTCAATGCAATTTGAGCAGATGGGGAGAGAAAATTATGAAGAGGGTGAGGAAGGGTATTGCTTGAAATCCAGATGTCTTCAGCTAGCCTCTTTTTAGTTGTAAATAAAGTAATCCGAAAAGGTAAGATGTAGGGATGAGCTTCGAGTCGAACTCATGTTCGACTCAAACATCGGCTGTTCGCCAGTTCGCCGAACAGCGAACAATTTGGGGTGTTCACGGCAAATTAGAAAGCCGTGGAACACCCTTTAAAAGTCTATAGGAGAAATCAAAAGTGCTAATTTTAAAGGCTTATATGCATGGTATTGTCATAAAAAGTGTTTGGGGACCTGGGTCCTGCTCCTGCTTTCGGGAGCAGTGATTTTAATAATGCTTAAAGTCAAACAATAAAAGTGTAATATTCCTTTAAATTTCGTACCTGGGGGGTGTCTATAGTATGGCTGTAAAGGGGTGCATGTTTCCCGTGTTTAGAACAGTCTGACAGCAAAATGACATTTCAAAGGAACAAAAGTTATTTAAAACTACTCGCGGCTATTAATGAATTGCCGGTCCGACAATACACATAAAAGTTCATGGATAAAAACTGCATGGGATTTCCCCAAAGGGGAACCCCGAACCAAAATTTAAAAAAAAACTGGCGTGGGGGTCCCCCTAAATTCCATACCAGGCCCTTCAGGTCTGGTATGGATATTAAGGTGAACCCCGCACCAAAATTAAAAAAAATATTGGCGTGGGGTCCCCCCAAAAATCCATGCCAGACCCTTATCCGAACATGCAACCTGGCAGGCCGCAGGAAAAGAGGGGAGGACAAGACAGGGCCCCCCCCTCCTGAACCATACCAGACCACATGCCCTCAACATTGGGAGGGTGCTTTGGGGTAGCCCACCAAAGCACCTTGTCCCCATGTTGATGAGGACAAGGGCCTCATCCCCACAACCCTTGGCCGGTGGTTGTGGGGGTCTGCGGGCGGGGGCTTGTCAGAATCTGGAAGCCCCCTTTAACAGGGGGACCCCCAGATCCCACCCCCCCCCGTGTGAAATGGTAAAGGGGTACAAAAGTACCCCTACCATTTCACAAAAAAACTCAAAAATGTTAAAAATGACAAGAGACAGTTTTTGACAATTCCTTTATTTAAAGTCTTCTTTTTCCATCTTCTATCCTCTTTCTTCTTTCTTCTATCTTCCTTCAGTTTTTTCCTCCAGCTACTTCTTCCTCCGATCCTCTGCTTCTTTCTCCGGTGTTCTCGTCCGGCATCTCCCTCCGCGGCATCTTCTTCTCTTCATCTTCTCTTCATCTACTTATCTTCATCTTCTTCTCTTCATCTTCTTTTTGGGCCGCTCCGCATCCATGATGGCATGGAGGGAGACTCCCGCTGTGTGACGCTTCTCCTCTTCTGACGGTTCTTAAATAATGGGCCACCCGGTGACCCCGCCCCCCTCTGACGCACGGGGACTTGACGGGGACATCCCTGTGGCATTCCCGTGACGTCAGAGGGGGGCCCTTATGGACGCACCGCCACTGACTACTAGTACCACCAGCTCAACTGTGTAGGTGTTGTTTAACAGCAGTGTCCTTAACTATAACAAGGGCTATACCCGCTCACCACTCCAAGCATCAGATGGATTAGATAAAGGTGCAGATGATGAGAAGACTCCAGCCGGAACTCTCTCTTTGTGTCTATGCTCTGTAAAATGGCGACCACCGCGCCACGCTGCAGCTCACTGGAATCTGAATTGCAGGCACCTCTGGATGACCTGGAACACCTGCGGTCCGCTGCACTGAAGAGGCGATTCTGTCCACAGAGATCCCTCTGGGTATAGCTGTCCGGCTCCTCGCTGTGTAGGCCGCAAATCGTCAGCAACTCCCTGTCACACAGACCTCCTGCTGGTAGAGTCAGAACTCTGTCTAGAGAGACTGATCTAGGCCTGCCCTTTTTATACCCTCTTCCAGCAGTCTGTTCTGTGTACTCAGCATTCTGTTCCTTGCGGTTCAGATCAGTCCTGCTGGCACAGTCACTTCAGCATTCTGAACTACACGTTCCATGATGCTTTGCTCTGAGTCCTCACACAGGAAGAGGAGACATTTACACATAGAGTCCAGCATACACTAGAGGGAGCCAACCCCACATTAACAACACAGAAAACGTCTCTAACTTATGAGCATAATAGCTGACCTTGGCTACAATTATGTAGAATGCAACAGGTGGATATTGCACACTCCATGTTAGACAGGTACAATGAAAACATCAAGGTTAGAAATGGAGCTTGCATCTATGATAGGGGAATCTCATCTATGGAGACATCAAAAGATAAAAGAAGATGCTGGATGAGTCAAACCACCAGGCTTCAACTACAAATGAAACTCATTTTGGTCTGGAAAGCTGGAGAGGTTTAGGAATGGGTTTAGATGTGTATGTGTACTGTAGAAATTTCTTTTAATGGTTGTTACCAGGCCAGGGCCTTTGTTTGTAGAGAAGAAGCAGAATGGAGGTCTCAGATCTCACCGCATAGGCCAATGACCGTCCCTTCCCAGCGTCCTCTTCTCTGTGTTTATGTGACTTCCCACATCTGCCGCCCTGCCTGGAAAACTGCCAAGCAGCCTAATGAGCTAATTACACTGTCTGGTGCTGGTTACAAGTCTCCGCAGCTTTTTATATCGACAATCGGGCATCTCTAAGCATTGTCCTCTGAAGCTTTGCTCAAGGCCCGCAATATGCCGATGTTTTATATTTTCCCCTCTTAAAGCAGTGAGTCAATTCCGACCAGCCCCGGTTGACCCCATGGCCCTGGCTACGTCTAATGGAAAAGAAAAGGGCACCTTTTCCTCTGAAAGATTAAAGGATTATTCTCAACTTATTGTGTAGTGAGATTCTCCCACATGCTGCTAATTATATCTGTCCATGCGCGGCTCCCTGCGCGCGGTTAGGATAGGGCTGGAGAGAGCAATGCGCTCCCAAAACTTTGATAGTTTGTCATGGAGTTTAGCATTTAACACCATGTCTTCTGAGATATGTTCTTAAATGACCTTGCTTTCAAGGGGTTAAAAGAAACTCGGTTTTGATACACAAAAAGGCACCGTCGCCTCCTGACGGTGCCGTCCGCTGTGGTTTCCGGGCTCTTGCATTCCTCTAAAAGCTCAGGATGGCATCTCCTCTGTGATGAAGGAACCCAGAAGTGAACAGCATTTCAGCACCTCCAGGTTCAGAGATGTATTCTATGATTTGTTGGCTGCAGAGGAGGACAGAGGTGACACTGGAGGTCTAATAGAACCCTAAAGTCTTTATAAAGGGGTCACAGGGTGCTCTGCTTGCAAGCAAGAATGTGGCGTCACTAGAGCTGCACGATTAATCGTTAAAGAATCGAGATCGCAATTCAACCCCACAATCTTAACCACTTCCCGCCCGGCCTATAACAGATTGGCATCCGGGAAGTGGTTCTGTCATAAGACATCCAGCAGGATAACATGCCGGCGCGCAACACGGCGATCGCGAGTGCGGCGTGTCAGTCTGACACGGCGCATCTACGATTGTGATAAGAAGCCTCTGACAGAGGCTTCTTACCACGTGATCAGCTGTGACCAACCACAAGTGATCATCACGTGAACCAGGAAGTGCCAGTAAACGGCATTCCTCGGTTCGCGCTAACAGGGAGAGCCGATCAACACACCTGATTATCAGCACAGCCCCCATAAAATGTACCCATAAGCTGCCAATCGGTGCCCAGTCAGTGCCCCATCATAACCCCCTGCCAGTGAGCAATAAAGTGCCAATCAGTGCCCACCACAGTGCAAATCAGTGCCCACCATAGTGCCAGTGTCCATCACATTGCCAATCACTGCCCAGCATTAACACCTATCAGTACCTGCCCAATCAGTGCTGCCCATCAGTGCCATCTATTAGTTTCCATCAATGCCACCTGTCAGTGCCAATCAGTGCCGCCTATCAGTGCCAATCAGTGCCGCCTGTCAGTGCCCATCAATGCTGCATATTAGTGCCACCTACCGGTGCCCATCAGTGCTGCATATCAGTGCTGCCTATCAGTGCCCATCAATTCTACATATCAGTGCGTCCTCATCAGTGCCTATCAGTGCCACCTTTATCAGTGCCAACTCATCAGTGCCCATCAGTGCCGCCTCATCATTGCCCATCAGTGCCGACTCAGCGCCCGTCAATGAAGGAGAAAACTAAATTTTATAAAATAAACTAAGAACTTTTTTTTAAAATAAATGTCGGTCTTTTTTAGTTTGTTTAGCAAAAAATAAAAACCGCAGAGGTGATCAAATACCACCAAAAGAAAGCACTATTTGTGGGAAGAAAATGATAAAAAATAAGTTTGGGTACAGTGTAGCATGACCGCGCAATTGTCATTCAAAGTGTAACAGCGCTGGAAGATGAAAATTGGTTAAAAAAGCATTTTCTCAATTCAGTGTAAAGAGTTATCTGCTCAAGGCGACAGCTGTAAAAAAAAAAAACAAATAACAGGCAGCCTGCCAAGTTTCTCACAACATGGCTTAGGTGGAGATTAAGAGAAACATTGTAACATTTAGTTCTTTTAAATCAAAGGAATGAACTTTGGTCTGTAGATGAGGGCAGTTTAACCACTTAAAGACTAAACCTTTTTCTGACTCTTGTTTCTTACAAGCTAAAATCAGTATTTTTAGCTAGAACATTACTTAGAACCCCCAAACATTTTATATATTTTTTTTTAGCAGAGACCCTAGAGAAAAAAAATGGTGATTGTTGCAATATTTTATGTCACATTGTATTTGCACAGCGGTCTTTCAAACGCAATTTTTCTGGGAAAAAATACACTTTAATGAATTAAAAAAAAAACTAAACAGTTAGCCCATTTTTTTTTTTGTATAATGTGAAAGATGATGTTATGCTGTGAGAATCGTGAGAAAATCGTGATCTTTATTCTAAGCAAAAAAAAACGTGATTCTCTTTTCAGCCAGAATCGTGCAGTTCTAGCCGCCGCCTTCCGGCTGTGCCGTCTGTTATATTTCCTGGGCTCTTGTGTTCCTCTGAAAGCCCAAGACAACAGTGGGCTACATCAGGAAGCCCAGTGGGAGGAGCTCAAGGAACATCCTTTTTTCTGATCCACTTTACAATGAAGGAACCCAGAATTGAACAGCATTTAGGCACCTCCGGGATCAGAGATGTCTTTCTAGGCTTGATTAGCTCCTCTGACCACATGCATTACTGCACACCCCAGAGGCTTGAATCCTGCTCATCTTGCGAGACAAACGCTCGCAAAAAAAAAAAAGCTTGTATTGCGAAGCGCTCGTAGATCCAAGGTTTTACTGTAGTTGTATATAAAATGCACTTTTTATTTATCAAAAAGTTTTTCCCAGCGCTAAACCTTTCATCCAAATTCTAAATTGCTGCATTTGTAAATTTCAAAATCCAATATAAAGGGATAGTAGTGGTAAAGAATAAAAAGCACTTGTGAGTTTAACTATTATTTTTTTATTTTATAATTCTCCTTAATTCTCCTTTAAGGGGCGTGGCAAGGGTGTGTGCTCTATGCTTACATACTTTTGCTAATAGGTGTCCCTCGCTCCCATCTCAAAAAGTTGGGAGGTATGAGTGCATCTCATCTCCCTTACCTTGTGCTGCTGCCGGTAAGAAGCGGGAGGGGGGTGGAGTGATGCTGAGAAGCAGAAATTGCAGAGTCTGGAGCAGGACCAGAGGAGGGCTGCAGGATCTGGTGGAGGTGTTCTGTCCTCCTCTCTGCTGCCAACTGCTGAGACAAGGTTGGGGCGGAGAAGAGGGGGGTGCCGCAGCTGCAGGACAGGTGCAAGGGCCACATGAAATGACTTGGCGGGCTGGATTTGGCCCCTGGGCCTTAAGTTTGATACATGTGCTTTGTTCTGTATGAAGAGTAACATTTGACCTGGAGAGAACCTGGAGAGCCTATTAGCATTGATTTTTGCACAGACCTAATATACATGCATTCACAGGATGAATAGATTGGTCATTTTTTTAAAAGTACACCCCATACAGTACAAACAAGCAGAATAAAGGTCCCTGCTACCGACATAATCACAAAAAAAAAAAAAAAAAAAAGAAATATGCATATTAGTGCAAATGGGCCAAAAAAGACATCAAGCTCATTTCTAACCTGGACAACGCCAAGCTTAAGCCAGCCATACACTATACAATCTGTGCAATCTCTGTAAAATCTCCTTTAAAGTGATAATAAACATAGAATGTTTACCGTAATTGTCATCATCCCTCTAATTTACGTATATGGATCATGCTAATGTATTTAGGTTAAAGTAAAAAAAATATATACCTTATTTAATCATTGCTGTTCAGAGGCCACACAAAGTTTCCCAGGTCTTTCCTGTCCATCGATCAATACTCTATATCCCACCCTCATAACTTTTAAAGCGTTTGTTAACCCCAAAAAAAAAAGTAGATTCTGGTCCCTTAAAGCAGATTACACAGCACAGTGCTTAAGCTATGTAATCTGCCCCCCTCTAAACTGTAAAAACAAAAAACGCTAAACCTACCACTTCCTGTATGCCCTCTCTAAACAGACCACGATAACCAGGGCAGCTCCGCCCTGATCACCGTGGTCAAAGTGCCTCCCTCTGTGATAGGCTGCCTGCTCTCTGCTCTCCTCTCTCCCCCCTCACCCCCTCCTTCCTCTCGGTCTGTCTCTGGCCCCGCCCCCCTGCCGCTATTATTTTAATATTAAAATATACAATTTGTCACTGCCAGCCTCTCTATTTGAGGCTGGCATAGCACACTGTGTATGTTTTATTTAAAAAAGAGCACTCTAAATACTGAATATCATCTGTCTTCAGGCCGGTCACGTGACTCGTGGCCGCTTTCCAGCTCCGATGGGTGTCTTCTGCGGAGGAGTTGAGCGGCCACGTGATCTCCCTTTGATATCAGAGGGAGATCACGGCCCCTCCCATAGAAGACATCTATCAGAGCTGGAAAGCGGCCGCGAGTCACGTGACCGGCCTGAAGACAGATGATATTCAGTATTTAGAGTGCTCTTTTTTAAATAAAACATACACAGTGTGCTATGCCAGCCTCTAACAGAGGGGCTGGCATAGACTTATGTATATGCCTTAACAAACACCTTAAGCAATATGAGTACATGGAGGAGGAGGAAGGGACTGTCATTTATCCCTTTGTATACGCCCCCACGTCTGACTGTATAGTCACATGGGCTGCTCAGATAAGAAAAAGGAGAAAATTAGCAGCTTAGAAGGAAACTGAAACTGGAGCATGCTCAGTAGAGGTCAACAGCCGGTCTACTCTACACCATCTCAGGCTGCAGCGGGGACACAGGCAAGGAGGGAGGGACAGTGAACATCAGAATCAAACAGGATTTTTGCAGTCTACGGAAAACAAATGCTCAAGTGAGTATGAACACAATATAATAAAGCATCTATTTACAGCTTTTGATGATTTAGGCAATTTAGATGGGAATAAGGGACACCTATTAGCAAATATAGGCAAAGGACATGCCCCCCCATGCCCCCTTAAAGGAGAATTGGAGGAAAATTGATTAGTTAAAACCCACAAGTTTTTGTTTACCACAACTATTCCTTTATATTGGCTTTTGAAATTTACAAATGCAGCAATTTAGAAATTGGATGAAAGGTTTAGCTCTGGGAAACACTTTTTCAAAGGTAAAAAGTGCATTTTATATGCAACTACGGTATATAGATCCAACCAAAAACAGGGACAAATGAGGAGGAAGGAGGGACAGAGGAAATTTGTTCCAAATCAGGGACAGTCCCTCAAAATCAGGGACATTTGGGAGCTATGTTTAGAGTTAATGACACTTTACCTTTACCAAAACAATGTAAAATGAAGACAAACCTTAACAATCTATGCCATATGCATCAAACCAGGCAGGCACTTGCACTGTATAGTTGATGGTAATTCTAAAGGAGATTGTGCAATCGAATTGTATAGCATACCTCCCAACTGTCCCTGATTTCGAGGGACTGTCCCTGATTTGTCCCTCTTTCCTCCTCATTTGTCCCTCATTTTGGTCTCATCTATATAGCTGTATATACAATACAATATTTATCTATCAAAAAGTGTTTTTCCCAGTGCTAAACCTTTCATCCAATTTCTAAACTGTTGCATTTGTAAATTCCAAAAGCCGGTATAAAGCAATAGTAGTGCTAAAAAAGAACTTGTGGGTTTAATAAATCTTTTTTTTTGTACAATTCTTCTTTAAGGGGGCGTGGCAGGGGGCGTGTCCTATGCCTACATATGTTAAATTAGGTATTTACAGCATTTATATTTATAAATCATTCACAGAGGGGGACCCTGCAATAGGAGGCAGTGCTGATGGTGTATACAGGTTAGTGTTATGAGAGCATCAGGAGGGGGGAGGGGCGGCTCCCACACAGACAGAGAGGGGAGGGAGAGGAGGACACAGGAGCAGAGAGGAGAGCAGATAGCAGGCTGCTGATGACAGAGGCATGTAAACTGACCACGGTGTCAGGTCTCAGCAGCCATAATACACCGTGGTCAGTTTACAGAGGGGAGGGGAGAAACTGGCAGGATCAGCCAGGTTTTTTAGGTGTTATAGGGGGCCAAATGACACAGGACAAGCATTGTGTCATATAACATGCTTTAAAGGGGCAGAATCCTTTTTTTTTTTTTGGGGGGGGGGGGGGGTTAACAAACGCTTTAACCACACTGCAGTGTAGATGAGCATCATGGGAATTGTAGTTCCAAAACATCTGGGGTGCCAAGGTTCGCCATCATTGGATAGTGTATGGTCAGCCTGAAGGAGATTGTAAATTTAGATTGTATAGTGTATGGTTGGCCTTAGCGGGAATGTCCTTTTATCTGATTCTTTTTTTATGGTTCTCTTTAACCACTGTGAGGCCTAACCTACAATGCTCAGCAGGAGCAGCTGGTGTGCAATACCGAGCTCTGAAAATGCAATTAAACTTTCTTTTCCATTCTGTAAGTCCTGACGGTCGACCGCCGGACCTGCTGACCTTCCGTCCCTTTGTGACAGTCGCTCAGAGGGCAGCGCCACGCGCCGTGCGAACACAAACAGCGGCGCCCTAGCAAGCAAGCCACGATTAAAGCTCCTGGAGATAAAAAGCTTGTCCTACATCAGACGGGCGCGCTATCATCACCCGAAGGTGACGCCAGCCGGAGACGCGATATCACAAACAACGGCGTGTAAACAAGCGGTGGGCGCTCGTCTCATCAGCGCACACAATAATCGCTCCCATTAAAAAAATGGGACGTGTATCTAGAGATCTCTGTAAACAGCTTCGCCTGAGAAATCCATCAGAATGTACAAAAGTGACCCCTCTGACCTGCCAGCTGCAATTAGGCTTCATTATGGTGGTGGGGCCTACCTGCCATCTCCCCGCAACGCTGCGGGTCCGGGAAACTTTCTTCAAAAACGAGAACAAGAAAAGGAGTTTTGTTTACTCCTTTGTGTTCTGCCATCAGTGGACACAAATATGGAATGGCGGGAGCCGGGGAAACATTGTGAGATCAATTGAGAATGCAAAGAGCAAGATCACACCAAACTTAGATCATTAGAAAAAAGAATATGGAGGGAAACCACCAATAAGTGTAACACTGGAAACCTTTACCATATCCCAATTTCAGAAGAAATTGCAAAGAGAGGTGCCCCAGGGATTGTACGGGCGAAGGACAGTGGCGGAACTTTCAGGGTCGCAACAGCCGCACTTGCGACTGGGCCCTGCAGTTCAGCCGCTGTGGGGGGGCCCCAAGACCCAGCATCTTCCCCTGCACCTCTGGCTTTCAGTTTGGGATGCAGTGGGGGGGAGTGGGAGGCGGCAATCGGCAGCTCTATGGTGCTCCCGGGGCTTGTAGTTCTCCTCCCGAGTGTATACAGTGGAGAGGGGAGGGGCCTCTGACCCGGGCAGCTATCAGTTTCACTTTTCAGTGAATAAGTGAGTCGCTCTGCTTGTACACTCTTGCTGATAGCTGTCCGGGTCAGAAGCCCCTCCCCTCGCCACTGTATACACTTGGGAGGAGAACTACAAGCCCCAGGGAGATTGCATGGTCCACAGGCACCATAGAGCTGCCGATTGCCGCCTCCCACCCCCCCCTGTGCTGGGGGTTGGAGGTGCACAGACAGCGGAGACAAGCCAGGTACACGGGGAACCTCTGGAAGGGGGTGGCGGTGGCTGTCTGGGGACCCTGATGTAAGGGGGGGCTCTCTGGGGACCCTGATGTAAGGGGGGATCTCTGGGGACTCTGATGTAAGGTGGGGGCTCTCGGGACCCTGATGTAAAAGGGGGCTCTCTGGGGACCCTCATATGAGGGTATAAGGAGGGGCTCTCTGGGGACTCTGATGTGAGGGGGGCTCTCTGGGGACCCTGATGTAAGAGGGGGCTCTCTGGGGACCCTGATGTAAGAGGGGGCTCTCTGGGGACCCTGATGTAAGAGGGGGCTCCCTGGGGACCCTGATGTAAGGGGGGCTCTCTGGGGACCCTGATGTAAGAGGGGGCTCTCTGGGTACCCTGATGTAAGGGGGGACCCTGATGTAAGAGGGGAGGCTCTCTGTAGACCCTTATGTAAGGGGGGGCTCTCTGGGGACCCTGATGTAAGGGGGGCTCTCTGAAGACCCTGATGTAAGAGGGGGCTCTCTGGGGACCCTGATGTAAGGGGGGTCCTCTGGGGACCCTTACCCAGATATGTAACGATTTATATGTGTGTGTATGTATATATATATATATATATATATATATATATATATACACATACATACATGCACACACACACTTGTATTTTGTATACATATGTATGCCCGCCCAAGCGTATGACTTTCTTTACTTACTACACTCACTGCTATGGGCTCTAGACCGAGATCTTTTGTAGACCTAGCAATGGTGGGGGCCCTTCATGGTTTCTTGCATCGGGGCCCTGAAGATTCTGGTTTCGCCTCTGGCAAAGGAGGTAAACCAGAATCAAAAGAAGTAACATTGTGTAAAAGAACCTCTCTTTGCAAACTTAGATCATTAAAACTATTGAATTAGAGTGTAAGCTCTTCTGGTACAGAGACTGATGTAACTGGCGCAGTGTTCTCTGTACAACATTATGGTATATGTCAGAGCTATATAACTGTATAATAATTATAGTGTGTGACTCTTGAGGGACACTAAAGTGTAAGCTCTTCTGGTGCACAGACTGGTATAAATAGCTATGCTTACAGCACTGCAGTATATGTAAGAGCCATATACTGTATATATTTAAAAATTGTGTGTGACTGTGCTGGGGAAATTAGAGTTTAAGCTCCTCTAGTGCTCTGGGGGTGTAGCAAACAAACCACCTGACCCCCCTCCCATTTGTTCGTTCGGTCAGTCGATCGGTCAGTCAGTGGGTCGGTCAAACCCCCCGTCAATTGTTCATCTGTCTACCCATCAGCCCCGCACTTAGCCCATTCAGGCCATGGGCAGCTTCGGTGGCTTCCCTCTGCATCTCCTCCTCGGCCCCCTCCCCCCCTGCTCCTGGTCAATACGTTTGCTTCTCCTTACGGCCAGTTGGGTCTTAAGACCCGCTTCCTGATTGTCTTGGAGGAGAAGCAGGAAGACAATAGCGAACATAAATTAGCTATTGTCACACAACTGGGTGGGCTGAGGGCATAGTGCTCTGGGCCCCGAGCCCACACTTTTTTAAGGCTAATTAAAGCCTTGGGAAACCTGCTGCAAAAGCTTAATAGAAGGATCAAGCTGCCATTGTCTGATTAGCAATTTCTGTGGCTGTGGCTGGCTGGCACCTGTAGCTGGCTGGCTCCTGTGGCTGGCTGGCACTGTGGGTGAGTGACACCTATGGGTGGCTGGGAGGCTGGCTCCTGTGGGTGGCTACAGACACCTGGGCTTGGTGGCACCTGTAGTGGCAGGCTGGCACCTGTGGGTGAGTGGCTGGTACTTGTGATGGCTGGGTGGCACCTGTGGGTGGCTGGCACCTGTGATGCGTAGGCGGCTCCTGTAGTGGATGGCACCTGTGGTGGTTGGTTGGCACCTGTGGCTGGCTGGTACCAGTGCCACGCCACAATTTCTGCTGGTGAGAATCTGCATTCTAGGTTAGTTGGAGGATCTATGTTAAAAAGGGATACACTTGCATGCTACTATGTGTAATTTGTTTTGAAAAAATATAAAACCCATCAACCTACGATGAATATAGTCAAAATAAACTCAGAGAAGAAAAAATATATAATAAATGTATGGTGACCGTGAATTAGCTGCAACCACTTGGTAGTGTACCCAAAAAACTACGTAATCAAATGTAAAAGGAAGAAATAAGAGTGGTGCACTTATTTGATGACGTGCCATAAATTAATATACTTAAAGAATGAACATGATAAGTATCCAAAACATACAAATAAATAAATATAAATATAAGTCCAACTAAAGCCCAATGGTAGGAGTGAGTTCATATAGAGATAAAAATCTCATAGGAGTGACTTGATAGAAGAAAAAACAGACAACGCATCAATCCAAACATCGACTGTTACATTTAAGAATTGGCTGCTCACCTCCAAAAATGACCCAAAGGTCAAACAAGGTTCATCAGATAGTCAGATGAATCCTGCTGATGGATCTATAAAGACATCCAGGTCCCAAGTGAAGAGGAAGAACTACGTCCAGATCTTGGTATCAAAACATCTTCGGAAACTCCATATGTAGAGGAAACAGCTCACTCCAAGAAATGGCACTTGTATAAATGGCGCTCAAAGGAAACAAAGAACAGCCATAGTGCAATATTGCCAAATAAAACGTAAATTTATTAAGTAAAAGAAGCTGCTTACATCAAGTAAGAATAAAAATCGCAGTAAGAAACAATGAAACAAGAAAGAAACAATGGGAGTAGTGACTTCCTGAGGAAGTCACATGACCAGTGACGCAACGCGTCGGGTGGATCCTTGTGACATCATTTCCGGTGGCGTTTTATGGAAGTGCGGTGTGGAGGCGAGTGTGTCACATTGTTTCTTACTGCTATTGTCATTCTTACTTGATGTAAGCAGCTTCTTTTACTTAATAAATTTACTTTTTATTTGGCAATATTGCACTTTTTCTGCTCTTTGTTTCCTTTGAGCACCATTTATACAAGAAGTGCCATTTCTTGGAGCAAGCTGTTTCCTCTACATATGGAGTTTCCCAAGATGTTTTGATACGAAGATCTGGACATAGTTCTTCCTCTTAGCTTGAGACCTGGATGTCTTTACAGATCCATCAGGAGGATTCATTATCTGACTATCTGATGAGCCTTGTTTGACCTTTGAGTCCTTTTTGGAGGTGAGCGGCCAATTCATAAATTTAACAGTCGATGTTTGGATTGATGTGTTGTTTGTTTTTTCTTCTATCAAGTCGCTCTTATGAGATTTTTATCTCTATATGAACTGACTCCTACCATTGGGCTTTAGTTGGACTTTTATTTATATTTATTTATTTGTATGTTTTGGATACTTATCATGTTCATTCTTTCAGTATATTAATTCATGGCACGTTATTGAATGAGCGCTCCACTCTTATTTCTTTCTTTTACATTTGATTACGTAGTTTTTTGGGTACACTACCAAGTGGTTGCAGCTAATTCACGGTCACCATACATTTATTATATATATTTTTTCTTCTCTGAGTTTATTTTGACTATATTCATCGTAGGTTGATGGTTTTATATTTTTTCAAAACAAAATTACACATAGTAGCACGCAAGTGTATCCCTTTATAACAAAGATCCTCCAACTAACCTAGAATGCAGATTCTCACCAGCAGAAATTGTGGCGTGGCACTGGAATTTAGAGTCAAGCTATCTACTCTCAATCTTAGCCCCGACTCGCTTCTAATCTGTAATGCAACTATGCTTTTAGCCATGGGCATCCGCAAGGGGGGGAAAGCGGGCGCAAGTGCCTCCCACCCATTTAACAGTCGATGTTTGGATTGATGTGTTGTCTGTTTTTTCCTCTATCAAGTCACTCCTATGAGATTTTTATCTCTATATGAACTGACTCCTACCATTGGGCTTTAGTTGGACTTTTATTTATATTTATTTGCTTGTATGATTTGGATACTTATTATGTTCATTCTTTAAGTATATTAATTCATGGCACGTTATTGAATAAGCGTGCCACTGTTATTTCTTCCTTTTACAGTTGGAAGATCTTCCCATCGCTGCAGTTCTTGTCTTCAGGTCTTTGACACTATGACTGACGCCGCATCACAATCATCTTCAGGGGCGTCTGCAATTGAACTTTGCTGTAACAGTCATCTGGAGGTATCTTTATTAATAATTGTATTTACCCGGGTATATGTGAACAATTCCACCAGGACCCCATCGGGCCCTTGGCTAATAATACCTGTTTGTACATTGGATGTATGTACTGCTATTAATCTTTTCTTATATAATGGTGTACATCAATTTGCTTATTGTTAATATTATATACTGGTTGCAGTAGTTCTTCTGATCCCAAATTCTTTGATTAGATCACTGGTTAATTTTCCACAAATGGAAACCCCTCTGTTCCACTAATTTACCTACAGGTTTAGCATAATATGCTGTTTAGGAAGGGCCATTTCTCATAACTCCCCAAAAGTGGGCTATATGTGTGACATTAGAGTGTAAGCTCCTGTAGACAATGGTTTCTAACCACACACAGCACATTTCCAGGTTACACCATGACTCTTCTAACAAAATGAGCAGCAAGAATTCTGATTGACAGCAGCATTTCGTGAGGGCCACATCGAGGAAAATTGAATCAGTCCTGACAAAGACCGCAGAACCGCCCTCAGATCAGGGCAGCCATTGGCCTTTGGTGCCACCAATTTCCGCCCCATCTTTTCGCAAGCCGGTTCTCTGAGCCCGGGGTGAGAAAAACAGGAAACAGGGAAAGGAAACAATTTCTTAAGCTAATTGAAATTAGAAACCTCAATTTCACGTCTATTATGAGCTAAGCGCTGCGCAGATGCGTCTGCCCGCCAGCGGAGTCTTATCAACGCCAAAAATCTCTTCACCTTTGTTTCTGGGAGAAGTTTGAGGCATGGAGAGCTGGGCCAGGTGCGCCGATCTAATTAGCAATACATTGAGCAAAAAAACACTTTTTAAAGACTGAGAAATGAGTTTGTGGGCGAGCAGAATACGCCAACGACAGCATGAAATCATACGCGGAAGACGATGCAAGTATTGCCGCCACTCCGGGTCCCTGAGAAAATGAAATGTCACTTTATTTTAATCAGATCTTTAATTAACTTGCCATTTTCAGCTTGGAAAGACGCTTTGTTCTGTGATGCTGATTATTTCTGTAGAAACAAAAATGCCATTAAACAACATTCTTTGCATTGTTCGTAGTTTTGATTGTAGGAGAGACGAAATTAGAATAAGGCCTCGGACCAGGACACACATTTCATTACAAAATCGACAGATTTAAAGTGTATCTAGATCCAAAATCTTTTGTAGTTTGGGATGGATTGTAAAAGGATTAGAGCCCCTGTGCCATTAATCTTGGTTGGAGGCAGAGCTGACGGGAGGGCTTCCCTTGCGGCTCTGGTTTGCGCACCCCAAAATGTGGTGACAGAGGTACAAGGTTCAAAGTAGCATGGATGGTAGCTGAGTTGCAGGTGAGACCCCTCAGGAAAGGATCATGGTTTGGGGGGTTGCAGGGTGGCACCGAGAGAAGAACCTTGAGAACACGGTGTGAAGACATAAGCAGGATTACACTCAGAAGCAGATGCAGGAAACTGCCAGAGTCAGAGACGTGGCCATGCAAGCCAGGGTCAGACACGTTTTGGCAGGAGGAAGTGTAGTCAAGTAGCAGGTCTAAATACAAAATCTTTTGTAGTTTTGGACGGGTTGTGAAAGGATTAGAGCCCCTGTGTAATGTACCTTGGTTGGAGCCGAGCTGATGGGAGGGCTTCCATTCTGGCTCTTGTCTGAGCACCCCAGAATTTGGTCACAGAGGTACAAGGTTCAAAGTAGCATGGGTGCTGGTAGCTGAGTTGCAGGTGAGACCCCTCAGGAAAGAATCATGGTTGGTGGGCCAAAGGGTGGCGCCCAAGAGAAGGACATTGGGAAAATGGTGTGAAGACTTGAGTTGGAGTACACTGAGAAGCAGATATAAGAAACTGCCAGGGTCAGAGACATGGTCAAGGCAAGCCAGGGTCAGACATGGTTTGGCAGGAGGAAGCATAGTCAAGTAGCAGGTCTAAATAAAAAATCTCTTGTAGTTTTGGATGGATTGTAAAAGGATAAGAACCCATGTCGTGCAGGGCTGCCAATAAGGGGGTAGCACCCTGCCTCCTGTACGGGGCCCAGGCCCCATAAGTTCAACATGGGAGCTCAGAGCAGCAAGAGTACTGTAAGCGTATTTACTCAAACCAACCCCCCTGTGGCCCTCCCTGTTTTTACAATGCTTCAGTTTATGAATGAACAGAGTCTCTGTATAGGGCGCTTCCTGTTCATTCACTCTGCAGCTAGCACTGCAGAGAAAGAATTGAAGAATCTGTTTCCTCAGTCTCTTTCTCTGTCTCAAAAGTAAGATGTTGGGTGTCTGTTTAGACCCATAATAGTTCACCAACCCCATCCCCAATACAAAGGTATTCTGGTTGCATGAATGAGTGGTTTGTTTATGTGGCTGGAGCCACATGTTAGGCTTTGTTCACTGTTCCTGTCATCTAGGCTGTACAGGGCCCCATAATTTCTAACAGTATCCCTGGTGTCATATACCTTGGTTGGAGGTTGAGCTGAAGAGAGGGCTTCCCTTGCAGCTCTGATCTTAGGTACAAGGCTCAAAGTAGCAAAGGTGCCGGTAGATGAGTTGCAGGTTTGAAACCCTTCTGGAAAGGATTGTGGTTGGCGGACCACTGGCACCGGAAAGAAGAACCTTGGGAATACGGTGTGTAGACTTGAGCAGGAGTACACTGAGAAGCAAGGCAAGCCAGGGTCAGACGTGGTTTAGCAGTATGAAACATAGTCAAGTAGCAAATCTAAATACAAAATCTTGGACTGTGAAAGCATAAGAACCCCTGTGTCATGCAGGGCTGCTGATAAGGGGATAGCACCTGCCCTCCTGTACGGGGCCCATGCCCCAAAAGTTCAACATGGGGGCGTGAGCCCAGAGCATTAGGAGTGAGCATATTCACTGGAACCAATCTCCCTGTAGCCCTCCCTGTGTTTACAAATGTTTCAGTTTATGAATGAACAGGGAGCCTCTGTATAGAGCGCTTTATGTTCATTCACTTAGCTAACACTGCAGAAAATGCATTGAGGAATCTATGTCATCAGTCCCTTTCTCTGTCTCAAAACTGAGACGTTGTGTGTCTGTCTGTTTACACCCCTCATATTTTACCAAGATGAGATGCAGGTGAGGCCCCCCAGGAAAGGGTCATGGTTGGCAGACTGCAGGGTGGCACCTGAGAGAACAACTTTGGGAACACGGAATGAAGACTTGAAGAGGAGTACACTGAGAGGCAGGTGCAGGAAACTGCCAGGGTCAGAGACGAGGTCAAGGCAAGCCAGGGTCAGACATGGTTAGGCAGGAGGAAGCGTAGTCAAGTAGCAGGCTGAGGTCAGTACCAAGGAAGCAGACAGAGTGTAGTCAAAGGTAAGCCGAGGGCGGTTTCTGGGTTTCACAGAACAAGGTCAGTAGCTAGCTGGGTCAGCAACAGATGATCAGTCAGTTGTGTCCACAGGAAAATCTCTCCAATGGGACACAGGTGACAGATAAAACGTGATAGAGATTTACCAACTCCCTACTTTATCAAAGAAAGTTTTGGCCCTCCATATATTTTAACCACTTCCCTACCCGCCCATAGTCATATGACGTCCACAGATGGGATCTCCCATCCTGGGTGGACGTCATATGACGTCCTGGGATTCCCGGCCGTCTAGGGGGCGCGCATGTGCCGCCGGGAGCGCACGCCCGCCGCGTTCCTCGGGACCCGGTGCGTGTGCCCGGCGGCCGCGATGTCCGCCGGGCACCCGCGATTGCCCGTTAACCGGGCCGGCATGTGGATCTGTGTGTGTAAACACACAGATCCACAGCCTGTCAGCTCTGAGGAGAGCGATCTGTGTTCCCAGAACGGAGGAACACAGATCAGTCTCCTCCCCTAGTGCTTCCCCTCCCCCTTCAGTTAGAATCATTCCCTAGGAAACATATTAACCCCTCCCCGCCCCCTAGTGGTTAACCCCTTCACTGCCTGTCACATTTACACAGTAATCAATGCAATTTTATAGCATTGATCGCTGTATAAATGTGATTGGTCCCAAAAATGTGTCAAAAGTGTCCGATGTGTCCGCCATAATGTCGCAGTCACCAAAAAAAATCGCGATCGCCGCTAAAAAAAAATAAAAAAATATTTTTTTTAAAAAAATGCCATAAATCTATTCTGTATTTTGTAGACGCTATAACTTTTGCGCAAACCAATCAATATACGGTTATTGCGACTTTTTTTACCAAAAATATGTAGAAGAATACGTATCGGCCAAAACTGAGGAAAAAATGTGTTTTTTAAAAAAAAAATTGGGATATTTATTATAGCAAAAAGTAAAAAGTATTGTGTTTTTTTCAAAATTGTCGCTCTTCTTTTGTTTATAGCGCGAAAAATAAAAACCGCAGAGGCGATCAAATACCACCAAAAAAAGCTCTATTTGTGGTGAAAAAAAGGACATCAATTTCTTTTGGGTACAACGTCGCACGACCGCGCAATTGACGTTTAAAGTGCGACAGCACTGAAAACTAAAAATTGGCCTGGGAAGGAAGGGGGTGAAATTGCCCGGTATTGAACCGGTTAAGGACCCCCTATGCGTTGCGCTATAGAAATGCATTACCAACCGTGCATTCAGGGAGCTTATTCATTTTGATTGGAACGGCACACCTTAACGCAAGCCACAAGAGGAGTCAATCTTTTTTTAAACACATATATAAGAAAATGTGTGACATTAGAGTGTAAGCTCCTTCTGTGCCAAGACTGATGTGAATTGGCTCAGCGTTCTCTGTACAGCACTACTGAATATGTAAGAGCTATATAAATGTATAATAATATTAATAGTCAAAAAGAGACCTCACCATGCTCATCCCAGGTAGATCTGATACAAGTGTGCAGGTGGCGGTACCTACTAAGGCTCCTCTATACTGGTTATGACTAAGACCTTTTCTGGCTGAAATGCATTAGCACTGTTGTGTCTATGGTTTTACCCAGTTATTAATGTGGATTGTACAGTTCAAGGATGAGTGCCGGTTTTTACATACAATAATAATAATAATAGTGTAT
Organism: Aquarana catesbeiana; assembly: GCF_042186555.1. Taxonomy (NCBI): domain Eukaryota; kingdom Metazoa; phylum Chordata; class Amphibia; order Anura; family Ranidae; genus Aquarana; species Aquarana catesbeiana. The sequence continues at coordinate 26,844,334 of NC_133336.1, read as the reverse complement.
GACTGTGGTGGAACATTAGAGTGTAAGCTCCACTGGTGCAGAGACTGAGGTGATTGGCTCAGTGTTCTCTGTACAGCACTGTGGTATATGTCAAAGCTATATAAATATATATTAGTAATAGTGTGTAACTGTTTAGAGACATTAGAGTGTAAGCTCTTCTGGTGCACAGACTGATTCAAATAACTATGTGTAGAGAATTGCAGTATAGAGCCATATACTGTATATATTTAATAATAATAACAACTAAACAAAAACAAGCGTGCTTACATCAGCAAGTAAAGAAAAACGTTTCCTGACAAGATAACTTAGAAAGAAACAAATTTTAATAACAACAAAAAAGAGACTAAAACATTTTGAGATTTAATCGCCATCATGATGCAATTCCAAACCCCTCAATTAACCCCTCCCCCCACATCATTCACCTTGCATTCTGCACCAGCCACTCTCATTCCCTTCCCACCTCCCCCTTCACCATCATCCAATCCATCCCTCACTCCACCCCTCGGTGTCTGCTGACCTCCAGCTGCACTTCTGCCACGCCAAGGAGAAACAATAGGTGCAGACAGACCTGACAACCACACTTTCTGACACTGACTGGGGTACCACAGACTGGGGGGACACTGACACCACAGACGGCCTCACAGACCCAGATTCTGACGGTACAGAGACACTAGGATTCCCTGGTACAACCTCCGCCAACCCAGACTCTTCTCTATCCAGACAGAAACATTCCTCCACCAACTCTGGCTTATTGTGCAAAGCCTCAGGGCACCAGCTATAAGGGTGACCAACCTTATCACATAGGTTACATTTAATGATGTTACAGTCCCTTGCCAGATGCCCCATTTCCTGACACAAAGAGCACTCCTGTTCTGGACAGTTAGAGGAGAAATGTCCCTTGACTCCACATTTATGGCACACCTTAGGTTTCTACCAATAAAGGCAGAGGAGGGCAAATGCTGGACCACATTCCCACACACACTCAACCTAATTGACATCGACCACCCACCCGTCCAGATTCCTCTATCATCCACAATCTTTTTTAGGGGACACAACATTTCACCAAACCTCAACCAGACCCATAAATCCTCAGGGGGTATAGACTCATTCATTGTCAGGATAGTCACATTTTTTATCAAGGGTTGTCGTGAGACAACTTTGTGGACAAGCCCCTTCTAGTCCGGCTGGCCCCCATATACATGCTCAAACTGCTCCTAAAACAGATCCAGCGATTCTGGATTCACAAATGACAAATCATATTCAAAGGTACCAGCCAGACTGACAAGAGCATAAATATCCTCCACCTTAAATCCCATGGCTAGGATCTTATCCACAACCACCCTCCTGATAGGTGGAATACCTCCTCCTTCCCACCTGAGCTGTACCACATTCCTACGTTTAATGGAGGAAGGTGCGTTAGGTGAAAGTCACACACCTGGCTCCCTTCCATCACCAGCAGCATGACCTTGTCCCGACACAGCCTTAGCATGATTCCTAACTGGGACAGATGACACATTAATTGGTTGCATAGGAATTAACTGACTGCAAAGGAACCTCTGAAATCTGGTTTGGTAAATTACCCACCACTTGATCCTCCCTCCTCCCCTCCAGCACAACAGTCCCGCTCATCATAGTCCCAGAAGTACCACAGATACCAGCAGTCTCGTCATCAAGTAAAGTCTTCTGTTTAGAAAAAACACCAGCTGTTTCAGCGTTCATACGGCCCTCCTGCTCTGCAGTTTCAATGTTCATGCGACATTCCTGCTCTGCACTATTAGTGACTATGTGGGACTCCTTGCAGCCAGCTAATCCTGCATTCCCTGCTGATTGCAGGGATCTGTTAGCAGGTGAAACCTCAGTAAAGTCCTCCACACAGTGAGAGAGATTGTCAGCAAGCACTCCTTTATCATGATCCTCATCTGACGAGTCGGTGCCACTCAAGGGAGATTCCATTTCTGCTTTGGTCTTTCCTCAACCTCCTCTTGAGATGACCCAGGCTGCTGGGGAGGGAGGGGGGCAGATACTGACTCAGACATGACAGATCCTGAGAGGGGGGAGTACTGGGGCCACCATGTGAAGCCACTTCCTTACTCCCCATCCATACTGTTGCCGTTGCTCTGGCATCCACCCTCTGGCTGGTAATGGCACAGGCACTTTCCTTCATCTGCTGGAATATCTCCTCATTCTCACACTTTTCTCTGAACACACCGCTGCTCTCCTTCAGAGAGGCGACCAACTTCTCTTGCTTTTTCAATGTCTCTTCCAGAGACTTCAGCTTGGAGACTTCCCTTTTACTGTTTCCAGACTTACTGTGCAGGGATTTCTTTTTCCTGAGATCTTTTTTCATGACAGCAAGTTTCTGTTCCTCCTTAGCAATGCGGTGAAGTCTGTTCACCACTTTATCCTAGAAGACTGGTAAAGACTCCTCTTGCATAGAGACAGGCCCAGGATCCATTGCAGCTTGATCACACGGAGTAGGCATCAGTGCCTCTGGAGAGCCTCCACCTTCGTCTCCCCCCACCCACTGCATGGTAGTTGGGGGAGAAGCCTGCAGGACAGGCCCAGTCTTGATGTTTCCTCCAACTGAGAGCAAAGCAGAGTGAGCCAGCAGCAACTTGCAAAACAGCACCACCTGGTGGAGAAGCTCCTCTGGTGCAGAGACTGATGTGACTGGCTCAGTGTTCTCTGTACAGCACTGCGGTATATGTCAGAGCTATATAAAAGGAATAATAATCGTTTGTGCTCTTATACAATGTAGCAGACACACAGAGAAGCAGAGGACAGCTATGACAATGAAAGTAGTGTTGTCTCGCCGTTCATTAACAGCATTTAACATGAAAGGAGCAATCTGCGAGATTCTGCTTTCCGATAGCCAGGGACAGCGATACGTCCTCTCCATTCTTTATTTATTATCGCTGATTGCACCATCTGCTGCCAGGAAGCTTCAGGATAATTAGCAGGTGGCGGAGGAGAGGGGAGCAAAATGGCAGCCCGATGACTGGCAGCGGGCCCGCTCCACTTACTGACTCCTGTTTACTTCTCATGCGCTAAAATGAATGACATGTGACGAGGGCCCGCGACACCCCCAATGCACACCGCCAACCTGTCGAGACAAACTACAGACAGATTTTCCTTTAAATTGCGAATTTGAATTTCATTTGATTTATATTGAGGCGGGGGAGGGGGGATTTAAATCATGTTTACTTCGTGAAACTGTAACATATGTTCATCTTTCCAATTTCAACTTTCCTGCAAATTGTTCTGAATACGGGGTCCCTGGAAATATCCCAATTCTGAACAATGAGGAGCTTCACCACAAATCCGCCTCATCTCCTTCAGTATTGGTGGAGATCCGAAGTGTTTGTCTTCCGCACCCCGATCCTTTGATCACAGTTTCTTCTGAAAGCTAATGTACTGTGCAAATACAAAAGTGTTTATGCTGTTTTACACACAGGTCATAGTAATGAAAAGTTGGAAAAAGCCTTGCTCTGTGTGTGGAAGCAGTGGACTCTCTTTAGAGGTCTGACACAGCCCCTGCTAAGTCAAATCTATGACTGTGTAATCAGCAAAAGCCTATTCTTCCTGCTGATTGGAGAGCCCTAGCTGTGATTCAGCAGGGGGCATGCCGGACCTCTGCAGAGAGACCACAGCAGGGTGAATGTGCAATGCCCGATCTAGTGCTACACTAGTGTGAATGGGGCTTTTACCAAACAAAGGAATCAGTGAGCAAGGGAACCATTCTAGTATCAAGGATGATATTACAGTGATTCCCTTTCTGATTTATTCCTTTGTTTGTTGGGAGGAGACTAGACCAGTGGTGGTTAACTTCCTTGATACAGGTGCCCCTCAGTGTGGCCCCTGACATCATCAAAGGGCCACACATAATATTCAGTGATTGTAAGGCTACAGAAAGTTGACAGAGACTGCAGACATACTACAGGAGATTGTTAGAGACTAGAGGCGTACTACAAGAGATGGTCAGAGACTGCAGACATACTACAGGAGATGGTCAGAGACTGCAGACATACTACAGGAGATTGTTAGAGACTAGAGGCGCACTACAAGAGATGGTCAGAGACTGCAGACATAGTACAGGAAAAGGTTAGAGAGTACTAGCATATTACAAGAGATGGCCAGAGACTACCAGCGTATTAAAAGAGATGGTCAGAGACTGCGGGCATACTACAGGAGATGTTTAGGGACTGCAGACATAGTACAGGAAAAGGTTAGAGAGTACTAACATATTGCAAGAGATGATCAGAGACTACAGGCATACTACAAGAGATGGTCAGAGAGTGCTAGCATATTACAAGAGATGGTCAGAGACAATTAGCTTATTACAAGAGATGATCGGAGACTACTAATGTATTACAAGAGATGGTCAGAGACTGCAGACATGGTACAAGAGAGGGTCAGAGACTACTAGCATATTACAAGAGATGGTCAGAGACTATGGGCATACAGGAGATGGTCAGATACTGCAGACATCATTCAGGAGACGGTCAGACACTGCAGACATGGTATAGGAGATGGTCAGAGACTGGGGACACAGTTCAGAATACACAATATGAGACTGCTAGAGATCACTGCTATTATAGAGCAATAATGAACAGATATTGCTGTATTCAGGGGCCCTGAGGGCTGCACAAAAAGTGCAAAAGGGCCACATGTGGCCCCTCAGGCTGCAGGTTGGGCATCAGGGCTCTAGATATACACACCTCCCAACTTTTTGATATGGGATTGAGGGACACCTATTAGCAAAAGTATGTATGCATAGGACACACCCCCTGCCACGCCCCCTTAAAGGAGAATTCTACAAAAAAAAATTAGTTAAACCCACGAGTGCTTTTTTTTTACCACTACTATTACTTTATATTGGCTTTTGAACTTTACAAATGCAACAATTTAGAAATCAAATGAAAGGTTTAGCGCTGGGAAACACTTTTTGAAAGATAAAAAGTGCATTTTATATACAACTATATAGATCAGATCAAAATGAGGGAAAAATGAGGAGGAAAGATGGATGGAGGGACTTTGTTCCAAATCAGGGACAGTCCCTCGAAATCAGGGACAGTTGAAAGCTATGGATACAGTGCCTTGAAAAAGTATTCATACCCCTTGAAATGGTCCACATTTTGTCATGTTACAACCAAATACATAAATGTATTTTATTGGGATTTTATGTGATAGACCAACATGAAGTGGCACATAATTGTGAAGTGGAAGGAAAATGATAAATGGTTTTCAAAAGGTTTTACAAATAAATATGTGAAAAGTTTGGGGTACATTTGTATTCATCCCCCTTTACTCCGATACCCCTAACTAAAATCTAGTGGAACCAATTGTCTTCAGAAATCACCTAATTAGTAAATAGAGTCCACCTGTGTGTAATAGACGTGCAATATGTTTAGTTACAAATTTGTTTTCGGATGAAAGAATATGCCGAATTTCGTCCAAAAGAATGAAAACCCAAAAGAACGAAAATACAAAAATCCGAAAGAACGAAAAAAAGGATTCAACCTAAGAGTTTAACGAATCAGTTACATTTGGATAATTTCGTTTTTCGTGTTTTCTATCATAACTAAATTATTAACTATTATTATAGCTTTTATTAATATTATTATAAGCTATTAAATTATAGGTAATAGCTTAAGTCAGTAATTCTTCTATTCGAGTCTCTGCGCCATAGCAGCTAATTTGGGATAGATGAGACTTACATTTTTATTGGAATTTCCTTTCAAATTTGGCTAAAGTAACTGTCAGTGAATGTAACAAATATGAATGCATTTGAAGTTACGAATGATCCGAAATAACGAATGCCGCATCTAAACGAATGGAACGGAATGAATGCGATTGCATTTGAAGTTACGAATGATCCAAAGTAACGAATGCCTATCATAACGAATGATCTGATAACCGGGAAAAAAAAAAAAAACGAATTAAACGAAAACGAAACTAAACTAATTTTTTTTTAGTAGTGCACATGTCTGGTGTGTAATTTCATCTTAGTTTAAATGCAGCTGTTCGGTGAAGCCCTCAGAGGTTTGTTAGAGAACCTTAGTGAACAAACAGCATCATGAAGGCCAAGGAACTCTGCAGACAGGTCACGGATAGAGTTGTGGAGAAGTTTAAAGCTGGGTTAGGTTATAACATCTCACAGAGCACTGTTCAATCCATCATCCGAAAATGGAAAGAGTATGGCACAACTGTAAACCTACCAAGACATGGCCGTCCACCTAAACTGACCAGCCGGGCAAGGAGAGCATTAATCAGAGAAACAGCCAAGAGGTCCATAGTAACTCTGGAGGAGCTGCAGAGATCCACAGCTCAGGTGGGAGAATCTGTCCACAGGACAACTATTAGTCGTGTTCTCCACAAATCTGACCTTTTTAGAAGAGTGGCAAGAAGAAAGTCATTGTTGAAAGAAAGCCATAGGAAGTCCCATTTCCAGTTCGTGAGAAGCCATGTGGGGGACACAGCAAACATGTAGAAGAAGGTGCTCTGGTCAGATGAGACAAAAATTGAACTTTTTGGCCTAAAACCAAAGTGCTATGTGTGGCTGAAAACTAACACTGCACATCACCCTGAACACAACATCCCCACCGTGAAACACGGTGGTGGCAGCATCATGTTGTGGGGATGCTTTTCTTCAGCAGGGGCAGGGAAGCTGGTCAGAGTTGATGGGAAGGTGGATGGAGCCAAATACTGGGAAATTTTAGAAGAAAACCTGTTAGAGTCTGCAAAAGACTTGAGACTAGGGCGGAGGTTCACCTTCCAGCAGGACAACGACCCTAAACATACAGCCAGAGCTACAATGGAATGGTTTAGATCAAAGCATATTCATGTGTTAGAATGGCCCAGTCACAGTCCAGACCTAAATCCAATTGAGAGTCTGTGGCAAGACTTGAAAATTGCTGTTCACAGACGCTCTCCATCCAATCTGACAGAGCTTGAGATATTTTGCAAAGAAGAATGTGCAAAAATGTCGCTCTCTAGATGTGCAAAGCTGGTAGAGACATCCCCAAAAAGACTTGCAGCTGTAATTGCAGTGAAAGGAGGTTCTACAAAGTTTTGACGCACATGTCTATTACACACAGGTGGACTCTATTTACTAATTAGGTGACTTCTGAAGGCAATTGGTTCCACTAGATCTTAGTTCGGGGTATCAGAGTAAAGGGGGGCTGAATACAAATGCACACCACACTTTCAACATATTTATTTGTAAAGAATTTTGAATACCATTTATCATTTTCCTTCCACATCACAATTATGTGCCACTTTGTGTTGGTCTATCACATAAAGTCCCAATAAAATACATTTACGTTTTTGGTGGTAACATGACAAAATGTGGAACATTTCATGGGTTATGAATACTTTTTCAAGGCACTGTATATCTGGCACAGCCACCAACACTGGTCTTGGATGAGTTAAGTGTCGGAATTCATTGGATTCCTGGGGATACTGCTGCTTTAAGTCCCTTCACTCCCTCCCCTCCTGGGCGAGAAGCGCTCTCACGAAGCGGAGAGAGGCCTCTCCAGTCCTCCGCCTGAGTACATCCATCTTACACCCTTGAGAAGGTTCTTCGTGCATTATTAATTCTGCAGAATATTAGTCCATCAATTCCCCTATTAAGAAGTACTCACATCCCTGGCTGTGAATAAATGGAGGTCGCTGGCGGTAGGGGTGGGGCCGAGCGCTGCGCAGAATGGATTATGTCCTCCCAGCTCCAGTCTGATACAGGGAGAGACGTCTGATATAATGGGAAGGAACACGGATGACCGCTTCCTGATGGCGGCACACGAGACAAACAAATCGTATGGGGTATGTAGTGCTCTCCCAAACAAATGTTAGAAGCTTTTTTCTCCACCAAAAATGTGTCTACCAAAATAAAGGACTTATCCCGCAGAGTCTGGCGGATTCAAAAACGTTCTGCCTAAGGCTTCATGTAGACTAGCGGTTGGTGGCTCAGGCCGCGATTGGTAGACTGCAAGACCGCCAAATGTAACCCATTAAGGTCAATAGGAAAGCACTGGCAAAAACTGGGTTGAAACAGGCGGTGAGCAGGTGTCACATCGTCTCTTTGCCACTTGTCAATCACCTCTGACAAGCAATCTAAAAGCAGAACGCTTTTCAGAGGAGCAGTGGGTTTAGACGCAGCTCTAAACCTAGCCTAAGCGCTCGCTTGGCTACATTGTGTAGCATTGCCCAACGCGATGACAAGGCAAAAAGCCATTCTTCTTATATACAGTAGATCCACGCATATCCTGGTTCTTCACAAGCCATTATTTTATTTATTATTTATTAATAATATTATTATTATTATTATTATTATTATTATTTTCTGTCTTAATTATTATTAGTATTTTTTCTATTTTTGATCTTCCATTTCAAATCTATTTTGAAGTGGTGTAAATATGTATGCATTTTTAATTGAAATGTATCAGACATACCCTGGATATGCATAGAGAAAGGTCCCAAACACCCAGTGGCGGCCCCGTGCATTGTGGGTGCACCGGCACTGCCCCCCCAACACCACCAACGCCCTCCCTATCCATGCGCCCGGCCCCTTTCAGGACGCCGGGCGCATGAATTCCTATGGCAGGGATGGGGGAGGGTGTTTTTTGAAGCACATCATTAGAGCCAGTGGCGATAGCGAATTTATTTTCCCTATTTTCAGACTAAATCTTCTCTCCGCCAATAAGGAAACGTCAGGCTATCCTATTGGATGCCTGATGTGGAGCCAGGGAGGAAGCCGCTGGAGTCAGAGGGGTAGCCCACCACCCTGGAGCTGCTGCCTGGATCCCGCACCCGCTAGCTTAGAGCCGCTGCCTGGACCTCGCACCCGCTAGCCTGGAGCCACTGCCCAGGCCACGCATGCGCTAATCTGGAGCCGTTGCCCAGACCCCGCACCCGCTAGCCTAGAGCCGCTGCCTGGACCCTGCATCCGCTAACCTGGAGATGCTGCCCAGGCCCCGCTAACCTGGAGCCGATGCCCAGACCCAGCACCCGCTAGCCTGGAGACGCTGCCCAGGCCCCGCACTCCCTAACCAGGAGCCGCTACCCAGATTCCGCTAGCCTGGAGACGCTGCCCAGGCCCCGCACTCCCTAACCAGGAGCCGCTACCCAGATTCCGCTAGCCTGGAGACGCTGCCCAGGCCCCGCACTCCCTAACCAGGAGCCGCTACCCAGATTCCGCTAGCCTGGAGCCGCTGCCCAGGCCCCGCTAACCTGGAGCCGATGCCCAGACCCAGCACCCGCTAGCCTGGAGATTCTACCCAGGCCCCACACCCGCTAACCTGGAGCCATTGCCCGAACCCCGCACCCGCTAGCCTGGAGACACTGCCTGGACCCCGCACCTGCTAGTCTGGAGCCGCTGCCCACACCCCCCTGCGCTGCATGACATCCCCCATCTATCTGGATAGTGCCGGACCAACCGCCAGATGTGCGCAGGGGGGGAGGGTTGTTAGCGCTGCGCTGCCGGGGGGATTGTTTGCTGCCCTCCAAACAAAAAACCCACTGGCCACACTATATACCTAGCAAAGCCATTAGTACACAGGTGAAAGCAGCCTCAGCCAGCTCCATCCAAAGCCACACCCCCAACCTGTTTCACCCATCCACGGGGCTTAATCATGGAGGTTATGAGGTATCAGGTATACCCATTGCAGATTTTTATAGTTTTTTATTGTATTTATCTGTTTATACATATTTTTTATTCACATATTAGCCCTAAAAAAGAGGGAAGGCTGTTCCCCGGAAACGTGTTGGCTCTACTTGCGTTCACGCATCTTCAATAAACGTTTTAGCAAACCCAGGCCCGTTGCTACAAGACAGGCAAAACAAGCAATTGCTTGGGGCCCCAAACTGGCCTGGGGGCCCAGCCGCGCAACTGGCCGCTGCTTCCCAGTGTTGCCAACCGCTCGCCTGTAAATGTCCGTTACGGGCAGCTGTGCCCGTAAAAAAGATGGTCGTGAGCCGACCATGTAACTGCGCATGCGCCATTCTGAAGCCGACCGGGCTCGGAAAAGCTCGTACTCGCTCGGCCAGGCGGCGCATGCGCAGTAACTTAATGGTGCCGCCCGGCGCCATTTTGAATAGATTCCAGAGTACACTTGTTCCTGGCTAAGACACGGCAGTCGTGTTTTGTGCACTCACCGTAGGTGGAGGAGTCGAGGGGGGGCAGAGGATGACATTACTGGGGACAGCAGCTGACACTACTGGGTCTGGGGACAGGCGACAGAGGATGACATGGCATTACTGGGGGGGGTGAAGCCATGGCATGCAGGGGGACAGTGAAGGACACTGATGTGTTGCCCTGTGGACTGTGGAGAGGTGAAAGGGAAGCAGCACACACTGGTGTGGGAACTGTAATATGATGGTGGACAGAGGAGGAGGCTACTGTGAGGGGGTGAGGAGGACACTATCATGTCCGCAGCCTCTGTCCCCCTCCTGTAGTATGTCCGCCGCCTCTGTCCCCCTCCTGTAGTATGTACGCAGCCTCTGTCCTCCTCCTGTAGTATGTCCGCAGCCTCTGTCCCCCTCCTGTAGTATGTCCGCAGCCTCTGTCCTCCTCCTGTAGTATGTTCGCAGTCTCTGTCCCCCTCCTGTAGTATGTCCGCAGCCTCTGTCCCCCTCCTGTAGTATGTCCGCAGCCTCTGTCCCCCTCCTGTAGTATGTCCGCAGCCTCTGTCCCCCTCCTGTAGTATGTCCGCAGCCTCTGTCCTCCTCCTGTAGTATGTCCGCAGTCTCTGTCCCCCTCCTGTAGTATGTCCGCAGCCTCTGTCCTCCTCCTGTAGTATGTCCGCAGTCTCTGTCCCCCTCCTGTAGTATGTCCGCAGCCTCTGTCCCCCTCCTGCAGTATGTCCGCAGCCTCTGTCCCCCTCCTGCAGTATGTCTGCAGCCTCTGTCCCCCTCCTGTAGTATGTCCGCAGCCTCTGTCCCCCTCCTGTAGTATGTCCGCAGCCTCTGTCCCCCTCCTGTAGTATGTCCGCAGCCTCTGTCCCCCTCCTGTAGTATGTCCGCAGCCTCTGTCCCCCTCCTGTAGTATGTCCGCAGCCTCTGTCCCCCTCCTGTAGTATGTCCGCAGCCTCTGTCCCCCTCCTGTAGTATGTCCGCAGCCTCTGTCCCCCTCCTGTAGTATGTCCCCAGCCTCTGTCCCCCTCCTGTAGTATGTCCGCAGCCTCTGTCCCCCTCCTGTAGTATGTCCGCAGGCTGCCTCTGTCCCCCTCCTGTAGTATGTCCACAGGCAGCCTCTGTCCCCCTCCTGTAGTATGTCCGCAGCCTCTGTCCCCCTCCTGTAGTATGTCCGCAGTCTCAGTCCCCCTCCTGTAGTATGTCTGCAGCCTCTGTCCCCCTCCCCCCCTTCAATAGTTGAAAATGTTCAAATTTTATGCACGTTATATGCAACAGCAGTATTTGCACTGTAAACCTTTTTTATTTCTATAAAGTGTTGGTAAACTTAAACTGTATCGCTATGCTTTGATTCCTGTAGGCTTTGCATGCGTACATGCGTGGGGGGGGGGGGTTGGGGCGGCCTCTATGTCCATTTTGCTTGGGGCCCCCAAATTCCTTCAAACGGCCCTGAGCAATCCTCAAGTGAGACTTTTTTTGATGCTTCATAGTCACCCAAGTGTCTTCTACTGAAACGACACCATCGTTGTGTCAGAAAGGCAGCAGCCCCAGACCCCCAAGGTAGTCTACCACCACTATCCACCATTGGGTGATAACCTGGTGGAAGTTATTCCTTCCTTACCAGTCACCAGTTAAACCATTCCAGCACTGTCTCCCAATAACTTGAGAGTGCGTGAGTTGTGATAAAATGATGCAGGTAGTGGTGCACCGTATATATATATATATATATATATATATATATATATATATATATATATATATATATATATATATATATATATAATATATGTATATATATATATATATATATATATATATATATATATATATATATATATATTTATAAATATTTGTATTATATTCGACTTTTTAATGAATATCATGAATTTAAGGCTCCATTCACACCTAGGCGAATTGAATCATGGGCAGAATCACCGCACCCCATTTGCGGCGCTGTCGCCCAAAAGAAGCTCCTGCTCCTTTTCGAGCGTCAACCTTTACGCGTTGTGATTTTGGTGCGATTGCAGCGAGATTAATCAAGTAACAATCACGGCAAAATCGCACTGTGTTTAGGATGACATTGAGAAATAATCGCACGGCAAACCCGCCCCGTGTTTTGCCACGATTCTGGAGTCACGGGCAGAATTGCGGCGTTTCCGCCAGCCATTCAAATCACCTAGGTGTAAATGGAGCCTAAATGAATATGAATTTATTGTCGGACATTATTGGCACCTTTTGAAGCGGTGTTAAAAATATGGCTTGCTGCATGTTTGGTCAGTTAAAAAAAAAAAAAAAAACGCACCATAAATGTACCTCCCCTTTGAAATGCATTGGGAATGCAGGAGAACGCATCAAAAATGCACCCGTGTTGCGTTTTTGATGCATTTTTCGAGTCACGCAACCTAGAAAAATAATAATTTAGCCCCTCTGCTGGTGAAATTTTAAAAAAAGATTGACATATGGAAGGGACTCCCACTGTCGGTAGCTGGAAGGTGCAATCTGGTCAAAATGCTGTGGTTGCCCCAGGTTCCACAGGGCTTGTGTGGAAGGGGGGGCATCCCAGGATAAGCCTACAGACCCTACAGTTAGCAATGGGTGAGGGAGGCATGGCGGTCCCGCACCCACGTTGCTACTTCTTGGCAGCCCAGTTGCAACATTTGAGATCAGGTAGTGGCCCTACGGGTAATAATAACTTGGGAATAATGATTACAGGAGCACCTCACAGGCGGGTTCTGGAGGTACTGGAGGCAAACTCGTTTGTCTACAGGACCCCCACAGTCAAACTAATGCCAAAACTTTGGAATAGCATTAAGGGCCTGAAGGGTATGGCGGGTGTAGCGAGATGTATACCCCTCTGGGATAACAAGAATCTTCAAGAACTGACACGGATAGGGAAAATTAAGTCATGGGAGCTAAAGGGGATAGATAAACTAGAACAATTATATAATGGTAATATGCTAAAATCTTTTGCCTCTCTAAAGGAGGAATTTGGTATCCCGAATCAGTCATATTTTAATTACATACAAATCAGGCATGCATTGCAGGCCCAATTTGGGGAACAAGGCCCGAGTTGGAGCCAATCTCCTATTCCTCAAAAAATAGAGAGCATTGAGGGATCAAGAGGGCTAATAGCAGAATTTTATCAACACATTTGTAAAAATAGCAGGGAGGGGCCAGACAAACGTAAGTGTAGAAGGGAGTGGGAAAGAGACCTGGGGACAATATCGGATATCCAATGGAAGAAGATATTGGAAGGGGGTCACCAGGTCTCGGTCTCACCTGCCCAGAAATTCTCACACTTAATGTTGCTACATAGGGCATATTATACCCCCAAAAAACTATTTAAGTGGGGGAGAAGGGTAGATGCCAAGTGTTCCAGGTGCCAAACTACAGGAGATTTGTTACATATGCTATGGAAATGTCCCAAATTATTTCGCTATTGGGCGGAAGTAGTTGAGACCATAAATAAGATCTTCAATTTAAGTCTTAAATTAGACCCGAAATTGTGTATCCTGGGGGTGGGGGGGAACCTGGGTAACGTGAGGGATAAAATAAAAGCGGAGCAGAGATGTCTCCACCAGGCAAGAAAGGGAATAGCCAAGAGATGGCAAGCTGAGAGCAGTGTCAGAAACAATAGGGAAAGAAAAGACAGTTTATGTAAGGGGAGGGAATCTAAAGGAATTTTAAAAAATCTGGAACCCCTGGTTGGCGAAGATGGTCCACCCTATATTGAGAACAGTGTAAAAAGAAGATAGGGAAAGATGTAGGTCCCAAGATAAAAGTAGAAGTGTGTGTGCAAGAATCTATGATAAAGAGAGGGCTTGATACTGGGCTTATGTACTGGGGTAACAGGGGTTAAAATGGGAGAAAATTAGAAGTGCTCTCCTTGCAGGATGGATTTATGCATCTCGTAGGGTATTAGGATGTTTTTTATTGTTTTGAATTTTGTATATTGAGTAATGTGATGTATTTTGTATAATTATGAATAAAAATTATCAATTTAAAAAAAAAAAATGAATATGAATTTATAGTCGGACATTATTGGCACCTTTTGAAGCGGTGTTAAAAATATGGCTTGCTGCGTGTTTGGTCAGTTAAAAAAAAAAAAAAAACATAAATGTACCTCCCCTTTGAAATGCATTGGGAATGCAGGAGAACGTATCAAAAATGCACCCGTTTTTGATGCATTTTTCGAGTCACGCGACCTATGAAACAAACCACGAGCGCGGTAAAATCGCAGCAAAATCACTGTAAAAACGTGGCAAAATGGTGGGCGTTTTCGGCAGCCATTATTGGCACCTATTCTTCTTTTGGTACAAGGATGAAAACCCTATTTTGGGACGGTAATTTTTGGCGGCCAAAATTTCGGTGCATCACTAGATGCAGGCACTACAATGCACACCTGTGCATCACAAGTGTTCAATGTGGTGCTGTTTAAATAAACTAAAAAAAAAAAGGGAAAGCAAGCACAGCAGTGCATTGTAACAACCTATCACAGTGCGTGTGCGCAGCGAACATCAGGGCGTGCACATTATGCGCATTAAAGAGCACACCTTCTGGTGGGAACGAGCCTTCACGAAAACTGTGAAAGTAAAAAAGTAAAAAAAGTAAAAGTAGCAGGTTGTTCAACCTGATCTGTCAGACTTATCCGTGAATGATCAGCTGTTACCTTCTAGTAGACATGTGAAGTTTGTTTTGTTCCGAATTAGTTTTTTAACGAATTTAGACAAATCCGTTAATTCGGAAATAGCCAAATTAATGAAAACCGTTTAACAAATCTTTCGTGAATTTGTAAATTCGTAGAATCGAAAATCCGAAAACTCGAAAATTCGAAAATCTGAAATAATTACTAACTAATTATAACTTAACTATTACTAACTATTAAATGATAGGTGTTGGAATTTCCTTTCAAATTTGTCTGTTAGTGAACGTAACGAATACGAGGGTATCCGAAGTCACAAATTATCCAAATTAACGAAAGCCATATCTAAACGAATGGAACGTAACAAATTAATAATAATAAATAATAATAATAAAAACTTTTTATTATTATTTATTATTCATTTGTTCAGTTCCATTTGTTTAGATGCGGCATTCGTTATTTCCGATAAATTCGTATTTGTTACATTCACTAACAGCCAAAGGAAATTCTAATATATATAATTTAATAGTTATTATTAGTTATTCTTTAGAATTTTCGGATTTTCGTTCTTATTTTCGGATTTTCAAATTTACAAATTTACGAATTGCGATCATAACGAAAGACCCGAAAAAGGAAAAAAAAACCCGAATGACATGAAAACCAAACTAATTTTTCAACAGTGTATATGTCTACCTTTTAGTCACAATCGGTGCCAGGACAAGATCATCCAGTGCCCAGGGAAAAGATGCCAAACTGCGCCCCCACCCTTCATTATGTGCCAGTTTATGAGGAGGAGGGGGAGGGAGAGCACAGCCTGCACCTCCTCCCCGCTCTCTCCTTGCCACTTCCATTGCTGGGCTGACAGAAGTATTGAAGCCACTGTCACTACTCCTGTCAGCCTTGTAGTAGAAGCTAATTGCGGAGCCCCATTCCCTACAACACATGCCACGCCCAGGGCAGACATTCCTTCTGCCCACCCCTTGTCCCAGCCCTGGTCACAATGTAAAGCATTAAAAATGCCAATCGAATGTACTTCAAAAAAGTATGCTTTTAACATTAAATTTTGAAACGAAAACCTGAGAGAATTTTGTTCATTCGAGAAAAGTTTTCTATCCTTCACCTTTGATTCACTTTCATCACTGGTCAAAAACGATTGTCGAGTGGACCCCATTAACGATTAGAAAATCAAAAAAAGTTCTAAAAACAAGCATTTTCAAACTAGTTTCTAGTAATGTGTGGCCAGATTTACTCCAGATTTACATAAGAAAGCAACCGATCCCCTGGAAATGAATTATATACACTGCAAGAATTTTAGGAAACATCCTTATTGATTGTTTCTCCTGGTTGGTTTTATCATAGTTTAAATTGGAAGCTCGGCTTTCATTATCACCACCACAGCAAGCTCAGTGTTGTAACGAGGAAAGCTTCATCATCTGGTATCCCTTGTAGCTGAGCCTTATGATTTTGGAGCGGAGGGGGCCACATGCTCATCCCCAGCTTTCTTGGCTGGCTAGGCTTCATGCTTGGATGAGGGTTTGGTATGTTTTGTTTTTTTTTTGAGTAGAGATCCTCCTTAAAACCCATAACAAGCCCTCATCCAGGATAAAGGTTCTGAAATGAATTCCAAAGGAACCCCCCCCCCCCCTTAGGGGTGGGAATTTATACTTTCTTGCAGGCTCCTGGGGGCCCTCCAAAGGTACCCCAAAATAAAACAACACCCCTAAGGGAAAACGCTTAGATCTCTAAGGGATCTCTCAAAAAAACCAAGCTGGCAGGGAAATGTTATTTACTAGGAATTTAGTATATATTATTTTCTTTGTAAATACATTGTATACATCGTACATAGATTTTTTTTTTTCAGTTTTTGGATGGGGCTCCCCCTTAAAATTCATAACAGACCCTCATCAAGGATTAGGGTTCTGATATGAATTTCCAGGGGGAGCCCCAGCTCATTTTTTTTTTTTTTTTTTGTATGGGTTACCCCCCCTTAAAATTTATACCAGACCTATGGATAAGGGTTCTGAAATAAATTTCCATGCACCCCCCCTCCCCCCCGGTAGGAATCTACACTTTCCCGCAGGCTTCTGGGGGCCCTCCAAAGGTACCCCAAAATAAAACAAGACCCCTAAGGGATAAGCATTAGACCTCCAAGGGATCTCTCACCAAAACCAATCTGGCAGGGAAATGTTGTTTGCTAGGAAGTAGTTAGGTAGAGGATATGGGACTTTAAAGGTCCTCTACCTATCTACTTCATATAACTTAGGGATGTTGGTACCATATTATGTTGAAGTATTTTGGAGCTGACCTCTGCACATTTTTTTTTGCGTTATTTACTAGGAATTTAGTATATATTCTTTGTTTCTTTGCTGTAATACATTGTATACAATACATCATACACTATTTTTTTTTTTCTGTGTTTGGATGGGGTTCCCCCTTCGTAATGAGACCCTCATCAAGGATAAGGATTCTGATATGAATTTCTGGGGGAACCCCAGCTAATTTTTTTATTTTTTGAATGGGGTCCCTCCCTTAAAATTTATACCAGACCTATAGGGTTTGGTATGGATTTTAGGGGCAACCTCACATTTTTTTTGCCTAGGTTCCCCTAAAAATCCACAACACACCCTCACCAAGGATAAAGCTTCTGACATGAATGGCGAGGCTTCTGGGAACCCTCCAAAGGTCCCCCCCCCCCAAAAAAAAAGACCCCTAAGGGAAAACCTTCAGACCTCTAGGGGATCTCACAAAAAAAAACAAGCTGGCAGTCAAATGTTATTTACTAGGAATTTAAAGAGGGAGTCCACCTGAAAAAAATAAAAATAAAAGCCAGCAGCCACAAATACTGCAGCTGCTGACTTTTAATAAACGAACACTTACCTGTCCAGGAGTCCAGCGATGTCGGCAGCCGAAGCCGAACGATAGGTCGGCTCTCGGCTGCTGCCGCCGGCATTCTCGGTGAGGGAATAAGGAAGTGAAGCGTTGCGGCTTCACTTCCCGGTTCCCTACTGCACATGCACGAGTTGCGCTGCGCATCCTAAGTGGTCCCCGCTATCTCCTGGGACCTGTGTGTTTCCCAGGGGACAACAGGGGGGTGCGCGAGGGGGCGTGACTCCCACGGGAGTCTATTCCGGGAAGTGGGTGCAGATAACTGTCTAATACAGGTATCTGCACCCTCCTCCCCCCTGAAAGGTGCCAATTGTGGCACCGGAGGGGGGGAGGAATCAGATGAGCGGAAGTTCCACTTTTGGGTGGAACTCTGCTTTAAAGTGGAGTTAAACCCAAAAATGGAACTTCCGCTTTTCGGAATCGCCCCTCCCCCCTCCGGTGTCACATTTGGCACCTTTCAGGGGGGAGGGGGGAGCAGATACCTGTTTAATACAGGTATTTTGCTCCCACTTCCAGGCATAGATACCCGCGCCACCCGCGGGTATTTACACTACTTCCCACCCCCCTGCTGTCTTCTGGGAGACACACAGGTCCCAGGAGACAGCAGGGATCCATGTCAATGTGCAGCGCGAGTCGCACACGCACAGTAGGGAACCAGGTAGTGAAGCCGCAAGGCTTCACTTCCTGATTCCCTTACCAAAGATGGCGGCGGCAGCACCCGAGAGCCGAGGTGTCGGCTAATTGCCAGCTCTCATCTCTCTCCACAGTTAACCAGCTGTTGTGGATCTGCTCATCAGTCCCGCCTACTTAAAGATCTCCAGCTCACTTCATTCCTGCCCTCTCCTTGGTCACATCACAAGAAACCATCATCCGAGTTCCTGTTTAAAGACTGGCTTTGCTGACATCCCTTCTGGCTCCTTATCCTGCTTTTGCTGTTCCTCTACTTGGACCACTGACTTTTGGCCTGGCTGATTACCCGATCTGGTTACTGAACTCTGGCTTGGCTGACTACCCAATCCAGTTACTGGACTTTGGCTATGCTTTGACTACGCTATTTACCTTTCTATTTTTATTAATAAACAAGTGTGATTTTACTGTACTTCTGTCTCGGTCTGGTTCGTGGTTTCTGACACGAGGGACAGATCGGCTTCGGGTGCCGACATCGCTGGCGCCCTGGACAGGTAAGAGTCCATATTTTAAAAGTCGGCAGCTGCAGTATTTGTAGCTGCTGACTTAAAAAAATTTAAAAAAATCGGCGGAACTCCGCTTTAATATATATTATTGAAGGGTTAATGATGTTTCAGTGCTGTCTGTTCTGTATATTTCCATCGTGTTCCTATTATCTGAGTTTGACTTGGAAAGTGCTTACTTGCTGGGAATGTTTAGGCTAATAGATTAGTATGGCTGGATTATTACGGGAACACTTTGACATGTACCTTTCTGATTGAAAATATAATGAGATTGCGCGTCATATGGAGGTAAGCATCTTTTTCTAGAATTGTTTCTCTGTAGCCAAACCCTAAAATGTATTGTAATCCAACCTCCTTTATTTTGTATAAAACAAAGGGTCATCGCCCTTATTAAACAAGTATATTTTGATCTCATCTTGTGTGCGGGTCAATCTGTACTACCAGGGTCCTTTTGGGTACATAGGGAAATTTGTTCCTCTTATGGGACTTTAAAGGGAAAAAGCTACTCTTTAGTGATCATGAGTGTAAGGTTTTATTAGCAAAGGGTGTAGCTATACACAAATCTACAATATAAAACAGAAGATACAAAAGAGAATACAGGATGCGTGACACAATGAGCATGCAATACAGTATATGAGGTTACAATCATTGACTCCGTTGCATATAAAACACATATACGGGGAGTATCCGGCGCGTTTTCGAATTTTGCTCTTCTTCAGGGATGTATGATTGAGAGCAAAACTCAAAATGCGTCGGGTACTCCCTGTATATGTGTTTTATATGCAACGGAGTCAATGATTGTAACCTCATATACTGTATTGCATGCTCATTGTGTCACGCATCCTGTATTCTCTTTTGTATCTTCTATTTTACATTGTAGATCTGTGTATATCTACACCCTTTGCTAATAAAACCTTACACTCATGATCACTAAAGAGTAGCTTTTTCCCTTTAAAATCCCAGAAGAGGAACAAACTTCCCTATGTATAGACTATTGGGGATGTGGGTTAACCACCAACCTAGCACCACCCCTCCATTATTACAGGATCCTGTTGGGGGTCATCCAGCTGTCCAGTTCACGTCCCCAACAATTATTTTCTTAGTAAGGCCCCATTTACACCGGTGTGACTTATCGTGCGATTTGACAGGTCCAAATCACATGACAAGTCGCATCCTATTGTCGGCAGTGGAACTGTTCAAATAAAATCGATGCCGACTTTGCGGTGCCGCACCGATTTGAAGAAAAAGCTCCTGCACTATTTTTGGCGATTTCAGGTGCGACTTGCATAGACATCTGCGGGTGAAGTCACACAGATGTCAACCGAGTCGCACCTGAAGTCACACTGACCTGCGGCTTTGAAATCGTGCAACTTCAAGTGAAGACGTACGAATTTAAGGTCAGATTAAGTATGAACGGGGGCTAAAGGTGTAATACATTGCATACATTGTAAAAAGATTTTTTTTATTTGGTTTTTGGATGGGGTACCCCCTTAAAATACATAACGGACCTTTATCAAGGATAACGGTTCTGATATGAATTTCGAGGGGACCCTCCATTGTGGGAAGTTACATTTTCATGCTGGCTTCTGGGGACCCTCCAAAGGTTCCCCAAAATAAAACAAGAAAATCAAGTTGGCAGGGAAATGGTGTTTACTAAGAATTTAGTATATATTCTTTTCTTTGAAAGGCTTGGTTTACACTGCCACGACTTGCCATTAGACATGTGCGATTAGTTTCGTATGAATCGGAAATTTGTAAGAATTTCCAAAAATTCGTACATTCGTAAGGATCCGAAATACGAATTTTTATGCATACAAATTTTGTACGAAATACGAAATTTCGTTTACGAACTTTGGATAAATTTATCATAACGAATTTTCGTTATTGTTACGAAAAGTTAAAGAAACTAAAAGTTAAAAACCCAGGAAGTCAGCACAGCACAGGGATGGTGGGAGCCCCTCATAATGATAAATTGTTAATAATAAATAATGTTACGAAAATTTTACGAACCTAACAAAAATTTGTATTTTATTACGAATCCGAATTGAATTTCGGACACGAATTACGAATTACGAATCAATTTTAATAAGGAACGGAACGAAACAAATTTATTGACGGCGCACATGTCCACTTGCCATGCGACTTGAGAGTTTAACAGGCACACAAATTTTCTGTTTTTGGATGGGGCTCCCCCTTAAAATTCAAAACAGACCCTCATCAAGGATAAGGCCTCTGACATGAATTTCTGGGGGAACCCCAGCTCTTTTTTTTTTTGTATGGGGTACCTCCTCCCCCCACCTTAATATTTATACAAGACCTAAGGGATCTTTTATGGATTTTGGGGATGACCCCACTTTTTTTTGCCTAGGTTCCCCTTAGAATCCATAACAGATGCTCATCATGGATAAGGGTTCTGACATGAATTATGGGGAGACCCCACAAATTGTTTTGTCATTCTTGCTATAGGGTTTTACTACAGCACAACTGATATTTTAGAAAGGAAAAAAAAAAAAACATTGCTGGTAATTTATATTTCCCTGCCAGTTTCTGGTCTGGAATGTATTTTGGGGGTCCCTAAAATAAAAAAACCAAGCTGCTGGTAGGGAAATGTCATTGACCAGCAATTTAAATAGTAGGCTTATGGGGACCCTCCAAAGGTTCCCCACAATACATACCAGACCCCTAAGAATCAGGATAAAATATTGTAATCACTAGATGATGGTGGTGAGGATATAACAGCCACTCAACACTTGGAGAAAATAACTAATTGTGGCCACTAGATGGAGCTAAGGAGCATAATAATTTTCTACGATAGTCAGCACCATCTAGTGGCCATAATGCGGCATTTTCCCCATTCAGCCACGCATGGGGAGCATTGTGATCTCTGCAATGGCGTCCCTAGGGGGGGCTAGAGGGGGCCCTGACCCCCCCAACATTATGCTGTGCCCCACCATGTGCTCCCCCCTCCAATTTTTTTTTTTTTTTGCATTCGTAGCATCTTACTCGGGCTGCAGCTGGAGTAACACAGTCTCTATTGAGAGGGAGAGCGTCCCCAGTCAGCTCCTGTGGGTGATTCATCACCCCTCACTCTGCTCGCTGACACTGCATAATGCGAGCGCTCACACAACCACAGCCGCCTGATCTGCTCCTAACCCTGCATCCTCATTGGCAGGGAGAAGAGCGAGTTGCAGGAAGGATTCCACCAGGACTCTCAATTACTTGAAAAAACAGACTGATTTCTCCCGTCCTTAGGACAGGAGAACCAGCCTGTAAATTCCAAGAGATGCCAGTCCAGCGCTGTCAATAGCAGGGGCAGGACAGCAAGAGGAGGCTGGGGAACCCCACAGTGGCAGAACACCAGGGCCCGGTGGCAAGACAACCTTTGCAACCCTGATAGTTCTCCCACTGCTTTGAGCCCTTATATTTTCTTGGTATGCTGCTGACATATATCTCTTGTTTTCTGCCACCCTGGGGGGCCCCAATACAGAAGGAAGGGAGCTCACTGCAGAACATGTGAAAGGGCCCTTTGTGGGATCGTAGTAAAGGGCCCCAGGATATAGATATATATATATATATATATATATATATATATATATATATATATATATATAAAAATTGCATTTTATAGTTGCCCCCCTACTTTTGTCCCTGTCCCCCTATGTGCCCCCCCTAACTATGAAAGCTGGAGACGCCACTGGCTGTGAGAGGTAATGGATACTTGGGAGTTAAACATTGACACATTACTTGATCACATTGCCTGAATACATGTTTTATGAAAAATTTATCAGATGGGAGGTTTGCTTTAAAAGCCATCCAAGCAGTTATTATTAATCGCTCCGGTTTCATTTCCATTACTCTCTCATGCTTATTTGCCTTCGCTGTGCAAAATCCTTTCTTTATTTCTCACATTCCGCGGGCGATCGCGCTTTTTTTTGCTTGCGTTTCTGTAAATCTGGGGTTTTTGTAAAGAAGTCATTTACTGAAAAACAAAGTTTTCATCCGGCTCGGTAGCAGGACCTGTAATCTTGCGAAGCCACGCGGGAGGATTTGTGTTGCAGTAATCCGCAAATCCCGACTGCGTTCAGTGAATATACTGTGCAGAAGCGGAAGAGTTTGCAATGATTGGCGCCCGAGGAGCGTTGGGGGGCAATTCCACCGATCGGCGCAGAGATCCTCCGAGGATTATTACCCGTTAATTCGGTTTATCCGCATTTTTCATGACTTTATCACAGTCTTTACGCCGGGAAATGAAAAGAAATTGCGCTTTTTTTCCATGTTGTTGCTGGGAGGCTCACAGATATACAGGAAGTCTTTGTAAGTGTTCCCGCGGTATAGCGGCTTACCTGGAGATAAAAATAACACGGCGACTGATGCTGGCTGCAGCTGATTGTAGCTCGTTTGTGGCGTAGTCGCTGCGGGCTGCGGACGGTGACTATTTGTACTCAGGTTGTTTTTTTATTCTAACTAAAATCTTACCGCAGCACTTTCCCAAATTACCTAAAAGCTGCTGAATCTTAAAACAATGGCAAGTGAAAGAATAACTGCTCTAAAAAACTAACCTGAAGATTTGTTAACTCCTACTAGGCCTGGGCATGGACCATCAACCGATTTCAGCATCCTGTCCATGAGGCCTTTCCTCTTCAGCCAGACTTCTACCTGCCATTGGTAGTTATACTGGTTTCCAATAAATAAAGATTATAGGAATATTAGGAAATGATGGTCCAGCAGCTTGTAGCTACATGGTGACAGTCAGAATTTAGTCATCTAGTCCCTTTGTCACCTAATCTCCTAGTAAGTCCCATAGCCATCTACACTATATTGTCAAAAGTATTGGGACACCTGCCTTTACACGCACATAAAAGAGGAAGTAAACCCTCTGGGGAAAAAAAAACACCCTGCAAGACAAAGGCATAATGAGCTAGTATGCATAGCATACTAGTTCATTATAAATTACTTACCTGAGATCGAAGCCCCCGAAGTGGTCCTCGTTCCCCTCCTCCGTCCCCGCCATATCTCCCAGAGTGACTTCTGGGTATCGCGGCTCTGGCGCTGTGACGGGAGCCGCCACTAACGGCACGATCTCCATTAGAAATGGTACGCTCAGTTCGCCTGCGCGGCATTGTCTACGCTGTAGACATCGGTGCCGTCTTTTGCAAATATCTCCTAGATCATGTAGGTTTAGGAGATATTTCTTGCACCTACAGGTAAGCCTTAATCTAGGCTTACCTGTAAGTAAAAGTGGTCTGTAAGGATTTACAACCACTTGAACTTTAATGGCATCCCAGTCTTAGTCCGTAGGGTTCTATATTGAGTTGGCCCAACCTTTGCAGTGAGTAGAATTATAGGGGTCTGAGAACTATACGATCACACCTATAACACGCCTAGTGCTTATGCATATTCATAAAGTATATATTGTTAAAGTTGTTGTTTTTAAGTCAAAGACCCTTCCTTCTTCGTTCGGCCTGGTAGTGTGTCGGTGTGTGTTGTGTCTCTCCACTGCAGTGTATACAATAAAGCACCTACTTATCTTATCTTAAGATCTGGACTCACTATCTCATCATCTACATGTCTTGTTTAGAGACTCCCTAACCTGATTTAACAGCAGCTATAGCAACTTCAGCTCTTCTGGGAAGGCTGTGCACAAGGTTTAGGAGAATGGGAATGTTTGACCATTCTTCCAAAAGTGTATTTGTGAGGTCAGGCACACAGGTGGTCGAGAAGGCCTGGCTTGCAGTCTCTGCTCATTTATCCCGAAGGTCTTCTATCAATTTGAGGTCAGAACTCTGTGCAGGCCAGTCAAGTTCCTCCACCCCAAACTCGCTCTGCCATGCAGCTGTGCATGTAGCTGTGGCTGTAGTCAGCTTCTTTTTTTTTTTTGAACCAATTGGCATTTTATTTTCTGTGTAGCCATGTGATCTTGTTTTGAATGTGCAAATATTCTGGCAGTTGTGGCTCCTCGGGCAGTAAGGAGCAGATCCTAGCAGGAGGCAGATGTGAGAGGGGGACAGATCGTTAAGGGTACAGTGGGCAGAGACAAAAATATGGATGGTGAGGATGCAGGGCAGATCTTCAAGCTACATGTTCTGCTCATGATGTGGTCTTCTGGTTGAGGAAAAGTCTGAGGTCCTGTTGATGGTCCTGTGGCGTCATCTCTGGCTACATATCTCTACTTCTGTGGTCCTATTTTTTTGGTGTTCATCCCATCGTTACTTGTGGCTTTGGTGGTTGAGTCTATGCATCCGTGGCTTTAACTTTTTGGTCCAGGAAGTCACTGCACCCATGTCCATCAATATGCTGAGTACAGTCACTGCTTGTAGTTTTTGTATTGTGTGACACTGGCTGACCTTTGCTTGTCTTGGCTTGACTTTGCTTCTAACTTCAGCTTGTTCAATTAACCTTTGACAGAAAAAAACCTGGAAGCTGATTGGTTTCTGTGCAGAGCTGAACCAAATTTTGAACTCTCTAGTTTTGTTAAATAAACTCCTATTGTCTCTTTGTCACTAAGTCCCATAGTCACCAAGTCACCTAGTGCCTTAATCTCCTAGTGCCCTAGTCATCATCAAATACCTTATTATCTCTAAATCAACCTCTAGGCTAAGAAAAGGCTAGGCTTCCCCATTAAAGCTAGGACGGCGCACTTTGCTGCTACCTGTGATGCTCCAGCACTGTGTGCCGTGTTTTTTTGGTAATTGAAAGCTTAATGATCGGGTTAGATGTTTTTTAGCACACAAGCAGGTCTAGGATTGATGAATGAATCCTGCATAACCCTCAGGGACAATTTAAAGTCAATTGTACCTTTGAAAACCACCCCCCTTCATTTCACCTTACCTACTGACAACTGTCCAGTGGTGCACTGCATCAAAAAAAAATGGTGCTTGACCATGTTTTTTTAAATGTTCATTAAAGGACTTAATGCGATGTGCGGTAACACAGACAGGTAGAACATGAAAGTGTGAATGGGCTCTGTAAGGCGTTTGTCTTTCCAATCAGAAAGTTGTTTGGTATGTTACCATAAAATAATGATGTAACTTCAATGTTTTGGACCCAATCTTTAGGTTGTGAAGTGAAGATGCAGATGACATTCCCAGGCCATATATATCAAACATGACCGCTTTGGTATTCCATCCTGACAGGTTCCCAGGTGTTCCTCCTTGATTCCCTTTGTATTTCCTTCAAACCTTGCGGTGATGTCTCTGTAGGGGGGGGGGGGGGGCATAAAACCTAAAAAAACCTACACGGAGGTATGATTCAACCCCCATTGATAGTTTTATCTCAGCGTCTACTCCTGATGTATTATTTCATCTTTGCTTAATTAATTATTGATAAGACTTTGGCAGGAATGTTGCGCTTTACTTCTCTTTTATGACAAACCAACTACAAGAACTTGGTGAACATAATTTATGCTCATTGTATTACTGTTGAAGTCGGGGAAACAGAACAATACAATGCGAGGGCTTATTTACGGCCGAACTGGCACTGTGACTCTTTTCTTGCTACAGTTTCCAAATATTCTACTCTGTGATGCTCATATCTAAGAAGTGTACCTACTGTAACTGTTGAGAGACTCCAATCAAATTTATATAATGATCACAGCAATAACCTGAATTGATAAACTGAGATTTTATTACTGTAGCGCTGTGGTCTCCAAACTGAGGCCCGCAGGCCAGATGTGGCCCTTTACTTGCCTTTATCTGTCCCCTAGGTCACTATTCCTCCCACTGTCAGCATGGTTGAGGCACCATTCCTTCCATTGATACCAGCATAATTCCTCCCACTGACACCAACGATGGGGCACAGCTTCTTCAATTGAAACCAACAATGGGGCACTATTCTCTCACTGACGCCAATGATAAGTCACTACTTCTTCCATTGACACCAGTGATTGGGCACCATTCTTCCCACCAATACCAATGATGGTGCATTATCCCTCCTTGCATAGACCACAGGCGTTTTGTCATTTTTTTACTCCTACTGACCACCAAGCCTGAGGAATTTTTTACTCCCACTGACACAGAGGCACTTTCTACTCCCACTGGCCACAGTCCTGCCCCCATAAAGTCTGAAGGACAGTAAACTGGCCCTATGCTTAGAATGTTTGGAGACCTCTGCTGTAGTGAAGAACCCCCCAGGAGCTGCTGATTTTTTAGAAGTCTTCTTAGCCTTCCTAATGGTGACCTGCCCTGCACCCAGAAAAGTCACTGGCCCACTGACAGTAGCAGAAAACCAGACTTTGGACCGTCTACCTGTAATTTATAGGCTCAATTTCTTAGGAGATAGGGTTAAGGCTTCAGGATATCCAAAAACAGAAGAAAAAATTCCCTCTGCTCAGTAGACTTCTCAGTGAACTCTTTAGGCCCAGATGGGCTATTATCTTCTAGTATCTTTTCACCTCTGCCATTGGTGAGCCATAGGATTAGCTAGACCTTTGCCATAGATCAGTTTATATTCTGTGGATCCAGATAGTTGGCTTACATCAGTTTCTTTGGCCTCTACTCTTCTGGCCCAGAGGTCAGGCTAGGGGAATGAAACATCCTTCCTTGACTCTAGATTCCTCCTTCAGGAAAAAAGCCTGGATGTAGCAGCCAGGGAGGAACCGACCTTCAACAACTATCTTATTACCAGGAAAAGCCATGGAGGAAAGGACCTTCCACAACCACCTGGGAGGGAAGGACCTTGGACAATTACCTTATTACCAGACAACACCTGGGAGTAAAGGACTTTCCATACCTACCTGGGAGGGAAGGACCTTCAACAACCAGGCAGTGGCGGCTGGTGGTATATTCTTTGAGGGGGGGTGCACGGTCAGGTCAGCTGAAAGCCTTTGAGAGGGGGACAAACCGGCTTTTGACTGCAGGAGGGAGTGACACAGACACAGTGCATTGTTCTGTAATTGTTCTCCCATCCCGCTGTACCGATCCCCCTACTGTCCGGACGCCCCATGTGCCCCGGGCCCCCTACAGGAGGCCTGGTGGTACTCCCTATTGGCAGCCCTGACTTAGGGTCTCACACTGGTGGAACTCACTTCCCTTCTTGATGTTTCCCGATGCTCAGAGATCAATTAGTATGCAAAGATGTCCACATGGTTTTCTATTATCTTTTGGGAACATCTGTCCATACTTATTGATCTCTGAACATCGGGAAACATCAAGAAGGGAAGTGGAAACGCTAAAAGAGTCTGAGATCCATTTATTCCTCTATCCATTTTTGATGTATTCCTGTGCTGTTTTACCCCAGTTGCCTTCATCTTGGGCATTTTTGAGCTGGTAAGTGTGAGACCCTAAGTAGATGGTGGGCTGCATCACATTGAATTTTTGTTCACAGTGGTGTATATGTAGTTTTTAAGAAGTTTACATGACGTCTGCACATAAGGAGTTAACAAGAAAAGTGGACTGTGCACTTAAAGTGGTTGTAAAGCCTAAACATTTTTTACCTTAATGCTTTCCTTGTATTAAGATAAAAATGTTTAGGTGTCAGCATCCCCCCTAAACCACCCCTTTAACTTGACTGAGCCCTCATTCGATCCAGTGCTGTGCACGTCTGCAGGTCTTTTCTCCCCTCACTTCTGAGTCTCACTGGCTTTGCTGGGGCACCGGGAGCCATTGGCTCGCAGTGCTGCCAATCAAAGCCATTGACAGAGTGGGGCTGAGGCCTGCTGTCTGTGTCAATGGATGCCACAGCGGGGCTCAGGAGTGAGCACACACAAGTGCCCCCATGGGAAGCAACTTCCCATGGGGGCACTGGACAGAGGGGAGGGGCCAGGAGCGCTGGCGGGGGACCCAAATAGAGGAGGTTTACGTTCGCTCTCTCCAATTCAATTGCACAGAGCAGGTAAGTATAGACTTAAAAAATATAGGTGTCAGAGAAGGGTCTTCTCCAGTCACATTCACCCTGTCCCTCGGTAAATACTCACCTGACAATAGGTCACGCTATTCAAATGTATAATTTGAATCAAACAGTCCACAAATAATGTGACATCAAGGTGAAAATAAATTGGTAAAAAAATCAGTCCACACGTGAAGTGAAAATGACTCCTGGCAACGATCTCCACCATTCACCACCGAAGTGATACGAATATCAGTGCTTCCACCAACAGCTAAAGGGCTCACTTACCAGCTCCAATTGATCCCTCATTACAAGGGATCATTAGCGTTTATACCTTTAGCCCAGCTAAAACCTTTCTCCAGGTCCAGATGGTCTCCCAACACATTCACCCCGTGGTGCCGTATAGGATATGGTGATATCTCAAAAGAACAAAGTGCTCCACATAGTGTAAAATCCTTGTAAATTTATTAGAGTAAAAGTAATGCACTTACAGCTGCCGCTGATACAAAGCGCCTTAGATATCTTGTGTGTCGGCCGCCTCACATCCATCCTACATATGGGATTGGTGACGTCAGCGAGTCGCTACTCCCTATGCGTTTCGTCATAAGATGACGTCGTCCCGGGGCATGTTTTTTATTTTTTTATTTTACCTTTGCAATCCCTTTAATCAAATGGATACTGTGTTTCAGTTACATATTACTTTGTCGCTTTCAAATAAGTGGGAGAGAGACATTTCACATTTATGAAAACTTTTTGGATGATAGTTATTTATTTATGAACACTGTTTCATTTCGGTGTAGCATTATATATACAATAAGAATTAGCCTTATATTTATGGTCAATGCAGCCCATTGTTTTTAAAGGGCCTGCACACACAGTCATGTACACTTGTATTGCGTATATAAAAAAAATAAAGTACAAAAATCTGCACTTCTGGTCCGTATTTTACCCACATACCTGCGCGCGCACCATACCCCATGAAAAGCTAGAATTGTTATGGGTGTGTACATATACACGTAAAAACGAGCGAATACGCACATTAACTATACAGTTAATCCTCGCATTTTCACGTAGGAACTTTCTGCCAGGAATCTGATGTCCATACATCAGTAGCATGTGCAAGTACCTTTATTGTGCATTCATGACAGGTCTCCTTTTATTCGGAAAAGCTGAAACTGGCCACACTAAAACGCTTGGGTGCCCCTCTACAATTGGAGCCCCAGTAGAGATGTCCAGCGCGCCTGGCCCTTCGCTATATCCTGAATGTGGGCCCAAATGTACCCAACGTATCGTACTCATCTTCTAAATCTGTATGTGCTTCAGAGGTCTTCCCACCGCCGCAGTGCCGGAGATATTAACTTCCTGTGAAATATAAATGTAATCCTTTCCGTTTGGTAATGTTTCACAGGATTACACGGCACAATAAATCTCAGTGATGAGGGACTGCGACGCTCCCGCTATGAGTATGTCGTATGTCAGTGATTTATCAGCGGTGTGTACTCTGTATTCACAGTGATAGGGAAATAAGAGCATCGCAAGCAAGGGACATCCATCTCACACTATCTTCAGATATCCCACCAGCATCGCCACCGCCAACCCGCGATAAGACCTGGGGAACATTGCTCATCGTCTGATACGATATTATACAATCCACAGCAGACCGCATCTTATATTTTATACTTTGTTCTTCCTGCAACCGCTGACAGTTCCACTTCATTTGCAGCTGTATAAGATGTATGGCGCGAAGGAAACAAATGTATTATGTGAAGTGATTGTTATTACCACCTGTAAGGAAGGTCCAGGTCATTCCTGTACAAGAAGATCAGTGTAGGCACATGGGTGTGCACCTTATTACGGTGCTTGACCCTGTGCTTAAGGTGGCTGGTGGATGTGCATTAGTGAGCATGCGCTTGTTAGCATGAACACCTTGCGACATGGGTGTAAACGCTTAGCGCTGATGTTGGCGTCAAACCGCATATATAAACTGAAAGACTGCATTGAGAGATTGCTGAGTGGTCTGTAGCTACCTCCTCTCAACCTGTGACCCTACCTGCTCTTCTGCTTTCCTGTATAGGACCCAGCTTACCTTGTCACCTGCTCTTGGACTTTTGCTTACCTGTTGTGACATTGGCCTGCCTGCTTGATTCTGCTTACTGCGTTCTGCCTTATACCTCTGCTGCCCAGGTGTTACCAACCTTGGCTTGAATCCACAGCTTCAATTCTGTATCCTCAGTTGGTTCCCTCTGCTAGCTGGCTTTTGCCGGTCTCTGCTTGTATCCAGTCCAAGTTCCTGTTACCTGCTCAGGTACTTGGTGTTACCGGGTCTGGTTCCTGTCCAGTGGGCTACAGTCACGTAATCCACGTTCCTGTCAGCCTTGACAGATCTGGTGCAAGCAAACAACTCCTGCGCTCAAGAAATATGTTCCAGCAGTAAAAGAATTTTGGTATTCAGTAACTCAGGGCAAGGATTTGGATAAAAAGGAAAGCTGATGCGTTTCGAGCCTCAGGGATTGGGGGAGGAGGGTTCCTACCTTCGAAACATATCGTCTTCCACATGCTGGGACTCGCACAGCTGCTAGGCAATGCAGGGCTCCATGGATATTGAAAAGCTTGATATCATATGCTGTTTGTGAGTATGCATCTGTTTTATTTCTTCAATAAAAGCATTTACAAAGGTAATGTGCAAGGCTGGTGCACCTTCTGTTTTTGCTTTTCCTAGATGACAAATCTGGTACTGCCAGTTACTTTGGTACTTGTGCTACTCCATGTCTTTGTATTCCCTGACCCTGCTCCCACTTTCAGGACAGGAGGTCCAAGATAGGCCCCCTCATCCACACAGTCTCCACCAGGTACGTAATAACACTTGTACACTTGTACACTATATCAATGTATGAATGTATCTACTCATTTATTATCTAGATCAATATACGTATATACAGCAAATCCATCCATACTTTCATTTATCTAACCAACAATGCTACATCAATCCAACCATCCATCCAACTACCCATCCACCCATACATCAATCCATCGATCCAACTACCCATCCACTGAAACATCAATCCCTCCGTCCATCCAACTACCCATCCGCTCATACATCAATCCCTCCATCCATTCAACTACCCATCCATCCATACATCCATACTTCCATCCATCCAACTACCCATCCACCCATTCATCAATCTCTCCATCCATCCAACTACCCATCCACCCATACATCAATCCCTCCATCCATCCACAAACTATCCATCCACCCATACATCAATCCCTCCATCCTTCCAACTACCCATCCACCCATACATCAATCCATCCATCCATCCATCAATCCCTCCATCCATCCACCCATACAGCAATCCATCCAACTACTCATCTCCCCTCACATCAATACCTCCATCCATTCAACTACCCATCCACCCATACATCAATCCATCCATCCATCCAACTACCCATCCAACCATTCATCAATTACTCCGTCCATCCAACTACCCATCCACCCATACATCAATCCGTCCATCCATCCAACTTCCCATCCCCCCATACATCAATCCCCCCATCCATTCAACTACCCATCCACCCATACATCAATCCCTCCATCCATCCATCCAGCTATCCATCCACCCATATATCAATCCCTCCAATCATCTACCCATCCACCCATACATCAATCTCTCTGTCCATCCAACTACCCTTATCCACACATCAATCCATTCCAATATCATACCATCCATCCATCCCTTTACCATACCAATCGTCCTTCCATCCACTTAGCATACCATCAATATATCCATTCATCTCTTTATCATTCATCCAACTATCCATACATCCATTTTTCCTTCCATCACTTTATCATACCATCTGTTCATCTATCCTTTTAGCATACCGTCCATCCATCCATCCATCCATCCATCCATCCATCCATCCATCCATTCATCCATCTATCCATCCATCCCTCCCTTTAGCATCTATCCAGTGGGCTAATATCTATCTATCTATCTATCTATCTATCTATCTATCTATCTATCTATCTATCTATCTATCTATCTATCTATCTATCTATCTATCTATCTATCAGATATGTACGAAGCTGGAAAGAAATGTAAGCGTAGGACATACATGATGGGGTGGAAGTAACTACCAGACTGCAATAGATTAAAGTTGGGCTGGTTAGATAGAATAAACTTGCTCTTACTTGATTGGAGGAGTTACGTGGAAGATGGGGAGGAGCTGGATAATAGTTGAGGGGAGGAACAAGGGGGCAATAGTTGCAGGTGGAAAATCATTGGTGGAACGCCAGTCTAGCCAGGTTCTGCGTTCCTGCGGGGGGAGAGGAGAAAATGAGTGAGCTGGAGGATCTTCTACGCCAGCTCAGAGCTGCAGCGGAGATCCATGGCCCTGACTGGGTCCAGCATCAAGTAACATCATCGCTGCAAGGGGTGAGGCAGGACCCCCCTCAGCCGAGGCCTGCCTCTACATGTGCTCAGAGGTCTAGGCCTCTGGAGCGTCTCAGCCTGGAGCATACCCCTAGGTCTCAGCTGCGGCTTGAGAGCCCCAGTTGGGACCCTTCAGGGCCCCCAGCTAAGCAATAATCAGCTTCCGCTGGTGGGGTGCCTGGGAGGAATCCTCATCCACAGCGGAATCCACGGGGGGGAGTCGCTCATCATGCAGTTGCACCTGTCCCCTCCCTGGTTGTCCAGACTCAGGTCCATGCGGCTGGTACTGATGGCGAGGGTCGGGATGGAGTGTCAGCCCGGCGTGGGAGAGGGTCTGCAGTGGGCACCAGCCTGCCCCTAGGTGTGGCGGCGGCTCCCAACGGTGGTGGACAGCGCGCCTCATGGAGGAGGCTCTGCGGCCTGTGGAGTGCGTCATTCGGGAGGCCCCACCTCCAGGTCGGGGCCTGGGAGGGCTGGCCAGAGTGGTTCCTGTGCAGTGGCTGTAACAGTGGCGCAGGCTGATGACGTCAGAGGGGAGCCAGAGCAGCGGAGGCCTGAGGCGGCTCGGTGGGTCCTTCCTGAAGAAGTGATAAGGGATATTGGCAGATGGGAGTCCATGAGATATCGCATATATGTTAGGCCCCACTTGCTGTGAAATTTCCCTGAAAAATCTTTGTGTTGTGTCTTTTCTGGTCTTTCTGTTTTTGTGTTTCATTCTGTTGTGTGATGGACTGTCGTCTGGTACTGTGGTGCAGGATTGTTATTGTGTCTTTTCAGATTCCCCACGATGTCTCATCTGGCTATAGGGACATTGCTACATGTTCTGGGGGGCAAAGGGAGCGGAAGCCAGACCCGAGGGCAGGAAGTTGGGTGTTGCCAGAGAGGAGGGCAGGGTCAGATGGATTGGGGTTCCTGGGTTTGCTGTGGCACAGAGTTATTCCTGAGATAAACTGTTTTTCTCAGCTAGACAGGCACCCAGACATTTTGGTCCCACACGTGGCGGGGCAACGATTTGGGACTCCGTCCCATGAGGCAGGTCATCAAGGATATCCAGTGGGATTTCCTAAAAATTGCGGTCCTCTTTTCCTGACATGATTGTTGTGTGGTCAGACATTGTGGCCCGCATGTCCTGGAGAGGGGCTCGGTCGATTGGGGAACTTAACAAGGCCCATATATAGGTGAATAAAGAGGTGGACAGATTTATTGCTTGTAATAGTGGGGTGGTGGTCTGGCATTTGGAGTTGAAAATTGACACATGGGGGTACCTTAGAGGGGATGGCGTACATCTCAATGTGGTTGGGATAGACCTATGGGCTTTGGGCTTGCAGGATGGTATCCAGAGGGCTGTTCTGGTGCGGCGGCGGGCACAAGTGTAAGGTGTCACACTTAGGCCGCTGTGGCGGTTGGGGTCCTTGACGAGGGTATACAAAATGAGGTATTTGATAAAAGGTGGGACCCATCTCAGGTATGGTGTCCGCCAGGTTTGTCTGGTTCAGTCTAGACTACCGGGTAGTAAGGTGGTAGGGGTCTGTGGTCAGTTAATGAGTTGGTGAGGTGGTGTTTTGTGGCTGGGGACAGAATCTAACTTAACGTTACCACAGATTACAAAGTTGGGAAGATGGTGTCGTCAAGGATCTGCAATTATTTATTCATTTAAATATGGTTTTGAGTTAATAAAAGGCCAGTGGCCATTTAAATCCAATACAGTGTCAGTGTCCTTATTTGGGAAAAAGGGGGGTTGTACAATTGGTACAATTTTGAGTTGGGGCAGAAAGTTATCTGAACTACTCTAGTCATGTCTGTCTATCTATCTGTCTGTCTGTCTATCTATCCCTTTGTCATACCTTCAATCCCTATCATACTATATATAGTAAGTATAGAAAATAATCACATTTTGTTGCTTTGCAGCCTGAAATGAAGATAGGCACAGTTTTGTTTTATCCAGCTGTATTTACTCAGTGCAACTTATAACATCCAAGTAAAAAATATAACACCAACATGTCAGAAAAAAAAATCAAAAACAGAATCACCGAGTTGGAAAAAGGATTACCCCCTTGTGTCAGTATTTTGTTAAACCACCTTTTTCTTTAATTCCAGCTTTTAGTCTGTTGGGATTTATCTCTACTAACTTTGCACATCTAGCCTTTGCAATATTTGCCCACTCTTCTTTGCAGAACTGCTCAAGCTCAGTTACATTTGATGGTGACCATTTGTGGTCTGCAGTCTTCAAATCATTCCACAGATTTTCAATGGGGTTTAAGTTTAGGCTCTGACTAGGCCATGCAAGGACATTCACCTTTTTCTCCTTCAACCACCGCGTGGTCATTGTTGCTGTGTGCCTTGGGTCATTGTCGTGTTGGAAGGTAAACCTTCTTCCCATTGACAACTTTCTGGCAGAGGGCAGCAGATTTTCTTCATGAATTTAACGGTATTTTGCCCCATCCATTTTGTCTTCCATCCTGACAAGTGCTCCAGTCCCTGCTGCAGAGAAACACCCCATAACAGGATATTACCACCCTCCATATCAGGATATTACCACCCCCATAACAGGGTATTACCACCTCCATGCTTTACTGTAAGAATGGTGTTGTTTGGATGGTGAGCT
This sequence comes from Aquarana catesbeiana, assembly GCF_042186555.1. Lineage (NCBI taxonomy): Eukaryota > Metazoa > Chordata > Amphibia > Anura > Ranidae > Aquarana > Aquarana catesbeiana. Next base: position 26,808,631 of record NC_133336.1, on the reverse strand, counting down.
GTATTGGATTTTCACCAGACATATTGTTTGCTGTTGATCCATCCATTATTTTTCTATCTGTCTATCTATCTATCTATCTATCTATCTATCTATCTATCTATCTATCTATCTATCTATCTATCTATCTATCTATCTATCTATCTATCTATCTATCTATTTATCTATCTGTTTTGTAGGTGGACAGAGGGAACATACTTCAACTGTAAAAAGATGGCAGAAAAATGAAATAATTCCTCAAACATTGTTTACAGGCGAAGGGGACAATTTCATGGTCAATGGTTTACAAAGAGAGCAGAAAATGGGAAAGTCCCTCGGCTGTCACCAGACTCTTTGATTTTCTCCTCTGACCTTTCCATCGCCGCTGTGTGATAGATGGCGTCACATTCGGTGATCCGGGGACTGACAGACATCTGCCGAGGACAACCTTATGTGGCAGATGAAGAAGATATGCATCTTATGTACAGCGTGTGCCCCCCTTGATGTGCCGGGATGAATGTCACTTACCGACACTCTCCTAAATTAAATACCGCCTTTGATGACTTTGTACAATGCAGTGACGTGACACCGACCTTAAGATATTTTAAGAATTGTCTTTAAACCAAAGGCATGAAACAGTCCTTGCACTTGGAATAAACTTGGATGGGATAGGGAAATTATGAAATGTCCAGTTGATTATTAAACAGTTCAGGAACTTGAGACTATATACAAATCCAATATATACACCTCCTCTCTTCTCTCCAGCACATCACTTGCTTGCAGACTATCTCTCCTCAACACCTCCAGCACATCACTTGCTTGTTCTTCCAGGATCAGCTATCACTGAGCTGTAGACCTGACACTGGCTCAGTCAGGCCTTAGCAAATGCCCTTTGCAGGCAGGGACCGCTGGCACATATAGTGTAGCAAAAATATGGTAGTCTTTGGTGCTACTGAGCCCAGTACCACATCCTCAGGCCCTGCCAGCCCTCCCAGCCCTCCCAGCTGCAGCTGCCCCTCTCCACTGCCCGTGCCACCACAGTCCATCCCACTGGCTCTGCACCCATCCCAGACTGCAATCTCCCAGTCTTCTCAGGCGTGCCTCCCCAGTCATCTCCTGACTGTGTGTCACTCACCAGCCCTCCTGGCTGCGACCTGTTGTTCCTCCCTGGAGACTTGCCCGGCAGTGCTCTCTCCTGCTGTGCTCCCTTGCTCCTCCTGTGCCTCCTGTCCAGGACACCTCTGTGGGTTGTAAGAGGGTCCCGTCTTCACCCGAGCCCAGGTCCAAGGTCACCCCCCAGACTGGGGAGCTCCCTCAAAGGCCACAACAGCCTAGCACTCCATCTCCAGCTTCCTCCCGAACAACTCCTCCCCAGCTGGGCTAACCCTGGATATTTAAGAAGGCCTTCCCCCTGCCAATCCAAGTTGGGGATTGGTCAGGGCTCCTCAGAATACCCCAGGCAGCTCCACCTTTCCTCTCCTCCTTCCTTTCCAGAAGACACCAGAACATTCTGGAAAGAAGTGGGAGGTGTTGGTGATGCTGCCTGTGAGTTACCCAACTCTGCCCTGGGTTACTCCCAACCCAGATCAAAACACACACCCAGGCTTACCTGCCAGCCAAGCCTGGGAATTTACCTACTCTAACAAAAAGCTAACCACTACACTTCTAGTACACTAGAGGGTGCTACACCTAGTATCATCATCTTGATATCCCTGTACTGCAGAGCTAAGACTGGGAAAGAGAGAAGCAACACAATGAGCCAATCAGTTGTGCTGCAGTGCAAGAAGCAAGCCGATAGGAGGAGAAAGCAGAGTGGCAGAGAGATGAGAGCATCCGTTAGCTGCTTCCCCTTCATTAGCCAAGCACAGGCTGGAAGAATAAGAATTAAAGGTGCTTCAGTGTTCATTCTTGCTGTTTTGCACTACAGACCATGGAAACTATGGAGATCTTCTGGGGTGTGGATGCTGCCTGCCTAGTAACCAGATCACCTACACCAACATTATCAAAATGCTATTGGATATTAACACTAATAGCCACACTCTTGTGGATCTAGTGCTATCTTTCCACTTTGCTAAATATCTTAACCAGGGCCGGAACATGGGGTGGGCAGGAGGGGTGGCTGAGGTGAGGGGGAGGTGCTGCGAGAAGATTGAGGGGGGAGGGGATGTGTGTTGAAAGGGGCAAATTGAGGGGGCGGCAGGGGGTAAGAATTGCTACAAGTGGTGATTTAGGGGGATTTGTGTTGGGAGAGGGTATAGGGGAAGAGGATTTGTGTTGGGGGGGGGGGGGTTGTGCTGGATGAGGTGATAAGGTGAAGAGGGAAGAAGAATTGTGCTAGGATGGGGGAATTTTTGTTTGGGGGGGGGGGGGTTGTGCTAGGAGGGGAAATTTAGGGGTGGATTTGTGTGTGGGGGGGATGTGTACTCAAAGGGGAGGGGTAGAGAATTTGTTCTAGGAGGGGTGAATTTTTTTGGGGAGAGGCATTTGTGCTGGGGGCATATGGGGAGAGAGGAGGGAAAAGATTTATGCTGGGAGGGGGGAATTCAGAAGGCGGTGGATTTGTACTGGGAGGAAGGGGAATTTATTCTTGGGGGTAGGCAAGCAGATTAGTGCTCAATTTTTTTTTTTGGGGGGGGGGTATCTTTGCTGACACATAATGCTCAATGCTCACACATGTTGAGGGAGGGCATAGTTTGAAATGTTTGCCCTGGACTCTAGATCTTAACCACATGTTGGGAGAGGGGCATGACCTGTAAGTGCTACTGAACTGCAGCAGAGAAGCATCAGGCTTGTGCCCCACCAGCCAGGACTGTGCTGCCTGGCAGAGCCAGGCCTACTGTTAGAAATCATGGGGCCCCGTAGAGCCTAGATAACAGTGAACCAAGCCTAACAGGAGGCTCCAGCGGCATGAACAAACCACTCATTCATGCAACCAGAATACCCGTGAGAATGAGCCCTTAATTATGTTTTTTAGATTAGTCTTTACAATTTTATATATCGGTATTTATTTATTTATTCATCTTTACATTTTTGAACAGCCCTGTGGGGGTTGGTAAAATATCAGGGGTCTAAACAGACACCCAACATCTCACTTTTGAGACAGAGAAGAAGGTTGAGGACTCATCCTCAATCCTTTCTCTGCAGTGCTAAGTGCAGAGTGGATGAACAGAAAGTGCTCTATACAGAGTTTCCCTGTTCATTCACAAACTGAAGCATAGTAAACACAGGTACGGCCACAGAGGGATTGGTTCCAGTAAATACACCCACTCTTGCTGCTCTGGGCCCCCATTTTGAACTTATGGGGCCTGGGCCCAGTACAGGAGGGCTGGTGCTACCCCCTTAACAGCGATCCTGGTCTGAGATGCATACATTTCAGGAGTGAATGTACAAAAATCAAACCCTTTGGCAGGTAAAACAGCCCCCACATATGTATTCCATCTGTGTAATTAGATGTGCAGCCACCCTGTAGTCAGAGGTGTCTAATAAATTTAGCATTACTGGGCAGTAATTTGCCTAGGCCAACTTGTAGTCATTTAACTTGTTTCTCTTTTGTAAGTTCTGGAATGCTTCTGTTCCTTGCTGTCACCACTGCACTTAGGGCATAAGTAATGCGGGCGGTAACAGTTTTGGTCTAATGAGCATTTGGGGTTGATTTACTAAAGGCAACTAGACTGTGCGCTACTGTAAGTGCAGTTGCACAAGAGCTTAGTAAATGAGGGGAAGCTCTGCTGACTTCCATCATCCAATCATATGCAAGGAAAAAAAAATGTTTTCCTTGCATGTGATTGGGTGTCCTTTGTAAAATGTAGATTTGCCTAATTTACTAAGCTCTAGAGCAACTGCACTTGCAAAGTGCACAGTCTATTTTCCATCCCCTTTGTCCCCCTTTGTGTCTGCCAGCCAATAGGAAATTCATGACCTGTGGTGCATGCTGGGGGAGGATATCAATCTTTTGGGAGTGGCCTTATGAGCTCTCTTTCCCCCAGGCTGCAGCCTGAGGAGGTATGTGCAATGGTTTGACCTGAGTAGGCCAGAGCCTGGTTGGGGCCAAGCTCAGAACCCTCAAGCTGCCCTGTCTAGTCAAGGAAGGTATAGCACCCAAGGTAGAGAACCAGAGGATGGAAGTCCCACTGGAGACAGAGTCTGCCCTCAGAGGATCCTGGCATTCCCTTAGATGGAGGGGAAAGTCTGGCTGAGCCTGGCACCCATGTTCAACACATCTATAACCTAGCCTTTTCTCCCTGTGAGCAAAAAAACTTGGAAAAGACTAAAGTGACTGGTGCCCACCATTGTCATAACTATCTCCACTACAGCCATAGATCCACCCTGGGGTAATGCTTCCTTCTCCTTGTGTTGGAGGTATGTTTTCCCTGCCCCTGGCCAGAAGGGGTGCTACAGATGTTTTTCTGGAGGTCAACACGAGAACCTGTCACGATTGGTCCTCCACTGGTCTGAATGGACTGATTCAGGAAAACACAAATTCTAAGTTCCCATGATGCAGTATATAGTGTGAAGCAAGGTAGACTAGAGTCATGCCGTGTACACACGAGCGCACTGTACAGCAAACTTGGTCCTGCATACTAGAGTCCGCCGGACAATCCGATCGTGTGTAGGCTCCCGTAGACTTTTTTTTCCCAAAAGTCCGACGGACCTAGAAATGAAACATGTTTCAAATCTTTCCTTCGTAACTCCACCGGACTCAGTTCCTGACGGAAAGCCCGTTCGTCTGTATGCTGGTCCGGCGGACCAGATACGACACAAGGGCAGGGTACTGCATCTGGCGCTCGCTGCAATAGGAAAAATAAATGTTCCTATTGCGGCGAACACGGGGTATACCAGGCTCTTAGGTCTGGTATGGATCTTAAGGGGAACCCCCTACGACGAAAAAAACGGCGTGGGGGTCCCCCCAAAATCCATACCAGACCCCTGATCCGAGCACACAGCCCGGCCGGTCAGGAAAGGGGGTGGGGGCCAGCGAGCACCTCCCCCTGAACCATACCAAGTCGCATGCCCTCAACACCCCAAAGCACCTTGTCCCCATGTTGATGAGGACAAGGGCCTCTTCCCGACAACCTTGGCCGTTGGTTGTTGGGGTCTGTGGGCGGGGGGCTTATCGGAATCTGGGAGCCCCCTTTAATAAGAGGGCCCCCAGATCCCAGCCCCCCACCCTATGTGAATGAGTATGGGGTACATGGTACCCCTACCCATTCACCTAGGGAAAAAGTGTCAATATGGGGACAAGGTGCTTTGGGGTGGGGGGGCCGCAGGGCGCCCCCTCCCCCAAAGCACCCACCCCCCATGTTGAGGGCATGTGGCCTGGTACGGTTCGGGGGGGGCCAGGCTGCATGCTCGGATAGGGGGCTGGTATGGATTTTGGGGGGACCCCACGTTGTTTTTTCGGCGTAGGGGGCTCCCCTTAAAATCCATACCAGACCTAAGGACCCGGTATGCTCCGCGACGGGGCTTGCAAGGTGTCAATCTCGCCGATAAAAGCGGCAAGATTGACTTCTTTTTCTAGTCCCGTCGTACCCGAGTCACATTCAAAATGAATGGACTTGTCCGTGTGTGGGCAAGTCCGTTCATTCTGAAAGTCTGCCGTAACTCCGGCGAAAGTCCATCGGGAAGACCGACGGACCTAGTCTGCCGGAAAGTCTGGTCGTGTGTAGGCAAGTCCGTCCGTTCAGAAAGTCCGGTGGTAGTCCGCCGGAAATCCAACGGGAAGAACGTCGGACCTAGTTTCCCAGAAAGTCCGGTAGTGTGTACGCGGCATCAGAGTTACTAATTCAAAACCAATTTCTTGGCTCTTAGGCCAAAATTTAATTGCAGTCTTCTTCAACCTGCTGCACATGCTCAGTTGGCAGAAGGGAACTGTACCATGGTAACAAGAGACTTGTTCACACTGCAAAATACACAAAAATGCTAGTAGTTTAATTTCCAAGACCAGGAAAACTGGTAATTCATAGCAATTGATCACTATTCTTTTCTCTGAAGGACGGTATGAGCTGATTGGTTGTTATTTTGAGTTATAACAGTCTGCACATCATTATTGTGCGTTGGAGTGTTTGATAGAATATGCGCAAGTTTCTGTGAAGTTCACTTATTACAGAGCGTGTGGCAGCTCAACCAATGATTCCCTGACCTTCCTGTCAGCCTGCGGCCATTTGGAATGTGCCGGTGTTCAGGATTAATGTCTTGATTTTTAGTCATTTAAGAGAAATTAACTGCACTTACATTAAATCTCTTCCCATCCAGGTTTACAACATGGCCTTTCATTTTTCAGGAAGAAATATGCACCGCGAGCGCCAAGAGCTGAACGTACCCTGGAGGTCGCTGGATACGGGGCTGACATTACAAAGTGGCAGCAGAAATGTGAGCGGTGGCAGGATCAGGTGTAGGACGGGGAATGATAAGAATAAAGTCTGAAATGTTTTCTGAACATATATGGGTGTATAGTCATGCAATTTTAGCAGAGAATGCTGCTTGTAGCAAGAAATTGTTATGCTACTTGGAGATACACTATATGATCAAATGTATGTGGACCTCCTTCTCAATGACTGAATTCCAGGGTGACCTGTGAAGGGCACTATTAATGCTATAGCAGCCTTTCTTAAACATTTTAACATGGAGGAACCCTTGAAATAACTTTCTGATCTCAAGGAACCCCTGCTAATAATTACTATATACAATATACAGCACACTGATTATTGCTGTGATGGTCAGTGGGAAGAATGCTCCTTACATTTGTGTACAATGGGAAGAACCCCTCCCCACTTCCTAAAAGATAGCTAAAAAGATCTATGATGTCAGTGGTAGCTTATCCTAGAGGTAGATAGGATCTGCCCACTTCTGATGGACCTGATGGGGAACTAGTCTCTCTGCATCCCTACTGCCCACTGTCAAAGTTCAGCTTATGTCTTTGGTTGCTAGAATGTTGACAGCCTGCAACCAATGAAGTGACCTGCATCCTAGCAACCAATGAAGCAAATTTGTATACAAAAATAAAGTTAACTCACAACCCGCCCCTCATAACTCCGGCCTTTCTCTGTACATTAACTTTGAGTTGGTCTAAATTACCTGCAGTTAAAGTGTTTTTTAAAGCTCAAGGTTTTTTACCTTCATGCATTCTTTGCTTGAAGGTAAAAAAACCTTCTGTCCCTCTCCAGGTTACACTGTGTAAACCTGCTTTACAGATAATTGTTTCCGGTTCCTCAGGGGAAGGATGTATGGTTCCAGTAAAGTATGGGCAGCCCTAGAGGAATGCATGAACTAAAACTTGCATGCTGGGCTGTGAGTGTGAAAGTTTCTCTGGAATCTATGTAGATCTTGGGGACAGGATCTTCTGACTGCCATCTCATATCTGCAGTCACTGTTACACAAACATTTTTTATTTGTAAATTACTATTTGTCGTGACTCTTAAAAAAAGTTTGAATTCAGCGACTCAGATCTGCAGGCTCAAATTCTAAAAAATTGGCTGCAACTCGCAGTAATCGTACATGTGACTATCATTTCTTGATCTCAGATCCCTTTTATATGCATGATACAAATCCTCTGTGTCAGAGTAAGTGGTTTCCTTCCCCGAGCTGCAGCACTGTGTGTGACCCTGAGCTCTCATTGCTGGATATTTGGCGTAGTCGGCAGTGCAGCCACTGGGGAGACATTTTGGAGTTAAACTGCAGCGAACCTTTGGCTCATAACATCTGAAATCCTTTTAGTGTGTTTGTATCTTTTGTACAGAGGTCACAGCCATACAGCAGGAGCTGCAGCAAAGCGTCTTCATGAACACAGAGCAGCCGGCTACAAACCCATATGGTGTCCCAAAATTAAATATTTAGGACTCAAATGTTACCTACAACTTACAGGGACCTGTGCTGCTGAGCCTGACAGTGAAGTCATGGCCAAATTTACATCTCAGGAGCCTATAGGCAGAGATTTCTGAAGCACCCCCCCCCCCCCAAAGAAAAGACCGTAAGACCGCCTTTTTTGTCTTGATAAATTACCACAAAGGTCTAGGAAAGTGAGTTTTAGGGCAAACAAATGCAATAAATTACACATTTTTGGTAAAATATAAAAGAGGAGGTTGCACCAAGTAAATAGATACCCAACATGTCAAACCTTAAATTTGTGTGCGACCTTGAAATGGCGACATACCTTAGCACCCTATATTTTCTATAGGTGACGCTTCAAAAGAAATATTGCTCTCACTCTGACGTGCGCAGTGATATGTAACAAATTTGGGGGGGAGAGGGGGGAATTGAATGTGCTTGGGTGTAACTTTATTTTCTTGCAAAAAAAAAAGTGTTTAACTTTTTTTTTTCATTGCATTGGGGACAAAAGGTCCCCTATGTGATGATTTTTAGGTAACAGGTTCTCTTTAATGAGACATGCAGGGTCTAAAAGACCCCCAATGTCTCCTCTGGGCTCCACTGAATGTATTGCAAAGCAGATGGCATTGCACTACATCCCTTCCTGGCTATGCTAGCTGGGGAAAGTGACAGGTCAACCTACACGTTGCTTTCCGGGTCACCAACAAGAAGGGAAGGAGGGTGGAGGTGTGCCCGCACTTCTCCCTCCCATCCACCCGCCACCACCCGCCATGCTGGTCCCAGGCCCACAGAAGGGCAAGCGGAGCCCAGAATAAATGGCAGGGGGGGGTGCTGGTAGTGAGGGTGTGTGGAAGCAATCGGGTGGAAGCGCAGGAGTCTTCCTGTCAGTTTTACACACAATCCTGGTGGCTGCAGTACAGACACTGGCCACCAATGTAAGAGGAGTACAGACACTGGTCACTAATGTAAGGGGGTACAGACACCGGCCACCAATGTAAAGGGGGTACAGACATGGGCCACCAATGTAAGGGGGATAGAGATACGGGCCACCAATGTAAGGGGGATACAGATATGGGCCACCAATGTGAGGGGGTACAGACACTAATGTAAGGGGGGTACAGACACTGGTCACTAATGTAAGGGGTGTACAGACACTGACCACCAAAGTAAGGGGGGTACAGACACTGGCCACCAATGTAAGGGGGGTACAGACACTGGCCACCAATGTAAGGGGGTTACAGACACTGGCCACCAATCTAAGGCGGTACAGACACTGGCCACCAATGTAATGAAAGTACAGGCACTGATCACCAATGTAGGGGGAGTAGACAATGGCCACCAATTTTAGGTGGGCACAGACGCTGGCCACAAATTTAAGGGGGTACAGGCACTGGCCACCAATGTAAGGGGGGTACAAACACTGGCCACCAATGTAAGGGGGGTACAGACACTAGCCACCTATGTAAGGGGAGTACAGACACTGGTCACTAATGTAAGGGGGATACAGACACTAGCCACCAATGTAAAGGGGGTACAGACACAGGCCACCAATGTAAGAGGGGTACAGATACGGGCCACCAATGTAAGGGGGGGTACAGATATGGGCCACCAATGTAAGGAGGGTACAGACACTAGCCACCAATGTAAGGGGAGTACAGACACTGGTCACCAATGTAAGGGGGGTACAGACACTGGCCACCAATGTAAGGGGGGTACAGATACTGGCCACCAGTGTAAGGGGGGTACAGACACTGGCCATCAATGTAAGGGGAATACAGACACTGGCCACCAATGTAAGTGGGGTAGAGACACTGGCCACCAATGTAAGGGGGGTACAGACACTGGCCACCAATATAATGAAAGTACAGGCACTGATCATTAATGTAGGGGGAGTAGACATTGGCCACCAATGTAAGAGGGGCACAGACGCTGGCCACCAATGTAAGGGGGGTACAGACACTGGCCACCAATGTAAGGGGGATACAGACACTGGCCACCAATGTAACGGGGGTACAGTCATGGGCCACCAACGTAAGGGGGGTACAGATACGGGCCACCAATGTAAGGAGGTACAGACACTGGCCACTAATTTAATTGGGTAGAGACACTGGCCACCAATGTAAGTGGGGTACAGATGCTGCCCGCCAATGTAAGGGGGGTACAGACACTGGCCACGAATGTAAAGGGGGTACAGACACTGGCCACCAATGTAAGCAGGGTACAGACACTGGCCACAAATATAAAGGGGGCACAGACACTGGCCACCGATATAATGGGGTACAGAGCCTGACCATTAATTTGGGGGGGCTCAGAAACTGACCACCAATGTAAGGGAGGTCCAGACTCTGGCCACAAGTGTAAGGGGGTACAGATGCTGATCACCAATGTAAGGAGGTACAGGGTACAGGGGGTAACCTTTTGAAGCCTCTCCACTCTTAGCGCAATTAGGCCACACCCACCATTTGCAGTGGTGTGTGTAGCCTCCAGATTTCTAGGGGCCATTTGGGACAAGATAAATGCTCGACTGGCGCCCACGCCGCCCAGTACAATGGTATGCCCATGTCTCATTGTACACGTCCTGAGCCTTGGAAATGGAAGGAAAAACTGGAATTGTTTTCGTGACTCTGAAAAGCGCAGTGCGCTATAGCCCGTCCCGCCTCTCCATCCACAGAATTGGGCACTGTCACCAGCACATTACTAGACAAAATAACAGCAGGGAGAAGACTTATCTAATGCCAGATAACCTCCTGATTAACCCTGTGCCATCCCTGACACTTCACCTGCCTGATTAGGCCTTGTATATTGATTATCAGTCTTGTGTCACATGACCTTCACTGACAGCCATTAACCTTAATGACACTCACTGACCCTCTGGCTGTCTGATCAGTAAGTAAAAAAACAGAGAAATCCACACTGGTGATGTCCTGCAATATATAGAGTTGGAGGAGCGAGACCTGACCAGGCCTGGGGGAAAATATAATTAACAACCTACTCTGCATTGCGCAGTTTGAATCTTTGTCAGACTATACGTGTTTTTTTTTAACATAAGAAACTTTTCTTCATTGTATCATTGTTTCATTTCTTGCACCATTGCATCATTTATTGTACCATTTATTGTATCATTGTATCATTTCTTTCTGCAGCTCAGGGATGGTTTAAGGGCTGGGTCACATTTCATGCTTTACAGTGTGTTTTTAAAGGATATGTTCACTTTTTACAATGAATAAATAAATAAATGCACATCTTTTTGCAGGTAATGTGCATTTGTTATTTTTTTTTTTTAATTAGGAGCCTCCAAAGAATTGCAGTCACGATCAGCAGATCATGGGTGCAATCTCAGGCTCCTCACTAAGTACAGACCCCCCCTCCTCAGTATAGATCCCCTCCACTAAGTACAGACCCCCCCTCCCTCAGTACAAACCCCCCTCCATCAATATAGACCTCCCCCCTCAGTACAGACACCCCTCTGTCAGTATAAGCCTCCCCCTCAGTACAGACCCCCTTTCCTCAGTATAAACCCCCCATTCAGTACAGACCCCCCTCCCTCAGTATAAACCCCTCATTCAGTACAGACCCCCCTCCCTCAGTACAAACCCCCCTCCATCAGTATAGACCCCCCACTCATTACAGACCCCCTCCCTCAGTACAGACTCCCCTTAGTGCAGACCCTCCCATCAGTATAGACACCCCCCCCTCAGTGCAGATCCCCCATCAGTATAGACACCCTCCAGTGCTGCAGCTGCGTTTTGCGGGCGATTTTAACCCTTTTCCGGCTGCTAGCGGGGGGGGGGTTAAAACCGCCCCGCTAGCGCTGCTAAAACGACGGTAAAGCGGTGCTATATTTAGTGCCGCTGTACCGCCAGGCCCGCACGCCTCAGTGTGAAAGTAGCCTAAAGGCTAATTTGCATGGTATTGTCCTAAAAAGTGTTTGGGGACCCGGGTCCTGCCCCAGGGGACATGTATCAATGCAAAAAAAAGTTTTAAAATCGGCCGTTTTTTCGGGAGCAGTGATTTTAATAATGCTTAAAGTCAAACAATAAAAGTGTAATATTCCTTCAAATTTCGTACCTGGGGGGTGTCTATAGTATGCCTGTAAAGGGGCGCATGTTTCCCGTGTTTAGAACATTCTGACAGCAAAATAACATTTCAAAGGAAAAAAAGTCATTTAAAACTGCTCCCGGCTATTAATGAATTGCCGGTCCGACAATACACATAAAAGGTAATTGATAAAAACTGCATGGGATTTCCCCACAGGGGAACCCCGAACCAAAATTTAAAGGCCCTTCAGGTCTGGTATGGATATTAAGGGGAACCCCACGCCAAAATTTTAAAAAAAATGACGTAGGGGTGCCCCTCAAAATTCATACCAGACCCTTATCTGAGCACGCAACCTGGCAGGCCGCAGGAAAAGAGGGGGGGACGAGAGAGCGCCCCCCCTCCTGAACCGTACCAGGCCACATGCCCTCAACATTGGGAGGGTGCTTTGGGGTAGCCCACCAAAGCACCTTGTCCCCATGTTGATGAGGACAAGGGCCTCATCCCCACAACCCTTGGCCAGTTGTTGTGGGGGTCTGCGGGCGGGGGGCTTATCGGAATCTGGAAGCCCCCTTTAACAAGGGGACCCCCAGATTCCGCCCCCCCTGTGTGAAATGGTAAGGGGTACAAAAGTACCCCTACCATTTCACAAAAAACTGTCAAAAATGTTAAAAATTACAAGAGACAGTTTTTGACAATTCCTTTATTTAAAGTCTTCTTTTTTCCCATCTTCTATCTTCTTTCTTCTTTCTTCTATCTTCCTTCAGTTTCTTCCTCCATCTTCTTCTTCCTCCGATCCTCTGCTTTTTTCTCCGGTGTTCTCGTCCGGCATCTCCCTCCGCGGCATCTTCTTTTCTTCTCTTCATCTTCTTTTCAGGCCGCTCCGCATCCATGATTGGATGGGAGGCTCCCGCTGTGTGACGCTTCTCTCTTCATCTTTTTCTCTTCATCTTCTTGTCTTCATCTTCTTATCGGGCCGCTCCGCATCCATGATGGCATGGAGGGAGGCTCCCGCTGTGTGACGCTTCTCCTCTAGGGTGCCCACGTGTCCCGGATTGCCCGTTCCCACACGCTGCCTGCGATTACAGTGTGTACGGCATCTCTCCCTCTCACTTCCTCCCCCCTCCTGCCCACACGGACTGAAGTCCCCTCCCCCTTTTCCTCGGCTCGGATGTCACAGACAGGAGAAGGAGGGGGAGGAGAATGGACACAGGACTCAACAGGACGGGACATGCTGATCTGAGGTTTGTACAGAATATTAATGCTTGGCACTTGCAGGAGAAGGAGACACAGAAACAGGGGGCAAGTTGTCAAAAAAGAATACTTGCAGTGATTTTGGGGGATAAGAGCATGCTGTATGTGCTAGGGGGCACACTTTAGGAGGGGAGAGAAATTGTGCTGGGGGGGTCAGATTTTTTATTTAACCCCGTTCCAGCACAATTTCTCTCCCCTCCCAAAGTGTGCCCCCTAGCACATACAGCATGCTCTTATCCCCCAAAATCACTGCAAGTATTCTTTTTTGACAACTTGCCCCCTTCCCCATCTTCAAAGACAAACTGGCTGCTATTGAGGGGACAATTGTACCGTCTGGAATCCTGGAAACTTTGCTAGAGATTCAGGGCAATTCTGGAGGAGGATGTACGGAGGCACTGAGGGGGCACCCCGGAGGAGGTAAGGGGGCTCTGACTAAGTTAGTACCGCCAGAGTGCCCCATTACATCCCACCTTACAACCTCCAGGGTGCCCCCTTACATCCTTCGGAGTGCCCCACCACCAAAGTGGTATAGCAGTGGCTGACAGACTATCAGGGGGTGATATTGCACTCCTTTTCCTCCTCTCTCCACTAACTACCCCCCGCTATACACTCCATACTCCTCTCCTGTACATATTACCCACGGCCATACATTCCGCACTCCTCTCCTGTACATATTACCCCCCCGCCATACACTCTGCATTCCCTATTTAACATTACCACATTTTGCACTATACAAGTCATCTTAGACTCTCTTTAAGAACACCCCCTTTAAGCCAATATTTAGTGCAATTTAAGACATGTCCACAGTTAATTACGACACGCTTTGCGCACCATATTGTTGTTGTCCTTGATGCCTAGGGCCCACTTTTGATCTTGCACACAGGCCCGCTGATTTCGTACGCCCCTGCCCCAAAAATCGTCAAAAAAACTTGTCAAAAATCATCTTTTTTTTGGGGGTGGGGGTGGGGGGTGTCCCTGAATGGCAGTTTGGAAATGTGGTCACCCTATTCTCCTCTTCTGATGGTTCTTAAATAAACGGGGGGTGGAGCCACCCGGTGACCCCGCCCCCTCTGACGCACGGGGACTTGACGGGGATGTCACGGGGGATGCCACAGGGAAGTCGCCGTCAAGTCCCCGTGCATCAGAGGGGGGCGGGGTCACCGGGTGCCCCCGCCCTCCGCTATTTAAGAACAGTCGGAAGACGAGAAGCGGGAGCCTCCCTCCATGCCATCATGGATGCGGAGCGGCCCGAAAAGAAGGTGAAGACAAGAAGATGAAGACAAGAAGATGAAGAGAAAAAGATGAAGAGAGAAGCGTCACACAGCGGGAGCCTTCCATCCAATCATGGATGCGGAGCGGCCCGAAAAGAAGATGAAGAGAAGAAGATGAAGATAAGAAGATGAATAGAAGAAGATGAAGAGAAGAAGATGCCGCGGAGGGAGATGCCAGACGAGAACACCGGAGAAAGAAGCAGAGGATCGGAGGAAGAAGAAGATGGAGGAAGAAACCGAAGGAAGATAGAAGAAAGAAGAAAGAAGATAGAAAAAAGAAGACTTTAAATAAAGGAATTGTCAAAAACTGTCTCTTGTCATTTTTAACATTTTTGACAGTTTTTTTGTGAAATGGTAGGGGTACTTTTGTACCCCCTTACCTTTTCACACAGGGGGGGGCGGGATCTGGGGGTCCCCTTGTTAAAGGGGGCTTCCAAATTCCGAAAAGCCCCCCCGCCCGCAGACCCCCACAACCACCGGCCAAGGGTTGTGGGGATGAGGCCCTTGTCCTCATTAACATGGGGACAAGGTGCTTTGGTGGGCTACCCCAAAGCACCCTCCCAATGTTGAGGGCATGTGGCCTGGTATGGTTTAGGAGGGGGGGGCTCTCTCTCATCCCCCCTCTTTTCCTGCGGTCTGCCAGGTTGCGTGCTCAGATAAGGGTCTGGTATGGATTTTTGGGGGGACCCCACGCCAATTTATTATTTTTTTTGGCGTGGGGTTCCCCTTAAAATCCATACCAGACCTGAAGGGTTGCCTTGGCTGTGTGTTTTGGGTCATTGTCTTGCCATCAATGACCCATTTTCAATGCCCTGCCTGAGGGAAGGAGGTTCTCACCCAAGATTTGACAGTACATGGCCCCGTCCATCGTCCCTTTGATGTGGTGAAGTTGTCCTGTCCCCTTAGCAGAAAAACACCCCCCAAAGCATATGGTTTCCACCTCCATGTTTGATGGTGGGGATGGTGTTCTTGGGGTCATAGATAGCATTCCTCCTCCTCCAAACACAGCGAGTTGAGTTGATGCCAAAGAACTCAACATGAGGATGAGATCTTGCATGAAGCCCCAGACTGAGGGAGATTGGCAGTTATTTTGTGTTTCTTCCTTTCGCGAATAATCGCACCAACTGCTGTCACCCCCTCACCAAGCTGCTTGGAGATGGTCTTGTAGCCCATTCCAGCCTTGTGTAGGTCTACAATCTTGTCAATGACATCCTTGAACAGCTCTTTGGTCTTGGCCATGGTGGACAGATTGGAATCGGATTATTTGATAGCTTCTGTGGACAGGTGTCTTTTATACAAGTATACAAGTGACATATCAAATCGCATGTCAAATTGGCCCAATGTGAACGTAGGCTTCAAAAATTTCTTTTGGGCGTCCTGCGATTCTGTTTGCGTGTTTTTACCATGATCCTACCGCGATTCGTCAGGCGACAATCGTGGCAAAAACGTGCCGCGATTTGGTGCAATTCAAAATAGCTGGGATCGCAAGAGCGCCCGGCGATATACTGCGTTTCCGAATCACGGGCAGAATCGCGTCGATTCCGCCCATAAAACAAAGCGCCATGGTGTGAATGGAGCCTAACGGTAGGGGTTGATTAACCAAAACTGGAGAGTGCTAAATCTGGTGCAGCTGTGCATGATAGCCAATCCGCTTCTAAATTCAGCTTATTCAATTAAGCTTTGACAAAAATAAAACTGTAAGCTGATTGGTTTCTATGCAGAGCTGCACCAGATTTTGCACTCTTCCGTTTTAGTAAATCAACTCTATAGAGTTTCCCATGTTTTCCAATGGTCTTAGTTCACACCAGTGCAGTCGCTTCCAGTGTCTTTAACAAAAGTGCAACCTGTTACATTTTTTTTCTTTTGGGATGCGTCAATGCGTTCGGGCTGCACCAGACTGCTCACTGTCCTAATGAAAATAAAGATTTTTCAAGTGTCAAAATCAAAAAAAAAAGAGGAAAAAAAAACACACTGGACTGCAGTGGAAATGCATCAAAAATCATATAAATGTGAATGCAAAGACACATCCAGAACGCAGAAATGGTGGTGAACAAGCCATCAATAATAAAGGGTGCAGCTTGTCCTTAAAGGGGTTGTAAACCTTTGTGTTTTTTCAGCTTAATGCACCCCAACAAATCGTTCCCCGCATCTATTACCTTTTGTACCACCACCCCCTCCCTTTAGAATGTAAGCTCTATGAGCCGGGCCCTCCTGTCCCTTCTGTATTGTACTGTACTGTAATTACGCTGTGCCCCCCTCTACATTGTAAAGCACTGCGTAAACTGTTGGCGCTACATAAATCGTGTATAATAATAATAATAATATATATATATAAAACGTAATAATGACAATAACAAATAACAACATAATAATAATAATACTGATTATTATTATTAATATTATTAACATTTCAATAACAACAAATAATACTATCAAATAAAAATAATTAAAATAAAATAAAATAATAAAAATAAATGTATAAGATTATTACAAAATAAATTATAATACAATATATTAACAAATATTAGAATTACTAATAGTAAACAGGATACAATAGTAACAAATCATAATATAATGTATTATTCTCATTGCTGTCTATCTCTCCATCTCCTGAAGTCGGCTTCACGCAGGGCTCTCCATATCATATTATTGATTCTCTCTGTAATCTCTTCATGTGAACATTCTGTAATTTTTCCTGAAATCAGAAGGAAATTATAATAATCTCTTAATATGTGACTTAGATGAAGACATCTAAATTATTGATACTTTGAGCTAAACCTAGTTTTTTTTATCTTTCTTCAATCAATATCAATCTGGTTTTAACGCGCAGCCTATCACAAGCTGTAATTGAATTGCTGCGAGTTAATCAATGCGCTAAATATTTCACAAGCCGAATCCATTCCTCACATCATATTAATCTCACCATCTTGGAGACAAGAATGTTTTTTTTTCTTTTTTCTAATTTTATACAAGTATAATATAAATAAATCACGAGTTTTTAGGCCCGTTGGAGGGACAGATATGTATTGTAAATAAAATGCAATCATCTGTGTGTGTGCCCGCTATAAACTTCCACTCTGCTGTGAATCTGACATGTTTTAGGCACTGGGGGGGCTTGAACAAAAGGCATCCAGGTTTCTTACAATCAAGGCTGGGACAAGGGCTAAGCAGGAGGGACGGCCCTGGGCACAATGGTTTATGGCAGGGATGGGGGGAGGGGGGTGGGGGGCCCTCACCCTAACCCTAAGGGAGAGGGGGGGACAGTTTTGCATCTTTGCTCTGGGCACTGGATGACCTGGTCCTGGCAATGCTTACAATAGCAGAGGATGGACAGAGAGGCAAAAGGGCAATATCGCGCTTCCATAGTCCAATAAGCAGGTGACCTAGAAAGTTTTAAAGCTGGACTCCAGGCACAAAAACTTTCACTTAAATATATTCATCAATAGCCACAAAGAATATCAATCCACTTTGCGAGCACCTTATACCTTTGCAAACCTAGATATTACCTTGTAGAAGTAGAAGTGACATCATCACTATGCTGTACAGAGCCTGTGCAGAGAGCAGAGCTGTGGGAGGGGCCCAGAAGGCTCCACCCACTACAAACAACTACAGAAGGGGTGGAGACAAGACCCCTGCAGAAGGAGAGAGAGCAGAGCTGTAGGAGGGGCCCAGCAGGCTCCACCCACTACAGAAAACTACAGAATAGGCGGAGACAAGACCAGTCCCCCCGCAGAAGGAGAGAGAGCAGCAGTGAACGGTCTTTATTACAGGAAGTCTCACACTGGATTATTGCACAGATCTGGAAGAAATACACTTATGCCTCGTTTCCACTGAGCGGATCGGTTCGGGACGGTATGCTATTTTGAGTGATTCCATTATGAAAGCGGCCCATACAACCGAACCGAACCGCACCATTCTGGGTCCTGCTTCAGATGTGGGGCCATAGAAAATGGTACGGTTCGGTTAGGGCGGAGCTACCATACATTCCATTAATTGGCGGACGTGTGACGCCATGCTAGGTATTTTTTCTAAACCCACTTATGGCCCCTGACGGTCCGACTTGTAGTGGAAACGCTCACCTGAATAGGCCGGACCATTCTAGGCCTTCCAAACTGTACCGACCCGAACCGATCCATTTAGTGGAAACGAGGCAAAAGTGCACCAAGATTCAATAAAATACACATAATGAATGGATTTACATCGTAGACAAGAGTGCTTTTTCCTTGAGTTGACCTTTAAAATGTTAGATGGTAAATAGTGGTGCTACCCTCTGGTCATTTTGCCTGGCAGGGGTGTCTGGATCACAAGACTGACTGAGAAGAACTACAGATCTTTTGTCAGATAAAATTTATTCCATTTATATATTTTATTTCTGTACAAAAGTCATCATCCCAGCGTCACAGCACTGCCCAGGACTCTGTTCCCGGGTCACGGCACTGCCCAGGACTCTGTTCCCGGGTCACGGCACTGCCCAGGACTCTGTTCCCGGGTCACGGCACTGCCCAGGACTCTGTTCCCGGGTCACGGCACTGCCCAGGACTCTGTTCCCGGGTCACGGCACTGCCCAGGACTCTGTTCCCGGGTCACGGCACTGCCCAGGACTCTGTTCTTGGGTCACGGCACTGCCCAGGACTCTGTTCTCGGGTCACGGCACTGCCCAGGACTCTGTTCCCGGGTCACGGCACTGCCCAGGACTCTGTTCCCGGGTCACGGCACTGCCCAGGACTCTGTTCTCGGGTCACGGCACTGCCCAGGACTCTGTTCTCGGGTCACGGCACTGCCCAGGACTCTGTTCCCGGGTCACGGCACTGCCCAGGACTCTGTTCTCGGGTCACGGCACTGCCCAGGACTCTGTTCTCGGGTCACGGCACTGCCCAGGACTCTGTTCCCGGGTCACGGCACTGCCCAGGACTCTGTTCCCGGGTCACGGCACTGCCCAGGACTCTGTTCCCGGGTCACGGCACTGCCCAGGACTCTGTTCCCGGGTCACGGCACTGCCCAGGACTCTGTTCCCGGGTCACGGCACTGCCCAGGACTCTGTTCTCGGGTCACGGCACTGCCCAGGACTCTGTTCTCGGGTCACGGAACTGCCCAGGACTCTGTTCTCGGGTCACGGCACTGCCCAGGACTCTGTTCCCGGGTCACGGCACTGCCCAGGACTCTGTTCTCGGGTCACGGCACTGCCCAGGACTCTGTTCTTGGATCACAGCACTGCCCAGGACTCTGTTCCCGGGTCACGGCACTGCCCAGGACTCTGTTCTCGGGTCACGGCACTGCCCAGGACTCTGTTCTCGGGTCACGGCACTGCCCAGGACTCTGTTCTCGGGTCACGGCACTGCCCAGGACTCTGTTCTCGGGTCACGGCACTGCCCAGGACTCTGTTCTTGGATCACAGCACTGCCCAGGACTCTGTTCTCGGGTCACAGCACTGCCCAGGACTCTGTTGTCAGGTCACAGCACTGCCCAGGACTCTGTTCTTGGGTCACAGCACTGCCCAGGACTCTGTTCTTGGGTCACAGCACTGCCCAGGACTCTGTTCCCGGGTCACAGCATTGCCCAGGACTCTGTTCCCGGGTCACAGCATTGCCCAGCACTCTGTTACTGGGTCATGGCACTGCTCAGGATTCTGTTCTCCGGTCACAGCACTACCCACAGTGCCCAGCACTTTGTTCCTGGGTCACCTTACTGCCCAGCACTCTGTTCCCCTTCGAAAGGAACTGATTCAAAACCATCTGCCTTAAAAAATGAAAAGGGCAGCACAGTGGCTCAGTGGTTAGCCCTTCTGCCTTGGAGCACTGGGTCCTGATCTAAAATTCTGTCTAGGACACTATCTGCATGGAGTTTGCATGCTCTCCCTGTGCCTGCATGTGTTTGCTTCAGGTACTCTGAACCATACACTGGTATGGTTAACTGGCTCTGGTCCAAATTGGCCCTAGTATTTATATGTGAGATCGGTACTTTAGATTGTAAGCTCCTCCACGGTAGGGAGTGAATATAGAGTATGTAAAGCGCTACGTAAAGTGTCGGTGCTATAAAAAAAACCTGTAATAAATAATAAAACTGTAACCTTAAAACCTTTTTGCTAACATTTCTACTGAAACCTGCAGCCTGTTAACTAGAATCTCTGACAACCAGCGGCATCGGCCTGAAAAGAAGGAAATTAGAGGCGCCCAGCAGGCCGCCAATGTCCCCCCATGTGAGTTCAAATACAAAATATTCCTGTTTGTGCTGAAATCTGTTTAATGAATGATTCATGTGGATGTTGTTTGCATGTCTTGTCAGGTCAGGCAGAATCTTTTTCATGTTGTTGCCACGGCGCTCGCTCCCCCGCCGCGGAGTGTCAGCGTTGCGAGGCGCTACTGCTGGTGGGAGGCGCCATTCTCCACTTCGATCGCTGCGTCCTCTGGCCAGGGCGCGCCGAGCGAGGTGCTTCAGATGTGTCAGTAATTAACTGGCCCTCACACAAATCTCCCCAGCCCAGCACCACACCGCAGCCGGCTCGTAGAGGAAATTGCAAGTGGATTACGACGGCCGATCAATAACCCCATCAGCACGCCGGCCGGGGGCCCGGAGCATCTTCAGCGCTCTTTTCTGTGCGGCCGGACAGGAGTGCAAGAATTAGAGTGCGCTCAACCTTTGTGCCAACATTGGTACTGCAAAGCAAAGAACTACATTCAGTTATTTTTGTTGTCCTTGCTAAAAAAAATAGCACCAATTTGCAAATAAGGACGAGTCAGCAAATTTACCGAACTTGGTTTTGCTGAAATTTAATTGAAATTTAAAAGTAACTCCGCTTTTGCAGAGAAACAAACCTTCCCCCCTGGGTGGTTTATGTACATTGCAGGGATTTTAACAAACTGTGTTGCAGATTCCTATCTTTTGTTATTCCTTTCATGCCTAAGCCTAATGCCCCGTACACACGATCGGATTTTCCGACAACAAATGTTGGCTGTGAGTTTGTTGGCAGAAAGTCTGACCGTATGTACGCTCCATCGAACATTTGTTGGCGGACTTTCCGCCAACAAATGTTGGCTAGCAGGTTCCCAAATTTTCTGTTCGAGTGTACACAAGTCCGTCTCACAAAAGTTCACGCATGCTCGGAATCAAGTACGAGCCGGAAGCACTCGGTCTTGTAAAACTAGCGTTGGTAATGGAGATATCACAATGACTATTGAACTTAATTTTTATCTTCATTTTTATCGGCTCGCCAAATACGCCACTATGTTCGTAATTGTTGGCCAACATTTGTGTGACCGTGTGTATGCAAGACAAGTTGGAGCCAACAACCTTCGAACAAAATTCCACGGTTTTGTTGTCGGAAAGTCCGATCGTGTGTACGGGGCATATTTCTGACATTTGTTGCTTACAAGGTAAAATCCGTATTATTTGCTAGAAAATTACTTAGAACCCCCAAACATTATATATATATATATAAATATTTTAGCAAAGACCCTAGAGAATAAAATGGTGATCGTTGCAATATTTTATGTCACATGGTATTTGCGCTGCGGTCTTTCAAACAAAATTTTTTGGGGGAAAAAAGACACTTTGATGAATTTAAAAAAAATAAAAGAAACAGTAAAGTTAGCCCAATTTTTTGGTATAATGTGAAATATGATGTTATGCAGAGTAAATCGATACCTAACATGTCATGCTTTGAAATTGCACACACTTGTGGAACGGCGACAAACTACGGTACCTCAAAATCTCCATAGGCGATACTTTAAAAAAAAATGATGGTTACCAGGTTAGAGTTACAGAGGAGGTGTTTTCACGAGAATTATTGCTCCCACTCTAGCGATCGCGGCGATATCTCATATGTGTGATTTGAACACCGTTTACACATGCGGTTTCTTTGCTGTGCAAGCTCACAGGGACAGGAGCGCTTAAAAAAAAAACAGTTTTTATTTATTTAAATTTATTTATTTATTTACATTGTCTATTTAAAAAAAAAAACATCCCTTATGACAGTAATAGGTGGTGACAGGTACTCTTTATGGAGAGATCGGGGGTCTAAAAGACCCCAAATCCCTCCTTTGCACTTCAAAGTATTCAAATCGCATAAAACGGCAATTTTGAATACTGTCATTTTTTTCAAAATTGGCATCATTGGCAGCCAAGTAAACTGGAAGTGACGTTGTGATGTCACTTCCGTGTTTTTACAAAGGATACTGGAACTAAGCCGTTTTCGGTTTTGTTTCAGTCTCAGCCTAGCCGGCGGAAGTGCCAGATCGTGGATCAGGTCTTCCGGTGGGAGGGGAGGCCCAGGAAGAGCGGCAGAAGGCGGGGGGGGGGGGGGATGTCCTCTCTTCGCTCCTTTAGGATAACAGCCGAGCGGCTTTAAGCCGCATCGGTTGCTGTCCCTAAAGATCTGTCCGCCTGCTCTAAAAAACGGTACCTGGGTGAAGCCTGCAGCATCAGCACTGGGAGGTGGCACTGATAGGTGGCACTGAAGTGCACTGGTAGGTGGCACTGACAGGCAGCACTGATGGGCACTGATAGGTGTCATTGATGATGGCCACTGATTGGCAGCACTGATGGGCTCTGATAGGTGGTACTGGTGGACACTGGTTACCAACATTGGTGGGCACTGTGTGAGACCAATGTCTCTTTTACAGAAGTCGGTTTTATGCTTAGAACGATCCCTTGACACATCATATATTTACTTAAAGCGGAGTTCCACCCAATGTTTAGTTTATTCAAAGTCTGCAGCTACAATAGCTCTGCTATTGGCCAGGCAATCTTCTGGGACCTGTGATGTGTCCCAGAAGATTGCTGGCAGGGAGGGGCTGCCTAGGGGGAGAGGAGGAGTCACCTAGGTGGCCGTGAAGGAGGAAGTGGGACAGGAAGTCCCACTAAAAAGAAGGTACACACTCCCCCCCCAAAAAAAAAAAAATTAATGTGGCATGTAAAGGGGGCGAGGAGTGCTTAAAGTGGAAGTTCTGCTTTTGGGTGGAACTCCACTTTAAGCAAGTCCTATTGGAACAATCTGTACTAAACTCACCATCTTTCAGGTGAGATCTTAATAGGATTTATTCATTTTACTGGTTATTTTTTACATATCCCCCCTGCCTTGTTTGCCCCTTTCTTTCCCCCCTCTCCCCCCTATTTTTTCTCCTTTTCTCCCCTCTTTTCCTTCCCACTCTTTCCCATTGTTACCTTTCCCCTCCTTTGTCTCCTTTCCCTTTCCCTTTCCTTTTCTTCTCTCTCCCCCCCCTCCCTTCCCTTTCTTTTGCTTGTCAACTCCCTTCCGCTTCTCACTATCTTCTGCCCTTTTCTATCTATTTTAGTTTGTCTTATAATATTCAACACAATATGTATTGGAATTTGTATTTTGAATTCCTTACATACAGTACATGCCCGCGAGAATGTGTTTCAAGCGCGATCCCATCACGCTGGTTCTCGGCGACAGGGTATTGTCGGTAAAACACATTTTCCTATTGCAGCGAGCGCGAGAGAGAATTCCCCTCCAAGAGCATACCAGGCGCTTAGGTCTGGTATGGATTTTAAGGGGAACCCCCTACGCCAAAAAAACGGCTCTCCGGTTCTTCTCCCGCTCTCCGGCTTCTTCTCTCGGTCTCCGGCTTCTTCTCCAGGTCTCCGGCTTCTTCTGCCGTCTCCTCCGCTATCTTCTGCTCTTTTGCCACTCTTTTGCTAGCGGTGGCCCGGTCTTCTCTGTCTCTTGTTCCCTCTTCTCTTCTTCCGATGTTGACGCGACGCTCTCTCCCGCTGTAATGCCATGTGCGTGGTGTGCAACGACTTATATAGGCATGGGGCGTGGTCACTGGGTGATGTCACCCGGTGACCCCACCCCTTATGATGTCTCAGTCCTGGTGCATGATGGGACTGTGATGTCATAAGGGGCGGGGTCACCAGGTGACATCACCCGGTGACCACGCCCCATGCCTATATAAGTCGTTGCACACCTCGCACACGGCATTACAGCAGGAGACAGCGTCGCGTCATCATCGGAAGAAGAGGAAACAAGACGACGGAGAAGACCGGGTCACCGCTAGCAAAAGAACAGCTAAAGAGCAGAAGATAGCGGAGGAGCCCAGAAGAAGAACCGGAGAGAGGGAGAAGAACCGGAGACCTGGAGAAGAGGCCGGAGAGTGGGAGAAGAACCGGATACCGGGAGAAGAGGCCGGAGAACAGGAGAAGAACCAGACACCGGAAGAAGAAGCCGAAAGAGTGAAGTTGGAAGAAGACCCCCGGAGCTGCCTAATAAACGACTTTAAAAACCTGTCTAGTGTGTTTTTTTTATTGACACCTTTTTTCCCCCAAGTGAATGGGTAGGGGTACGATGTACCCCATACTCATTCACATAGGGCGGGGGGCCGGGATCTGGGGGCCCCCTTATTAAAGGGGGCTCTCGGATTTCGATAAGCCCTCCGCCCGCAGACCCTGACAACCAACGGCCAGGGTTGTCGGGAAGAGGCCCTTGTCCTCATCAACATGGGGATGAGGTGCTTTGGGGCAGGGGGGGCAGCAGGGCGACCCCCCCTGCCCCAAAGCACCCACTCCCCATGTTGAGGGCATGCGGCCTGGTACTGTTCAGGAGGGGGGGGGGCGCTCGCTCATCCCCACCCCCTTTCCTGACCAGCCGGGCTGCGTGCTCAGATAAGGGGCTGGTATGTATTTTGGGGGGACCCCAACGCCGTTGTTTCGGCGTAGGGGGTTCCCCTTAAAATCCATACCAGACCTAAGGGCCTGGTATACCCTTGGAGGAGAACCCACGCAGGTTTTTTATTTAAAATTTGGCATGGAGTTCCCCCTCATGATTCATACCAAACACCTGTCAGCAATGCTTGTTGCTCATCGGGAAAGGAAAAAAAACCCCACATTTTTCCTTTCCCGATGAGTGAGCCAGCTCGGCGCTGGCTCCCGCGACGGGGCTCGCAGGTGTCAAATCTCGCCGATAACAGCGGCGAGATTGACACAATATTGCGGTCACCTACTGTAATTACGTTTTTATATACTTTTATATCATTTATAGATGGCAAGGCCTTGCCCAAGACTATAATGAGACCCTTTATACAAGCTCTTCATCCACTTAATATCCACACCGTGATTCTGCCTTTATTTACTTTTTTATGATATCACTAACCTTAGCATAGGTAGGTAATTACTGTGATCACTGGCTTGGGACTTTACAAGGCTCCAAAACCACTATGCATGGAGTAATAGCCGGTGTTTTGGTGATGCTGACCTTCTTCCCCTCTATACTATCTATATCATTAACACATTCATGGTGTTGAAATCTATCTTGCTTCCCCTTGGCTTATATACATTGATATTAGGCATGTCCCCGCATTCTGCCCACAGCTCACCATCTATACTGTACTTATTTGATGTCTCTTTTTCTAGAAATTATACAGTACCTTGAAAAAGTATTCATACCCCTTAAAATTTCCCACATTTTGTTATGTTACAACCAAAACATGAATGCACTTAATTGGGATTTTATGTAGAGTTTCAATTTCTAATGCGGTCGGACTTTCCGACGGAAAATGTGCGGTCGGAGCTTCTTGTCGGAAATTCCGACCGTGTGTGGGCTCCATCTGACTTTTTCCATCGGAATTTCCGACACACAAAGTTTGAGAGCTGGCTCTAAAATTCGGAATTTCCGACCAACTTTGTGTGACCGTGTGTATGCAAGACAAGTTTGAGCCAACATCTGTCGGAAAAAAACATGGATTTTGTTGTCGGAATGTCCGATCAATGTGTGTACAGGGAATGATAGTGTGTATAGGGGCTTATGGTTTCCAGAAGTGATAGTCGTTGTATCTGTGTGATGACCTGACATTCAATGTATGTATATTTGTTTGTTTGCATTGTTTAATAAAGTCCCTACATTGTATATACAATTTGTCTTTTATCCCCATTTTTATCCCCATTTTTAAATTTTATTTTTAATGCTTGCTCCCAGTTACACTCACCAGCCACTTTATTAGGTACACCTGTTCTATTGCTTGGTAACACAAATTGCTAATCATCCAATCACATGGCAGCAACTCAATGCATTTAGGAATCTAGACATGGTGAAGATGACTTGCTGAAGTTCAAACCGAGCATCAGAATGGGGAAGAAAGGGGATTTAAGTGACTCTGAACTTGGCATGGTTGTTGGTGCCAGACGGGCTGGTCTGAGTATTTCAAAAACTGCTGATCTCCTGGGATTTTCACTCACAACCATCTCTCGGGTTTACAGAGAATGGTCCAAAAAAGAGAAAATATCCAGTGAGCGGCAGTTGTGTGGAGAAAAATGCCTTGTTGATGTCAGAGGTCAGAGGAGAATGGTCAGACTGGTTGGAGATGATAGAAAGGCAACAGTAACTCAAATAAGCACTCGTTATACCCAAGGTAGGCAGAATGCCATCTCTGAATGCACAACACATCCAACCTTCAAGCAGATGGGTTACAGCAGCAGAAGACCACACCGGGTGCCACTCCTGTCAGCTAAGAACAGGAAACTGAGGCTACAATTCACACAGGATCACCAAAATTGGACAAAAGAAGATTTGAAAAATGTTGATGGTCTGATGAGTCTCGATTTCAGCTGCGACATTCAGATGGTCGGGTCAGAATTTGGTGTACACAACATGAAAGCATGGATCCATCCTGCCTTGTATCACCGGTTCAGGCTGGTGGTGGTGTAATGGTGGGGGGGATATTTTCTTGGCACACTTTGGGCCCCTTAGTACCAATTGAGCATCGTTTAAACGCCACGACCTACCTGAGTATTGTTGCTGACCATGTCCATCCCTTTATGACTACAGTGTCCCCATCTTCTGATGGCTCCTTCCAGCAGGATAATGCACCATGTCACAAAGCTCCAATCATCTCACCACTGGACAATGAGGTCCCTGTACTCCAATGGCCTCCACACTCACCACATCTCATCCAATAGAGCACCTTTGTGATGTGGCAGAATGAGAGATTCACATCATGGATGTGAAGCCGTTAAATCTGCAGCAACTGTGTGATGTTATAATGTCACTATAGACCAAAATCTCTGAGGAACGTTTCCAACACCTTGTTGTATTTATGCCACGAAGAATGAAGGCAAAAGGGGGTCCAACCCGGTACTAGCAAGGTGTACCTAATAAAGTGGCCGGTGAGGGTATAAAGGCCTTTTGGATATATACGAAGCTGGTAGAGAGGAGCTGACTTCTTCAGTAGCAGCGAGGCGTGCCACGTCTGCAGATTTGACAGTCATTGGAATGTTCACAGCCTGAAGATAAAAGATGTTTCTTCTGATTGGATCAATATGTGACTTGTGTGTCTGCCTGAACCGTGGTGTCACATAGCAAAGAGATCTTCTGCTTTTAATTCATTAATTACAATTTTAATTGGACTTTAAGAAGCTTTGTGTGAACGCCAAACCCCCCACAAAGTGTTTTCTCATGTTGTTCCTTCACAGTTTCCATTCCATGGATCTCATGGTGAACCAGCCGGGGTCTCTCTAGTTCTACACATCACAGAATAATGGTATAATTATAATTATGTTCTATGTAGGAGCTCCATGCAGGGCTGGGACAAGGAAATCTTAAACCTGAGTGCGAACAGGCCAAATTGCGCCCCCCTACCAAAAAAAATTTGAGCACCAATCTGCAGGCTCACCCCCTAATTACCCAGCTCAAATCCTCTCTCTCTCCACTCTCGCACAAATCCTCCCACCCCCAAAAAAAGTTTTCCCCCTCCTAGCACAAATCCTCTACCCCGCAAATTTTCCCCTCCAAGCACAATTCCTTCCCCCCAACTCCAACCTGCCCCCCCCCCCTCCCTCCAGCACAAATTCCACTCCCCCCAATCCCCCATCCTGGCACAAATCCAACCAGCATATTTCCCCTCCTAGGACAAATACCCCCCAATCATCCCTACTAGCACAAAGCCTCCCCCCCCCAAAAAAATATATTATCCCTTTAACATATTACCTTAAGCAAAAACCCCCATTCCCCCCCATCCTAGCACAAATCCTCTTCCCAACACAAGTCGCCACTCCTAGTACACCTCCCAAAATTTGCCCTCCTAGAACAATTCTTACCCCCCCCCCCCGCTTTCCTCCTCAACCCAAACCCCCCCCCTAATCTCCCAATCTCCTTGTGGTGCCCCACCTGATGTCAGAGGTCAGAGGAGAATGGACAGACTGGTTCCAGATGATAGAAAGTCAACAGTAACTCAAATAACCACTCATTACATCCAAGGTATGCAGAATACCATCTCTGAATGCACATGATACCACAGTGCCCAGGGCAGCCGCCCCTCTTGCTCACCCCTTGTCCCGGCCCTGGCTCCAAGTCTCTCACGTGTAGGCTGAAAGCTGCTGGCTGGCAGTACTCCTTCTCAGCCATTAAACACATAAAGGTGGGCTGAAACATACCAGGGAACTATGAGGTATTCATGAGATTTAATGCAAACGACCACTTTCCACCTCTAACTAAAATTTCACTCTTAGGTGGTCTGAGAATCACATTGGCTTCTGCTCTGCTCATTCTTTCTTCAGATAGCTCAGTTGATTGTTTGAATTAAAAAAAAAAGATGCATTCCTAAACTGTTATTCCTGCACAGTTTCCATTTCATGGATCTTATGGCAAGCCAGCCAGAGTCTTATCTTGTTCTACACAACACAGATTACCGTTATAATGATGTTCTATGTAGGAGCTCCATGTCTCTGTAGGCTGAAAGCTGCTGGCCGGTAGTACTCTTTTTCAGCCATTAAACACATAAAGGTGGGCTAAAACAGACCAAGGGAACTTTGAGGTCCTCATGAGATATTGGAAGCCAACCACTTTCTTTCATTAACTGATATTTCACTCTTAGGAGGTCTGAACACCACATCGGCTCTTGCACTGCCCATTCTTCCTCTAGCCAGCTTAGTTGATGGTTTGAATTTTAAAAAATGGATGCATTACTAAATTGTTATTCCTAAACAGTTTTTATTTCAAGGACCTTATGGCGAGCCAGCCAGGGTTTCTCTAGTTCCACACAACATAGATTTATGTTATAATGATGATCTATGTAGGAGCTCCATGTCTCTCACATGTAGGCTGAAAGCTGCTGGTCGGCAGTTCTCTTTTTTCAGCCATTAAACACATAAAGGTGGGCTAAAACTGACCAAGGGAACTATGAGGTCCTCATGAGATATTGGAGGCCAACCACTTTCTTTCATTAACTAATATTTCACTCTAAGGTGGTCTGAGCACCACATCGGCTCCTGCACTGCCCATTCTTCCTCTAGCCAGCTTAGTTGATGGTTTGAATTTTAAAAAATGGATGCATTACTAAATTGTTATTCCTAAACAGTTTCCATTTCAAGGACCTTATAGCGAGCCAGCCAGGGTTTCTCTAGTTCCACACAACATAGATTTATGTTATAATGATGATCTATGTAGGAGCTCCATGTTTCTCACATATAGGCTGAAAGCTGCTGGCCGGCAGTTCTCTTTTTTCAGAAATTAAACACATAAAGGTGGGCTAAAACTGACCAAGGGAACTATGAGGTCCTCATGAGATATTGAAAACAAACAACTTTTCACCTCTAACTTAAAATTTTGAATTCAAGTGGTCTGAGCACCACGTTGGCTTCTGCTCTGCCCAGTCTTCCTCTAACCAGCTTAGTTGATTGTTTAAATTAAAAAAGAAATAAAAGTGGATGCATTCCTAAATTGTTGTTCCTGCACAGTTTCCAATTTATGGATCTTATGGTGAGTCAGCCAGGGTCTCTTTACTGCTATACAGCACAGATTAACGTTATGATGATGTTCTATGTAGACCGGTGCAGAACGAAAAAAAATTTAGTTTCGATTCGTTATTTACATAAATTCGTTTAGTTAAATTCGTTTTCGGAATTAGTTTAGCTTATTCGCTTTTGAATCGATTCGAAAAGTTTTCAAATCAATTTCAAATAGTTTTTGAATTCAAAAAGTTTTTTCAAATCCAAATAGTTTTCCAATTTACAAAAAGAATAAAATAGAATAGAAAAAATATTTTTTTTCTATTCTATTCCTTTATTTTCTGTTCTATCTTATTCTCTTTGGAAATTGGAAAACTATTTGAATTTGAAAAGTATTCAAAAACTATTTGAATTTCTTCCGAATTTTTTTTCTTTGTTATTTCGGATTCGTTTAAATTCGGTACTATCTTAATTTAGAAATTCAAATACTTTTCCGAATCACCGAATAACGACAATTTGTCTGAATTTTAATCCAGAACGAAACGAACCGCACATGTCTAGTTCTATGTAAGAGATCCATGTCTCTCACACGTAGGATAAAAGCTGCTGGGCAACAATACTCTTTCCCAGCCATTTAACACATATGTAAAGGTGGGCTAAAACAGACCAAGGGAACTATGAGGTCCTCATGAGATATTGGACACCAACCACTTTCCACCTCTAATGGAAATTTCTGAGCATCACATTGGCTCCTGCTCCGCCCATACTTTCTTTAGCTACCTCAGTTGATAATTTGAATTGAAAAAAAAAACTGAATGCATTGCTAAACTGTTATTGCGGAAGAGTTTCCATTTCATGGACCTTATGGCAAGCCAGCCAGGGTTTCTCTGGTTCTACATAACATAAACAACTTGTTTTGTCATGTTGGAATGTCCAAGTATGTCCCATGCGCAGCTTCCTGGCTGATGAATGCAAATATTCCTCCAGAATTTTTTGATAACATACTCCATTCATCTTGCCAACAATTTTGACCAAATTTCCTGTGCCTTTGTAGCTCACACATCCCCAAAACATCAGCGATCCACCTTCGTACCTTTCATCATAGGCCTTGTTGACTCCTCTCCTAATGTAGCGTTTATGGTTGTGGCCAAAAAGCTCAATTTTGGTCTCATCACTCCAAATGACTTTGTGCCAGAAGGTTTGAGGCCTGTCTCTGTGCTGTTTGGCGTATTGTAAGGGGGATACTTTGTGGCATTTGCGTAGTAATGGCTTTCTTCTGGCGACTCGACCATGCAGCCCATCTTTCTTCAAGTGCCTCCTTATTGTGCATCTTGAGACAGCCACACCACATGTTTTCATAGAGTCCTGTATTTCCCCTGAAGTTATTTGTGGGTTTTTCTTTGCATCCCAAACAATTATCCTGGCAGTTGTGGCTGAAATTTTAGTTGGTCTACCTGACCGTGGTTTGGTTTCAACAGAACCCCTCATTTTCTATTTCTTGATTAGAGTTTGAACACTGCTGATTGGAATTCTCAATTCCTTGGATATCTTTTTATATCCCTTTCCTGTTTTATACAGTTCAACTACCTTTTCCCGCAGATCCCTTGACAATTCTTTTGCTTTCCTCATGACTCAGAATCCAGAAACGTCAGTGCAGCACTGGATGAAAGATGCAAGGGTCTGTCAGGAGTCCAGAAACTCAGTGAACTCATTGACCCTTTATACACACACACTAATTACAAGCAAACAATACAATGTTTACCTTTAATAGCCATTCAAACCCTTTTGTGTCAACTTGTGTGCATGTTATCAGGCCAAAATCACCAGGGTATGTAAACTTTTGATCAGGGTCATTTAGGTAGTTTCTGTTGCCATTATGATTTAAAAAGAGTAAACACAGTTGATTGATAATAAATGACCTCAGCCAAACACTAACCATGAGTGAAAGAAAAGTTTTTGTGTTATCATTCATATTCTCTGAAAAATGGCTAAGAAATCATAATTTCTGCAAGGGTATGTAAACTTATGAGCACAACTGTACACATATACGTTGCGGTCTGCAAGTGGTTTTACGGGGTTATGGCTGAAGATATCGTTTTTTTCAGCAAGCGGCCGGCTTTCTCAGGAAACTGGTCCAAGCAGCTTATGAGCCGCTGGAATGGTTTTCGAAGCTGTGGGAGGGGGACACACTCCTGCTGCTCGCTGGTGTTTCTCTGGGCTTACCGTTACCGAGTGTTTGTAAAACTGCTGCGCAAATACCGTGTGACATAAAAAATTGCATCATAGCCATTTTATTCCCTGGGGTCTCTGCTAAAAAAAGGTTATAAGTAATTTTTTAACAAAAAATACTGATTTAAACTTTAAAGGCTTTCAAGCCTAATTGGCAAATATGCGAATCCATGGTCCTGGGCTTTCTGTTGTAAGGTGACAATGCTCTGTCTCTCAACTCTTCTCCTGCGTTGTCATTGGTCTTCTGAAAGAGACTACAGGTGGCAGTTTCGGCACATATTATACAGGCACGGTCTGCTGTTGTCAGGGCTGGTCTCCATGCAAATGCAGCCTGACCAAGAACGCCCACTTCTCCAGACTGACACCCACCCATCAAGGCATTTTAATAGGTGGATTACTCCTCCCAAAGAGCCAGCCCACTGCTTGCATCAGGGCTGATGGCTCTTGAGAGAAGTACTGAGGCAGGGAGCTGTGAAGTTTTCAGGAAGCCATGTACAACACCCTGCTGACCCCTCCCACCAGCCATGCATTGCATAGAGAAGCACAGAGACCCAGTAATGAGATCACTTGGTATAAAACAGGGTATGTTACATAGCTCCCAACTGACCCTGATTTCGAGGGACTGTCCCTGATTTGGAGCAATGTCCCTCTGTCCCTCTTTCCTCCTCATTTGTCCCTCATTTTGGTCTGATCTATATAGTTATATATAAAATGCACTTTTTATCTTTCCAAAAATGTTTCCCAGCGCTAAACCTTTCATCCAAATTCCAAATTGCTGCATTTGTACATTTTAAAAACCAATATGAAGAAATAGTAGTGGTAAAAAAAAGCACTTGTGGATTTAATTAACCTTTTTTTTGGGTTAATTCTCCTTTAAGGGGGTGTGGCAGGGGGTGTGTCCTATGCCTACATACGTTTGATAGTAGGTGTCCCTCATTCCCATCTCAAAATGTTGGGAGGTATGTGTATACAACGAAATAAGAAAGATTTAATTTCAGATGTCACGAGCATGTTGATGAGGAAGGAGGGTGGGGGGGGGAAGAGGAACTAATGAAGGCAAAATATAAACCGATTTAACTTCAGCTCTAATCTTTAAATAAAAGTAAACCCACAACAGTAAAATCAGTCTGTATATGCAGTAAAGCATGCTTGTTATACTCACTGTGGAACCTGAGGGGTTAATCCTCCGCATTGTGTAAAAAGGCTGTTTGATCCTGTCTTCTCTGATCCTCCCCTTATTTTACTGTCCCTAATCCATCTGCTGATAGAACAGAGCATTGGAGGCACTCTGCACATGCTCAGTTTGGGGTGTATAGCTAAAGTTTTTTATTGTGATCGGCACAGGGCCAATCAGCTTTGTCTGGACAGAGGGTCAGGGGTCCTGCAGCCTCATAGGACAGCCAGAGGAGACTGAAAACTCCTTCTACGAGCCTTAACCAAAGCTCGGCCAGACACTGCTAGAAGTCACAAGACTGCTATATACTGCTGATGAGAAAAGGTATTTAGCAAATTATTGTTACTAAAATAATTTCCATGTTCTGTGTACTGTGGGAGACCAGATATAGTGAATGCAGGGTCCGGGGCTTAGTAACACTTTAAAGTGGTTGTAAACCACTTCTTTTTTCTGTTGTAAACATTTGTTTTATTTTTGTTTTTTAACTAACAAACATGTTATACTTACCTGCTCTGGGCAATGGTTTTGCACAGAGCAGCCCTGACCCTCTTTTTCTGGGGGTCCCCCCGCCCGCACTACAGGCGCTTTCCGTGGGGGCACCCGGGCGGGCGTGCTCCCTAATCCCGCTGCTGTGCCCAGTGACACAGAAAGCGGGACTTGGCCCCGCCCCCCTCCCATGTCACAGCTTTTGATTGACAGCAGCAGGAGGCAATGGCTCCTGCTGCTATCAATCTGTCTAATGAGGAGAGAGACAGCAGCTCATGCACATCGCTGGATCGGAACAGATTCAGGTAAGAAAAAGGGGGGTCCAAGGGGCAGCTGCAGCACAGAAGGTTTTTCACCTTAATGCATAGAATGTTTTAAGGTGAAAAACCTTAAGGCTTTACAACCACTTTAACCACTTCCCGCCCGCCCTATAGCAGATTGACGTCCGGGAAGTGGTTCTGTTATCCTGACTGGGCGTCATCCTGACCGGGGGGCACGCATCGCGGCAATCGGTGGATCGGTGTGTCAGCCTGACACACCGCTACACCGATCTTGCTCTTTACCACGTGATCAGCCGTGTCCAATCACGGCTGATCACGCTGTCAATGGGAAGAGCCGTTGATCAGCTCTTCCTCACTCGCGTCTGACAGACGCGAGTAGAGGAGAGCCGATCGGCGGCTCTCCTGGCAGGGGGGGTCTGCGCTGAATGTTTATCAGCGCAGCCCCCCCTCAGATCACCACACTGGACCGCCAGGGATGCCACTAGGACCACCAGGGAAGGGGCAACATGGATGGCCAGGTATGTACCCCATAGCCATCCACATGTGCCCAATCTGTGCCAATCAGTGCCCACAAATGGGCACTGATTGGCACCATTATGTCACTGATCTGCCCAGCAATGCCCAGATCTGCCCAGCAATGTTTTATCGGTGCCACCTCTCATTGCCCATCGGTGCCACCTGTCATTGCCCATCGGTGCCACCTGTCAGTGCCCATCTGTGCCCATCAGTGCCCACCTATCAGTGCCCATCAGTGCCACACATCAGTGCCACCCATAAGTACCCATCAGTGCCACCCATATGTACCAATCAATGCCACCTACGAGTGCCCATCAGTGCCACCTATGAGTGCCCATCGGTGCCAGCTATGAGTGCCCATCAGTGCCGCATACCAGTGCCACCTATCAGTGCCCATCAGTGCCACCTAACAGCACCCATCAGTGCCGCCTATCAGTGCCCATCATCAGTGCCCGTTAGTGCCACCTCATCAGTGCCACCTCATTGGTGCCACCTCATCTGTGCCCATCAGTGCCGCCGTATCCGTGCCCATCAGTGCAGCTATATCAGTGCCCATCATTGAAGGAGAAAGCGTACTTATTTACAAAAAATTTTAACAGAAACAAAGAAAAACTTGTTTTTTTTCAAAATTTTCGGTCTTTTTTTATTTGTTG
The DNA here is from genome assembly GCF_042186555.1 of Aquarana catesbeiana. Lineage (NCBI taxonomy): Eukaryota > Metazoa > Chordata > Amphibia > Anura > Ranidae > Aquarana > Aquarana catesbeiana. Next base: position 26,773,257 of record NC_133336.1, on the reverse strand, counting down.
CGCAAAAAATAAAAACCGCAGAGGTGATCAAATACCACCAAAAGAAAGCTCTATTTGTGGGAACAAAATGATAAAAAATTTGTTTGGGTACAGTGTAGCATGACCGCGCAATTGTCATTCAAATTGCGACAGCACTGAAAGGTGAAAATTGGCCTGGGCGGGAAGGTGTCTAAGTGCCTGGTATTGAAGTGGTTAAGGAACGTCACACAGAAATGAGGGAAAATGGGACTCCTGAGCCACTGCCCTCCAATGAGGGGGAATTTGCAGCTGAAACAATATACTGTAAATTTTGTACCATTTGGTCTTTTCCTTTCTTCTCTTTGCACAGTCCAGGTTGATCATTTGCATGTGGAAATATTTATTTTCTCCCGATGAACAGAGAGTCAAGAAGAAAAAAAAAATCAATCTTGCGGGAGCGGCAGACTCGATGTTTTATTACCTTTAAAAATGTCAAATTGTCTCGCAGAGCGAATTGAAATAAAAATGAAAATGTAAATCGGGAGTTTTTCTTCCTCTTTAGAATGAAGAATTCCAGATAAGTGTTTTCTGCGCAGATAATGCGGCGCATTTATATCAGACAGCGGCGAAAGTGCTCCCATTTAACCCTTCCCCGGCCGAGCTGCAATAATGTAATAGCTACATTATGTGTAATGGGTTTCTTCTATCAACTGAACATGATTGGTAGCAATCTCCAAAGGGTAGAACTACTATTTAGTTGTTTTAACCCTTCCTGTTTTGGGCTGTATTGGGTTGTGCTGGGCTGTATTGGGCTGAGTTGAGCAGCATTATGCCCCGTACACACGATAGGATTTTCCGATGGAAAATGTGTGATAGGACCTTGTTGTCGGAAATTCCGACCGTGTGTAGGCTCCATCACACATTTTCCAAGTTTGAGAGCAGGCTATAAAATTTTCCGACAACAAAATCCGTTGTCGGAAATTCCGATCGTGTGTACACAAATCCGACGCACAAAGTGCCACGCATGCTCAGAATAAATTAAGAGACGAAAGCTATTGGCTACTGCCCCGTTTATAGTCCCGACGTACGTGTTTTACGTCACCGCGTTCAGAGCGATCGGATTGTCCGACAACTTTGTGTGACCGTGTGTATGCAAGACAAGTTTGAGCCAACATCCGTCGGAAAAAATACTAGGATTTTGTTGTCGGAATGTCCGATCAATGCCCGACCGTGTGTACGGGGCATTAGAGTATGTTGGGTGGCATTGGGCTGTGCTGGCCTGCTCTGGTCTATTTCGAGCTGTACTGGGCTGCATTGGGTTGTGTTGATTTACATGGAACTGTGTTGAGCTGCATTTGGCTGTGTTGGTCTGCACTGGGCTGTGTTGAGCTGTTCTGGGCTATATCGGACTTTGTTGGCTTGTGGTGTGCCGCATTGGGCTGTGTTGAGCAGCATTGGGCTGTGCTGGCCTGCTCTGGGCTGCATTGGGTTGTCTTGGTCTGCACTGGGCTGTGTTGAGCTGTTCTGGGCTATATCGGACTTTGTTGGATTGTGGTATGCAGCATTGGGCTGTGCTGGCCTGCTCTGGGCTGCTTTGCGTTGTGTTGGTCTGCATTGGGCTGAGTTGAGCTGTGTGGGACTGTGTTGGTCTGCAGTGGGCTGTTTTGGACTATATCAGGCAGCATTGGGCTGTGTTGAGCTACACTTGGCTGTGTTGGGATGCATGGGCTATGTTGGGCTTTTCTGAGCTGCATTGGAATGTGTTGAGCTGTATTGGTTTGTGTTGCGCTGTATTGGACTCCATTGGGTTGTGTAGGGCTGAGTTTGGTTGTATAGGGCTAAGTTGGGTTGTATAGGGCTGTGTTGTTCTGTGCTGGGCTTTTTTTAAGTGGCATTGGGCTGAGTTGAGCAGCATTAGACTGTGTTGGGTTGTCTTGGGCTGTGTTGAGTGGCATTGTGCTGTGCTGGGCCGTATTGAGCAGCATTGGGCTGTGCTGGGGTGCTTTGAACTGTGCTTTCCTGCTCTGGGCTATATTGAGCTGTACTGGGCTGCATTGGGTTGTGTTGAGCTGCATTTGGGGGTGTTGGTCTTCACTGGGCTGTGTTGAGCTGTTCTGGGCTATATTGGGCTGTGTTGGCTTGTGGTGTGCTGCATTGGGCTGTGTTGAGTGGCATTGGGCTGTGCTTGACTGTGTTGGGGTGCATTGGGTTGTGTTGGTCTGCGTTGAGCTGTTCTGGGCTATATCGGGCTGCGTTGGCTTGTAATATGCTGTACTGGGCTGTGTTGAGCTACACTTGGCTGTGTTGGGAGGCATAGGCTGTGTTGGGCTTTTCTGAGCTGCATTGGAATGTGTTGAGCTGTATTGGGCTGTATTGGACTCCATTGGGTTGCGTATGGCTGTGTTGGGTTGTATAGGGCTGTGTTGATCTGCATTAGAGTGTGTTGGGTAGTGTTAGATTGCACTGGGCTGCGTTGGGTTATGTAGGGCTGTGTTGATCTGCATTAGGGTGTGTTGGGCTTTTTAGGGCTGTGTTGGGTTGTGCTTGATTGCATTAGGCTGTTCTGAGTTGTGTTAGGCAGTGTTGCTCAATGCAACAACAAATTAAAATACACTGATTTAAATGAGCGGAGTTCACACCAATGTGCTGCTTTGATATGTGCTGGGTGAATATAGGGCATGTTGCATTTAAATGCAGCTCATATAGTAATTAGTAATTTGGCTCCTGCTGTGAAGAAAAAGAAAAATGTACAGCAACGCTTAAAAAGAAAAAAAGCAAAAAAATAATTAAAACGCACACAACTCAAGTAGTGATGCACAGTCGACCAGTAATATCTGGGAAATTCTTTAACTTGGTAACATCATTCCAACAGATATTTTCCATCCTTTATAATTTGCAGCTTCCACTACAATAATCCCTGGTGATCCTGCCAGGAGGACGCATTGTTCAGGGAGACATGGAGGTCAAGCAATGTCGGCAGAGTTCAGTATGAACCCCATTATCTCCACACATCTCTGTTTCATCTGTATCATTGAATAATGCATAGCAGCTCTGACCGCATCAATTTTCAGGTCCTGGGAGAGCTTAGGGGATGTTTTAGGCATTTACTGGCTCAGAAAATGGGAGTTTTATTCTTCGGGGTGAACCAGGGTTGGGGGGGGGGCAGTGATAGGGGAAGGACGAGCTTCACAGAGAAGGCACTACATGAAGAAGCCATATAACGGTCTGGTTGGAATTCACTTCACATACAAATGTGCCTATACCCCCCTCCCCCCCCCATAGTCACATGCCCTTCACCATTGTTGCATCCTATCAAGCTAGTAATCTAGATGACGATCACTGTAAAGTCAAAACTTCAGATTCATTGTGAATCTCTCAATGACACCAATCCCGGGGGATCGAGTCTCGGAGATTCCATTAACGTCGCTCTGGTCTCAGGAGAGGGTCAGACAGAGCTGTGATAATCCTCATCTAACTTGCCGCCATGAAACACGAGAGTTGTCTTCTACATCACCTTGGATGGAAGACGTTCTCCCCGCCACATCTTTGTCACCATCTCTGCCTCCACTGGATTACCCAACCTGGATGAGACATGGTCCTCTTGGACGCCATGTTTACTAATTAAATCTGACCTCCAGTCTTCCCTTAATGCCGCGTACACACGGTCGGACTTTTCGTCTACAAAAGTCCAACGGACGCTGACGGACTAAAGCTGGCTGGTAATCCGATCGTGTGTGGGCTTCTCCGGACTTTCAACGGACTTTTTCAGCCTCAAATCCGACGGACTTTAGATTTGAAACATGCTTCAAATCTTTCCGACGGACTCGAGTCCGGTTGAAAAATCCGCTCGTCTGTGTGCTAGTCTGACGGACAAAAACCCACGCTAGGGCAGCTATTGGCTACTGGCTATCAACTTCCTTATTTTAGTCCGGTGTACGTCATCACGTAAGAATTCGACGGACTTTTGTGTGATCGTGTGTAGGCAAGTCTGTTCGTTAGAAAGTCCGCCGCAAGTCCGTCGAAAGTCCTTCGAAAGTCTGTCGGACAGGCTGTCGGACTTTTGTAGCTGAAAAGTCCGACCGTGTGTATGCCCCATTAGTCTTGCACAGTTGTAGCGGCTCCTCTGCTGTACTGAAATGGCTCACTCTGATTTCACTGCACACTGTGAGCTTCTCACAATGTGCATTTGAAGCGGCAGCAAGGCAGATAGACCCCGCCTCATTTCCTGGCCTGCCCCTTTCATTCTTTGTATTTCAGTTCTTGCAATCATGGAGGCTCAACATCACATGTAGGCATTACCTAGTCTTCAGCCTTCTTAGGAACTCCCACTCCTTCAGACTGACATCCACCCATCAAGACATTTTAATATTTGCATAACTCTTCCCAATAGCCAGCCTACTGCTTGCATCAGGACAGTAGAGGAGGCAGGGTGCTGTGAGTTTTTCAAGAAGCTATGCACAGCACCCTGCTGGCCCCTCCCACCAGCGATTATTTTCCTGCAGTACCAGAACAAGTTCCACTAGCGCCACAGGGTGTGCCAGTGTAGATGTGGTGTAGATTCCCCCTGCTGACCCCGCTCCTGTTTCACGATGAGAACCGGAGAAGGGGTCGTTTAATATGTCATTTATCAGCCCCTTTCTTTACTGAATGAACACAGTGAGTGATCGGTACTGATCACTCGCTGTGTTCATTCATAGTGAAAGCATAGTTACTGGGCTTCAGTTTGTGAATGAACAGGAAGCTGCTCAGCACAGAGCACTTCCCATTCATTCACTGCCCCATACAGCTGAGGCTGCAGAGAAAGGGACCGGGGAATCTCTGTCCTTAGCCGCCCTTTCTCTTTATGAAAATTGAGATGTCAGGGGATAGTTCACCAAAAAAAAAAATAATAATAAAAAACTTAAATAATAACAATAAAAAATGACTAACACCATCCTCTGCCCTACTGACACCGTACATGTTTTAATACATTTTCAAATGTCTGTTTACGTTAAGAGTGTGTGTGTGTGTGTCTGTGAGTGCGTGTGTGTGTATATACTGTGTGTGTGTGTATATATAAACACACACACACACGCACACACACACGTGTGTTTGAGCTTCAGGGTGCACACCCAAATGCAACAGGCTGCGCACACCTGTTTCTAGCACCCAGGGCAAGGATGTGGAACTGCACCCCCTCCTCTACTGTTATTGTGTGCCATAGAATGGGTTTACTGTCCTGTGTCCATTCTCTGCCCCCTCTTGTCCTGCTGTGTCCACGGCAGCTTCCCCTCCTGCCCACTCCTCGTCCCAGCCCCGTTTGCCTGCATTGCATAGAAAAGCACAGAAACCCAGTGACATACCTCCCAATCGCCCCGTATTCCGCGGGACCTTCCCGCGATTTGAAGTAAGTCCCGGGGGGCCCGCGGATCTGGGCTGGAGTCCCGGATCCCAGGGCTGGAACAAGTTCCAGCCCTGGACTTCACTCAGTAGTGGTATCCTCAATGGGTGCAATATGCAGTGTTGCAATGCTAACTTACCAGATTGAAATTTACTGACACAACACCCAAAATATACTGGCCCAGCCAAGTTTTTACTGGCATTTCCAAAAGTTACAAAACGACAGTTTTAAGTGCAAATTTGAATATTTAGGCTACAAACAAATACAATATGCAATTAGCAATGTGAGTTAAGGTAGATAAGGCAAAAAACATATTTCTTATTTTATTTTCGCTATAGTAGGTAAGTAGCTCAGGGACAGGAGTGCAAGAAATTAGAATGGGCGCACACACACATAAAATTGACTTTCACAATGACACTGACAGCAGTGTGCAGCAGCATAGATGATGATGCCATCTCACTGACACGACATGTCCCCTCCTGGGTCACAGTCTCTCTCCAAGCCAAGTGGTCCCTCCAGTCTAAACAGCACTGACGGTCCCGGTCCCAGCCTGTCTTGCTCCCATACTGCAGACCCGCACACGAGGCTCTGGCCGCTCTGCTTGGCTCCATTGCACCATGACATTACAGGACATGCTCAGGCACCGCCTCCGCCAGAGCCGCCCAATCACACTGTAGCAGGCACTCAGATGGTCTCAGCCGGCTCCGGACCAAGCTAAGCGTCACAGCCATATTTTTTACTGGCAACCTTTTACTTTTACTGGCAGGAGAAAATTGCCTGTTTTTTACTGGCTGCCAGTAAACATACTGTCGGTTGGCAACTCAGCTGCCCCGCTCCGCCTCTCAGCTGCCCCCCTCCGCCTCTCAGCTGCCCCGCTCCGCCTCTCAGTATCCCCGATGCCACTCTCAACAGCCCTGATCCCGCCTCTCAGGATCCCATTCGTGGAAGGTAAGAGGAACTCCTGGTCACACGGAAGCGCTCCACCTGCTTCTGTGTGTTTGAGCCAGGCCCCAAGGGGGGGACATGGCCCACATTTGCTGGTGGGTGCCCTGGGTCCCGGCGCCACAACCGCCCACATTGTGGATGCCGGTGTCTTCTCTCCCCAGGACTGTAGCATTGAATGAAGTGCTGTGAAACTCTCCGCTACATGCTACAGTCCTGACACTGGGAGCTGCCAGCAGCACTGTGCTTAAAAAAAAGCACCTACCTTCCATTCTGCATTTGTGAGAGAGCTGGGGGGGGCACCAGTAAGAGAAGAGGGGAGGATTGGTGAAAGAGCTGGGAGGGGCATTAGTAAGAGAGGAGGGGGAGCATTGGTCAGAAAGCTGGGGGGGGGCATTAGTAAGAGAGGAGGGGGCATTAGTGAGAGAGCTGGGGGGCATTAATTTTTAAAAGAGGAGGAGGAGCATTGGTGAGGGAGCTGGGGGCGGCATTAGCAAGAGAGGAGGAGGGCATTGGTGAGAGCGCTGGGGGGGGCATTAGTAAAAGAGGAGGGGGAGGAGGGGGGGGCATTGGTCAGCCTGCTGGGGGGGGCATTAGTAAGAGAGGAGGGGGCATTAGTGAAAGAGCTGGGGGCATTATTTTTTAAAAGAGGAGGAGGAGCATTGGTGAGAGCGCTGGGGGGGGGCTTTATTAAGAGAGGAGGGGGAGCATTGGTGAGAGCACGGGGGGGCATTAGTAAAAAAGGAGGAGGGCATTGGTGAGAGCGCTGGGGGGGGCAATTATTAAGAGAGGAGGGGGAGCATTGGTGAGAAAGCTGGGGGGGGCATTTCTCAGACTGCTGGGGGGGGCATTAGTAAGAGAGGAGGGGGGCATTAGTGAGAGAGGTGGGGGGGCGTTATTTTTTAAAAGAGGAGGGGGAGCATTGGTGAGAGAGCTGGGGGTGGGCATTATTAAGAGAGGAGGGGGAGGATTGGTGAGAGCGCTGGGGGGGCATTATTAAGAGAGGAGGGGGAGCATGGGTGAGAAAGCTGGGGGGGGGCATTGCTCAGACTGCTGGGGGGGCATTAGTAAGAGAGGAGGAGAGGATTGGTGAGAGTGCTGGGGGGGGGGCATTTGTAAGAGAGGAGGGGGGCATTGGTGAGAGCACTGGGGGGCATAATTAAGAGAGGAGGGGGGCATTGGTGAGAAAGCTGGGGGGGGCATTGCTCAGACTGCTGGGGGGGGCATTAGTAAGGTAGGAGGGGGGCATTAGTGAGAGAGCTGGGGGGGGCATTATTTTTTAAAAGAGGAGGGGGAGTATTGGTGAGAGAGCGGGGGGGGGGCATTGATGAGAATGCTAGGGTGGGGGCATTATTGAGAGAGCTGGGGGACATTTGTGAGAGATGAGCTGGGTTTTGTTTAACTACACCCCTTAAGCCCCTCCCACCATTAAAACTTTGGCCACACCCACATTTTGCTGTTATGCGTGCTGCAGCTCACTTACTCCCTCAATTGTTCCTCATTCTGGATTTCAAAAGTTGGGAGGTATGCCAGTGATAATATCACTCAGTCTTAAATAAGGTATGTAATGAAAACGGAAAGGTTTTACTTAAAAGATGAATTGTGTGTAGATGAGAGGGAAGGAGAACCAGAGAAGTCAAAATATATGCAGATTAAGCTTCAGCTTTTAAACTACTTTATGGCCCTTAACTATACCTGAGAAGACACTTTTCTCTTTGTTGAGTCCAATGTCTGCAAAGTAATTATAAAGATGTAATTAGGGAAACAGATATGCGGCGTGCGACTCCCTGACCTCGGCGGTTTGTGTCTGCCGGCGCGGGAACACAATTTATTTTTCACACCTTATAAACAAGCCGAAAAGTGGAATTCTCTGAGTGCGCCAATTAGGCTTTTCTGTTAAAGAAGGACGTCCTCACAATCATCTTCCTTTATATTTATCGGTTCAGATGACAAGAACAGAGAAAACAAATGCAAGCATGTTTATTATAGAGGATCTCTGGAAAACTATGCAAGTCCTCATGAATATATTCCTGACATGTCACACTACACAGCTACAGGATCATTTTTCAGAAGAGTTACCCCTTTTATGCCAATTCTGGCAATTCCTACATGTACAAAATCATCATTTTTTGCAAAAAAATTACTCAGAACCCCAAAATATTTTATATATTTTTTTTTTAGCAGAGACCCTTGAGAATAAAATGGTGGTCGTTGCAATTTTTTATGTCACACAGTATTTGCACAGCAATTTTTCAAACTTTTTTTGGGGGAAAAAATGCACTTTAACCAATTACCTACCAGGCACTAACACCTCCTACCTGCCCAGGCCATTTTTCAGCTTTCAGCGCTGTCACACTTTGAATGACAATTGCGCGGTCATGCTACACTGCACCCAAACATTTATTTTTATCATTTTCTTCACACAAATAGAGCTTTCTTTTGGTGGTATTTAATCACTGCTGGGTTTTTTGTTTTTTCCAAAAAAAAGACCAAGAATTTTGGAAAAAAAAAAGGTTTTTTACTTTTTTTCTGTCAGAAAATTTGGTAACTAAGTAATTTTTTGCCTTCACTGATGTGCGCTGATTGGGCGGCACCGATGGGCACTGATAGGCTGAACTGGTGGGCATTGATGAGGTGGCACTTATGGGCACTGATGAGGTGGCACTGATGAGGAGGCACTAATATGCCATACTTATGGGCACTGATAGGTGGCACTGATGAGGAGGCACTAATATGCCGTACTTATGGGCACTGATAGGCGGCACTGATGGGCAATGTTAGGTGGCACTGATGGGCACTAATGGGCGGCACTGGTGGGCACTGATAAGCGGCAGTGGCTAGTACTGATAGGCGGCACTGGTGGGCACGGATAGGCGGCATGAATAGGCGGTACAGATGGGCACTGATGGGCATTGATGGGTGGCACTGATGGGCGACACTGATGGGCATTGATAGACAGCAGTGATGGGCATTGATGAGCAGCACTGATAGGCAGCACTGATTGCCAGCACTGACTGGCATGGCTAATGGGCACTGATTTGTGGCACTTGTGGGCAGTGGTGGGCACTGATTGCTGCCACTGGTGGGCAACGTATGCTGGCATTGGTGGGCACTGTATTGTTACACTATATTTCTTTATTGTATTTAGGGCACTGATGATCAGTGCCCTGATTACCCCTAGATGTCCCCCTGTGAGGAGATGCCACTGATCAGCTCTCCTCGTCTCACACTCTGTCATTGTGAGGCGAGGAGAGCCGAATACCGACATCTCCGTGTTTACATGTGACTGGCTGTGATTGGACACAGCCGATCACATGGTTAAAGAGCCGCGGACGCGGCTCTTTACACAGACCGGGGTCGCGGCGTGTCCTAGCAACACGGCGGCTGCGATCGCCGCGCTGCATGCCCCCCACGGGCACGCGAGAGCGGCCGTTCTGGGGCGCCATCATATGACGGCGTCCCAGAACAAGAGCCGCACCGCCCCGCCATCATTTGACAGTGGGCGGGGGGCAACAAGTTAATGAATTTTATTGCAAGAAAACTAAATATCTAACCTACTTTTTTGGTAAAATATCTTTTATTTATATTTATGTTTTTTTTTTTTTTTGATAACTCTTATTCCTATTACAAGAAATGTAAACATCCCTTGTAATAGGAATAAGGCATGGCAGGTCCTCTTTATGGAGAGATCTGGGTCAATAAGACCCCAGATATCTCCTCTATCCTGGAAAGCATGAAATAAAAAAAAAACACATTGATTTCTGCTGGGAAAAATATGGTTCTCCCCAGTGTCAGTAATGCCACGTACACACGAGCGGACTTTACGGCAGACTTTGCCCGGCGGATGGGATTTCGTCGGACAATTCGATCGTGTGTGGGCCCCAGTGGACTTTTTTTGCTCAAAAGTTGGACGGACTTAGATTTGAAACATGTTTTAAATCTATCCGTCGAACTCGAGTCCGGTCGAAAAGTCCGCTCGTCTGTATGCTAGTTCGACGGACAAAAAGCCACACTAGGGCAGCTATTGGCTACTGGCTATGAACTTCCTTACTTTAGTCCGGTCGTACGTCATCATGTACAAATTTGACAGACTTTGGTGGATTGTGTGTAGGCAAGTCCGATCATTCAGAAAGTCCGTCGTAAAGGACGTCGAAAAGTCCGCCGGGCAAAGTCTGCCGTAAAGTCCGACCGTGTGTACGCGGCATTAGTGTCAGGCAGAGCCTTGAGGCTCTGATGAAGAAGGGTTACCTTTGAAACGCGTTAGCCAGCAGTAGTCCGTACGCCCTCTTCCTAGGACCTGGAAAAACTGCTACCATTGGACCAATCGCCTCTGTGCCTGTATACAATGCGATTTTTTCTCCTACCTTTGTGAGTAGATTTTAATCTTTGTTTTTAATTAATAGATCTGTCAAGGATAATGCACTAGGCTGGTGCGCTCTTTTTTTCTTTCTTTTCATAAAGTAATGAATAACTGCTCTACTGGCAGAAACTAAACTTACCCAACATCCTATACTCTAACTAGGAGGGTGCTACAGAAAAAGAAAATAAAAGTTGTTCCTTAACCACTTGCCGACCGGCTTACGACGATATACGTCGGCAAAGTGGCACGGGTGCGCAAAATCACGTACCCATGCGTCGATGCGTCATTGGCGGCTAGCGGGCGCGTGCACATACTCGATGTCCACTATAACTATAAAAAAGTTTTTCGTTTTTTTTTCAAAACTTTTGGTCTACCACCAAAATTAAACTCTATTTGTGTGAAAAAAAAATATTAGAATTTTGTTTGGGTACAATGTAACATGACCGTGCAATTGTCATTCAAAGTGCGACAGCGATGAAAATTGGCCTGGGCAGGAAGGGGGGGGGGGGGTAAAAGTGTCCAGTAGGTAAGTGGTTAAAAAATTAAAAAAAACCTCAACAAGATTTTCGTTTTTGGGTTTCCACCTACTCACTAGGTAGAGAAGAATGGATGAGGATGACAAAGGAGCACAGCGATATAAATTCCTATCCTGAGAGGTCCCCTTTAAGACAAGGGCCACCATCCACCTCCACCAATCAGCATCGCATTTCATCGTCCTAAAACTGGCAGCCCCCGGCAGTTGACAGCGAGGGGCCAATGAGGAGTCGGAGGACTGCGCGATGATCACATTGGAGTCTTTTCCTTCTATTGTGTGAAAAACGCCCTAAAAGTTTATGATGAATGAGGTGGGAGCCCTGCGGGGAGGTTGGATTAATTACAGTTATAAGAGAGGAATATTCCCCAGCCAGCTCCGCTCCTAAACGATTCTCATTTATTTCTTGCTGGGCCGATGGGGAGAGGTAAGTGAGGTGCGGATAATCCTGATTAAAGGACGTCGGAGGGAAGCCCGCTCACATGTAAGAGGAACTCCGGGGAAAGTAATTACAACACTCTTTCCATACAGGTACAGACAATGGCAGAGGAAAGAATCCTCTCTTCCCACGTCTCCCATAGCAGATATACCCTGACTACAGAGACTACATTTACTGAGCATGCAGTTATTATTTCTGATATCTGCCTGGGGCTTTTGTACTTGGGCCCATCCACCTGGACTGTGCGAAATTTGTACATGCACAATCCAGCTGACCTGGCCCTAAGCACCGCCCCATCGCCGAACTCCCAGTCAGGGCTGGGCTCAGCCCTTCCTTCTCTGAGCTGGCCACTCAGCTGTCAGCTAATTGCCAGCTCCCATCTCTCTCCACAGTTACTCAGCTGTTGATGATCCTGCTCGTCAGTCCTGCCTACTTAAGCCTTCCAGTCCAGAGGAGCTCTGCCTTCGCCTTGGTCAACATCACAAGAAACTATCTCCTGCGTTCCTGTTCAAAGACTTGCTTGGCTGACATCTCTTCTGGCTCCAGATCCTGCTTGATGTTCCACTACATTGATCCCTGACTTCTGGCTTGGCTGACTATCCGTAACTATATGTTTTGACTATGTTGTTCTTTTTACTTTTATTATTAAAGTGATTCAACTGTACTTCTGTCTCGGTCTGATTTCATGGTTTCCGGCACTCCCACCTGCTCAACCTGGTCCCTGAAACAGGATACTGTCTGGGGCTAGAAGAGTATGGAGGTGGGAGTATCAATCACTCCTCTCCAACAGCGAGTGCAGGTGTTTCGTCAGATTAGGCGACCCGTCAGATTTTGTAACGGAAGTAGGGTTGCCACCTGTCCGGGATTCACCCGACAGTTCGGGTTTGGAATCATGCATCCGGGTTTCGGACGGGTTGCTGGCTGCAGATGTGTAAGCCGAGAGTTTGTGTTATACTCTCTTTCACAATGCCCAAAGCCAGCACTAACACCCCCCACCCCCCCAACACACACACACACGGGAGAGGAGAGAGGGCTCGATCTGCACCTCTGCCCCCACCCCTACTCCTCTGTGTCTGCTCACACGCCAATCTCTGGTTCTGTGGCTCAGAAAAGGAAAGTGGAGGTGGGAAATAGTAGCCTCAGATACATCTGGATGAGAGGTGCTGAATGCCAAAGGGTGAATGAGCTCACCATCCATCCCTCTCTGTGACCGAAGTCTCTCCCCTTCTCTCTCCTGTCTCCGAGTGAGTACACTAAGGTAAATCAGAGTTCCCCTTTTCACTAGAGGCCACAGTGTTCCTCCTCACATTAGAATCCTCTCCGTACATCAGAGTTCTCAGTGTTCCCCCTGAAATCAGGGTTCCCAGAGCATCACTTATGTCAGAGTCCCCAGAGTTCTCCCTTACATCAGAGTCTGCAGAGTCCCCCCTTACAGTGCAAGGAAACTCTGCGAGTTCAGATGTAAAAGGGGAACTGTGTGAACTCTGATGTAAAGGGGGACTCTTGTGATTAATTTCATATGATTAGAAATGTTATTTAATTGCATAATATATGTATAGTGTATACTATAAAAAAAATAGAAAAATTGCTGTGCACCGCTAAAGTGTTCGGGTTTGACTTGAAGAAAAGGTGGCAACCCTACTTGGAAGATATCGTTCAGACACACTTCAAACCGATCCTCCTGTCACCTTTAACCCTTCACAGCAACTCCTGCAAAACAAATCCTATCAGCTTTCCACCCTAGGAGACTCAGACAAAAACTCTCAGCTCACCTCTTCCCTGCATGTAGTGTGAGCAGCGCCAGCCCGACGTTATCTACTCCTCAGCTCCGCCTCCCGGGTTCTCTAAGCACACCGCACTAGTGATCGGGGGGGGGGGGGGGAAGAGTTAAGTTACTGATAAGGGAGACCTTGCAGGAGCCTGGGGGGGGGGAGACAGGAATAAGCTTTAGATTCTAACACACACACACACCAGCACATTGTATTTATGGAGAAGCAGTAACACTGCTGCTGTCTCCACAGTGACAAATATGCTAATGGAGCTCCCCCTGCCTGAATGGTCTGTCCAGGTTTCAGAGAGTCTGAAAACTGGGCAGATGATTCAGAACCCGGACTGTGTGGGTGAATCCCGTACAGGTGGCAACCCTAGAATGCACATTCGTTCCTGGAATACGCCTGCAGTGTGTGTGCTTGTGTATATAATTTCCAGAGTGTCCGAAAAAAACATGAAACTATCGGAATCAACCAGAGCAAGGACAGAATGTTTATGGCCATCATTCACAAACTTTGTCTTTTCTCCCTCTACAAGGAAATAAGAACACAATATAAAAATACAAAAAAATGAATACAGACCCTTCCAAAGACAGATAATAATGATTACTGCTAAACTCTGATTTTTTTATATAAAATATAAATATGAAGGTAAGATGGTGAAGGGGGACAGAATCTCCGGAGGGATCGATCATAGCAAAATATATCAATGTCATTCCAGCAAACACCAGAACATTGTTCTCTACCTGGCGCTTTTATCAGCTCTTGCTTGTCCATGAGTGACATCCTTATCGGACCATTATCTCAACTGAGCATAGACAATTACTAAAGTGCGGGAAAAATGGCACTGGCCCAAAAGGCTATCTTAACGTGATATTAAAGTGTTGTTTTTTTATTGTTTTAAATAACAAACATGTTATACTTTAGACATGTGCAATTCGTTTTGTTCCAAATACGTTTTTTTTAACAAATTTCAGCAAATTAGTTATTTAAAAAAATTAGTAAATTCGGAAGATTGAAAATCCGAAAATTCGGAAATTCGAAAATCTAAAAATAAGAAAAAAAATCCAAAAATTCGAAAACCCGAAAATTTGAAAATCTTAAATAATTTGGCTGTGAATGTAACAAATACAAATTTATCCAAAATTACGAGTGATTATCTAAACAATATCTAAACAAATGGAACGTAACAAATTAATAATAATAAATAACAATAATAATAATAAAAACATATTATTATTATTTATTAATTTGTTCCATTCCATTTTTTTTGATGCGGCATTCTTTATTTCGGATTATTCATAACTTCAGATAAATTTGTATTTGTTACGTTCACTGACAAATTTGAAAGGAAATTCTAATACCTATTATTTAATAGTTATTATTAGTTATTAGTTATTTGGAAATTTTGGCTTTTCGTTCTTTAAAATTTTCAGATTTTCTTTCTTATTTTCGGATTTTCAAATTTTCGGATTTCCGAATTTTCGATTTTCGAATTCCAAATTTTCGAATTTTCGAATTTCCGAATTTTCGGATTTCCGAATTTCCAAATTTTTTAATTTTCAAATTCTGTATTTACAAATTCCGAATTTTAGGTTTTACGAATTTTCTAATTTACGACAAAAAACGAATGAAATGAAAATGAACAAATTTTTTAGCAGTGCACATGTCTATTATACTTACCTGCTCTGTGTAATGGTTTTGCACAGAGCAGCCCGGATCCCCCTCTTCTCGGGTCCCCCGCGGGTGCTCCTGGCTCCTCCCTCCTGTCGGGTGCCCCCACAGCAAGCAGCTTGCCGTGGGGGCACCCAAGCAGGCGCGCTCCCAACCCACGGCTCTGTGTGTCCATTCACACATGGAGCTGCAGCTCGGCCCTGTCCCCACCATCTCCTGATTGGCTCACTGGCTATGATTGACAGCAGCGGGAGCCAATGGCCAGAAACCAATCAGGACTGCGAGTCCCCGGAGAAGCAAGGCTCTTGTGGACATTGCTGGATCGAGAGGGAGCTCAGGTAAGAAATAGGGGGGTGGTGTCTGTGGCACACAGAAGGTTTTTTTTCCTTCATGCATGAAGGTAAAAAACCTTGTGCCTTTACAACCACTTTAAAGTATTGATTATGATAAATGTGATCCAGTCCCTGGGCAGGTGGCTTCTACACCCCAGAAGATCTCTATGGTCTCCTTTACTTGTAGTGTCATGTAATAAAAATTTAAATTGAAGTCACGCCACTGCTAAGAGGTCAAAACACGACTTTATTCCGATGAAAGTCGGGCAATCCAAAGAGTATCCAACGCGTTCCGGAGTTTCCAAAATCACCCCCTTCAACAGGGCTTGATTGAATGCAATGTGAATGAACTTTAAGTGAGCTGGACCTTTAGGGCCACTTCACATCAGAATGCATGCGTTTCTCTCACCGTGTGGGAAGGAATGTGTTACCCTTGTTAAAAACAGGTGGGTGCCATTAATTGTTAATAGCATCCCAAAAAGTTTACAGGCACCAAACCGCATAGTACTATAATGGCACTTGTATGCCTTATTTATGTTCTTCAATACCAATAATGTAAAAGTGTGTGACTGTGGTGGGACATTAGAGTGTAAGCTCCTCAGGCGTATAGACTTATGTGACTGGCTTAGCATTCTCTGTACAGCACTGTGGAATACAGTGCCTTGACAAAGTATTCATACCCCTTGAAATTTTCCACATTTTGTCATGTTACAACCAAAAACATAAATGTATTTTATTGGGCTTTTATGTGATAGACCAACACAAAGTCACACATAATTGTGAAGTGGAAGGGAAATGGTTTTCAATTTTTTTTTTTACAAATAAATATGTGAAAAGTGTGGGGGGTACATTTGTATTCAGCCCCCCTGAGTCAATACTTTGTAGAACCTCCTTTCACTGCAATTACAGCTGCAAGTCTTTTTGGGGATGTCTCTACCAGCTTTGCACATCTAGAGAGGGACATTTTTGCCCATTTTCTTTGCAAAATATCTCAAGTTCTGTCAGATTGGATGGAGAGCGTCTGTGAACAGCAATTTTCAAGTCTTGCCACAGATTCTCAATTGGATTTAGGTCTGGACTGTGACTGGGCCATTCTAACACATGAATATGCTTTGATCTAAACCATTCCATTGTAGCTCTGGCTGTATGTTTAGGGTTCCTGTCCTGCTGGAAGGTGAACCTCCACCCCAGTCTCAAGTCTTTTGCAGACTTCTTTTCTTCTAAGATTGCACTGTATTTGGCTCCATCCATCTTCCCACCAACTCTGAACAGCTTCCCTGTCCCTGCTGAAGAAAAGCATCCCCACAACATGATGCTGCCACCACCATGTTTCACGGTGGAGATGGTGTGTTCAGGGTAATGTGCAATGTTAGTTTTCTGACACACATAGCGTTTTGCTTTGAGGCTAAAAAGTTAATTTTGGTCTCATCTGACCAGAGCACCTTCTTCCACATGTTTGCTGTGTCCTCCATATGGCTTCTCACAAACTGCAAATGAGACTTCTTATGACTTTCTTTCAACAATGTCTTTCTTCTTGCCACTCTTCCATAAAGGCCAGATTTGTGGAGAACACGACTAATAGTTGTCCTGTGGACAGATTCTCCCACCTGAGCTGTGGATCTCTGCAGCTCCTCCAGAGTTACCATGGACCTCTTGGCTGCTTCTCTGATGAATGCTCTCCTTGTCCGGCCTGTCAGTTTAGGTGGACGGCCATGTCTTGGTAGGTTTGCAGTTTCCATTTTTGGATTGAACAGAGCTCCGTGAGATATTCAAGGTTTGGGATATTTTTTTTTTATAACCTAATCCTGCTTTAAACTTCTCCACAACTTTATCCCTGACCTGTCTGGTGTGTTCCTTGGCTTTCATGATGCTGTTTGTTCCCTAAGGTTCTCTAACATACCTCTGAGGGCTTAACAGAACAGCTGTATTTATACTGAGATTAAATTACACACAGGTGGACTCTATTTACTAATTAGTTGACTTCTTAAGGCAATTGGTTCCACTAGATTTTAGTTAGGGGGTATCAGAATAAAGGGGGCTGAATACAAATGCACGCCACACTTTTTAAAACCATTTATCATTTTCCTTCCACTTCACAATTATGTGCCACTTTGTGTTGGTCTATCACATAAAATCCCAATAAAATATATTTACATTTTTCGCTGTAACATGACAAAATGTGAAAATTTCAAAGGGTATGAATACTTTTTTAAAGCACGGTATGTCAGAGAGCTATATAAATATATTATAATAATAGTGTGTGACTGTGGGGGGGCATTAGAGTGTAAGCTCCTCTGGTGCAGAGACTGATGAGAATATTTCTCCTCTCGGAACAGGCAATATTCAATATTCTGAGTTTTTTAATTGGATATGTTTTTGTTTTATAACAGAAAGTGGAAACTTTTCAGTCTTTTTTCCTTTATATAAGAAAAAATAAAAAACCCAGTGGTGATCAAATACTTCCAAAAGAAATCTCTATTTGTGTGAAAAAAATGATGTAAATTTTATTTGTGAACAGTGTTGCATGACCTCGTAACTGCCAGTTAAAGTAGCGCAGTGCTGAATAGCAAAGAATGCCCTGGTCATGAAAGGGGTAAAACCTTCCGGAGGTCAAGTGGTTAATATGTTCCCTGTCACTTCTATCTCCCTAAACCTTTCCTCCTGACTTGGGAGACTTAAAAGGAAACCTGAAAATTTGCCAACAGACATGGCCGCATTTAATTGATGGCATACATTCGAAAATACTAAATAAAACAAATCTGTCTTTTGGCGTGGACGTAATTGCTGGGAATGTATTTATGGGCCATTTGTAAATTCAGAGCAGTGAAAGGAAATTCCAAGCTGGCTCGATGGGGCAGAGGATTCGTAAAGTGGTCATTTGTGATGAAGCCAATAAGCTTAGGGCTGGGGATTTCTTGCCCCGCAGCTGGCAGACACAAATGGGCAGGGATGCATGTGATAGCATTGACCCAATGTGGGCACATGACCATATTAGGTCATTTATATCATGAGCATCCCTCTCCCTTTGTATTTGTGCAGCTCCTGGGTGGGAAATCTCCAGCCCTAAGCTCATTGTCCCTAAATTGATGGATAACTTCCAGATTTTGGATGTTGAGGTAAACTCCAAAGGAATGACTCTTTATTGAACAGAACTACAGGTTTTTATACGCTTCAAAAGTAGATCAGTCACCACATGAACAATAAAACCAAATATTTACCCAAAACATCACACAATGGTTAGATAACGAGGTAGAGTTGACACAAGGCTAATCCCATCATGTAGGAACTGCCAAGAGTTATGCCCTGTACACACGATCGGACATTGATCGGAACATTCCGACAACAAAATCCATGGATTTTTTCCGACGGATGTTGGCTCAAAACTTGTCTTGCATACACACGGTCGCACAAAGTTGTCGCCGATCGTTCTGAACGCGGTGACGTAAAACACGCACGTCGGGACTATAAACGGGGCAGTAGCCAGTAGCTTTCATCTCTTAATTTATTCTGAGCATGCGTGGCACTTTGTGCGTCGGATTTGTGTACACGCGATCGGAATTTAACCGATCGGATTTTGTTGTCGGAAAATTTTATATCCTGCTCTCAAACTTTGTGTGACGGAAAAAGTCCGATGGAGCCCACAAACGATCGGCATTTCCGACAACACAATCCGATCGCACTTTTTCCGTCGGAAAATCTGACCGTGTGTACAGGGCATTAGCCAAATTAGCCAACAGACAGAAACAATGGGTGACTCAATTAAATCAATTAACAATGGGAATTCAGACCTAGAAGGCACACAATGGGAGGGAAATACTTAACAATAAACACATAAACAGTGATCCCATCCCACCTCAGACTGTCCGACATCAGTCTACAACAGTCTAGGAGACAAGCTCATACAATGTTCCAGTAGCCTGAAAAGGTTGAATTAATTTATCTTTATAGATTTCTTGAGAGATATTGTTGATACATATTTCTGTCCCAAGTGAAGGAGCCTCTCCCATTCGAACCCAGTCTGCAGGAGGGCCTCCATATTCCCTCTTACTATTAACCTGTATAAGATTAATATTACCTCTTTCCATCTACTCCAGAAGGAAAGCTTTATTGTACTTATTCAGAGAAGCAATCTAAGCCTCACTCTCAGCGTTCAATATGTGGTTGTCCATCATAAGAGAATGATCTGCTTCATAGGTGTGCACAGCCTATTGCATTTGGGTGTGAACTTCAGAGCTCAAACACACACGAGTGTGCATGTGTGTGTATATATATATATATATATATATATATATATATATATATATATATACCTACATATACATACACACACAGCTACAAACTCTTATGGCAGAGATCAGTGGGAGATCTTTCCAATCTCTGTGCCGACACACAGAGTGCTAATGCTAATTTGCAAGGAATAATGTGCATTAGGGTGTGCCCACGCACCCCCGGCACACCCCTTGCGCACGCCTATGATCTGCTTTCTCCATGGGCCATAATCAGTGTCCTGTCCTGGTTGGGTCTGTCACACAATATAATAATGACAAGGTAAAGGGATCTTCTCCAGAAGCCAAGTAGAACAACCATATTATTGTCCAGAAATACTCAAAATCCATCAGTCCATGTGATGAAAGAACTTGTATTGAAGTAATGCAAAGTCGGTTCACAAAAAACCTGGTGGGAAGACAACCCAACCAGGAACACTCCAGCAACTTGAAGAGACCAGGTTTTAGCCGAACTAACAGGGCCTGTTAGGAGAAAAAATGGCAGAAAAAATGTCCAGAGACGTTGCAAGCCCTAAGGTTTCCCTCCTCGCCTGTCACTAGTTCTGTCCCTATCAGGCAAGGTACACGTCCTTGCTCTAACCACTGGCAAAATGCGTGCCAAGCCATCGAGCCTGGGCCTTAAGTAAGCTCTGCCTGACCCAAGACGGCTGCCGGAGTCATATGGGGTGGCAGCATCCAATGGGACAGCCTCCCCAGTGACCCAGGAAAACATAGAGGAACCATGTTCCTCTTGACGTCCTCTCTAACTGCAATGCCTCTGCGGATGAGCACCACCTAGAGTGGAGAAAGTAGGCTGAACCTGCCTACAAGTGTCTATGGGCTACCCTTCATACACATCAGTTTGCTCCCCTTTCAGGCAGACTAATGCACACAGTTTATAACAGTGGTTCTTAACCACTTAGAGACCAGGGCCCACTAAATTCTTCTAAATCCTTCCATGCCCCAAAAGCAAAAAAATGAAGTATATACTCAGACAACAAAAATATGAAATGCAAAACATGTACTGGAATGCTGGAAGACTCTGGATGGTTGGATGCCTCTGTGGGAGGGTGGTGGGGGTTCTGGAGTGGGTTAGGGGAATGGTGGCCCTGTAGGGGGTGAGCTTTCTGAAGGGGACTGGGGATACTGTGAGAAGTTGGGGGACACTGTTGGAGGTTGGGGTCACTATGGAGGTCTGGAGGTTCTGCAGCAGGCTGGGGGGGGGGGGGGCACTGTAGAGGTTGAGGGCTCCCTGGTGGCACTGTGGGACACTATGGAAGGTTGGGGGAATGTGGGAGGTTGAGGGATCAGCAGCTGGCTGGAGGCCCAGGAGAATCGAGGCCATGGCGTAGCAGTGTGCCATGGCCCAATAGTTGAGAACCACTGGTCTAGAAGCAAAGCCTTCCTATTTAATGAGGTCATATAGTTCATACCAATGTGAGTTCCCCTAAAAATATTGTATAAAAATGTTGGGCGCCAAAACAAATCTACAGCAAAACATGAACAATGAAGATGGTGTTAAAGTTGGTGTTAAATACAAACCAGCAAATTATAGTGCGACCCAGAAAACGGACGGAGGGTCGGCATGACTGAAGTGAGGAACAGATCCAGAAAGGGTAAAATCTGTGTCATTTAGTGGTGAAGCGGCGTAGTTCTTACCTTATTGGATGCAGAAGGTCAGATGGGCAGGGAGGAGCCGCAAGGGTGGCCCGTGCAAGGGATGCTGGGTGTTCATTCTGGAATGTTCAGGCAAAAGGAAACTTTCAGGAAACTTCCCTCCCTCCCGGGCTGTATCCTGGGTTACTGGGGTATTAGGGGTTGCAGGTTTTTATTTTAGGTTACGATTTATGGGCAAGTACTTTAAAAAAAAGGGGGGGGGGGAACATTGTCACAGCAGTTTAGCGGGTCAGGGGGTCTTTGGGGGGGTCAGTGTGAAACTATATTGTTACAAAATTGGGGGCCCATCTACGGTATGGTGCTCCCACCTGGTTGGTTATCGGTGGTTATCCCAGGAGCTAGGTCCCCTGGGGGTAAAGGTAAGAAGGTGTGAAGTCATAACGTCTTCGAGCTGGTTGGGGTGCAGCTGAGGACATGGGCGCTTATAGTTATAAAGTGTGCCTTAAGGACAACCAAAGACCCCTTCTTGGTTGCATTGTTGATTGTTGAATTGTTTTAATTGATGTTATTTATTCCTTTATTAATAAAAAGGTCTGCTGTGGCCATTCAAACCCATGTCACACAGTTTTTGCTGCCTTTATTTAGAATAGTTAAGAGACCAAGGTTGACGAATCTTATAGTCATGCCAAAATCTCTAAAGAGCTTCTAGGTATCTCTAAAAGTCTCAGATAAGGCATGACCCCAAAGCCTTCCCTCTATTTAGTAGCAGCAGTCAAAAATCTCAAAGTACAATTCCCATCCGACCCCTCGCCTTGCCTTCCTCATACACATTTAGCTTAAACGGTTTTATTTCCCAGTGCTGGGGGGCAGATCTTTGATCGGGTTAATGGCGAGCAGCGCCGGTGTTCCAGGCTCAGTTACTGACTGCTGTGTGTGATGAGTCTGTGAGATAGGACAGCACACTCCCGACTCCTTCTCTCATTTAGATGTAAATGTGGAAGTTGTGTACTGGCTGCGCTTAAACCTCGCGGGAATCTTATGTTCGCCATTAAAGGACCTTATTGATTAAGTAATTAATAGATAGTGACATCGCCGCGGTGACACGCAACTGAGCAGCTGGCTGAAGCAGACAGAGAGTAATGACAATCCACCGTGTGCTGGGGGGGGGCTGCCAGCCAGAACAGAAGGATCTAAACTGCTGCCCCACTTTGTGTCGACTTTGTCCTCTATGCAGCAGAAAATTCAACTGAGACCTTCGAAAATCTATTACAGAATAGTTGAAACAAGTGTAAAAACAATGAAGAAAAGAAAAAAGAAGAGAAGAGAAAAGAAAAGAGCAACTTGAGGTTGGTCACCTAGAAGTACTACATACCTGTAGCGCTGGTATTTTTAATACAGACTCTATAAGTAAACATTTAGTTGTCTGAGGCTGTAGTTTAACTCAGACTGCGATTATTATAAACTCTGGTTCTGTTTCAGCTTGGCTGGTTGTGTGGTTTTCCCCTTGGCCTGGAGATGGTGCTCTATTATTTCGGCCAAGGTTGGAAATTGCAACAAGCTGGGTGTATTGAGTGCCTACTTGCCCAGAAAATAGTCAGTGGGTGTGGTCTGCCTGCTGTGCATTCTGGGAAAGGGTACTTAAGGGACAGACCCCGTGACATGAGAGGAGTTCCGACCTGATGGCCCTCCTGTCCTAAGGTTTGTCATTGCTGTCAAGTTAGTCTCGGGGCTGGCTGGCCTGAGACGTAGCTACTGAAGGTAGGCCCAAAAGTCTTGGGGCCTACCAATCCAGGGATGGTCCTGTGCTGTCTTGCCTGCGGGAAGAAGCCAAGTGACTGGAGAATCCAGGGGAGGACTTTTCAGGAGAGGACTGCGCTGTATGGAGCATACACACGGTCGCATTTTCCGACAAAAAACTCTCATCTGTCTTTTGCAGGCCGAAATTCAGATCGTGTGTACGCGGCATATCTCAACACTAATTCCTAATAGTGCAGTGACTATGCTGACAGCTCTCCTGCTGCCTGCCCTTGATATAGGTATATTTTATGGCAAAATCAATTACACTATTGCCAGGGCCATCTTTAATATTAATTGGACCCTGGGCAAACATTTTTCTTGGCACTCCTGAATCCACTTATCAACTATTTTCGGGGAGTGCGGGCTCAAGGGACAGCCCCACAACAATGATTGTCCCCGGGGGGCAGCTGCCCCTTGTGCCCTGTGTTAAAGATGGCCCTGACTATTGTTTCAATTAACATTGCCAGGTATCACAGAGAGAGAGGTCACTGCGGGGCCCCATCAGAATTTTAAATTGTAGTTATGCCCCTGAGATGTAGCATGATTTAAGGAGCACCTCAGAATCTTTCTCTTGTGTTTGAGTTGCTTTGATTTGCCTTTCAGGTGCTTGAGGAGTTGCATAGAGCTTCATTTTGCATTCAAATTGACTTGCTTCCATATTTACTTGTATATTGAAAAATTATTTTCTGTCTTTGGGATGTTTATTTGCTTTATTTAGATAATTCTCTAATTTAATATTTCTGTTCTCACCCCCCCACATTACGTTGGAAATCCAGAGGGTCGATATTTCCAGAACAAAGCCTCAGAGGCAGATAAGAGTCATGTAATATTCATTAAAAGATGACCGGCCGTATCACAAGAGCTCAGTTTATTGTCCATTGTTCCCGCAGATTGCAGCGACCGGCCTCCCGAGCCCTCGGCGCACTGTTCGGCCTCTAAGTACATTCCATTTAGTTCATCTCGGTTTCTCATCTATCTAATGATGTGTGTCGCGGTTAGATAATTAATCCAGATAATGGGGGGGAGGTGGGGTCAAGGCTCTGGAACCTGAACATTGTCCCACTACCCATTACAATGATGGCAGAGTTTTATTCATGGTGTTGTGAAGGAGTCGTAACAATGGAGCGCTGAGATAAATATAATGATATCGGAGACCTTGAAAAATCCTTTAGAAGAAGCTCCAACGCGTTGGGAGAAGGTTCAGCTAAGGTCATATATGGGTTTGGTCTTCTACTAACACCACTGATCAACCATGCTCTTCCATT
This sequence comes from Aquarana catesbeiana, assembly GCF_042186555.1. Classification (NCBI taxonomy): domain Eukaryota; kingdom Metazoa; phylum Chordata; class Amphibia; order Anura; family Ranidae; genus Aquarana; species Aquarana catesbeiana. Next base: position 26,748,927 of record NC_133336.1, on the reverse strand, counting down.
ATTTGGCCCTTTGGCCATTTCACTCTTCATTCTTTCGTTCTCTCTGGTTGGCTATATTGGCATATTTAGAATTAAGATTGTTGATGTTTTGAGAGACAGATCTGCTCTCTCCTCGCTAGCTCTGTGGATTTTATCTATTCAGGAAATCTTTCCATTATCCCCACAAGAGGTTGAGACTTGTAATTGTCCGCGCTCTTGGCTCGGCGCTATGGCTTCTATTAATCCATCGGGATAACGGTGACAGATCTGTACAGAGAAGGCGGCTACATAATTCATGAGGATCCCGGACTCTGAGACTCTGCCAGGCCAATTTAAACTACCAGCAGAGATTATAATGCCTCATTGGCCCTCGGCAGGGATGTATGTGGGAATGTAGCTGTGAGTCCCCTGTGCCGCTCATTTTCAGGCAGATGTCACAGAGATGCCGTGTCACAGCAGAAGAGGATAGACATCTGGTAGAGATTGTTTAATTAGATATCAAAGAAGGACAGGCACTAATGCTCGACATTATAGGGATTAGCTGGGATTTACAAAGAGCAGCCAGTTGTGTTCTGCAATATTCAAACTTACACTACCAACTGGCTGCAGGTGACAAAATGTCCAGCCATACAAAACAGTTTAACAGTGTGCTAGGTAGAAAGTTCAGGAGTGTGCTATGTACAGAGTGCAGACTTCAGGGGTGTGCTACATACAGAGTGCAGAGCTTAGGAGTGGACTATGCACTAAGCACAGTGTTCAGCAGTGTGCTGTGTACAGAGTTCAGGGGTGTGATACATACAGAGTGCAGAGCTCAGGAGTGGATTATACACAGAGTGCAGAGTTCAGGGGTGTGATACATACAGAGTGCAGAGCTCAGGAGTGAATTATACACAGAGTGCAGAGTTCAGGGGTGTGCTACAAAGAATTCAGAGTTCAGCAGTTTGCTACTTACAGAGTTCAGGAGTGTGCTTTGTACAGGTTGCGGCATTCAGAAGTGTGCTACATACAGAGTGCAGAGCTCAGGAGTGGACTATGCACTAAGCACAGTGTTCAGCAGTGTGCTGTGTACAGAGTGCAGAGTTCAGGGGTGTGATACATATAGAGTGCAAAGTTAAAGTGGAACTTCAGTAATTTTTCATCTTTCCATCTATTAAATCTTCTGCCCTTGTTGTTTTAAAGTGGAAGTAAATCCCTGATGGGTTTTACTTCCTCTTTTGCTCCCCGCAAGGCCTGCAAATGAAAAGCATAATGGGCTAGTATGCATCGCATACTAGCCCATTATATGACAATTACCTGCAAACGAAGCCCGCGCTGTCTCCTGTGCAGGCCACGTCCATCTTTGCCCCTCTTCCTTCCGGGGCCGCAAACTCCGGCTCTGTGACTGGCCGGAGTCGCGTGACGTCACTCCTGCGCATGCGTGTGGGAGCCGTCTGTCACGGCACATGCTGGGGGAAGAAACGGCACGGTGGTCCGTTTCTTCCCAGCGCATGTGCCGATGACGACGTTGGTGCACTACAAGTGAAATATCTCCTAAACTGCGCACATTTAGGAGATGTTTCCACTACCTATAGGTAAGCCTTATTATGGTAAAAGTCATTAGGAAAGGTTATGGATTAGGTAAAAGTCACTTAAAAGGGTTTACAACCACTTTAATTTGGGATAGTAAAACATTTTTTTTCTGACAGTAAATACCTTATACAGCCCACTTCCTGTTTCTTGTCTGGTAAAAAGCCTAGGCTTATGACATCATGTACAGCTCTGTCTCTCTCACTCTCGTAAGAGTTTGCCAGGAAGGGAGGGGGGATGAGTTATAAGAGGGCCAAGGAGAGCTGCAGACCTGGAGGCCTGCGTCTGTGTGTCTGTGTAAACCCAGAAAGTGAACAGGTAGCAGCTTCAGCTGCCCATAGTTAAAATGGCTGCAGCCAGACTCAGTGGAGGGAGATTTCTGCAGCATATTTGGCAACTACAGAATCACAGTATATATAAAACAATATGCAAAGTGGTTGGAGGGAAGCTTCAGAATGGCAAAGATGTTTTTATTACAAATTATGTGAGCAGACTGCAGTTCCTCTGAAAGGATTGTGCTACACACAGAGTGCAGAGTTCAGGGGTGTGATACATACAGAGTGCAGGAGTGCGCTACATAGAGAGTGTAGAGCTCAGCAATGTGCTATGTACAGAGTACAGAGTTTAGGGGTGTGATAAGTATAAAGTGCAGAGTTCAGGAGTGTTATATACAGAGTGCAGAGCTCCTTGAACCCCTTCTTCACAGTACCTGAAAGAGAAAAAGCTGCTGCAGAAGAGCAGCTAGAGCTTGCCCTAGCAGGAGAGTGGAGAGAGTACCTGTAGGAAGAGCGCAGGCTTCAGGTGATGTAGCCGCCAAACTAGCATGGCTTTGTAAATCTCCCACCTCTTTTTCTGCTGTCATAGGTATGATGAGTAGGGCAGTGAGGGTTCAGTGCTGCTTCTTGTGCTTTAGCTTTGTGAATTGAGCCTTTTGTCTGTCTGGGAGATAAACATGTCAATTAACAAGAGGGGGTTTGATTTGGTAGGACCCTTGATGGATCATTTGGTGGAGCCCTTGAAGAGTCTTTATTTTTGCCATATGTCTGTAATTTTAAAATCGTATTGGACTCTTAAAACAACTGTCACCTTTTTTTATCCTTTTTCTTGTGTTCTAGCTTTGGGAAATGAGCCTTGTGTCTGTCTGGAAGGAAAAAATGACAGTAAACGGTAGGGGGTTTGATATGGTGGGACCCTTGAATAATCCTTTGGTGGGACCCGTGAAGGATCCTTTTTTTAGCCATGTGACTGTAATTTTTTAATCTCGTTTGACTCGGCTAAAAACAACTGTTACGTTTTTACCCTTATTCCTGTGTTGTAGCTGTGTAAAATGAGCCTTGTGTGTTTATGGGAGGAAAAATGACAGTGAAGGAGAGAGGGTTTGATTTGGTGTAACCCTTGATTATAGCTTGAAAGTAAGACAATGGAACAGATTATATTTTAAGAGTTAATTCAGGAATAAGGATCCTTATTTTAGCCATGTGACTGTAATATGCATTGGACGTAGCTGAAAACAACTGTCACTTTTTATCCTTGTGCTTTAGCTTTGTGAATTGAGCCTTGTGTCTGTGTGGGAGAAAAAAATGGCAATTAAGCAAGAGGGGGTTTGATTTGGTGGAACCCTTGATGGATCCTTTGATGGAGCCCTTAAAGGATCCTAATTTTTACCATGTGCCTGTAATTTTCAAATCTCACTGGACTCAGATAAAAACAAACGTCACTTTTTTAATCCTATGCTTGTGTTGTAGTTGTGTGAAATGAATCCTGTGTCTGCCTGGGAGGAAAAATGACAGTAAACGGTAAGGGGTTTGATATGGTGGAACCCTTGATGGATCCCTTGGTGGAACCCTTGAAGGATCCTTATTTTAACCATGTGACTGTCATTTTTAAATCCCATTGGACTTAGATGAAAACAACTGTCACTTTTTTTATCCTTATCTTTGTGCTTTAGCTTTGTGAATTGAGCCTTGTGACCAGAGAAGATGGAGGAGGAGGAGGTGGGTGGAGTTTAGCACTGGGCCTCCTCCGCTATGAATGCCGGGGCCTCACTGTGATGTCACTGGTTGCTAGATGCCAGGCGGTAGGCGTTCCTAGCAACCAGTTAGTACAATGTAGCTGGTAGGGTGGCTGGCTGTGTTAGTTTCATTCCGGGACACTGTATTGTCCCAGAATGAAGGTGCCCGGGACCTGGGACAGGTAAATGGCACCCTTAAGCCGGCCCACCGGGAAACTCCCGGTAGTCCTGATGGCCAGCGCATGCCTGGGTGGGACCCTTGATGACAGTATGAAAGGAAGAAAATGGAAAGGGTTATATTTTCAGTGTTACTTCAGGAATAAGGATCTCTCTTTTAGCCATGTGACTGTAATTTGCAAATCTAATCGGACGTAGCTAAAAACAAAAGTTACTTTTTGATCCTTAGCCTTGTGCTGTAGCTGAATTGAGCCTTGTGTCTGTCTAGGAGGATAAACAACAGAACGGGGTTTGGTGGGACCCTTGATGAAAGCCTCAATAGAAGAAAGCAGAAAACCTAATATTTTCAGTGTTGCTTTTGACAAATTACAGCATTGAGTGCGTTTTAAACACGTACTTACCCTGTGAGCGCAAAGATTAGGAGATCCACATTGTGGCTCCCTCACAGTTCAGTTGAGGCCCCGGCATGGTTTGCAGAGGGAATAAATGATTACAATCCACCCAAGAATCATAAAAATGCATAATTGAGTAAAGTAAACAAATAAATTGGAACAGCAGTCCAGTTACTACGACCGGTTATGAATTAAAGATGAGATTTGTTTCCGTATCCCGCCGCCGGCACCTCTCCTGAAGTGAGATCGCTTAGTATAGCGCTAAACGACGCATAGATTACAGTGAACCTGTCAGGGACTAGGAAATATGGAAACTGAGTTCGCTGACATGCTGGTTTCACTACTTTGAAAGTCTGGACCACCATTTTTTTTTTTTAACACTGGCTACGTGCTTGTTTTAGGGCACTTCACCAGGGAGCGAGGCTGGGGTTCACATAGTTCATGACCCACGCCAATAAAAAATTACTAACATCAGACAAAGCTTTTGTAGCACTGGTGGCACTGGCAGGCATTTTTCATTGGCACTGATTGGCAGCTGCATGGGCACTGATTGGCATTTCCCTGGTGGTCTAGGGTGGCATACCTGGTGGTCCAGTGTGGTGGCCATCCCTGGTGGTCCTGGCGGCATCCTGGTGGTCCTGGATGGGCATCTGAGGGGGGGCTGCACTGATAAACAATCAGCACAGACCCCCCTGTCAGGAGAGCAGCCGATCGTCTCTCCTCTACTGGCGTCTGTCAGACGCGAGTGAGGAAAAGCCGATCAACAGCTCTTCTTGTTTACATCGTGATCAGCCGTGATTGGACACGGCTGATCACATGGTAAAGAGTGTCTGTCAGAGACTCTGCACTTAGATCGGAGTTGCAGTGTGTCAGACTGACATGCCGCAACAACGATCGCCGCGATGCGCGCCCCCGGGGGCATGCAGCAACATGTTATCCTGACCACGTCATATGACGTCCGGTCAGGATATCGCAACCACTTTGCCAACGTCATTTTGCTATATGGCGGGCGGCAAGTGGTTAATCATAGGTATATAAAGTGCCTTGAAAAATTATTCATACCCTTTGAAATTTTCCACATTTTGTCAGGTTACAACCAAACCCTTAAATGTATTTCATTGGGATTTTATGTGGTGGACCAACACAAAGTGGCACATAATTGTGAAGTGGAAGGAAAATGATAAATGGTTTTCAACATTTTTTACAAATAAATATGTGAAAAATGTGGAGTGCATTTGTATTCAGCCCACTTTACTCCGATACCCCTAACTAAAATCTAGTGGAACCAATTGCCTTCAGAAGTCTCCTAATTAGTAAATAGAGTCCACCTGTGTGTAATTTAATCTCAGTATAAATACAGCTGTTCTGTGAAGCCCTCGGAGGTTTCTTAGAAAACCTTAGTGAACAAACAGCATCATGAAGGCCAAGGAACCCACCAGACAGGTCAGGGATCAAATCGTGGAGAAGTATAAAGCAGGGTTAGGTTATTAAAAAATATCCCTAACTTTGAGCGTCTCAGGGAGCTCTGTTCAATCCATCATCGAAAAATGGAAAGAGTATGGCACAACTACAAACCTAACAAGACATGGCCGTCCACCTAAACCGACTGGCCGGGCAAGGAGAACATTCATCAGAGAAGCAGCCAAGAGGTCCATGGTAACTCTGGAGGAGCTTCAGAGATCCACAGCTCAGGTGGGAGAATCTGTCCACAGGACAACTATTAGTTGTGCACTTCACAAATCTGACCTTTATGGAAGAGTGGCAAGAAGAAAGACATTGTTGAAAGAAAGCCATAAAAAGTCCTGTTTGCAGTTTGCGAGAAGCCATGTGGAGGACACAGCAAACATGTGGAAGAAGGTTCTTTAATCAGATGAGACCAAATTTGAACTTTTTGGCCTAAAAGCAAAACGCTATGTGTGGCAGAAAACTAGCACTGCACATCCCCTTGAACACACCATCCCCACCGTGAAACATGGTGGCGGCAGCATCATGTTGCAGGGATGCTTTTGTTCAGCAGGGACAGGGAAGCTGGTCAGAGTTGATGGGAAGGTGGATAGAGCCAAATACAGGGCGATCTTAGAAGAAAACCTGTTAGAGTCTGCTAAAGACTTAAGACTGGGGCGGAGGTTCACCTTCCAGCAGGATAACGACCTGAAACATACAGCCAGAGCTACAATGGAATGGTTTAGATCAAAGCATATTGATGTGTTAGAATGGCCCAGTCAAAGTCCAGACCTAAATCCAATTCAAAATCTGTGGCAAGACTTGAAAATTGCTGTTCACAGACGCTCTCCATCCAATCTGACAGAGCTTGAGATATTTTGCAAAGAAGAATGTGCAAAAATGTCCCTCTCTAGATGTGCAAAGCTGGTAGAGACATCCCCAAAAAGACTTGCAGCTGTAATTGTAGTGGAAGGTGGTTCTACAAAGTATTGATTTAGGGGGGGGGGGTGAATACAAATGTACCCCACACTTTTCAGATATTTGTTTGTAAAAAAAAATTGAAAACCATTTATCTTTCTCCTTCCACCTCACAATTATGTGCCACTTTATGTTTTTGGTTGTAACATGACAAAATGTGGAAAATTTCAAGGGGTGTGAATACTTTTTCAAGGCACTGTAGATGTACACTAGTATAGAAAATGTACAAGTTTATATAAGAAAATATTAATAACAGTACATACATCCAATGTACAAACATGTATTATCAACAAATATGAGTTCTGGTGGAGTTGCATGTACCTGGGTAAATATAGATATTTATAGAGATCCCTCCAGATGAATGTGACAGCAAAATCCAGTTGCAGGGGTCTCTAAGGATGATGCTGTGCCTGTGTTTGTGTCGGAGACCTGAAGACAAGATCAGCGGTCATGGGGGGATCCTCCAACTGTTGTCCAACCAGCCTGGAACAGAGCTTCTCCCTGGTAGGAATTGTGGTGTGGCACTGAAACCCAGAGTCAGCCAGTTACAGGGGCCTCTGAGGAAGATGTGGAATTTTTGTATCGGAGACTTGAAGACAAGATCAGAGGTCACGGGGGGAAATCCTCCAACTATTGTCCAACTAACCTTGAACTGAGCTTCTCATCCGTAGGAACTGTGGTGTGACACTAGAATCCAGAGTCAGGAGGTTGCAGTGGCCCCTGAGGAAGATGTGGCATCTTTGTGTTGGAAGCCTGAAGACAAGATCAGTGGTCACAGGGGGATCCTCTATCGGTTGTCCAACCAGCCTGGAATGTAACTTCTTACAGGCAGGAACCGTGGTGTGGCACTGGAACTCAGAGTTACCCTATGTATTCTGCACTTTAGCCTCCCCCCACCCACTAGTTCTTAATAGTATCTTGTGGCTTGGAGCTTGGACAGGACATGTGGCTGAGACTTTTTCTACCTCTCCACTTCCGTGTTTCAGGGTTTCAAAGCCAACAACTCAAGGGCAAGAAAATATTTACTAGCATTTACAAATTCAGAAAGTAGAGTGGATCGGGAATGTGCCCAGTGGGAGAGGCCATTGACTACTCAGAGTAAGCTGAGGGATTACGCTGCAAAATGACCTATTTTGTCTCTGTCAAATTTTTTCACAAAATTAACCTCAAATTTTGCCATTCCGAGTAAGGCCCCTTTCACACTGATCAGTTTTTCTTCCGTTTTTGCTCCTATGGAGCTCTTTACGCCAATCAGGTGAGTTTTTAAAAGTCCTGCATGCTGCATTTTTGGTGCATGTTTGATACAGTAAAAAAAAAAAAATTCACTATAAACACACCTCTTCATTGAAATGTTATTAATAGAGATACCTCCAGATGAATGTGACAGCGAAATCCAGTTGCAGGGGCATCTGAGGATGATGCGACGCCTGTGTTTGTGTTGGAGACCTGAAGACAAGATCAGCAGTCATGGGGGATCCTCCAACTGTCCTCCAACCAGCCTAGAAAGGAGCTTCTCCCTGGTAGAAACTGTGGTGTGGCACTGACACCCAGAGACAGCCAGTTGCAGGGGCCTCTGAGGAAGATGTGGCATCTTTATGTCAGAGACCTGAAGACAAGATCAGAGGTCGGGGGCAGGGATGGTCCAACTAGCCTTGAAAGTTGCTTCTCATTGGTAAGAACTGTGGTGTGACATTGGAACCCAGAGTCAGCCAGTTACGGGGGCCTCTGAGGAAGATATGGCATCTTTGTGACAAAGACCTGAAGTCAAAATCAGTAGTCACAGAGGGGGTATTGTCAAACTGTTGTCCCAAATACCCTTGAATGGAGCTTCTCATCAGTAGGAACTGTGGTGTGGCGCTGCATCCCAACATCAGGAGGTTGATGTGGCGTCTTCTGTCGGAGGCCTGAAGACAAGATCAGCGATCATGGAAGGATCCTACATCTGTTGTCCAACCAGCCTGGAATGGTGCTTCTCACCATCAGGAACTATGGTGTGGCACTGGAACTCAGTTAGCCTATCTACTCTGTGCTTTAGTCCCCCCCCTACTAGTTTATAGCTAGTTTATAATAGTCTCTTGTGGCTTGGATCAAGGACAGGGCATGTGGCTGAGACTTTCTCTACCTCTCCACTTCCTCGTTCCAGGTTTTCAAAGCCAACAACCCAGGGGCAGGAATATATTTACAGGCATTTGCAAATTAAGACAGTAGAGGGCATCAGATCCCTCCACCTCCAACAAAAAAGATCATGTAAATATACAGCCAACTCAATAGCATAATAATATTCCTCCTTGATGGTGTAGATCCAGGTCAAAACCTATCATCTCACTCACAAAACTTACTAGTCTGCACCCAACATAACAAAATCTGTAAGTACTCCAATGATTTATAGCTGATCGGGAATGTGCCCGGTGGGAGGGGCAAAAATGAAGCGGACAGGGGGTTTTAACCCCCTCTTACTATATCCCAAATTAGAAAAAAAAGTTTTGAGTTTAGTTCTACTTTACCTGAAATTGAGTTTTTTTGGGCTTATTTTAGCCTCTAATGTGCTGCCTGCCATCTCTTTAATTTTTTCAGGTCCCATGTGGCTTTGAGGTCCCATTGTACGCCGTAACACAAAAGCGCATTGTATGGGTTTATTCCTGGCTAATTGCAGTTATTTGTGTTACAATTTATCAGAGGCACTCACAATCTCTTACTCTCTAATTACTCACACCGAAAACGCTTCTGCGACAATGCTGAGTAGGAGAAGACATCTGGTCCTTATTAAACACAAACAGCTCGGCGATGACATCATAACGCCAACCGCAGCTCGCCGTATTAAGATAATCTTATTGTACGAAGACAAAGATGCGCACCACTTGTTGCCTCGTCTAATTGATCTGAGAGCGCTAAGGAATCGCTTATGTAAGTCACTAGTGAAAAAAAAAAAATCATCTCACTTTGTATGGAAATGTGTGATTGTTGAGGGTGAAAGGGAAATAATTGAGGGATAACTCTGGGAGCGTAGACGGAGAGAGAGAGGATGGGGGAGGAATCTGCTCGGAGCTGCAGTTTGGGAATCAGTTGAGACTCCGATGTCCATGATTGGTGAAGCTGATGTGGGCTGCATGTGCTTAATATTTCCGGGTACATTTAGAGTGGCGCAGCGATACGTTACGCCTCGTTCAAATTAACAGCGTTATGCACCGACACCTCCAATAGACTTTACATTTCACAGAATGACCTTCCCGAGGCTTTCCGTATAAAACACCTGAAACTCTGAAGACTGACGATGAGGAGCAATTTTCTTTTGGCTGTAAGGGACCAGATTTCTATTTTTTTTTTTTACTTTTGACTTTTTTTCTCCAGTTTTTATAGTGGAACATAAAGGCCTCCTGCACATTGGACGCTTTGGCCATCAAGGGTGGCAAACTCAATTTCCTTGTGGGCAAGCTTATCCATTTGCTGCCCAAGCCTTTTCTGACACGTTTAAATCAGTATTTTTTGGTAGAAATTTACTTAGAACCCCCAAACATTATACTTTTTTTTTTTAGCATAGACCCTAGGGAATAAAATGACGATTGTTGCAATTTTTTAATATCACATGGTATTTGCTACATTTTTAGGGAAAAAATACACTTTAATTAATGAAAAAAAAACAAAACACAATATATCCCCCATTTTTTTTTTTTAATATGAAAGATGATGTTATGCTGAGTAAATAGATACTTACAGTAACATGTCATGCTTAAAAATTGCGCACGCTCGTGAAATGGCGACATACTACAGTACCTAAAAATCTCTATAGGCGACGTTGTAAATTTTTTTACAGGTTACCAGTTTAGAGTTACAGAGGAGGTCTAGAACTAGAATTATTGCTCTCGCTCTAACGTTCACAGCGATACCTCACATGTGTGGCGCAAACACCATTTACATATGTATGTGCAACTTACATGTGCGTTCGTTTTTGCTCGGCAGACTTTTTTTAATATCATTTATTTTCTTTTTTCTTTTTACACTGTCCCTTTAATTTTTTTTTTTTTTTTTTATCGCATTTATTCTTATTACAAGGAATGTAAACATCCCCTGTAGTAGAAATAAGGATGACAGGTCCTCTTTATGTAGAGATCTGGGGTCAAAAAGATCTCAAATCTCTTTACCTTTAAAAGATAAAAAAAAAAAAAAAAAACACAAAATGGATCTTTTGCTTTAAAAAAAAAATAGTTTACCTCCGCTCCAGACTGTAAGTGACGTCATGGCATCGCTCCGGTCCTCCAAGGCCGTAGAGGCGATCAGAGATAATCTGGTCTCTGGTAGCCTCTGTGACCAGCCGGCCGCACCATTGGATGGTTTCTCGGGCGCCGGTAAAAACGGTAAGAGCCCTTGCACACTGGGGCGGGGGGCGGCATCAGCGGTAAAACGCCGCTATTATTAGCGGCGTTTTACCGTCGGTATGCGGCCGCTAGCGGGGCGGTTTTACCCCCCGCTAGCGGCCGAGAAAGGGTTAAATACCACCGCAAAGCGCCTCTGCAGAGGCGCTTTGCCGGCGGTATAGCCGCGCCGTCCCATTGATTTCAATGGGCAGGAGCGGTAAAGGAGCGGTATACACACCGCTCCTTCACCGCTCCGAAGATGCTGCTGCCAGGACTTTTTTTACCGTCCTGCCAGCGCATCGCTCCAGTGTGCAAGCCCTCGGGGCTTGCACACTGGAATGAAAGCAGCGGCACTTTCGGGGCGGTTTGCAGGAGCTATTATTAGCGCAATAGTGCCTGCAAACCGCCCCAGTGTGCAAGGGCTCTAAGCCTAAAAAACACCAGCGAGCCGTGGGAGGGGGAGGTGCTGCTACTGCCTGTCCTCCTCTCTGCTGCCATGTGCTGAGTCGGGGATAGGGGACAGAAACTAGCCTCTTTGTGGCTGCATGAAGAAATGCAGGATCTGTAGTAGAAGTTTTGTCCTCCTCTCTGACACCATCTGCTGAGTCTGGGAAGGGGGGGGGGGGATGGGGCAAAAACTAGGCTCTCTGCGGGCTGCATGGAAAAGTGCAGGATTTGTAGGAGGAGTTCTGTCCTCCTCTCTGCTGCCATCTGCTGAGTCTGGGATGGGGGGAAGAAACTAAGCTCTCCACGGCTGTATGGAGAAGTGCAGGATCTGTAGGAGGAGTTCTGTCCTCCTCTCTGCTGCCATCCGCTGAGTCAGGGATGAGGGGGGGGGGGCCAGAAAATAGCCTCTGCGGGCTGCATGGAGAAGTGCAGGAGCTGTAGTAGAAGTTGCGTAATTCTATCTGCTCCCATCTACTTAAACAGGGATGGGGGGCAGAAACTAGCCTCTCCACGGCTGCATAGAGAAGTGCAGGATCTGGTGGAGGAGTTTTGTCCTCCTCTCTGCTGCCATCTACTGAGTCAGGGACTGGACAGAAATTAGCCTCTCTGCGGCTAAATGGCGAAGTGCGGGATCTGTAGAAGGAGATCTGTCCTCCTCTCTGCTACCATCTGCTGGATCGGGGATGGGGGGCAGAAACTAGCCTGTCTATGGCTGCATGCAGGATCTGTAGGAGGAGTTCTGTCCTCCTCTCTGCTGCCATCTGCTGAGTCGCGGACAGTGGGCAGAAACTAGCCTGTCTATGGCTGCATGGAGAAGTGCAGGATCTGTAGGAGGAGTTCTGTCCTTCTCTCTGCTGCTGACTGCTGAGACAAGGTGGGGGCGGATATGAGGGGGGGGGGGGTGCAGCAACTGCAGAAGAAGTGCGAGGGCCACATGAAATGGCATGCAGGCTGAATTCGGCCCCCCCAGGCCTTGTGTTGTGACACATGAGGTTTACATGATATCCCCACTGTTATTAAGATTTGGATCATAATAGGTGCTGAAAACCAGGACATTCGCAGGGACGAAAGTCCAAACCCTTCCTGATCCTGGTGGCCAGTAGAGTTCAGCACGCATTCCCATCCATGACCCATCGTATTATCTGCTCGGTCCTGGCATGCAGGGGAAGGAAACGCTCATTATGGGCCAGACAAAGCCACAGAACGCAGATTAAAGGAGGAATTAAACAATAAAACCTCCGACTGCTACGATCTGCGCTATTAAGGAGGCTCGGCGGGGAAATTTGGAAAGTTTGGGTTTTACAAATGTTAACAGATCATAAAGCTTCTCCGGGATGGTGGGAGACGGTCCTCCCCGTCCCTGCTTCCTAATTAAAATCATTATAGCTCAGGTTCCTCTATAATCACTCTGCGAGGCCATTACAGGAACATCTTACGATGATTAACAGCGCAGAAGAGCGAAGCGTCAGCACATTGTCTTAAAAAGCAAATGGATGGTAACAAATTACCTTTAAAGAGCAAGATTTTCGCTTTATGGAGTTCGGAATAAAAACGAGGCGGCGGTGACCTACATTGAGCGCCATTCCCGACGAGCGTTCGTTCTCAGTCTCTCCGGGGGACCGCCTGCTGTCGGGTCAGCTGGGAGGGGGGGGGTGATGTCTCCTTGTTGGGGGGTCACATTCCATGGCCACACCGGCAGGTTTTCCTGGGGACATTAAGGAACAGGAAGGAGTGCATTGTTATGGCAAAGCAGTCTTAGGGGTGTATTTATTAAAAATTTGAACAGCTATTCATCCTGAGAAAACTGCATGTACACTAGTTTTGTGCGAATGCCGGCAAAATGTTACTGGGCTATTATTCTGCAGGTCAGATGTTCTTTATTGATAAGAATAGTGTGAATAAGAAAAATACTGCATCATGGCCACTAGATGGAGCTGATGATCATAGTAAATAAATGATCAAAATCATCAGCTCCATCTAGTGGCCATAATGCAGTAATTTTCCCTGATTCATACTATTCTTATGAATGAAAAACATCCGACCTGGAGGGAAATTAGCTAAGTAACCTTTAATTTTCCCAGTATTTGCACTGAACAAATATATAGTTTTGCAGGCCAATTTTAAATTTTTTTAAAAATAAATGCTCCCCTAAGACCCCCTTTCACACTGCGGCGTTTTTCATTTGCTTATGGGGTTAAAAAATAGCACCTGTAAAGCGCCTGAAAAATGCCTCCCCTGCAGCTTTCACACTGGGGCGGTGCGCTTGCAGGACGTTAGAAAAATTCCTGCAAGCAGCATCTTTCGGGCGGTATACACCTAGGGTGGCATATCTGGTGGTCCAGGATGGTGCCAAGCCCTGGTGGTCCTGGCGGCATCCTGGTGGTCCTGGGTGGGCATCCGAGGGGGGGGGGGGCTGTGCTGATAAACAATCAGCACAGACCCCCCTGTCAGGAGAGCAGCCGATCAGCTCTCTACTTGTGTCAGACACCAGTGAGGAAAAGCCGATCAACGGTTCTTCCTGTTTACATCGTGGTCAGCCCTGATTGGACGCGGCTGATCATGTGGTAAAGAGTCTCCGTCAGAGACTCTTTACCTAAATCGGAGTTGCGGTGTGTCAGACTGACACGCCGCAACAACGATCGACGCGATGCGCAATCCCCCGCTTGATATCCTGACAACGTCATATGACGTCCGGTCAGGATATCGCAACCACTTTGCCGACGTCATTTTGCTATATGGCGGGCGGCAAGTGGTTAATCAATAATACATCACTAAATGTATACAAGTTGTGTAAGCAACTGAATCTGACTTGGCATCAGCCCCCCCCCCCCCCCCGTGCAGCAGAATTCAGACTGGGAGAGGGAGAAGTAGCACAATGAGCCAATCAGCTCATGTGCTGACAGGGACCATGCTGATAGGAGGAGAGAGAGCAGAGAGATGAGCTCCTCACTCCTCTGCTTCTCCTTTCCCTGTGCAGGTTGGGGTTGCGTCCGGGATGACAAGAAAGTTGGTTGAACGACTGAGGACATCTAGTGGCAGAAAAAAAATACTGCACTGTAAATCTCTGGATTGGAGTTGACTACTGCAGCAAGACAAAAGGTTTTGTTATTGGATCTTTTAATGGTCTATTCATTTGTATCCAGTTTTTTTTGTCTGTGACCCGGCCCTGGGCGTTAGGAATCACTTAGCGGTATTGTCCAACATCCTGCTGCAGCGCCGGTGCCCTTTGGGTCATGTATCAACATAGAGGACGTGGCGGCACGGCGCGCAGCTCCTGCGATACATAATTAGGGCAGTTAGACAAGATCAGTGCGCTGGCGCAACGCGCCTTGGAGCACGCGGGGGGGAGGGGGAGCGAAAGGTCAGCTGTATACGGCTCCGGAACACAATTAAGCTTGTTACATCAGCGAAAGGTTCTGATCGTCAGGGGCTGAGCCAGTTAACGCGGCATCGGCGAGATACCAGCCATCGCCTCTCCCGGGGAACGCTGACCTCTCCGGCTAAAATATTATTCACGTATCCCGTTTAAATATTCAAGTTTTTCTACGCTCCGCCGCAGCAAAGTGAGCGCCGCCATAGTGATTTCATATTAATTACTGCCAAAGTCCTTGTGGGAGAAGCAACAGGGACCCGCGTTGTGATTCCCGTCAGCTGGACATGAATCCCGGGAGTTTATAATGAGAAATATTCCCAGCATGCCCCGCTCCGCCTTCTATGTACCATATAGGATCTGTCAGCCATTAAATGACGCAGATACAGCGAATCCGGCGCATATGAAGAGGGATCACAAAGCAGACGGAGACTAAGTAGAAATCACTTTTTTTTTTTAATACCTGTGCTCTCATTGCTGAGTAGTCAGCAGTGGTAAATCAGCAGATTATTACAGAGGAGAGCGATTGGAGCGTGGTGCTACATTATTTATGGTGGCAAAGAACAAAACTGATTTATCCAGTCCTACACGTCTTCATATATATTCCTATATTATTATTATTATTATTATTATTATACAGGATTTATATAGCGCCAACAGTTTAGGCAGCGCTTTACAATATAAAAGGGAGACAATACAGTTATAATACAATAAAATACAAGAGGATTAAGAGGGCTCTGCTCAGAAGAGCTTACAATCTAATAGGGTGGGGCAGGTGGTACAAAAGGTTGTAACTGGGGAATGAGCTGATGGAAGTGATAAGAGATTAGTTGGAGATGTGATAGGCTTTCCTGAGGAGATGAGTTTTCAGGGATCGCCTGAAGGTAGCAAGAGTAGGGGATAGCCGGACCGGTGGGGGTAGCGAGTTCCAGAGGATGGGAGAGGCTCTGGAGAAATCCTGGAGACGAGCATGGGAGGAGGAGATGAGGGAGCTTGAGAGTAGGAGGTCTTGATGTCGGAGTGCCTGAACACTTATGGAAATGCGTTATATTGTAATGGGTTGTTTGGGGTCCTAGAGCCTGCTCACCGGCAACTGTAGGGACCCCCAGAGCAGTTTACTAAAGAATGGGAGCACCACACCAGCTTGTATGGTCCTTTAACAGATTTTAGTTTGCAACAGCCAACGCGTTTCCGGGGCTCAACACTCCCCCTTCATCAGGGCAAACCAGATAATGTAGGTGCCTGGACTGGAAAAGACTAAGACTTCTGAGGTCCTTGATGCTCTTCACCAGCAACTGTAGGGACCCCCACAGCAGTTTACTAAAGAATGGGAGCACCACACCAGCTTGTACAGCCCTTTGAAAGATTTTATTTTGCAACAGCCAACGCGTTTCGGGAGCTCAACACTCCCCCTTCATCAGGGCTAAAAACCAGATAATGTAGACGCCTGAATTGGAAAAGTCTAAGATTTCTGAGGTCCTTGATGCTGTTCACCAGAAACTGTAGGGACACCCAGAGCAGTTTACTAAAGGATGGGAGCACCATGCCAGCTTGTATGGTCCTTAAACAGATTTTAGTTTGCAACAGCCAACGCGTTTCCGGGGCTCAACACTCCCCCTTCAACAGGGCAAACCAGATAATGTAGGCGCCTGGATTGGAAAAGCCGAAGACTTCTGAGGTCCTTGAAGCTCCTTACCAGCAACTGTAGGGACCCCCAGAGCATTTTACTAAAGGATGGGAGCACCATGCCAGCTTGTATGGTCCTTTAAAAGATTTTATTTTGCAACAGCCGATGCTTTTCGGGGGCTCAACACTCCCCCTTTATCAGGGCTAAAAACCAGATAATGTAGGTGCCTGGACTGGAAAAGACTAAGATTTCTGAGGTCCTTGATGCTGTTCACCAGCAACTGTAGGGACCCCCAGAGCAGTTTACTAAAGGATGGGAGCACCACACCAGCTTGTACAGCCCTTTGAAAGATTTTATTTTGCAACATCCGACGCGTTTCAGGGGCTCTGCACTCCTGCTTCATTAGGGCTAAAAAAATCAGATAATGTAGGTGCCTGGATTGGAAAAGCCTAAGACCTCTGAGGTCCCACAAAGGAATTTAATAAAGTTAAAAGCCACAACAGCTTGTATAGTCCTTCAAAAGATTTTGCAACAGCCAACGCATTTCAGGGGCTCAGTACTCCCCCTTCATCAGGGATAAAAACCAGATAATGCAGGTGCCTGGATTGGAAAATCCTTAGGTGTTTCCAATCCAGGTGTCCACTTTATCTGTTTTTTAGGCTTTTCCAATTGAGGCACCTACATTATCTTGTTTTTAGCCCTGATGAAGGGGGAGTACGGAGCCCCAGAAACGCGTCGGGTGTTGCAAAATAAAATCTTTCAAAAGGCTATACAAGCTGGTGTGGCACTCCTATTCTTTCAAAACCTTAGTAAATACCTCTGGTGGGCCTCAGAAGTCTTAAGCTTTTCCAACCCAGGCACCTACAATATCTGTTTTTTAGCCCTAATGAAGGGGGAGTGCTGAGCCCTCAAAATGCGTTGTCTGTTGCAAAACATATTCTTTTTTAAAAGACTATACAGGCTTGTGTGACGCTCCCATCATTTCAAAACTTTAGTAAATTCCTCTCAGGGTCCAGCAAGACCCCCACAGTTGCTGGTGAAAAGCCTCTAGGACCGCAGAAGCCTTAAGCTTTTCCAATCCAGGCGCCTACAGCTGGTTTTTAGCCCTGATGAAGGGGGGGTGCTGAGCCCCCGAAACACATTGGCTGTTGCAAAATAAATTTTTTTAAAGGGCTCCCATCCTTTCAAAACTTTACTATGTCATTTTATACAGGAACAGTATCATAAAAGCATTAAAAAGCCATCCTTGAGCTACAGCCCAGTCACTTTGCCTAGTCTGAGATGATGTAATCATTTTGCTGCAGGCAGGAGGAAGCATTTCCTCAGTCTCCTCTCCCTCTAGTGATCAGACTGTAACTTTATAGCAAGTCACAAGGTAAGAAGCTGCAGCATGGGCTGATCTGTGTCAGACATTTGTGAACACAGCCCAGAACTGCACAGACACCCGGATTTACATGATTGTGTCATCTCTGAGCTGCCATCTCACTTCAGGAAGTAGATAATCAGCCTGGATGATGCCTGAACAAAGATGGCTGGGCTCTTCTGGATTAAAAAAAGCAGATGAAGGCACTTTGGGGGGGGGGGGGGGGGGTGTCCTGTGATCTCTGTGAGAAGTGATGAATACCTGGAAGAGTTACACTGACACATTACCTAGAATTTAGCACTTAACATAAACAATTATATTTGATGACAGATCCACTTTAACACCACCATTTAACTAAACTCCTAAACTGTGAGATGTGATTGTAAGAAATTGCTGTTTGTCCTTCTCAAATGCATGAATATTCAACCTGTGTGAATGGGGCAAAAGTGAATGTTCTCGGGCTATAGTCTCTGCAGATCAAATGTGTGAATGAGGACAATACTGCATTATGGCCACTAGATGGAGCTGAGGATCATACTTATTACCTATGTTAGTTAGCACCATCTAGTGGCCATGAGAGGTATTTTCCCCATTTTCTGATTCGTTCTTCAGAAACTATGACCTGAGAACATTCAATTTTGCCCTATTTAAAGAGGAAGTAAACCTGACATCTATGGACCTCAACTAGCGTGAAAGTCGGACCAAAGTACTACAGGGACTACTTTGAAATTGACACGACTTGTAGTCGCACATTTATAAATGGTTATCATTGGAAATCATGGGGAACAACTTGTCATGCGACCTTGCAGTCCCAAAGACAAGTCGCACAAGCGTGAAAGGGGCCTTATCGGCATTCCTCTCCTCCTGCTGACAGCGCGTGAGGAGAGGAGAGCCGATAACTGGCAAATCCACACAGGGGACATCTACACTGATAATCAGTGCAGTCCCAACAGTGTCCACTGACCACCAGTGCTGCCTGTCAGTGTCTATCATTACCACCTATCAGTGGTCATCAGTGCTGCATATCATTGCAGCCTCATCAGTGCCCATCAGTGCTGACTATCAGTGCCGCCTGTCAGTGGTCATCAGTGCCACCTATCAGTGCCCATCAGTTCCCATCAGTGCCACCTATCAGTGCTCATCAGTGCCCATCAGTGCTGCATATCAGTTTAGCTTCCCCAGTGCCCATCAGTGCCGCCTATCAGTGGTTAGCAGTGCCCATCATTGCAGCCTTATCGGTGCCGCCTATCAGTGCCCATCAATGAAGGAGAAAAATGACTAATTTACGAAATTTTATAACAGAAACTAAAATTTTCGGTCCTTTTTCCTTTATTTAGCAAATAATAAAAACCCCAGAGGTGATTAAATACCACCAAAAGAAATCTCTATCTGTCTCAAAAAAATGTAACAAATGTAATTTGGGTACAGCGTTGCATGACCGCGCAATTGTCATTCAAAGTGTGACAGCGCTGAAAGTTGAAAATAGGCCTGGGCAGGAAGGGGGTGACAGTGCCCGGTAGGTAAGTGGTTAAATGGACATATAATATTAAGGGATGATGGATGTTGAAATGAATGTTCTGGTGACAGGTTCTCTTTAAGAATTCATTATAATTCGGGTTCTATTTGCTGGCCAGCAGAATGAAGTGCTGGGGAATTTTTTTCTTTCTTTTTTTTTTTTTGAATGCCCTGTCTGTGTGTCCTAAAGTGAGGCCGCCATTCCGGTTGCAGCCACTAGGGGACAGTGCGGTTATTCCGATGTCAGCCGCCTAGTTCTCTATTACTGTTCATACAAAGTTGACTTTTTCTTTCTTTTTTTTTTTCTGCCAGGTTTACAATCACTTTGCGGTAACCTCGCTCTTACTCACAGCGTTACAATCTCCTGCGGAGACGCGGGCGCGGAAAACACAGCCTGCTTACCGCGGCGCTTTGTAAAGGTGAAAGAGTAGACAACCACCCCCCCCCCACCCCCCACCACGCCCACCTCATTGTGATACGAGATAGAGAGTTCTGGACTGGAAGGGGTAAACCGGAGCCTGGCTGTATCTGGAATTAATAATATTTCCCCCGAGCTCGGCGAAATGTGTTTCTTATAGGTGGAGAACGCAAGAGCGTCGCATAATTCCTTTACACTGATGTGTGCCATGAAATGTGTTCTGGGAGGGGAATGGACCAAGCGGGTTGCTGAGCATGCACAGTGCGGCACACAGCAGCCTCAGGAGAGAACCGGTGTGGAGTTTTTTTTGTTAAATTAACCCCACATATGCTACAACGCAATAAAAGATACACGTTATTCTAATTCTTTTTTAATTTGTATTTGTAAATCTCAGCATACAGTGCAAGTAGTGCAGCTTTTTGGAGAAGCCTAGGCGTGCGCACAGGGTGTGCCAGGTGTGCCTGGGCACACCCTAAACACCCTGTGCTGTGCAGATTCCCCCTGCTGCTTGGCAGAGAAAAGGACTGGGGAATCTCTGTCCTCACTCCCTTTCTCTGTCTCAAAAGTGAGACATCGGGGGTCTGTTTAGACCCCCGATACTTCACCAAAGTCTCTCAATGGTGCTCCTAAAAAATTGTAAAAGAAAATAATAATAAAAAAAATTGTAAAACAAAATTGTACAAAATAATTAAAAAAAAAAATTGTAAAAACAAAATTGTACAAAATTTTTTTTTTTTTTTTTTAAAGTTGTAATAAAACAATAATTAAAATAAACTACTGACACCATCCTCTGCCCTACTGCCCTATATAGAGTTGTGCTCATAAGTTTACATACCCTGGCAGAATTTATGATTTCTTGGAAATTTTTCAGAGAATATGAATGTTAACACAAAAACATTTCTTTCACTCATGGTTAGTGTTTGGCTGAAGCCATTTATTATCAATCAACTGTGTTTACTCTTTTTAAATCATAATGACAACAGAAACTACCCAAATGACCCTGATCAAAAGTTTACATACCCCAGTTCTTAATACTGTGTATTGCCCCCTTTAACATCAATGACAGCTTGAAGACTTTTGTGGTATTTGTGGATGAGGCTCTTTATCCTCTCAGATGGTAAAGCTGGTCATTCCTCTTGGCAAAAAGCCTCCAGTTCCTGTAAATTCTTGGGCTGTCTTGCATGAACGGCATGTTTTGGGGTCTCCCCAGAGTGGCTCAATGATATTCAATGATATTGAGGTCAGGAGACTGAGATGGCCACTCCAGAACCTTCACTTTATTCTGCAGTAGCCAATGACAGGTCGACTTGGCCTTGTGTTTTGGATCATGGTCATGTTGGAATGTCCAAGTACGTCCCATGCACAGCTTCCTGGCTGATGAATGCAAATGTTCCTCCAGTATTTTTTGATAACATACTGCATTCATCTTGCCAACAATTTTGACCAAATTTCCTGTGCCTTTTGTAGCTCACACATCCCCAAAACATCAGCGATCCACCTCCGTGTTTCACAGTAGGAATGGTGTACCTTTCATCATAGGCCTTGTTGACTCCTCTCCAAATGTAACATTTATGGTTGTGGCCAAAAAGCACAATTTTGGTCTCATCACTCCAAATGACTTTGTGCCAGAAGGTTTGAGGCTTGTCTCTGTGCTGTTTGGCGTATTGTAAGCGGGATACTTTGTGGCATTTGCATAGTAATGGCTTTCTTCTGGCGACTCGACCATGAAGACCATGCAGCCCATCTTTCTTCAAGTGCCTCCTTATTGTGCATCTTCAAACAGCCACACCACGTGTTTTCAGAGTCCTGTATTTCACCTGAAGTTATTTGTGGGTTTTTCTTTGCCTCCCGAACAATTTTCCTGGCAGTTGTGGCAGAAATTTTAGTTGGTCTACCTGACCGTGGTTTGGTTTCAACAGAACCCCTCGTTTTCCACTTCTTGATTAGAGTTTGAACACTGCTGCTTGGCATTCTCAATTCCTTGGGTATCTTTTTATATCCCTTTCCTGTTTTTTACAGTTCAACTTTCCTTTTCCCGCAGATCCTTTGACAATTCTTTTGCTTTCCCCATGACTCAGAATCCAGAAACATCAGTGCAGCACTGGATGAAAGATGCAAGGGTCTGTCAGGAGTCCAGAAACTCATTGACCTTTTATACACACACACTAATTACAAGCAAACAGATCACAGGTGGGGATGGTTACCTTTAATAGCCATTCAAACCCCCTTTGTGTCAACTTGTGTGCATGTTATCAGACCAAAATCACCAGGGTATGTAAACTTTTGATCAGGGACATTTGGGTAGTTTCTGTGGTGATTATGATTTAAAAAGAGTAAACACAGTTGATTGATAATAAATGACTTCAGCCAAACACTAACCATGAGTGAAAGAAATGTTTGTGTTATCATTCATATTCTCTGAAAAATGGCCAAGAAATCATAAATTTTGCCAGGGTATGTAAACTTATGAGCACAACGGTATAGATAGGCACACACACACACACATGTGTGTTTGAGCTTTGGGGTGCACACCTATGATAGAAGGATACATTTCAGGTCATTGTAGTAAGGATATTTATAAATGCATGGAACAGTTTTATTTAGATCTGGATCGGACGCTGACTCTTAGCCCCGGTGCACACTGCTGTAACATTGCATGCGACTTGGGATACATAAAGTCGCATGACAATTGAAAACCCATTTATTTCAATTGCTGCCAATCCAATTAATGCGACTCCACTTTTACAAAGGTTCCTGTGCTATTTTGATGCAACTTTCATGCTACTTGAGTGCCCTAAACTCTAGACTCTCCAAGTCACATGAAAGTCGCAAGCAAGTCGCGCTGCATAGTCACGATGAAAATTGCATGGCAATGGGGGAATTGAGCCTTAAGCTATTTTCACATCTAAGTGTAGAGGCGTGCCGTGCTTTGTGTCATGCGTTTAAGGCCGGGTTCACACTAGCTGCGGCCACGGGGCACAGCAGGGGGTTCGGTGCGTCCCTGTTCTCCTTTTCAGGTGCGAATCAGGTCCGATTTTTTTGCCTAAATTCAGACCTGAAATGGAGCCAAAGACGCACAGAACCCTTTTCCAGTGTGGACTGTGACCCCCCCGCTTGCTGTCTGCCGGTCAGTCCACTAACCCCATCTAGGCGGCAGGCATCGGGCAGCGACGGACATCAAGAAGCGCCGGGGATCGGGGCATCGGGCATCGGCTCCTGTGTGTTCTCCTCCTCGCTTCCACTGTGCGTCTCCTCCCCTCCTCCTAGGCATCCAATAGGATCGCCTATCCTTTCAGTCAATTGGGTGACAGGTATCAGATCCATTCCCTGATTGGATCAGTGTTGCAACAGTGAATATTGATTCTCTGTTGTAACACCTGGGGGCGCTCGTAGTGCAATGCTCTGCGACACGAGCCCAACCTATTTTGATGCCTATTTTGAAGCCTCTGGCTCTAATCTGGTGCTTCAAAAAAACAACCCCCGTCGCAGCAATTCAAGAGTAGCTTGCACAAAGCTCTGCCCAAAGATCTGCTCCAAAAAAACAAAACAAAAACAAAAAAACAACTAGAAAGGTGACACTGGAATTATAAGGAGTTCGGAAGTTCATATCCCCAGCTGACCTGCTACACATCCATGCTTTTTTCGCCAAAACACGAGAGTGTGAGGCATTTTGAGTCGGTGAGTTTTGTATTCAAGGGGAGTGGAGGCACTGACACTAAGTGAAGTGGTGGACGTTTTCCAGCTTATCACCTTTCCTGCACGGTGTCCTGTCTATGGACTTCATATGGACTATACTGCCTGATTTCACTTTTGATTTATTTGCCAATTGATATTACTGGGTGTATGATACACTTTAATATACACTGTTAGGTTCTTTTGATATTCACTGGTTTACTGTATACTGAAAATTGTTTATACAGATTACCACATGCAATAATTTTTATATTTTTATTTTATTTTATTTTTTTATTATTTTGGGTATAGATAGATGCACTAGAATCCTGTTTTGGATGGTGATCACTGTCATTTAGCGCCGCTTATATTGCTTCACAGGGGTCGCCTTGGGCTCTTGGAATCAATAGGAAGTTTTTTGCAGCAATTCAAGCGCCTGGCATCCTGAAAAGGGCCGGACACATGAATAGGGGGTGGTAGCGGTGATGGATAGAGCATGAATAGGGGGTGGCGGCCGTGGATAGAGGGGGCGGCGCTCGGGCGCCCCTAATGGACGGGCCGCCACTGGTCAGCAGATTGCACAGTTAAAGTCTGCACCATATAGGGAGCATGCCCATCTAAAGGGATGCCAGGGATGTTTTTTCATACAATAAACAAGTAACAAAATCATTGATGGCAGAGTTGCAAGGGACAGGCAACAGCAGTATGGATCAGGAGGAGAGGGGACTGATGATGATTGAAGCTGTTTAGACAGAAAATGGTGAGCTCAAGATAACTTTTTGACCGCACTTTACAATAAAAATACTCCTAAAGAGCTGCATCAAGAGGATTTACGTCTAAGAGAAGATACTAGGAGGAGATTGTACAAACTAGATCATCCCGAATCTTAGTCGCAGGAAATACTCCTGTCGAGCGATTTGCGCTATATGGTGCTAAATACAGAACTGTCGAACGATTGTCGCTGATGGCACGTTGAACCGTGAGGGTGAGCCTCACCTGCTTATAAAGATGTGCGGAATCGGGGCTTTTCATCCTGGACTTTAGCTGGACCTAGTCCCTGGATCCGTCCGCCGTGACCGAACGCTGGCGCGGTCACGCCTGTGTCCTGCTCCTTGTACCATTTTTATAACTCTCTCCGCGATAATTCTGTTTGTTTCCATGGTGATCGGCGTTCAGCCGAAAGATTTTCTACGTATTCATCTTCGCTTAGAAGTCCTGGACAGCTTCTCTTCCGCAGCGCACGAGATGTGCGGGGAGAGGGTTTAATTGGCGGATTCACGTCTGCCTGAGAATGATATCCCGCTGTTCTCTACCCTGTATACATAGCCAGGAGGTGACATCACTATATGGAGCCTGAAGCTTCCTACAACTCAGGAATCCTGCTTCTTAGACCATGCATGATGGATCACCACACCCGAGAGGTCCATCCTGTGCCATTCTCCAATTTCTGTGAATTGCACCTCCTTTTCCAGTCCTCAGTGCCTGAAACATGTTAGCTTTACAGTGCTGTTCGAAGGAGTAGACCAGGGGTCTCCAAACTTTTCAAAGGGCCAGTTTATTGTCCTTAAGACTTTAGGAGGGCAGGATTGTGACCAGCGGGGGGGCAGCAAATGTCCCAGGCTTAGCATCAGAGAGACTAAAGATGCCCTCAAGGTTGGTGGTCAGTAGGAGGAGGAGTAGTGCCCCTATTAGTAGGAGGAATAGTATCCCATCATTGGCATCAGTGGAAGAAATAGTGACCCATTGTTGGTGTCAGTGGTAGGAATAGTGCCTCATATCAGTTGTAGGAATAGAGCCCAAGGGCCGGATAAAGGCTACATCTGGTCCTCAGGCCACGGTTTGGAGACCCCTGGAGTAGAAGACTATTACTGTCACATCCCTATCATGCCCTGGTGTGCAAAAATTTGTGACAAAAGTAATATGAAGGTTTCCAGACCGGTATTCCGAAAATAGATTTAACCACTTGACCTCTGGAAAATGCTTTACAGCTCCTGAAGAAGCAATTGGCGAAACATGTTGAGCCAACAGGCAATTACATAGCTTTATCAGCTTTATACGCACTATCTTTGTTATTATGTTGTGATATTTTTTTATATATGTTTGTCTATATATGAGAGTCAACATCTGTTTATTCTATTTTATATTTTTCTACTATAAAATATTGTTATTTTTTATCAAGTTTATTGTCATATTTGTGGCACCATAAAAATTCCCCTCGTCCAGTTCTTTCTATATATATTTCAAATAGGGATGAGGGTGACTTTGATCTCTTGAAATAGTGTGACTACTTCGATACTCTGGAAGATGCGCGGTTGTGCGACACTGTACCCAAATAAAACTGATGTCCTTTTTTCCAATTAAAGCTTTCTTTTGGTGGTATTTGATCACCTCTGGGGTTTTTATTTTTGGCGCTATAAAAATTTAGCAAAAAAAAATGTTTTACTTTCTGCTATAGATCTATCCAAAAATCTAATTTATTCATCAATTTAGGTCAATATGTATCCTGCTACATATTTTTTGGTAAAAAAAATCCCAATAAGCGTATATTGATTGGTTTGCGCAAAAGTTATAGCGTCTACAAACTATGGGATATTTTAAATTATTTTTATTTGTTTATTTATTTATTTTATTAGCAACGATGGTGATCAGTGACTTATGCCCCGTACACACGGTAGGATTTTCCGACGGAAAATGTGTGATAGGACCTTGTTGTCGGAAATTCCGACCATGTGTAGGCTCCATCACACATTTTCCATCGGAATTTCCGACACACAAAGTTTGAGAGCAGGCTATAAAATTTTCCGACAACAAAATCCGTTGTCGGAAATTCCGATCGTGTGTACACAAATCCGACGCACAAAGTGCCACGCATGCTCAGAATAAATTAAGAGACGAAAGCTATTGGCTACTGCCCCGTTTATAGTCCCGACGTACGTGTTTTACGTCACCGCGTTCAGAACGATCGGATTTTCCGACAACTTTGTGTGACCGTGTGTATGCAAGACAAGTTTGAGCCAACATCCGTTGGAAAAAATCCTAGGATTTTGTTGTCGGAATGTCCGATCAATGTCCGATCGTGTGTACGGGGCATTATAGTGGGACTGCAATATCATTCTGTAGGACGCTACTTTAATTCTTCTTTTTTCTTTTTTTTTTTTTTTACCACTCTGGGTTCCCCCTGATTTGGGAACCTTCTTTTTCTTCTGTTTTTTTTTTTTCTTTTTCTTTTCAATAAAAATGAATTAATTAAAAAAAAATGCATTTTTGAAAAAAAAAATGTTTTACTTTCTGCTATGCAATCTATCCAATACATTTTTAAAAACATCACATTTATTCATCAATTTAGGTCAATATGTATCCTGATTGGTTTGCGCAAAAGTTATAGCATTTACAAACTATGGGATATTTTTAATTATTAAAAAAAATTAGTAGTGGCGCCGATTAGCTCCTGCTGTGTATAATCAGAGGGAGAGCGAGCCACCAGCGGCGCACATTCGCGACCCCTACCAGGAAGTGCAGGATCACGTATATACACCTGATCCTGCACACAGCTGCCGCCGTGTAGCAGTAAAATTGCTATAGGGTGGTCGGCAAGTGGTTACAGTGATACTAAAGCCTGTTTTTTTTTTTTTTTTGTTACTTACCTACTCTGTGCAACAATATTGCACAGAGCAGCCCCTTACCTCCTCTCCTCGCAGTCCCCCACTGGTGCAGTCCACTCCTCCCTCCTCCGGTTGCCTCCTCAGCAAGCTGAGGAGGCACCCATGCTTGCGCGCTCCTGAGCCAGGCTGTGTGCGTCTATAGACACACATAGCGCCGGTAAGCCACACCCACACAGGGGTATGACTGAGAGCAGCATGGGACTATGGCTCCACTGGCCTTATTTTTTCCTGTGTGAACAGGAAGTGAGGGTAGTGTTGCTGCAGCCACGACAGCACTGGAGCAGTTACAGAAGTCAGGAAGCTAAGGAGGCACCCAATGCGCTTCTGAGCCAAGATGTGTGCATCTATATTCACACACAGCGAAGGTTAGCCACACCCTCACCCTCACAGGAGTATGACTGACAGCATCAGGGTTCTATGGCTCCACTGCCCTCATTTTATATAGACGCTGTGTGCGTCTATAGACACACACAGCGCCGGTAAGCCACACCCACACAGGAGTATGACTGAGAGCAGCATGGGACTATGGCTCCACTGGCCTTATTTTTTCCTGTGAGAACAGGAAGTGAGGTTAGTGTTGCTGCAGCCACGACAGCGCTGGAGCAGTTACAGAAGTCAGGAAGCTAAGGAGGCACCCAATGCGCTTCTGAGCCAAGATGTGTGCATCTATAGTCACACACAGCGCAGGTAAGCCACACCCTCACCCTCACAGGAGTATGACTGACAGCAGCAGGGTTCTATGGCTCCACTGCCCTCATTGTCTCCTGGCTGGTGCAGTTACAGGAGTCAGGTAAGTGTTTAGTATTGGGGGGGGGGGACAAGAAGTGGAGAGCTTTTTACCTTCATGCAGAGAATGCACCAATGTGCAACAAAAATCTGACTTTAGAAAAATCTTTGAGTGCAAAATAAACATTTAACACAAGATAAAGAATTCCTGGAGCACTGTGGGTTAGCTTATGAGAATGCAAGGACAGTCACTTGTCTAGAGGTATACTATGTCAGACGGAAAACTCAGATGAAGCTGTACTAAGGGAAGGGGGGAAAAGTACTGCTGTGGAGCTCAGCTCCGGTCCAAATCCATAAGGCAGCTGTGCCGAGCCAATGAGCTGCAGGTTTAGGATTCCTCGCCCAGCGGCTGCATCTACACGAAGGGGAAGGGGCTTGTATCATTACTGACACAATATGGCCAATGACATTTACTTAATACAGCCATGTGCCCATATTAGGTCAATGTTGTCACAAGCATCTCCGCCCCTTTGTATACGTGCAGTTGTGGGGTGTAGAAACTATCGCCCGGTGCCCATTGGCCTGGCACTGACAGCTGCCTTCTGGGGTTCGTCAAACATTGGTTCAGAGTGAACCCAGAGTTTAACCCAAGCTCATTCCTTCTCTGGAGGGAGAGGGAGGGGGAGGAGCCACTGCTCTGGAGAAGAGAGAGGTGTCACCGCACTGGAGAAGAGGGAGGTGTCACTGCTCTAAAGGGGGAGGGAGGGGGAGGAGTCACTGTTCTGGAGGAAGGGGGATGTTACTGCTCTGGAGGAAGGGGAGGTGTCACTGCTCTTGAGGGGGAGGAAGGGGAGGAGTCACTGCTCTGGAGGAAGTGGAGGGGAAGGAGGGGGGAGGAGACACGGTTCTGGAGGAAGAGAAGGAGTCGCTGCTCTGGAGGAAGAGGAGGTGTCACTGCTCTGGAGAGGAAGGAAGAGGGAGGAGACACTGCTCTGGTGGAAGGGGAATGGTCACTACTCTGGAGAGGAAGGAAGCGGGAGGAGTCACTGCTCTGGAAGAATAGGAGGTGTCACTGCTCTGTTAGAGGAAGGAAGAGGGAGGAGTCACTGCTCTGGAGAAAGGAGAGGTGTCACTGCTCTGGAGGGGAAGGAAGAGGAAGGAGCTACTGCTCTGGAAGAAGAGGAGGTGTCACTGCTTTGGAGAGGAAGGAAGAGGGAGGAGTCACTGCTCTGGAGAAAGGAGAGGTGTCACTGCTCTGGAGGGGAAGGAAAAAGGAGGAGTCACTGCTCTGAAGCAGAAGGCAGAGAGAGAGTCAGGAAGGAAAGGGAGTGGTCACTGCTCTGGAGGAAGGGGAGGTGTCACTGCCCTGGAGGGGGAGGATTTACTGCTCTAGAGGAAGGGGAGGTGTCACTGCTCTGGAGGGGAAGGAAGAGGGAGGAGTCACTGCTCTGGATGAAGAGATGTCACTGCTCTGAAAGGGAGGGAGGAGTCTCTGCTCTCATTTTTTCACTTGATGGTATAAATCTCTGCTTTAGCTACTGAACACTGTAAACACTGGGTGTAACTCAAAAGAAGGATATGCAATAATTCAAATGCAATAATCCATATTTACCTGAGTAACACAAACAAGGAAAATTATTTTTACAAATGTTCCGATTTAGGCCCCATTCACACGTGGCGATTTAGAATCGCAGACCGAATCGCCACGATTCTGCCTTCAATTCCAATTCGCATGGAAACTGCTCCAAAACACACAACACTCGTATGGGTACCATTCATTTTAAATGGCACCTCAAACAGTGCAATTTTTCCGCGATTGTCACAAGACAGAATCACGTTGCAAAAACACATCTTTAAAAATTGTGTAAAGCTTGTTGCTCAAAAAGATGCAGGAGGATCAGGCAACAGATGTGCATAGGGCAGCCTATTGAAGTGAATGGTCTGTCCTATGCGTGACACGCGGAATCGCGTGAAAATCTCCCTCACAAAATCCCGAGCAGGAAAGCAAGTTCCCGCTACGCGAAGTGTGAATGGGCCCATAGTAATGATCATAATAAGCAAAGAAAAGGTGCACGGAATCACTGTATAAATCGCTTCATGAATATTAATGAATACATAGTTGGTTTTTCAGAATTTGTACAAAATACATTTCCAGCATATAAGGACGAAGCCAACGTTCAGGATTCTTGATGTACCTGAAATAACATTTACGGTTCCTGGTGTAAAATCAGCGGAATTATTCTGCAGCAGTGGAGATAAAGTGACAGATGATTCCCGGAGAGTCGCTGCTTTTCCTGAAATCAGAGATCCTAACAGAGAGGGAAGAGCATGTAATTGGCAGGGAAAGAAGAGCCAAACTCCAGGTAATAACATTTCTCCTCTCAGAAAATCTCAGAGAAGGCGGAGGAGAAAAATGCAGCAATCCAGCGGGTGATGTCCTCGAGGAGGAAGAATACAAGGAGGCACATTGTGACAGATGGAGGCTTTCTGTGTTGAAACTGTATATATACAGTATCTCACAAAAGTGAGTACACCTCTCGCATTTTTGTAAATATTTTATTATATCTTTTCATGTGACAACACTGAAGAAATGACACTTTGCTACAATGTAAAGTAGTGAGTGTACAGCTTGTATAACAGTGTAAATTTGCTGTCCTCTCAAAATAACTCAACACACAGCCATTAATGTCTAAACCGCTGGAAATAAAAGTGAGTACACCCCTAAGTGAAAATCTCCAAATTGGGCCCAAAGTGTCAATATTTTGTGTGGCCACCATTATTTTCCATCACTGCCTTAACCCTCTTGGACATGAAGTTCACCAGAGCTTCACAGGTTGACACTGGAGTCCTCTTCTACTCCTCCATGATGACATCACAGAGCTGGTGGATGTTAGAGACCTTGCGCTCCTCCACCTTCTATTTGAGGATGTCCCACAGATGCTCAATAGGGTTTAGGTCTGGAGACATGCTTGGCCAGTCCATCACCTTTACCCTCAGCTTCTTTAGCAAGGCAGTGGTCGTCTTGGAGGTGTGTTTTGGGGTCGTTATCATGTTGGAATACTGCCCTGCGGCCCAGTCTCCGAAGGGAGGGGATCATGCTCTGCTTCAGTATGTCACAGTACATGTTGGCATTCATGGTTCCCTCAATGAACTGTAGCTCCCCAGTGCCGGCAGCACTCATGCAACCCCAGACCATGACACTCCCACCACCATGCTTGACTGTAGGCAAGACACACTTGTCTTTGTACTCCTCACCTGGTTGCCGCCACACACGCTTGACACCATGTAAACCAAATAAGTTTATCTTGGTCTCATCAGACCAAAGGACATGGTTCCAGTAATCCATGTCCTTAGTCTGCTTGTCTTCAGCAAACTGTTTGCGGGCTTTCTTGTGCATCATCTTTAGAAGAGGCTTCCTTCTGGGACAACAGCCATGCAGACCAATTTGATGCAGTGTGCGGCGTATGGTCTAAGCACTGGCAGGCTGACCCCCCACCCCTTCAATCTCTGCAGCAATGCTGGCAGCACTCATACATCTATTTGCCAAAGACAACCTCTGGATACGACGCTGAGCACGTGCACTCAACTTCTTTGGTTGACCATGGTGAGGCCTGTTCTGAGTGGAACCTGTCCTGTTAAACCGCTGTTTGGTCTTGGCCACCATGCAGCTCAGTTTCAGGGTCTTGGCAATCTTCTTATAGCCTAGGCCATCTTTATGTAGAGCAACAATTCTTTTTTTCAGATCCTCAGGGAGTTCTTTGCCATGAGGTGCCATGTTGAACTTCCAGTGACCAGTATAAGAGACTGAGAACGATAACACCAAATTTAACACACCTGCTCCCCATTCACACCTGAGACCTTGTAACACTAATGAGTCACATGACACCAGGGAGGGAAAATGGCTAATTGGGCCCAATTTTTAGATTTTCACTTAGGGGTGTACTCACTTTTGTTGCCAGTGGTTTAGACATTAATGGCTGTGTGTTGAGTCTTTTTGAGGGGACAGCAAATTTACACTGTTAAAAAAGCTGTATACTCACTACTTTACATTGTAGCAAAGTGTCATTTCTTCAGTGTTGTCACATGAAAAGGTCTAATAAAATATTTACAAAAATGTGAGGGGTGTACTCACTTTTGTGAGATACTGTATATATATATATATATATATATATATACAGTATATATATATATATATATTTATATATATATATATATATATATATATAATGGAAGCCTGTGCTAAGAGATACATGGCATTAAGAGCATGAGAAGAGGTGACGGGGGAGTTAGGGGACAGGAGGTCGTGCGACAGAAGTTGAGGTAGGAAGTTCCAAAGGATGGGGGAGACTCTGGAGAAGTCATGGAAGTAAGCATAGAAGGAGGTGATGATGAAGTTAGAAAGCAGAAGATCTTGCAAAAGAAAATGGGTTAGAGAGTTTCAGAGTGTAAGAGAGGCCGTGGAGAATCTCTGGGGGTGAGCATGGGAGAAGGTGATGTGGGAATTACAGAGTACGAGGTCTTGGGACACAAAATAGGGTAGGGAGTTCCAGAGCTTGGAAGAGGCTCTGGAGATGTCCTGGAGGTTAGCATAGGAGAAGGTGACAATGTATTCAGAGAGCATGAGGTCTTGTTACAGAAACCAGGTTAGAGAGGTGAGAATGTGAGGAGATGATAAGGGAGTTAGAGAGCAGGAGGTGTTGTTGCAGACATTGGTTTATAGAGTTGGTAGAGATGAGAAAGGCTCTGGAGAAGTTATGGAGACAAGCATGGGAAGAAGTGAGGAGGGTACTAAAAAGCAGGAGGTATTGGGACAGAAATTGGGGTAGGGAGTTTCTAAAAGTGGGCGAGACTAGGGAGAAGTTCTGGGGGCAAGCATGGGAGGAGGTGACAAGGGAATTTGAAAGCAGGAGGTCTTGTTACAAAAATTGGGTTATGAGTTCCAGAGGATGGGAATTTGGAAAGGCTCTGGAGAAGTCCTGCAGGCAAGCATGGAAGGAGGTGATGAGGGAGTTAAGGAGTACGAGGTCTTGGGACACAAAATATTGTATGACGTTCCAGAGGATGTAAGAGGCTCTGGAGAAGCCTGGAGGCAAGCATTGGAGAAAGTGACAAGGGAATTTGAGAACACAAGGTTTTGTTATGAAAATTGGATTAGGGAATTCCAGAGAATGAGAGAGACTCTGGAGAAGTCCTGGTATGTGAGTTAGAAATGTGAGATGACAAAGGAGTTAGAAAGCATGAGGTGTTGTTAAGGAAATTGGGTTTTGAAGTTCCAGAGAATTAAATAGGCTCTAGGGATGTTCTGGAGGTGAGAATGAGAAGAAGCGCGGAGGGAGTTAGAGAGCAGGAGGTCTTGGGACAGAAATTTGGGCAGGGAGGTTAAGACAGAAATTGAGAGTTCCAGAGGGTGGGAGAGGCTTGGGACAGAAATTGTGTTGGAGAGTTTCAGAGGATGGGAGGGGCTCTGGAGAAGTTCTAGAGGCAAGCATGGAAAGAGGTGTTGAGGGAGTTCAAAGCAGGCGTTTTTTTTGGACAGAAGATAGGGTAGGGAGTTCCAGAGAATGGGAGAGGTTCTGCAGGAGTTCTGGAGGCAAGCATGAGAGGAGGTACGAGGGAGTTAGAGAGCAGGAGGCCTTGTTACAGAAATGGGGTAGGGAGTTCCAGAGGATGGGAGAGGACCTGGAGAAGCCCTTGAGGTAAGCATGGGAGGAAGTGACGAGAGACTAAAAGAGTAGGAGGTTTTTGGACAGAACTTAAGTCCCTGCGGGTGGGAGTGGATCTGGAGAAGTCCAGGAGTTGAGCTTGAGAGGATTGGATGAGGGAGTTAGAGATCAGGAGGTCGTGGGGGAAGTGGCAAGAATGGTTTGGGTGATATTTCGAGATGAGGTTGGTAATGTAGCTGTGCGCAGACTTGCGCATGGCTTTGTAGGTTATTAGTAATTTATGTTTTATTTGTTGGGTGAGTGGAAGCCAGTAGAGGGATTGGCAGAGAGGTACAGTGGACACTGAGCAGTCGGTAAGGTGTATGAGTCCGGCAGCAACATCCATGATAGACTGAAGGGGGCTAGCCTGTGTAGAGGTCAGCCAATGACGAGGGAGTTGCAACAGTTGAAGCGAGAGATAACAAGGGAGAATTAGTAGTTTGGTGGTATCACTGTTTTCATCAATTCTTCCCCAAAGAAACAAAAGAAAAACACTTTGTCAGTGTTTCCAGCGAGCGGCAGGATGCAGACGAGAAGAACAGTGAAGATGGTCGGCTTTTAATTGTCTGCGCTTGAAGAACGTTCACAGAGCTTGTCAGGAGGAGAAGAGACTCGTACACAGTTGTCAGATCATCAAACACTTTCTTTAATTTGTTTGACTGTAATTAAATACATTGCAGATGTTTAAAAAAAGTGTCAATGCAGAAAAAACTCTGAATTCATTTACATCTCTCTCTCTCTCTTTCCTTCTTCTTGGACTTCTTTAAACAACTTTCTGAGATGTTTGTTGGTATAAAACTATTATTATGAATTGAATAACTTTTACAAAATATATAATATAAATAGTAGATTATGTTACGCCCTCTGAAAACAGCTAACATCTCCTATAGCCAAGTATCAACAAACCAATAACACACCAAAAAAAACACTTTTTTTTGTCTTTAAACTGGACAAGGCTGGTGGATCTAAATAATGTACCTACGGCTAAATCTTTTAAAAGTTAAAAGCTTAAAAGTAGGGAGCAGGAGGCGTCTCCTATTAAATGTATTCATTTAGAAAAGCCACTTCTGGGTGTCTGTCTGGTGAAGTTTATTTTTATTATTAGGGGACTGACTTTCCAAACTTCCGGATTAATGTGCTGGACTGTTTTGCTTGCGTCTATCTAGTAAGGTTACTTTGCGGTTATAAGCAAGGAAGCTCAGACCTCTGCAGTGTATAAATGTGCTTTTACTATTAAAAAAATGCTGTATAGTACATACAAAACTATTACATAATTAGGAATACAATCCAAGACTGACAGATATACATATAACAAGCAAAATGCCTTACAAATAAGCACAAACTATGGTCTGTAATTGTAGAAATACGTTTAAAAGTTACTTAACTCCAGTTACTGTGTGTTCGTGATCTCCATTGACAACGAGGACTCAAGCTTTTTAAGCAGTTGCCGGAGATCAGGCGAAAGCATCTTCAGGTATCTTATGGCTAGTACAGACCTTTATTGATGTTAAGGCATTATGGAGTCCTCTCCAGCTTATGCCTAACAACATTTTATATGTCAGGTTGTCAAGCTTTTGTCGACAATGGTTACAAACTTCTTTACCTTAGTTACAAAACTAAAAAATAGACTGCTCCAACTGTACCATTTTCCAATGGAGAGGCATTCTCAAATTCTACCTCAAGATTGCACTATGGCATTATACATGCCATAGGTCATATATGTCAGGTTGTCAATCTATTGTTTACTACAATTACACAACAATAGACTGAACAACAGTCAATTGAAATGCAACAATGATATCTAAGTTCCCATTGTTTGAGGACAGCCGGTGTAATTGTTACCAAGGCATTCGTTTGAGAAGCATCCACTCAAACACAACCTGATTTCTGTTTCTGTGACAAACTGCTAAACAGATTGTTCCACACCTGCACTAAACTCTGAGATATAAAATCATAATATTTATCAAATGCAACACATAGACACAAGGGGGTGTTTGAAAAAGAACTGGGTTGAAAGAAGAGTCTCCATAAGAAGAAAAAGACCCGGGTACAAGAAAAGGGCTTCATAAGTAGAAGGAGACCTGGATAGAAGGCAGAGGCTCCGTAAAAATAAGAAGACCAGTGTAGAAGAAAAGGGCTGCTTGACAAACGGGAACCATGGCCCATATATGGTGGGGGTGCCCTAAAATTAGAACATCCTGGAAGGAAATACTGAGTTATATCAAGGAAATTACTGATATAGTTATACCTGAGGAACCATGGACATGTCTATTTCATGGGGTGGATATCCCGACAAAAGAATATAGAAACTCAATGATTGTACATATGATGAACGCTGCAAAAAGCTTGATACCGAGGAAATGGAAGGAAGTAGAGAGTCCAAAAATCAGAGAGTGGTTTGATAAAATAGAAGAGATATATAACATGGAATTTCTAAGACAGAGCCATGAGGATACTAGAGAGGGATTCATTAAGAGATGGGAGAAGTGGAAAAAGTTTAAATTAACAAAGAAATACAGTGAGATTAAGATTACCTAGAGAAGAGGAGAAAGAAGGGTCTGAGAATGGGGTGGAGGGGGGGGGGAGGGTAAGGGTAGATAAAGGTTTGGAAACAAAATTTGTTAATGTATATCCCTATTGAGTAGGGAAAATGTTTTACTTTTTTTGTGTATAATAAATTTTGATAAAATATAGAATAAAAAAAAAGAAAAAGAAAAGGGCTGCTTGAGAAGAAGAAGACTATCTGGATAGAAGGAAGAGACTCCATATAAAAAACAAGAAGAGCTGGGAAGAAGGAAAAGGCTCCATACGAAGACCTGGGTAAAAGTAAAGGGCTCCATATGAAGGAGAAGACCTGGGTAGAAGTAAAGGGCTCCAAACGAAGAAGAAGACATGGATAGAAGGAAAGGATCCATAAGAAGAAGACCTAGTTAGAAGGAAGAGGCTCCATAAGAAGAAGAAAAAGACCCAGGTAGAAGGAAAGGGCTCAATAGGAAGAAGACCTGGATAGAAGGAAGAGGCTCCATATAAAGAAGAAGACCTAGGTAAAAGGAAAGAGCTCTATAAGAAGAAGAAGACCTGGGTAGATAGAAAAGGATCCTTGTGACAGAACTGTGCAGCACTCAGCTTGGGTGCCTTTGTCAAGATATAGCTTCCTCCAGTCTGGACCTAGGAACCAGGTATTATCGTTTATCACCCATGACTAGATGGCACTAGCTTAGATGCAAACTGGAACTCATTATTGAAAATTCACACAGCATATATAGCACAGAAGATCTGGTAGAACCTGATCACATTACCCTAACAATGCAAACTGTAAACATGAATGTAGTTAACCACTTGCTGACCAGCCACCATCATTATATTGTGGCAGGTTGTCACGATCCTGCGAGCCGTCGTAGCTGTACGTCGGCTCCTTTAAGCAGGATAGCAGGCGTGCGCGCCCGCTGCACACCGGGGGTGCTGATGCTCGTGGCTGGCGTTCTGGCCGCGCGCAATCGCCGGCCACGAGAGGCAGAACAGGGACATGTAAACACACAAATCCCTGTTCTGTGAGGAGAGGAAAGGCAGATCGTGAGTTCCTAATAGCTGGAAACCACGATTTGTCATCTCCTATAGTCATTCCCCTCCCCCTACAGTTAGAACACACACTAGGGAAAACAGTTAACCCCTTGATCGCCACCCTAGTGTTAACCCCTTCCCTGCCAGTGACATTAACACAGTAATCAGTGCATTTTTATAGCACTGATTGCTGTATAATTGTCAATGGTTTCAAAAATGTGTCAAAAGTGTCCAATGTGTCCGCCATAATGTCGCAGTCCCGATAAAAATCGCAGATGGCTGCCATTACTAATAAAAAATAAATAAATAAATAAAAATGCCATAAACCAATCCCCTATTTTGTAGACGCTATAACTTTTGCGCAAACCAATCAATATACGCTTATTGCGATTTTCTTATTACCAAAAATATGTAGAAGAATACAAATCGGCCTAAACTGAGAAAAAAAATTGCTTTTTTTTAAAAAAAAATTGGGATATTTATTATAGCAAAAAGTACAAAATATTGTGTTTTAATCAAAATTGTTGCTCTTTTTTTGTTTATAGCGCAAAAAATAAAAACCACAGAGATGATCAAATACCACCAAAAGAAAGCTCTACTTGTGGGAAAAAAAGGATGTCAATCTTGTTTGGGTACAGTGTCGCACGACCGCGCAATTGTCAGTTAAAGCGATGAAGTGCCGAATCACAAAAAATGGCCTGGTCATTGAGCAGCCAAATCTTCCGGGGCTGAAGTGGTTAACATAGCTAAAGAACAGCAAACATAAACATTAAGCTAAATAAACAACTAGCCACCTAGGTGACTCAGTGCCCTTCCAGACTGTTCAGTACCAAACCCACAACCCTGGATACAAAGTACATTACATTATCATAAGCATAAACATCCCACAATGGTTCGATAACAAGGTAAAATGACCACAATATTAATCACATCTCCAAGAGATGATCAGACAGACAGAGACAATAGGTGACTCAATTAACTATGGGAATTCACTCCTAGGAGTTACACAATGGGAGAGACACAAACTTGTGTAATCTGTCCACTAGACAATTCATCAGAAGACAAACAATGTTCCAGCAGTCTGATACAGTGGAATTAATGTATCTTCATAGATGTCTTGAGAGATATTTAGGATAAATATTTCTGTCCCAAGTGGAGAAGCTTCCCCAACCCAGTCTGCAGGAGGGCTGTCAGAGAACTCACACAGCAAGCACCCGTCTCCGTGCAGCATCTGCCAACCCTTGTTCCGCTAATGTGCATGCACAGAACCGTAGCCAGAGACAAATAAGATCCAGAGTGAGCATACACAATGGCACCTCCATGCAAATGCTCGCGCTAACGCAC
This sequence comes from Aquarana catesbeiana, assembly GCF_042186555.1. Lineage (NCBI taxonomy): Eukaryota > Metazoa > Chordata > Amphibia > Anura > Ranidae > Aquarana > Aquarana catesbeiana. The sequence continues at coordinate 26,710,622 of NC_133336.1, read as the reverse complement.
ACCCACGAGTGCCAACGCGCTAATGCGCTAACGTGCTAAGACACTAATGCGCTAACGCGCATTCGCGCACGCACATACGCTGCCGCGAATCCTGGCACACAGCACCTTATATAAACAGAGAGTCTGCCTAGCATCGGTGCTGGATTGTCTTCAGCTTGTCCCTGTGTTCCTGTAGTTACTCTGCCTGATTGACCTTGTTCCTGAAAACCCGGCTATCTTCTGACCATTCTCTTGGATCTCCCCTGCCTGCTGAACCTGCCTCTACATGCAATACTGACCTTGGCTTGGACTTATGATTACGGCTCTGCCTTCTGATTCTGTACCCCGCTGCCAGTCTGTTGCCAACCTCTGTCTGTTCCTGACTACAGTTTTGCCTTCTGATTCGGTACCCTGCTGCCAGCCTGTTGCCGACTCCTGCCTGTTCCTGACTCTGCAGTTGATCCTGATCTGGCTCCCGCTGAACAAGTCTGGTGATCAGTTTCCACATCTCCTCAGCAGGGGTTCCTATATCTCCAAGTTCCAGCCTCCTGCCTGCAGGCACCTGCAGCCTTTCGTTGCCCAGGGGTGCTTGGACTGGAACCGTGCAAGAGGCCACCCACATCATTTCAGGCTCCGCTGTAAGGTATGTGACAAGGGCCTCCATATTTCCTCTGACCATGAACCTGTACAAGATTAATATTACACCTTCCATCCACAACAGAAGGGAAGCTTTATTGTGCTTATTCAGAGAATTAATCCAAGCCTTGCTCTCAGCGTTCATCACGTCGTTGTCCATCATTATAGAATGATATGCTCTTTCCATGGGCCATAATCAGTGAGTAGGAGGCTTGCCCCCAGTCCCCTTCAAAAGCCTCTGTCCCTGTTGAGTCTGTGACAATCCTTAAAAAGAAGAAGACCTGGGTAGAAGGAAGAGGCTCCTTAAAAAGAAGACCTGGGTAGAAGGAAGAGGCTCCTTACGAAGAAGAAGAAGACTGGGTAGAAGGAAGAGACTCCTTAAGAAGAAGAAGAAGACCTGGGTAGAGGAAAGATGCTCGTTAAGAATAAGAAGACCTGGGGAAGAAGAAGAAGACCTGGGTAAAAGGAAAAGACTCCTTAAAAAGAAGAAGACCTGGATAGAAGGAAAGGGTTCCAGAAGATGAAGAAGACCTGGGTAGAAGAAAAAGGCTCCTTAAGAAGAAGATCTGGATAGAAGGAAGAGGCTCCATAAGAAGAAGACCACGGTAGAAGGAAAAGGGCCCCTTAAGAAGAAGACCCGTGTGGAAGGAAGGGGCTTTATAAAAAGCAGAAGACCTCAGTAGAAGGAAGGTATGTGTTCCGGACATCTTGGTACCCATTTTGCTCTCTTGTTCCCCTTTAGTTACTTACCCTTTCCCCTCTCTTATCAGTTCCTATCTATCCCTTCCATTCTGTCTGTGTCACCTCCCTTGGATCAGAATACCAGATAATTATCTCTTCTACCTGACACACAAGACAGCTAAAGCCTAAAGCAGAGGGCGTATTTGCCTTCTCTGGACAATATTGCGAGACACAATGAGTTAGGCTCATTGGAGGTCATGCGTTGTGTTTTTTTCCTTTTTATTTTTTTCCTCTCCCTTTCCTTTTTTCCCTTCCTATACACTTAGGCCCCTTTCACAGGGGGCTGTCAGTTTTGACGGACTCCGCTTGCTCTGTGGGGATCGCTACGTTGATCCCAGCTGAGCCGGCGTATGACAGGTCCATCTGTGCTCACCGTGCAGGGCCAGACCTGTCAGAGCTCCGCTCTCCTCTATGGGGGATCGGATGATGAAAAAGGACCGCCTGTCCGTTTTCATCCGATCTGCCAGACGGATGGAAGATAGGGGCTCCATCCGTCTGGATGTAGCGGATCGGATCGGATCACGCTGACATCCATCGCTCCGTAGACCTGCATGGAGTGTCCATTCAGGTCCGCCTAAAAAACTGACAGACCGTGTGAAAGGGGCCTTAAATTCAATTAGACAGTTTTTGAACAATTTCACCTCTGTATCACTACAGGGTTTGCAAAATTTGAGTACATTGGAGCCCTCATTCTTGCATGTAAGACCTTTTTCTCTTTCTTGTCGAATGTTTAATTATTCCTAACATGCTTCGCCAACCTTCGTGCAAGATCTCGTATTGTTACCATAGATTTCGCTATTCATGTGTAAAAGATCTGTCTTAATTGAACTTTCTGTGATGTACCTTTATGTACAGTATTTGAGAAGTAAAAGTTTTGCTATGTTTCATTGTACATATTATTTTTTGAAAAAATGAAAAGACCAAAGGAGGAACTTCACCTGGGGATGACACTAAAGTTACACTATGGGAGAACTCAGTTTTCTGCAATTCCTTGGGTCCTGTTTGTTAAGGAAATTGCAAAGCTATAACCCGAGCTAAGTATTTACTGTATCACATGCAAACCATTTTAAATGCTCATTTGCTAAAAAGGATAGGTAGCATGTGCATGTGTGTTGTATGCATATTGTAATACTCTGTATTGTTTTCCTACAATTGTATATAATTTGTTTTACAGCATTCTTGATTGACAAAAGCACTTGAATATACTACAGGGGGTTCTGCTTCCTTGCTTTACTGCAAAGTAACCTAAAAGACACAAGCAAAAAGTGCTCAAATGGCTCACCACACCAAAGGCCACCTCCCTAATCTGTGTGTCCTCAAGGGCTTCACCAAATGAGGTATTGGCAGCAGTCTACCAAAAGAAAAGTGAGGGGGAAAAAAGCCCTGTAATGCATCAAAAATGCACATGCAGAAAAGCATCCAAAATGCAGAAATTGTAGTGTGAAGCAGCCCTTCACGTTCTTGTGCAGCTTTAGTGCCCCGCAATGATACCATCATTTTCTGATTTCAGTGATAGGTCCTCTTTTATACAGGATCTACTTGCAGCAGCTGTTCCAGGTCTTTGCAGCAATCAGGGTCAGTGTGATTAATAACATTATTTTCGAAGTAGAGGATTATGTGTGCTTGATGTTGGTTTTGTTCCACGTAGATGGTGAAGCGGCAATCAGCGGGCGACGTGTTATTACAGCAAAGTGGAGTCATTTTTATTCTTTATCGGAAGGGGTCACGGGGACGGGAGATCATTAATGTGCCATCATGTTGTTGGTGTGCCCTACATAGATCAAGGTCCCTTTTAGAAAACAGGGTTACTACACTTTTGTGGAAAAATAATTAAAAAAAATAATAATATAAAGTAAAATTGCTAAACAAGTCATATTGTAAATGAATGTTATTAAAAATTATCTTTCATTTTTAATCTGCAACCGCTGCAATTTTCTGTAAAATTCAATGCAATATGGCCACCTGGAGGTGTTCTGTGTAAAAAATGTAATTTCTTGCTTGTGTGATTGGCTCATTGATTTACCCAGAAGTCCGCAGTAAGATATAAATTAGATTCTAGGCACCTTGTAATAGAAACATAAGTGTTGGTGTGATACGCCCTAACTGCAACTTTTCTCATTAGAACACTGGGAGCGCACCAGGTGATAATGAACGAGACCACACAATTTAGAATGAATATGCAGTCAGTCTGGTGAAACAAACAGCTATTTCTTTATAGCAACAAAAGAAAGGAATCTGCTCCAAACTTGCTAAAACCCATTGTAATGTACATTGATCATCTACAGCAGATTGTTTTTTCCTCAAGTTTTTTTTTTTTACATTAATGTAACATCAGCCACTGAGGAGCTGTTAGAAGTTTTTATTTTTTTAGATGACACCAGAGCAGAATTGTCCGGGGTCAGTCAAGATTCTTCTCCCCACGGGTGGCGGGCAAGGGGATAGAATCTGGTGCAGTCTTGACTTCTGCACCACATGTGTGTCTCCTCCATGGTATGCCATTTTTTCAAGCCCTCTGCACTTTCTAAATGTCATTTGTGTAGAAGTGAAAGTGAAGGTACAAGTTCCCAGCCCAGTCTGGTTCTCCAATTGGACTGAACAATGGCAGACGTCCTCCAAAAAGTTAATAAAGCCTGGACAACTCAGAGTCCTGACAGTGGTTGGCCCTTGACAGTGCAAGAAAGAGCACAATCCTACGTTAGTAAGACAATCTGACTGTTGCCTGAGAACCTCCCAGTAGGTACCACTTCCCTTTGGTAACACAATCTGACTGTTGTCTGAAAACCTCACAGGAGGTACTACTGTCCTTTGCAGACTGTTGCCTGGGAACCTCCTAGGCTAGGAGGTATCACTGTCCTTCGATAACACAATCTGACTGTTATCTGAGAACCTCACAGGAGTTACTACTGTCCTTTGCAGACTGCCGCGTGAGAACCTTCCAGGAGATACCATGTCCTTTGGTAACACAATTTGACTGTTGCCTGAAAACCTCCCAGGAGGAGGTACCACTGTCCCTTTGGTAACACAATCTAACTGTTGCATGAGAACCTCCCAGGATATACCACTGCTGTTTGTTAACACTATCTGACTTTTGTCTGAGAACCTCACAGGAGGTACTACTGTCCTTTGCAGACTGTTGCCTGAGAACCTCCTAGGACATACCACTGGCCTTCGGTAACACAATTTGACTGTGATCAGAGAACCTCACAGGAGTTACTACTGTCCTTTGTAGACTGCTGCCTGAGAACCTTCCAGGAGATATCATGTCCTTTGGTAACACAATTTGACTGTTGCCTGAGAACCTCCCAGGAGGAGGTACCACTGTCCCTTTGGTAACACAATCTGTTTACAATCTGTAATCACTGTTTACAAAAAAGAGGATCTCCCGATCATGAGATCACTGTGACAGCCAGTTGTTAAAGTCTGCTGCCACATGTATGCCTACGTGGGAAGGGGTTTTAGACAACTGAGTGCAGTTATACAGGAATCACTGATTACCTAATCCTTATGACTCATACAGTGTCCATGATAGGCATTGACATCATTCTGCGCATATTTTGGAATTGTATATGCACATTTCAAATTGTAATAACTGTGGTGGTTAGCATTCTGTTTCAAATGCCACGTCATGCCTTGACATACATCTTAAGACGCATTCTGTCCAGACAGTATGATCATCTGCTGACTTAGCACTGTCCACAGGCAGCCTAACTCTTCAATAAAACACAGAAGGTGAATCCAATCGAATTTTACTTTTCACAAATAGAGTACAGATGATATTTTTCCAGTTTGTTGAGGCATAAGAAGAAAACAATATCCTAATGCCGCGTACACGCGGTCGGACTTTTCAGCTACAAAAGTCCAACAGCCCGTCCGACAGACTTTCGACAGACTTTCGACGGACTTTTGGCGGATTTTCAACAGACTTTCTAACGACCGGACTTGCCTACACACGATCACACCAAAGTCTGATGAATTTGTACGTGATGACGTACACCGGACTAAAATAAGGAAGTTGATAGCCAGTAGCCAATAGCTGCCCTAGCGTGGGTTTTCGTCCGTCGGACTAGCATACAGACGAGTGAATTTCTGGGTCCGGCGGAGTTACGACGTAAAGATTTGAAGCATGTTCCAAATCTAAAGTCCGTCAGATTTGCGACTGGAAAAGTCAGCTGAAGGTCCGGTGAAGCCCACACACGATCGGATTGTCCGCCGGATTTGGTCCGTCGGTGTCCGTCGGACAAGTCCGGTCGAAAAGTCCGACCGTGTGTATGCGGCATAAGTCCAGACAAAAACTAACACTGACTGAGGGAACTTGGAAGAAACAGGGAGGGTCTAGCTAAGGCTGACATAACTAGCACCAAACAGGAGGGCAGGAAAGAGGGGGTGTACCTAAGAACAATAGTAACCTGATACAGTTCAGTGCAGCAATAGCAAAACCACATTTAGTTGAGACAGAACAGTCAGTGACTGTATATTGTATGTTGATGTATGAGATATCTCATCTTTTTATAATGAGAGTGGCCAGCTGTCTGTACACTTTTTATTAACAATGATGCTCACTTATGGCTCTTAGGATACAAAATGTATGGTTTAAAAAAATTAAAGTTCCATTCATTTGCTCAAATTTAGATTTAGGAAAATGGCAATTAAGTAAAATCTACAACATCCGCTCTTTACTTAATTTATTGTATCAATTTGTATCCCTGCAGGTGAAAAAACTCACCTTATCTACTAACGGAGATCGGCCATAGTCCTGCATTGCATCATGTCACCTCTACAGGATCAGGGGTCCCGTGACAACAGCCAGACGTTTTCTCTGGCATAGCCTAAAGAACGCGCGTCATCCTAAGCAAATATCCCGCAGCCGTTTCAGTATTGTCCCGGTGTCATGTGCCGGGTTTAGATGAATATTAATGTCCCGGGGTGAAGAGATTTTATATGGTGCCGTCACCGTAAAGGTCTGTGCCAGGAACGTGCGCCATAATCCCACTGTGAGGAGCAATAATAGCCAGGAAAATGGTGGAAGAACTTTGTGACCTATTCCAAAGAATGAGGCCTTTGATTGGTGTCATTTGCGTCTACATCTCATAAGGTCCATGATCAAAGGCACCTCCTGGGCATTTCCCAAGGTGACCCACAATATTAAATTTGATGTAAACCTAATCACTAAAATTATTTCAGAATATAGCAGAATTGCTAAAATATTGTTTCTATTTATTTTCATCCCTTACATCTCACTGCTGCTGATCTCCTGAAGCCTCTTTGCAGTCAATCTGCTTAATATCTGTTGAAACAGCCAATTGTGGTCTCCACTGCTGTACACTCCATTGAAGTATCTGAACAAGGCCCTTCATGGCAGGATTACCAGGGATTGGAAGCTACAGAATAAAACATGTTAAATGTGACTTTTGAAATTAATTTACCATGTTAAAGATGATATGAAATTGTATTGATTACTTAAATTTGGTAATCATGAGTCTACCAGTTGGTCACTCATGAGTACCAAATTTAAGTAATCATTACAATTTCATATAATCGTTAACATGGTAATATTATTTCAAAAGTCATATTCAACATTCTATCTGTGAGATCTCTGCACTCAGTTCCTAGATCTCTACACCTACTATGCCCATTATGAGGGGTTCTCACTATCCCTGTGCTGAGTTCCTGGATCTGTACACCTATCGTGCCCATTATGAGGGGTTCTCACTATCCCTGCGCTGAGTTCCCGGGTCTGTACACCTGCTATGCCCATTATGAGGGTTTCCCACCATCCCTGTGCTGAGTTCCCGGGTCTGTACACCTGATGTACCCATTATAAGGGGTTCCCACCATCCCTGTGCTGAGTTCCTGGGTCTGTACACCTGATGTACCCATTATAAGGGGTACATGAGTTCCTATCACTGCAACCCCGCCATGTCCATTGTAGCACCCTCCTAGGTAAGGTTGCTAGTGAGGTTGAGGTAAATGCAGACTTTTTGGCTCCTCTGTAGACGGTGGAGCAGAGTGTGATTGTTTTTGTCTGTTCTGGGTCTCACAGGCTGCAGGCTCCACTACTACTCCCTGCCTCCTAGTAGGTTCCAGGATGTAGTGGGCTGGAAGAGGCCACCATGAGCTTGAATATTTATGAAACTCTAGCCAATCCCTGGGGAGGTGTGCCCAGAAAGTGGAGAGAGAGCCCTTAAATAGTCTGGAGCAGCAGGGTTCCAATGCTGGAGTAAGAGACCCCAGCCTGGAAGGGCTGCTGCCCTACTGGGCAAGGCAGTTGAAAGCCTGCAGAGGATCCATGAGGTCCCAGCTATGCTAGAGCTAGGAGGACCTATGTTCTTGGAGGAAATTCAGAGGCAAGTAAGGGGGTGCATTCAGGATCCGGTCTGGAGATTCACAGTACAGTGTCTTGCCAGCATTGGACAATGAGGGAACACAGTGAGTAGAGGCCTGAAAGGGATCCTGGCATTACTTGCGGTTTAAACCTTTGTGTGACTGTGCTAGTGCTGTTAAAGTGGGATTTGCTCTGCTGGAAGTCCCAGAAGTGCTTGTGCCTTTATTTTCAGCAGGAATGGGGGAAGTCTGCCCCTGAAGAGAGAGAGAGATAGAGTCCTCTAAATACCTTGTGCACTAAATTCTGGAGTATCCGAAAGCTCCACCTACACCCCATCCAAGTTCAATGAGCATTAAACCTTAAAAAGACACTCACTGCCTGGTCATTGTGTCTCGAGATTGTGGGGGCTGCTGTATGCTTGGTTGCCGTGCACCCACTTGGGAATAGAACCTGGGACAATTCTGCAGGTAAAAAAAATGCTACACCATTATGAGGGGTTCCCACCATCCCTGGTTTCCAATATACAGTCACCATCTATGGTTTCCTAGGTTTGCACACCTGTTGTGCCCATTGATGGGTTCCCACCATCCCTGTGCTGGGTTCCCGGTCTGCACACTTGCTGTGCCCATTATGAAGAGTTCCCACTATCCCTTCACTGAGTTCCTGGGTCTGCACACCTGCTGTGCTCATTATGAGTTGCTCCCATTGTCCCTGTTGGGTTTTCTTTCTTTATTTTATACATGGAGAATGTAACAGGAGAAACTGGACCACCAAAAAGTGTACAGGAACATAGCCAGGAGCAGAAGTAGATGCAAGCAAGGTCCACCAACAGCTAAAACATAACTTTTGGGTGGATAACCCCCCAGAGGCTTATCGCAGGAAGCCCGTTGCTCTATTGCAGTTCACACGCAGTTCTTCTCCAGACAGGCATGTACTGGCCATCGGGACTACCGGGAGTTTCCTGGTGGGCCGATGGCTCAGTGGGCCGATTTCAGTGACAGCCTGTCAAAGTAATGGCTACGCAGCTCACGCAGCCATTAATTTGAGCACTAAAAGGGATCGGCAAGGTGTCCATACACAGACACTGGTGTCTGCGAGTGGACACCACTGTCATCACAGGAGGAGCCGGTGTAGGAGGCGGGACCCTGTTACAGCACTGCCAAACCAGGCACTGGTGAGTCTGCATTGGGTACAGACTGAGGGGCTCAGAGTCAGAATTGATGGGCACAGACTGAGGGGCTCAGAGTCAGCATTGATGGGCACAGACTGAGGGGCTCAGAGTCAGCATTGATGGGCACAGACTGAGGAGCTCAGGATTGATGGGCACAGACTGAGGGGCTAAGGATTAATGGACACAGGCTGAGGGGCTCAGTGTCAGCATAGATGGCCACAGACTGAGGGGCTCAGGATTGATGGGCACAGACTGAGGGGCTCAGAGTCAGCATTGATGGGCGCAGATTGAGGGGCTCAGGATTGATGGGCACAGAGAATAAGGGGCTCGGGATTGATGAGTACAGATACTGAGGGGCTCAGCATTGATGGGCACAGATTGAGAGGCTGCATTTGATGGGCACAGTGAGGCTGCATTTGATGGGCACAGTGAGGCTGCATTTGATTGGCACAGTGAGGCTGCATTGATGGGCACAGTGAGGCTGCAATTGATGGGCACTGATAAGCTGCATTTGGTGGGCACTGATAAGCCTGCATTTGATGGGCACTGGCGAGGCTGCATTTGATACTTCCGCCTAGCAGTAAGAAGGGTCGCTGGTTCGAATCCCAACCATGACACTACCTGCTTGGAGTTTGCATGTTCTCCCTGTGCCTGCGTGGGTTTCCTCCGGGTACTCCGGTTTCCTCCCACACTCTAAAGACATGCTGGTAGGTTAATTGTATCCTGTCTAAATTGTCCCTAGTATGTATGAATGTGAGTTAGGGACCTTAGATTGTAAGCTCCTTGAGGGTAGGGACTGATGTGAATGTACAATGTATATGTAAAGCGCTGCGTAAATTGACGGCGCTATATAAGTACCTGAAATAAATAAAAAAAAATAAAATTTGATGGGCACAGTGAGGCTGCATTGATGGGCATGGCCGGGGGCGGGGTGGGGGTCGGTTTAGTCTGGCTGGCCGGTATGGGAGAGACCTGTCATCCGCACTGCCCATTACCTCACTTCATAGTGCGCAACCCAGCTCGGCCACAGCGCTGCTGCATTGCTGAAAGGCAGGCAATGGCTGTGCAGCAATGCCGGTTTCTGAAAATCCAGCCAGTGAGGCTGTAGCAATGTTCCTGCATGACGTTAGCCCTCCCACTTCACACAGTGATGTGAGAAGGAGGGAGGAGAGAGATACAGAGGAGAATAAGTGAAACAGTAAAAGAGGCGAGCGAGGACGGAGTTAGAGTAAGTTTTCAGTTAACACATTTAATACATTTTCATACAGAAAAATACATGTTATAAAACTTGGAGGACAGATATATGTTCCATCCTATGCCCAATATACCTTTTATACAACTTACACATGTCATTCTAAAGGTGTCTTTAATGTTGGTGGAATGCATCTTTTTCTCTAAATAAAGAGTTAAAAAAAAAAAAAAGCCGTTTATACTTACAGTAGAATGTTTTTACTTTTACTGTTTTTTTGCGCAATTGCATATAGTTTATATACAGTTTGTTTGCAAAATTAAAGTGGGCCGGTCTGGATGAAGTCCAGGGCCAAATTTTTGTCCCAGTCCAGCCCTGTCTCCAGAGGTAGAGTTGTCTTATTGGTCTCAGGGACGGTGTAGAGATAGGAGACGCAGTGGAAGGCATTGATGAGATCCTGCTGCAGGGAAGAGCTGCCTTTATTGAGGAGAGTTGAAAGCAATTTATCAGTCAATTAGCTGCAGCTCATAGTGAATCTCTGCTGTGAGCTAAAGAGACACCCCGCCACGGGCTGCTTCCAGAGAGAACGCGGTGCGAGGAATTAACCCTTTCCCATCACAGTCATACATAGCCGTAATCACACATCCACCGTTATAACAATTCCAGGAACTATTAGAAGGTAAGCTGCTATTCTACACTCTTCAGACGTCATAGAACAAGCTGGAGGGATGGATAGCAACCAGGTGGAGCAGTCAGGAAACAACACTGGGGATGAGAATTACAAGAGGACCTGTCAGGATGAAGTTATAGGAAACGGCACTGCTGATTTGTCTTTAGCCACTTCCAGCTCGGGCCAATTCTGACATTTCTCTCCTACATGTAAAAATCATCATTTTTTAAAATTTTTTGCTAGAAAATTACTCAGGACCCCTGAAACATAATATATATTTTCATGAAGAGGCCCTAGAGAATAAAATGGTGGGTGTTGCAATTTTTTAGGTCACATGATTTTTTCAAAAGCAAATTTTGGGGAAAAAATACACTTTATTGAATTTCAATGCAAAAAAATCCCACAATATATAACCTATTTTTTTGTAAAATACAAAAGGTGATGTTATGGCGAGTAAGACACCCAACATGTCACCCTTTAAAATTGCGACAAACTTTGATACTTAAAAATCTCCATAGGCAAGGCTTTACAATTTTTTACAGGTTGACAGTTTAGAGTTACACAGGAGCTTTAGTGCTAGAATTATTGTTTATTACCTTTACTGTTCAATCATTATAGAGGTCATTGTGTGAGAAATAATTTTCACAAGGCAGTTATTTTATTGCCATGGTTTATACCAGGGGTCCTCAAACTTTTTAAACAGGGGGGCTAGTTCACGGTCCCTCAGACTGGTGGCCCGACTTTAGTATGAAAAAAAATACGAACGAATTCCTATGCACACTGCACATATCTTATTTGTAGTGCAAAAAAAAAAAAAAAAAAACCACAGGAAAAAAACAATAAAATATTTAAAATAAAGAACAATTTTAATCAACATAAACTTATTAGTTTTTCACAGAATCCCCTCATCACACACCCCCCTCTTCTCCCCATCACAGACTCCTCTCCACAAACCTTTCCATTTTGATAGGACATAGTTACCCTTTTCCTTGTTTTTTATTGCTTATATATTGGCACTTTATTTAAACAGACTCCTCTCCATCACAGGTCCCCCCCATCACAGAATCCCCCCCCGTCACCAATCCCCCCCATCACAAAGCCCCCAATTACGGATCCCCCATCATAGATCCTTCCATCACAAAGCCCCCCATCACAAAGCGCCCATCACAAAGCTCCCCATCATAGATCCCCCCATCACAGATTCCCCTATCACAGGCCCCCCCATCACAGATCCCTCCGTCACAAAGCCCCCCCATCACAGACTCCCCCCATCATAGATCCCCCCCATCACCAATCCTCCCCATCATAAATCACCCATCACAAAGCCCCCCATCATAGATCCCATAGATCCCCCCTTCACAGACTCCCGAACCACAGATCCCCCCATCACAGACCCCCCATCACAGATCCCTCCATCACAAATCTCCCATCACAGACTCCCCCCCATCACAGATCCCCCCATCGCAAAGCTCCCCATCACAAAGCACCACTGTCACAGACCCCCCCATCACAAAGCCCCCCATCATAGATCCCCCCTTCACAGACACCCCCACCACAGATCCCCCCATCACAGACTCCCTCCCCATCACAAAGCCCCCCCGTCACAAAGCACCACAATCACAGACCCCCCCTTCACAAAGCCCCCCATCATAGATCCCCCCTTCACAAAGCCCCCCATCATAGATCCCCCCATCACAGAGCTCCCTATTCCAGCGACATTACACTGCCCCATCCATAAGATCGCAGCACTCCCCCTCTCCTACGTTATCCACACAAGACGGGAAGCATGACAGGTCCGGACAAACGGTGGGACTTTTTGAGTAAAAGGCAGGTGATTGATTGCTGGGACCGCCCCACTGTCTAGTAACCAATCACCCGCTTCTTAACTCGAAAAGTCCCACCCTTTGTCCGGACCTGTCATGCTTTGTGTGAAGGTAGCAGAGGGGAAGTGCTGCGATCTTATTGAAGGGGCCGCCTGTGGGCCGGGTAAATATCACCCTGGCGGGCCGTAGTGTGGAGATCCCTGCTTTATACGTTTGGATCACTTTTGCACCTCTTAGTTCTAGCTTTGTAGTTTGCAGGGAAAATCCCCCCTTTACTTTTGTTGCAGAGTGGGGCCCTTGTATAGGTTCTTTTTTTCTCTCTCTCTGATTAGGAGGGACAGGTGTAAGTTTGCAGAGCAGAGCTCTTTTCACCTGTGATAAATCACATCAACACCAACACTTGCTCAATCTTATGGTGCCCATACACTAGTAGACCAAAAAAAAGTTTGAAAATCTGTCATTTGGACAGTCCGTTCGTTTTTCGGACAGTTAATGGGCACAAATGGCTAATCGGTTGTGAGGTTTTTTAGAGGCAAAAAAAAGGAAGAACAAGTCTGGTAAATTTCTACAGAATGAATGATAAATTAAAAGGTTAATGTGTTTCTCATCTGAACTGTTTGCACTAGGCATATGTGACAAAACGGACGAAAAAACTATTCATTTATGTCCATTGAATGATTTATCGATCAAAATTCGGTCATTACAGTACCTGATGGCAAAGTCGTTTGCTCTCACTCCTCAGTGTTAGTTATTCGAAAATGAGTCTGAATGATTTTGCTTATAGTGTATGGCCAGCATAAGGCCGGCCATACATGGGTTGAATTCTCGAAAGAATTTTCTTTCGAAAACCTTAACTAAGCATTTTCGTTCTAATTTCGCACCATTAGTGAATGGAACTCGAGTGATCGAGTATGTTGGAAATATTTTGAAGAACAAACGATTTGCCCCTTTCACACTTTTCAGGCGTTTTAGCGCTACAAATAGCGCCTGTAAAGCGCCTGAAAACTGCCTCCCATTCATTACAATGGGTGCGTTCACCCCGGGGCGGTTCGCTTGCGGGACGTTTGGAAAAGTCCTGCAAGCAGCATCTTTAGGGGTTGGGAGCGCTGTATTTAGCACTCCCAAAATGCCCCTGCCCATTGCAAAGAATGGGCAGCGCTTCCAAAGTGCCTGGAAAGCGTTTCGGAAGCGCCGCAACACAAGAAGTTTTAACCCCTTTTTTGGGACTAAAAGCCCCCTGCTATCAGCCGAAAAGCGGAGCAAAATCGCCTCTTAAACAGCAGTAAAGCACCGCTAAAAGGAGCAGCACTTTACCGCTAACGGCCAGCGCTTTCTTTGTGAAAGCAGCCTAATAAATTATGGGAGAATCATGCGAGAAATATAATTGAAAAAGAAATGCACATGAGTGCAAGAAAAAAAAAAATTCCTGGAAAGAAAAAAAAAAGATTCCTGGCAACGAACATTCATTTCTGTAGCAACATGAAGTGAGATTGAAGGCTTGGTTGGTTGAATTTCGAAATCACAAAATGCACTAAATGCATTTGGAATTCCACCCATGCTTTAGTCTCCCTTGAAGTTAAAAAAAAAAAAAAAAACAAACACAGTTTATATACAATTTATTAAAAAATCCTTAATAAAGTTTTCTACCAGTGGCGTTTGGTGCGTAGGGATGTTGATTGCCATGAAGATAATTTTTATTGTACTTGTGAAAGGCATTTGTTGTAAGTGATTCATTTTCACGTCTAGTTTGACCCCAGCCTGGGTCTTATTGCGGAAGTGGCAGGGTTCCTCGAGAAAGAAATAGATTTCGAATCTCTATCTCTGGAAGCAAGCCAAGTATTTTCAAATGTAACACCTAAGGAGATGAATGTTCATGAGGCAATCAGGCGCACACTGCGGACCTACAAAAAGCACACAAGATGCTGGTGGGAAGTGGCCAGTTTAGAAATGTGCATTAAAAAACAGATTACAGTCCGTGGATCTAGGATCCTGACTAGTCCACGCTCTCATCCTGACAATAAAAACCCAATTTTATGGCAGGTTGGGACAAACTCCAAACTGAAAATACTCTAATGCCGCGTAAACACGATCTGACTTTCCAACGGGGAATATGATGTGAGCTTGTTGGCTGAAAGTCCGACTGTGTGTATGCTCCATGGAACATTTGTTTTCTAACTTTCCGCCAACAAATGTTGGCTAGCAGGTTCCCAATTTTCAATTTTCCACCAACAAAACTTTGTTGTCGGACTTTCCGATTGGGTCGCACAAAAGTTCACGCATGCTCGGAATCAAGCAGAAGGAGCCCAAAGGGTGGCGCACTGGCTATTGAACTTCTTTTTTATCGGCTCGTCGTACATCTTGTACGTCACCACGTTCCCACGTTGGTAATTGTTGGGCAACATTTGTGTGGCCGTGTGTATGCAAGACAAGTTGGAGCCAACAACCTTCTAACAAAAATCCACGGTTTTGTTGTCGGAAAGTCCGATCGTGTGTACGGGGCATAAGGACCATGCAATGTCTGCTGGACTTTCAGAAAATTCTGTTTGAGCAGTTGCATAAATAGCTTAAGGAAGAACAGAGCAATATTCTCCAATATAAAGACCATCCAGACTTTAAGAGGTTAGAGGAGAGACTGCAGAGGCAGGTTGAACTACATAAGGTGTAGTCCATTAAAGCCTCGTACACACAATCGGATTTTCCGCAAACAAAACCTCTGACTTTTGTCCGAAGGCGTGTGCCTGGATTTTGTCTTGCATACAAACGGCAAGGAATTGTCGGCCAACAAACACGAACGTAGTGATGTACTACGTGGTTTTTCAGCTCTTTAAAGCCACCCTTTGGGCTCCTTCTGCTAGTTTCATGTTTAGTAGAAGTTTGGTGAGTGTTGATTTGCACTTTTCATTTCACGCTTTTCATTTTGTGATTTTCAGTTCGTTTCTGAATGGCCGTTCGTCAACCAGCCATGTTGCGGAATCGGAGGAGATAACGTGTTATTTATTATTGGCCTTGGAGTTATTGCTTTGACCCAAGTCCAGTCCAAGAATAGGAGGAGGAGGAGTTCTTGGACCAAAAATTGGTTGCTTTATTAATCGTGACCAATTATGTAATTTGCCTTTGCTGCGGGAGCTCCAGGAGAATAATCCAGATGTTTTTCGGAATTATCTCCGGATGACGGACCCCTGCTTTCACCAACTCTTGGCATTGCTGACCCCCTATATTAAGAAGCAGGACACATGCATGAGGCTTTTATTTTATTTTTTGGTTGAATAATAATGATTTGATTTG
The DNA here is from genome assembly GCF_042186555.1 of Aquarana catesbeiana. Lineage (NCBI taxonomy): Eukaryota > Metazoa > Chordata > Amphibia > Anura > Ranidae > Aquarana > Aquarana catesbeiana. The sequence continues at coordinate 26,694,806 of NC_133336.1, read as the reverse complement.
GTATATTTTCTATATTTTTGGATGCATAGAATGTACTTTTTGGTTAAGTTCTATTGGCAGATATCATGTCTAATTTTATTTGTTTTCTTTTTTTAATGCACAATAAAAAAATAGTGTAGAATAATACTTGGCTATGTGTTTTACTTCAAATGACAGTTTGGGAGTCGGCAGTAACATTTTAAAAAATACAACATAAAATTGACAAGGGACACCAACATAGTTGTATCTTTGATCTTATGAACTACGGGATAATGGTGTTGTGGTAACACCAAAAAAAAAAGAAAAAAAAAAAAAAGAAAAGCATAATAATGTAGCGCCCCCCTGGGTCTACTGGGAACAGGAAGGTACCTCCAGATACAGGGAGTGGGCTTACATTCACCCCAGGGCTGAGTCCATGGCTATAATGGGAAGTTTGAACAGATTATAGGCGCCAGTTACTTTAGGTATTTTTCAATGCTTTAATTATAACTTGAGAAAGATTGTAGAGAAGAGGTTGAGGGGAGGTTTCAGATAGCCTTTTTTGCAGATCACTTACAGATTCCTTGAATCGAAGGACAAACAACTTTCTTTTAGCAGATCTTGAATATCTGGGTAGGTCTCTCACACAGACCTGGCAACCAGTGAGTGCCTGGATAAGTCTCTCTAACAAACTTAGCAGCCAGGAGTGTATTACCTTGATTAGATTGTAGAGCAGCTTGACAGTACCAGAAACTTTAAGCCAACCCGGCGGTACTGTGAGGGTAGTTAGATGTAGGTGCGTCCTACAAACGAGTTACCAGGCCCTTCTGAGAGACCAGCCTTCATCCTGGCTCTCTCCAGCAAGGGTCCTCCCCTGGATCTCCTCAGCTTGGCTCGGTTTTTTCCAAACAGGCAAGATAGCCTAGGACCACCTCAGGATTTGTAGGCCCCAGACAGGCTTCTGGGCCTACTTGCAGAGCTTACAGCAACGTAGCCTCAGGCCAGAATGGCCACGAGGTGATGACTGACTAGAGCACATGGCCTCTGTCCAACAAATACCCCTTCCCAGAATGCACAGCGGCCAGGAACCTCCTACTGGGCTGTTTCTGGAAAAAGAATATTCATTAGCTTAACCTAGTTGTTATTCTCACACTGTCCTGTGGTACCAGTGACACCTACTGGCAACAGTGAGAAATGCACAACACAGTCAAGTTTAGAACAGAACCAATAAACTATGTACAATCAATCTGAGCTGTTTACCGCTCAGCCAGAACTAAATTTACACCATAGCCCCTAATTTTAGGAATAGGGGGCTACAATAAATTTATTCTTGATATCACTAGAAAAAAAAAGCCTTTGAAAATTTGTTTGCAATAACTCCATCAGTATCACCAGCAAAGCAGCTTCAATATTATCCCATTAAAGAAGAAGAGAATTGTGCGCTGCATTTCTAGATTTCATAATTTGCCGCATCACGAATTTTAATTCTACATTACGAACGCTACTTTACAAGACCGACCTTTTCTGGCTTGTCCTTGCTTCCGAGCATGCGTGTTTGTACTTTGGACTTTTGTCCGACGGACTTGTGTACACACGCTCGGAAAATCCGACAACAGACATTTGTCCGCGGAAAATTTTAAAGCCTGCCATCCCACATTTGTCCACGGAAAATCCAACAACAATTGTCCGATGGAGCGTACAAACGGTCAGATTTTCCGCCAACAGCCTATCATCACACAATTCCCGTCAGAAAATCTGATCGTGTGTACAAGGCTTAAGATTAAAAAACATAAGAAATTTAATGGGAGATCTATAATTGGTCTTGGAAGGTGACAGGATCAGCTCAGCATATCACTACAGAGCCTGATCCGGATACATAAAGGGAATCAGAAAGTTCAGGAACAGAGGGAAATAGTGAAAGAATGAGTGATTTCAGTGATAGTAGAAGAGAGTATAAACGCATGTACGCCAGAGGTGGAGGAAGGCCTGGCCTCCCCCAGAGTGAGTAAGGAGAATTTTTTAGGGACATCTACCCATCTCCCCAACATTTGGGGAATTGGGAGAAATGTTGTAATACAGGAGCCAGGAGGGGGCGCAAGAAATAAATATGAACTCCCCCAAAGCCACAACCAGCCAGGACATTAAGAATGATTTGCAGATATATATTCAAGAGGAGGAGATGGTGATGTGGAGTATGGGCTAGCCAACATTGTAATAAAAAGGTCGGCAGACTAAAGGAGGGCTTCTATGGGTCACTGGAATCATTGTAAATAGGTGAGTTGGAAGCTCTGGTGCATGATGTAATCGGTATTGCTGAAACTTGGCTTCAATCCTCAAATGACTGGGCTTTTAATATTCCTGGCTTTGCACTCTTTCGGAGAGACAGGGTAAAAAGGAAAGGGGGCGGGGTCTGTCTCTATGTGAGAAGTAATCTCAAAGCAAGTGTGAAAGTGGACCTGGTTGATGGAGTGTGTGATGAGTCTGAAGCATTATGGGTGGAACTACATATAGAAGGGATCCATATAGTGAACTTGGTGTTGAGTTATTCTCTTTACGGTCAACACAGAGGACACGGGGGCACTCTTTACGTCTAAAGGGAAAGAGATTTCATCTCCAAATATGGAAAGGTTTCTTCACAGTAAGAGCTGTGAAAATGTGGAATAGACACCCTCCAGAGGTGGTTCTGGCCAGCTCAGTAGATTGCTTTAAGGCCTGGATACTTTCCTAAATGTACATAATATAACTGGGTACTAACATTTATAGGTAAAGTTGATCCAGGGAAAATTGCCTCTTTGTGGACCAGGAAGGAATTTTTTCCCCTGCTGTAGCAAATTGGAGCATGCTCTGCTGGGTTTTTTTTGCCTTCCTCTGGATAAACTGTGGGTATAGAATTGGGTATATTGGATTGTACAATATTTTTTATTTTATTTATTTATTTATTTTTTTTATGGTTGAACTGGATGGACTTGTGTCTTTTTTCAACCTGACTAACTATGTAACTATGTAACTATGACAAGCATAAGTCCTGTTTATAAGTACTCCCATACATTTACTTTTCCTCATCTGGAGAACCTGCCTTCTGTCTTCCCTCCACAAGATGGCGATAATAAAAAAGTATGTGCTTCCAGAGTGGCGGCCATCTTGGAAAAATATTAAAGATAGATGGCCAGAGGGGCGAAGAAGCCATTTTTTACCATGTGGGAATAGTTTAGCCCCCTTTATTTCTCTCTCACACTTTATGCTGGTGGTCCTTATATTTTGTTATTTTAACACCCCTGATGAAGCCCTCAATTGAGTGAAACATGTAGAGTTTCTAGTTTGTTTTTGGGGGCACCTTTGTTTATTTTTGGGGTTTTTCACACATGGTTTAATGGGGAATAAAGCTTGGTTTATGTTTTGGTAGTTGATTGGCAGCAGTTCTAGTAGCTTGCAAATAGCAAGCTTTTGAGGTAGCTGGATTTATCAATTTAGTTACTCCAGAGCAAAATCGGTACCTCAAACTAGCCTATTGGATACAAAGAGTTTATTTGAAGGGAAGACAGTTATGGAGACTAATACATTGGAGTTGAGGTACTCAAGAGTGCTATAGCCAGATATATTGGAAGAAGAGAGTTTACCTGATAGGCAGATTTGGAGACCATTATATAGGAATATTATTGAGATCTCCCAATACTGAAAGATTGTTCTAGGGATTCCAGTTATTTATTTATAGCCTATCAACATTCGATGTAAAGAAATGGTAGGGGCAGAGATGATTGTAGCAATTTATCCAGCAACCTCTGAAGTTTTAGTAGCCAGTTCCACTGTCTATTGATTAGATGGGGTGAAGCCAGTGGGGCAGAATAACGTTTAATGATTTATTTAGGAATCCTGCAAACCTTTTGGTACTTTTACTGCTCAATTTTTATAGAGGTCATTGTGTGAGTAATAATTTTCACAAGGAACTTACTTTATTACCACTGTTTATACATTTGGATCATTTTTGCACCTCTAAGAGCCCATTCACACAGGGGCAACTTTGGATCCGACTTCAAGTCGCCCCAAGTCGCCCCTAGTCGCCTCAAGCGCTACACGAAAAAATCAATGTAAGTGAATGGATCTGTCTTAATGCACACTACTGCAGTCGCTCCGACTTCAGAAAAGGTTCCTGTACTACTTCAATCCGACTTGAAGGCAACTTGTACCCATTGATTTCAATGGAAGTTGCCTCCAAGTCTGATCACTGTTCATACTGAGGCAACTTTACAGGAAGCAGAAAAGAAACAGAAAGTAATTTCCTCCACTAAACAGCCAGCCCCCTCCTTCTCACACACAGCTGATAAGCTCTGATTGGCCACTTGTAAAGTTCCCTGTCCTGGAGGCGACTTCAAGTTGTGTTGTAAGTTGCCCCAAGTCGTGCTGTGATTCATACTCAAGTCGTGTCCAAGTTGCCTCCCAAAGTCCTGCTGGAAGTCGTGTTGCCCCTGTGTGAATGGGCTCTTAGTTCTAGCTTTGTAGTTTGCAGGGAAAATCCCCCCTTTTCTTTTGTTGCAGAGTGGGGCCCTTGTATATGTTCTTTTTATCTCCTGATTAGGAGGGTGTAAGTTTGCAGAGAAGAGCTCTCTTCACCTGTGATAATTACTGATCATCAACCCCAACACTTGTTCAATGCCCCTTATGCCGCGTACACACGGTCGGACTTTTCGACCGGACTGGTCCGATGGACCAAACCCGGCAGACAATCCGATCATGTGTGGGCTTCACCGGACCTTCAGCTGACTTTTCCAGTCGCAAATCTGACGGACTTCAGATTTGAAACATGCTTCAAATCTTTACGTCGTAACTCCGCTGGACCCAGAAATCCGCTCGTCTGTATGCTAGTCCAACGGACAAAAACCCACGCTAGGGCAGCTATTGGCTACTGGCTATCAACTTCCTTATTTTAGTCCGGTGTACGTCATCACGTACGAATCCATCGGACTTTGGTGTGATCGCGTGTAGGCAAGTCCGTTCGTTAGAAAGTCCGCCAAAAGTCCGTCGAAAGTCTGTCGGACGGGCTGTCGGACTTTTCTAGTCGAAGAGTCCGACCATGTGTACGCGGCATAACACACGATCGGAAAATCGGAAGTAAAATTTCGTCCGATGAACGATCTGCCGATTTTCTGATCGCTAGTATGGTGCTTTCGACAGCCGATTCCGAATTTTCGAATGACGAAAACTAGATGTGCATGCTGTAAAATTTTTGTCGTACGTGAACACAACGTCCCATTTTCGTTTAACCACTTCAGCCCCGGAAGGATTTGCTCCCTTAATGACCAGGCCATTTTGTGCGATACAGCACTGCGTCACTTTAATTGCGCGGTCGTGCGACGTTGTACCCAAACAAAATTTATGTCCTTTTTTTCCCCACAGCTTTCTTTTGGTGGTATTTGATCACCTCTGCGGTTTTAATTTTTTGCGCTATAAACAAAATAAGAGCGACAATTTAGAAAAAAAAAACAACAATATTTTTTACTTTTTGCTATAATAAATATCCAAACTTTAAAAAAAATCTTCATCAGTTTAGGCCAATATGTATTCTTCTACATATTTTTGGTAAAAGAAAAATCGCAATAAGCGTATATCGATTGGTTTGCGCAAAATTTTTAGCGTCTACAAAATAGAGGATATAGTTATGGCATGGTATTCCTTTTTTTTTTTACTAGTAATGGCGGTGATCAGCGATTTTTAGCGGGACTGCGACATTGCGGCAGACAGATCGGACACTTTTGACACTTTATTGGGACTGGTGTCATTTATACAGCGATCAGTGTGAAAAATAGCCATTGATTACTGTGTAAATGTCACTGGCAGAGAAGGGGTTAACACTAGGCTGCGATCAAGGGATTCCCTTGATCCCTACCAATGTTCCCTAGGTAGGTGTTTCTAACTGTGGGGGGGAGGGGACTGACTGGAGGAGGAGAGAGATTGCTGTTCCTGATCACTAGGAACAGCAGATCAATCTCTCTCTCTACTCCCCTGTCAGAACGGGGATCTGTCTGTTTACACTGACAGATCCCCGTTCTGGCTCTCTGAGGAGCGATCGGGGGGGTCGCGGGCGGCCACGCCCCCTATAGCTCTTAAAGGGGCCGTCGCACACCTATGGCGTTTCGCGCAGCCGTGCCAATCTGCCGCCATAGAATGACGGCCGCTGGTCGGCAAGCAGTTAATTAGTACAGTTTTCGACCGAAAAAAAAAAATCGTAAGAGCAAGACTACGCATGCTCAGAAACGAAAGAATACATACACAAAACAATTCAACACATTACATCACTTGTGAAGTTGAATTCTGTTATATGAGAGTTTTCATATGTTGAGTAACCTCTTCACTTTCGATTTGAGACTAGCAGCATACAAAAAACGGATGAAAATTAATCCAATAATCTGATCGTATGTACCCGGCTTAACTCTCCTTTGAAATGAAAAAAAAACACACACAGTTGTTTATATACAATTTATTAAAAAATCCTTAATAAGGCTCGGTTCACACTGCAGCGATGCGGGAACCCTGCACATCCACTGCCTATTCCCACATCGCATGTCTCCCAGCGGCAGTTCACATTGCTCTATGCGCACTGCTGGGAGTGTCATTTGAAAGTTAATGACCCCCCAAATCAGTTCACATATCGCAGTGAACGCCCATGCGATCTGATTCTGGTGTAGACCAAAAAAAGGGTCCTGTGCGAGTTTGGTCCGAATGCAATGCAAATTTCACCATACTATCTGTATGGTTAAAAACGCGTCGCACAGAGATCGGATGTGATTTGCATCGATTCACATACGATGTCGGACATCACACCAGTGGGAACCGCCCCTAAAGGTTAAAGTGATTGTAAGGGTTCATTTTTTAAAATTTTAAAATAACAAACATATACTTACGTCCACTGTGCAGATCGTTTTGCCTCGAACATCCTCTTCTGGAGTCCCCCGGCAGCTCCCGCGGCTCCTCCCCACATCTGATAACCCCCTTGGAGAAGCGATTCCCCGAGGGGGTTACATTGCGGGCGCGCTCCCGAGTCCAGCATTTGCGTCTATAGACACAGAATGTCAGATTCGGCCCCGCCCCACCGGCGCCCGCGTCATTGGATTTAATTGACAGCAGCGGGAGAAAATGGCTGCACTGCTATCAATCTATCCAATCAAGAGCCAGGACCCCGTGGAGAGACAGACAGCTCGTCCCCGCCGAAGAGATGAAGGGGTTCAGGTAAGTGAAAAAGGGGGCTGGGGGGGGGGGGCGGTGACTGCCAGGTGTTTTTTCACCTTAATGCATAGGATGCATTAAAGTGAAAAAACACGAACCTTTACAACCCCTTTAAGTTTTATGCCAGTGGCGTTTGTGTAGGGAAAGGCAACCTTGTTAGTTTTTGAAAAAAATATTGCATTGGGAGATTTATATTGAATAGGAACATTGTGGGTCTATTGGCCAATTTCATAAAATGTGGTATTCTCAGCAATACACTCAGGGTTTATTGCACTGGGAGCTGTATATTGAATAGCAGTAGCAGCTGGTGCTAAACTTTTTTTTTGGGGGGGGGGTGCGGCAAACAAACCCCTCCTCAGGTACACCCTTAGCCCTCTATGGTCCCCCTGCACTCACCCCACCATGGTCCTCCCGCACTCACCCCACCACGGTCCCCCCGCACTCACCCCACCACGGTCCGCGCGCACACACCCCACCACAGTCCCCCCGCACTCACCCCACCACGGTCCCCCTGCACTCACCCCACCACGGTCCTCCCGCACTCACCCCACCACGGTCCCCCCGCACTCACCCCACCACGGTCCCCCTGCACTCACCCCACCACGGTCCTCCCGCACTCACCCCACCACGTTCCCCCTGCACTCACCACACCACGGTCCCCCCGCACTCACCCCACCATGTTCCCCCTGCACTCACCACACCACAGTCCTCCTGCACTCACCCCACCACGGTCCCCCCGCACTCACCCCACCACGGTCCTCCCACACTCACCCCACCACGGTCCTCCCACACTCACCCCACCACGTGCCCCCCGCACTCACCCCACCATGGTCCCCCCACACTCACCCCTCCACGGTCCCCCTGCACTCACCCCACCATGGTCCCCACCGTACTCACCCCACCATGGTCCCCCTGCACTCACCCCACCACGGTCCCCACCATACCCACCCCACCACGGTCCCCCCCGCACTCACCCCACCATGGTCCCCCGCACTCACCCCACCACGATCCTCCCACACTCACCCCACCACGATCCTCCCACACTCACCCCACCACGGTCCCCCCGCACTCACCCCACCACGTTCCCCCCGCACTCACCCCTCCACGGTCCCCCCGCACTCACCCCTCCACGGTCCCCCCGCACTCACCCCTCTACGGTCCCCCCGCACTCACCCCACAACGGTCCCCCCGCACTCACCCCACCATGGTCCCCCCGCACTCACCCCACCACGGTCCCCCCGCACTCACCCCACCATGGACCCCCGCACTCACCCCACCACGGTCCCCCCACGGCTTCCTCAGCTTCTCCTCCCGGCCAACCCGATCCACCTCCTGTCCTGATTTGCCAGGAGGGGAAGCCGGAAGACAATGTTAATTCACTAGTGTCACAAGTGGGTGGGTTCAGGGCGCAGAGCCCAACCTTTTTCAAGCCAATTAGAGCCTCAGGCTCTGATCATGTGGCTTGAAAAAAAACCCCAAAAAACCCAAAAACTCATAGAAACGTATGAGTCCGGTGCCCCGCATGCATCCCTGCATGCAAACTAGGGGGGCAGTACCCCTGCGCCCCTTATGAACCGGCTGCTCTTGTTGAATAGGAACATTATAAATATTCCATATAAAGCTCCTATAGACCTAGTTCCTATTCAAGCTCCCAGTGCACTAAACCTTCAACCATGAGATTGGCAGCCTGTCAAAGGCGCAATATTAAAGTGATACTAAAGTCTCGTTTTTTTTTTTCCATTTAAAAATAACAAACATTATACTTACCTGATCTGTGTAGAGGTTTTGCATAGAGCAGCCCGGAGCCTCCTCTTCTTGGGTCCCCCAACACTCCTGGCCCCACCTGCGGAGTGCCCCCACAGCAAGCAGCTTGCTATGGGGGCACTCAAGCTAAGCCGTTGCTCTGTGTGTCCATTCAGACACAGAGCTGTGGCTCGGCCCCGCCCCTATCCCTCCTCATTGGCTCACTGACTTCTTTGACAGCAGCGGAAGCCAATGGGAGGGAGAGTATCGCACAGCCGAGTCTCTAGTGCAACAGCGCTGGATCGAGATGGGGCTCAGGTAAGTATTGGGGTGGGGGGGCTAAATAGAATGCATTAAGATAAAAAAACCTTCTGCCTTTAGAACCAACCAACAATTGTTAGAAGACTTGAACCCTGCCACATAGATGTCAGCAATTGCACTAGAATGGCAAACCTTAATATCTACACTACAGACAACTGGGAAACTGACATAGTTTGACATGGTGCCTGTAGTGTATTTAGATTAATTGGATGGATAAAGAGTAACAAAACAGCTTAAATACATAATTTTCCTGGTGAAAATATTGGCTTCCTTCAGTGCTGACCACATGTGCAAGAACCTGGTATTTTTCTCACGTGATCCCTGCTGAATGAAGTACAGTGGAACCTTGGTTTACGAGTAACGCGGTTAACAAGCGGTTTGAAAGACGAGCAACTTTTTTTTTAAAATTCTGACTCAGTTTGCTAGTGTTGTCAAAACGAGCAGAATTCAAGCTAATGGGCGGTGCAGTACTGCATTTGGCCTGAGGTGCGGGGGCGCCTGGGACACTCAGAACAGTTCGGAGCCATTCAGAAATACTTGGAATGACTCGGAAATACTCGGAAACACTCAGAAATACTCAGTTCCTGAGTGTTTCCGAGGCTTTTCGAGTCTTTCTGAGTTATCCCAGAGTATTTCCAAGGCTCTCCGGTGCCCCCCCACCTCTGGCCACATGCGGTATTGCATGTAATATAAGTCAATGCGGAACGAATTATCTTCGTTTCCAATGACTTCTAGGTGGAAACTGGCTTTGATATGCGAGTGCTTTGGATTACAAGCATTCTCCTGGAACGGATTATGTGCGTAATCCAAGGTTCCACTGTAATCAGAATCCAGACTGGCTGTTCATCTTCTTCAACAGAGATCATGTGCCTATACATTTGGTCATGTTACTCGCACTGGAGAGAGCCTCCAGCAGCATTTGCTCCAGGAATTTTTAATTTTTTTTATCCATCCCAGCCTGGCTGTTGACAAAGGGTTAACATCTGAGCATTTTGAGATCCTCTTTAATCTAAGTTCTCCAAGTTTGCTGACTGAAGTTCCTGGGAACATGGTAGAATAAGTGAGAACATCTGATAATAAGTACGAACCTGGGGTGGTGACCTTATTTTATTTCGGACCAGCTGACTTTTATTGTGAAGTTTTACATTTCAGCAGATCTGCAGATAAATGCCCAGTGCTATCCAGCAATCTGAGGACAAGGACACCATAAACAGACAAAGTAAACATCAGCAAAACCCAGACAGCCTTAGAAATAAGGAGGAATGTCCGAGGCCTGATTGTACTGACTGTACGAGTAATGACTACACAGATCTCAACTTTTATTATTATGGACAGACAAGGCTTTACTAGGAGCAAGAAAAGCTTTATACTGAAAAAATAAATAGATTCTCACACTTTGAAAGAGGTATCAGAATGACAAATATGATTATTATCATTTCATAAGAGGGTTAGATGTTACCGATACCAAATAGGCAAAGCACAAAGCAAACATCAGTCAACCTGAAATGATCTGTTTATGCTGGCAGTAAGCCTTAATTCTCAACATCTAACAGATATCCCCAACGCTACTTCCAACCCCAACTTCAGATCTGACCCCAACCCTAAATCCATTCCAAACCTCAACTCAGAATTAGTCCAAATCCTACACCAGCCTCTATAAAGACCCCTACTCCATCCTAGCCCCAATTCTGACCTCAACCCCAACTCCATTCTGAATATAATTCTAACCCTGTTCCTCATTCAGACCTCAAACTCAGCTCCAACCCTAACACCAATTCCAATTCTGGCCCAAGTCCTAAACCCAACCTCAGTTCTGACACCAGCCCTAACTTCATCTCTAGGCTCAACCCTAATTCTGACCCGAATCCTAACTGCAGCCCTATTTTTTACCCCAAGTCCTAAACCCAACCCCTATTCTGACACCAATTACAAATTTATCCCTAACCTGAACCTCCATTCTGACCCAGCCCTAGGTGCAGTACCATTTTTTCCTCCGAGTTCTAAATCCAAACTCATCTTTACACTATCCCCCCTAACCTCAACCCCAATTTTTACCCTAACCCTAACTGCAGTCCTGTTTCTTAACCCAAGTTCAAAATCCAACCTCAATTCTACATTATCCCCCAACTTTATCCCTAACCTCAACCCCAATTCTGACCCCAACCCTAACTGCAGCCCTATTTCTTACCCCAAGTCTTAAACCCAACCTCAATTCTACACTAACCCCCCAATTTCATCTCTAACCTCAAACCCCAACTCTGACTCTAACTATAACTCCACCTCTTACCCAAATTAGGACATCAATGCCAACTTTAATGCTTACTCCAACTCCAGCTCCAAACTCAGTTCTGATCCCAACACTCTGTGCTCTACAAATCCATACTGACCTTGTCTTTACTTGTGTAGCACCCTCCTGGTGTAGAGCAGGCTTCTAGGTGCATTTAGTTTGACTCCCCTGTAATCAGAGAGCAGGGGTTGATTATTGTCAGGGCTGGGCTCAGCCCTTCCTTCACAGAGCAGGCCGCTCAGCTGTCGGTTAATTGCCAGCTTTAATCTTTCTACAGTGACTCACCTGGTGATGATATCCTGCTTGCCAATCCTGCTCGCTACTTAAGCTGTTCACTCCAGATCCTCTCTACCTTCGCCTGGTCAACATATCAGAGTCTCTCTCCTGTGTACCTGTGAAGGACTTGCTTGGCTGACATCTCTTCTGGTTCCTGATCCTGCTTGCTGTTCCACTACAACGATTCTCCGGTTTCCTGATTTCCTGGCTTGTCCTGAAGTATGCTGATCCTTGGCTCCCTGAAGTCCTGACTATCCGTTACCAAACTCTGGCTATGTTTGACTACGTTTGCTCTGTTTACCTTTTACTATTATTATTAAACGAGTGTATTTTTTACTGCACTTCTGTCTCCATCTGATTCATGGTTTCTGTTCTAGAAGTATAGTGGGAGGGAGAGCAATCCCTGGGGGGTGCCCAGAAGGTGGGGAGGGAGCCCATACATAGTCTTAAGCCTGATCAGTAAGGGCAGTGTTCCTGGGTCCAGTCCTGTAGAAGGAGACCCCTGGTGCATGATCCTAGAAGAAGCCGTGAGGAAGACACCGAGGTCCCAGCTAGGCTTAGCCTATTTTGCAGATCCATGTCCAGGGATCAAGTTGGGTCTGGAGAAGCTCACTGGAGGAAGTTGGTGGAAAAGAGTCTAGCTGTCCTATGGTGGTGTGAGTTTACATCTCCCTCACTAGGAAGAGCCTGGTGATATCGGAAGTAGGCAACCGATGATCCTGTGGCTAAGTGAGTAGATGACCCCAGTGATGAAGAAAGTATGGGACTCTAGCCAATTGCTGGGGAGGTATGCCCAGGGTGGCTTTTAACTATGGAAGGAATACAGGTCACCAACAGTATAGAGATCATGTGGGACATTCAGTTTGTGAAGTGCAGTCAGAGGTTGAGGAGTCTTCAAGTTCTCCACCTACACAGTTTCCGGGTTTATGCCATGACCCTCTCCCTATCCCAGTTCGTCATTCCCAATAAAATCCCTAAAAAAGAACCCCTCGATTGTTTTCTGAGCCAGTGGAAGAATGAAGAAAATGCTGTGTGCCTGGCTGTGTGTGCTCTAAGTGGGGAAATAGGACTGTATTCACCAGTGGCGCCTACAGGGGCACACTACACTTGTATCAACTATTGGTTCATCCTTCACCAGGATAAGCAACTGAAACCTCCAGGTCTGTGTCAAAGACAAATAACGCCAAAGCTAACTGATTTGGTAAAAAAGTACGGTTCGCCTTTAATAATAATACAAAACGTCTACAGTCACTGTTAGAAGCCAAATCTTAGATAAAAACAAAGTGTGCAGTGACTCTGTTTACTCAACCCAAAGCTCCAAGGACTGAGGCAACATATAATTCAATCTGAAGCAAACAGCAGGATATTTGTTGAACTTGCTTGCTTAGAAAATAAATATATGGATATTAACTGATAGAGCAGACACAGGCCCAGCCTATAATTAAGTGTCAATCGATTACCAGAAGATCTGTTGAGTGGAGGTGGAGTTGAACATGTGCTGGGTTCTCTCGCTGGGCTTGTAAATAGTTCAGATTCTGGAGCAGCACACGCTGGAAGAGTATCAAATAAATCATATTTCAGACTCAGGGGGGCCATCGTCCCAGAGAAGGTCCAACGTGAGGACTGTGGTGGAGAGGTAATGGAAACGTTTGATTTAGGTGCCATTGAAGTTTTTCATGAAGCGTCTTTAGAAGAATTGCAGGACTGGATGGAGACACAGAAGGATTTCTTGAGAGATCTGTACAGCAAATCCCAGAACATTATGTAAGCCTCGTTATTGTCCACATTCTGGAAAACATTTTATTTTATTACACAAAGCACACTGAACGCAAATTAACACATTGCATTTTTTTTTTATATATAAATAGTTGCTACATAAATTGCAAATTAGTAAATGTAACAGTTCATATTCCCACTAGCTTTTCTTGTTCTGTAATGGGAAAACAGCTAATATGTCCCATAATCAACACTTTCACACACTACATATGTGTGCCTTCTCCTTCATTGCACTGTGCTGGTTGATAATAGTGAGACTTCAGTAGTGCGTGTCTCTGCCCCTCCCACAGTCAGAAGCTTTCCTTTCATTGGTTCGTGTCTCTGCCCCTCCCACAAAGACAATTCCCCGCAGGAGTTTGTCTGTCAGTCTCTCCCACAATGGTGGTGAAATTACCCTTCACTAGTCTGTGTCTCTGTCCCACCAAAAATGGTGAAATTACCCTTCACTAGTTTGTGTCTCTGCCCCTCCCACAATGTTGAGAATACTCTTCACAAGTTTGTGTCTCTGCCCCTCCCACAATGGTGAGATTACCCTTCACTAGTTTGTGTCTCTCTCCTTCCCACAATGTTGAGGATACTCTTCACAAGTTTGTGTCTCTGCCCCTCCCATAATGGTGAGATTACCTATCACTATTTTGTGTCTCTGCCCCTCCCACAATGGTGAGATTACCCTTCATTAGTTTGTGTCTCTGCCCCTCCCACAATGGTGAGATTACCCTTCATTAGTTTGTGTCTCTGCCCCTCCCACAATGGTGAGATTATCTTTTGCTAGTTTGTATCTCTGCCCCTCTCACAATATTTGAGATTATCGTTCACTATTGTGTGTCTCTGCCCCTCCCACAGTCAGAAGCTTTCCTTTCATTGGTTTGTGTCTCTGCCCCTCCCACAAATGCTGACAATTCCCTGTAGGAGTTTGTCTGTCAGCCTCTCCCACAATGGTGAAATTACCCTTCACTAGTCTGTGTCTCTGTCCCACCAAAAATTGTGAGATTACCCTTCACTAGTTTGTGTCTCTGCCCTTCCCACAATGGTGAGATTACTCTTCACTAGTTTGTGTCTCTGCCCCTCCCATAATGATGAGATTGCCTGCCACAATGGTGAAAATACTCTTCACAAGTTTGTGTCTCTGCCCCCCCACAAAGGGGAGATTACCCTTCACTAGTTTGTGTCTCTGCCCCTCCCACAATGTTGAGAATACTCTTCACAAGTTTGTGTCTCTGCCCCTCCCATAATGGTGAGATTACCTATCACTAGTTTGTGTCTCTGCCCCTCCCACAATGTTGAGAATACTCTTCACAAGTTTGTGTCTCTGCCCCTCCCAAAATGGTGAGATTTCCCTTCACTATTGTGTGTCTATGCCCCTCCCACAATGGTGTTTGTGTCTTTGTCCCTCACACATAGTGAGATTACCCATTACTATTTTGTATTGCTGTCCCTCCCACAATGGTGAAATTACCCTTCACTAGTTTGTGTCTCTGCTCCTCCCACAATGGTGAAATCACCCTTCATTAGTTTGTGTCTCTGCCCCTCCCACAATGGTAAGATTTCCCTTCACTATTGTGTGTCTCTGCCCCTCCCGCAATGGTGAGATTACCCTTTACTAGTTTGTGATTTTGTCCCTCACACATAGCGAGATTACCCATTACTATTTTGTATTTCTTCCCCTCCCACAATGGTGAGATTTCTCTTCACTAGTTTGTGTCTCTGCCCCTCCCACAATGGTGAGATTATCTTTCGCTCGTTTGTGTCTCTGCCCCTCCCACAATGGTGAGATTTTGCTTCACTAGTTTGTGTCTCTGCCCCTCCCACAATGGTGAGATTGTCCTTCACTAGTTTGTATCTCTGCCCCTCCCACAATGGTGAGATTATCTTTCGCTAGTTTGTGTCTCTGCCCCTCCCACAATGGTGAGATTACCCTTCTCTAGTTTGTGTCTCTGCCCCTCCCACAATGGTGAGATTACCCTTCACTAGTTTGTGTCTCTGCCCTCCCACATTACTAGACTATGTCATATGATCTCATACAGCTCTGTCCCTCCTCGTACAGGACACTCTGATCCAGTTTTGTAAGTTTTGTCCTTCAAACTCCGGCTGAACAACTGTCCTTTTTGGCGATAAAGCTGATTATAGATGATTATTTCACTCTCTTATCACCTCTCCGTGTATCAGTGGCCCCCTATTCCCTGACCTCTCCTACAGACTTAGTTCAATTTTTTCCATTAAAACCGCAGCACTCCGGTGTTGAAGTATTCCCTAATTACCTGGAAGGCTCATTTCATGACGGGGGAATCGGAGTCCTCACTGTGAGCGCTAAAGATGCAGAATTCAATATTTAATAGCGAACCCTTCTCCGCGGCTCCTAGAGGGTTCCATTATCCAAGATACAAATTCTAGAGACAGAATGGCAAGGAGGAACATCCGTGTCCTACAGAAGATTAATGATCCTGTATTGTCAGTCTGATCCTCAAATCCTCAATGTTCTGCTTGGGCCCAGAAATGTCATGTCTGGATGGCGAGCGACACTGATGGCAATAAGTGACCAGTCGAAAACGAACATTGATAAAGGTGGAAAAGATAAACAATGTAAATCTATCTATCCATTCTCTCTCTCTCTCTATCATCTCTCTCTCTCTCTCTCTCTCTCTCTCTCTCTCTCGCTCGCTCTCTCTTTCTTTCTAATTTTTCAGACAGTGAACAGTCCTTGAGCTTTGTTTTATTGAGGGATAATAACTCGGATGGGGATAGGAGTTATGGGATGCCCAACTTAAAAGTGACGAAAGCAGGGACAATTTCCTCCCTATTTACAACTTTTTCTGTACAGCTTCAATTAATTCCTCTGGAGAGATTTGCAACAGCTCCTTACAGGCTAGGAACTTTCAGTCCCTTAGTAAGTATCACAATGTGTTGAACTGCATCCTGGAGTACCTCCACTCCCCTGTAGAAACTGATCTCAGTTCTACCAACTGCAGGAAATGCTAGCCCACCTGGCTGCCTCTTCACCAGCCCACCTGGCTGCTTCCCTTTATCAGTCTACCTGACAGACACTCTTCACTAGTCTACCCGACTGACACTCTTCACCAGTCTACCCAACTGACACTCTTGAGATCTCCCGGGGCAGGCTACAGAAGACTTAAGAACACCACTGTCTTCAAGAGAAATCTTCTACATGTGACAGTCTCCTCAGCACTGCATCTCCGTCTTCCACGCGACTCACCTTCCAGCATGAGCCCACTTCCTGCGGATTAGCTAAGGGCCCTTAAATATGCAAGACAACCCTCCTAGCCTCCGCCCTCTAGCTTCCAGATCATTCTCCAACATTCCATAACTCTCTCTCTCTCCTTATCTATCTCTCTCTCTCTGTAGCACACAGACTGCATTGGTCTGGCGGTTTGATCCCGGGTTCTATTCCCTGATTGGCACACTGCAGCCAGGCACACAGCATTTCCCAATCACTCGCATTAGAGAACAGGCTGTGCATGTCTTTTTGTGTTTTTTTTTGGGTAGAACTTGGATAGGGTGAGGGTGAGCCAAGGGATACTCTAGTAGCAGTAAGCTTAACAAGAAGGACTAATTCTGCACTAAAAAGTATAAAGCTGAATGGCAACAAACCCGAATCCCTCAACAGGGATGCAGTCCTAAATGTAAAGAGTAGTAGCTAATGATCTCCCAGGAGAGTTAAGGAAAGTCTTTAGTTTCAGAAGGCTGGTACCCACTGTCTCCTGATCTCCAGGCAGCAATGTACAGGGTTAGCAAACTTCAGTACTCCAGCAGCCTGTATCCTGGATCCTTGAGAGGCTTTCTGAGAATGCTCCAGGAGGATAGAACAGAGGTCCCCCAGCCAAACTGTAGCTGGGACCCCACAGAGTGCTTGCAGTTCCAGGTGAATTTCCCAGGGACTCCACAACCCTGAGGCTGGGTCTTACTTCCCCAGGAACAAGAGACTTCTGTTCTGGACTCTGGCCTATTTATACCTCTCTCAGCCCCCTGCTGGTCACCTGCCATATTGGCCAGGGATTGGCTAAGGAGATATTAACATGCAGGCTGGGGTCATGATTCTCCCATCCACTATGTTCCAGGATCCCCTGGGAGACAGGGGAAAGTAATTGAGCTTATGCCTATAGAGCCCAGAGCAGACCTAATTAATTAAATAATGCTCTCCCTGATTACAGGGAGGCCAAAAGTGAAAACTAGCAAACCAGTAGCTCTGTTGGGTGCTACATAGCTATCTATTTATCTACACTATATTACCAAAAGTATTGAGACGCCTGCCTTTACACACACGTGAGCTTTAATGGCATCCCAGTCTTAACTCGTAGGGTTCAATATTGAGTTGGCCCACCCTTTGCAGCTATAATAGCTTCAACCCTTCTGGGAAGGCTGTCCACGAGGTTTAGGAGTGTGTCTATGGGAATGTTTGACCATTCTTCCAGAAGAGCATTTGTGAGGTCGGGCACTGATGTGGACGAAACAGTCTGGCTTGCTGTCTCCACTCTAATTCATCCCAAATATATTCTATCAGGTTGAGGTCAGGACTCTGTGCATGCCAGTCAAATTCCTCCACCATAAACTCACTCATCCATGTCTTTATGGACCTTGCTTTGTGCACTAGTCCATATCATTTGGTGGATGGGGGATTGTGGTCTGGGGTTGTTTTTCAGGGGTTGGGCTTGGCCCCTTAGTTCCAGTGAAAGGAACTCTTAAGGCATCAGCATACCAAGACATTTTGGACAATTTCAAGCTCCCAACTTTGTGGGAACAGTATGGGGATGGCCCCTTCCTGTTTTAACATGCACAAAGACATGGATGAGCACCTTCCACCTTCGGGATGAATAGGAGCGGAGACTGCGAGCCAGGCCTTCTCATCCAATATCAGCGCCTGACCTCACAAATGCGCTTCTGGAACCTTGTGGACAGCCTTCCCAGAAGAGTTGAAGCTGTTATAGCTGCAAAGGGTGGGCCTACTCAATATTGAACCCTACGGACTAAGACTGGGATGCCATTAAAGTTCATGTGCGTGTAAAGGCAGGTGTCCCAATACTTTTGATAATACAGTGTATGTCAACTGAACAATATTTACGGGTGTTTCTTACACAGCAGCTCTGACAGTGTCATGTTGTAGTTGAAGAGGTATTATCTGACTTGACTATTGATCCTGTGACCCCCTGTTGGACCCCTGAAGCAGTCGTCTCGCTTGGTACCAGACACAGAAGAACACTCATTATAAGACTACATAAGAGTTTTTATTTGTTCTTTGATATACATTTTTTATATACAGTGTTCTCAGAGTGAATGCCTGAACATGGAAGGTGTGAAGTGTATGACGTCACACGCTGGGCCCGGCACCTGCGGCGGCCACGTTGGCTGTTTGGCTAAGAGGCCCTGTAAGGATGGGTTGGGGGTGGGGGGGGGGGGCTCACACATGGCACAGGATGTGGCTTTTCTGATGCTGAAATGAACACAATTAGCACGTGTAAGCTGACATGCCTGAGCAGCGGACGGCCAGAGCTCAGCCTTGGTGCTTAGAGAAAGATGTTAAAATGTGCTAATTAGCTCCCGCTAACCGCAGCCAAGTATGAACCAAGATATTTAGTCTATGGCCGAATTCATCTGAGTAATATGTGTGTAAAAGACCAGAGCCACAGCGTTGGTCATTAATTCATCATCATCATCATTTGTGATCTGGTGTGCCCTGAAGGCCTTGTGGGGGATGCAGGCTAATGAGCGCAGTGCTGGCATTCTCTAACAGTCTGATGATGGCACTGAGAAGCACTCAGCAATGGGAACTGATATGCCATTTAGGAAGGCACAGGGCGGATATAGGGCAGGAAGGCACAGTACAGACCCAAGGTAGGCAGAGGAAAGGGAAGGACAGCACAGGGGCAGCAAAGGCAAAGGCATAAAGAGGCAGAAGTCAGAAAATGCATAATACAGGTAGATAGCAGGTAGGCAGGGAGGTCAGGGAAGCACAGGCCTGGCGGAGTGCGAGAAGGCATAGGTAAAAAGGCAAAGGGCAGGCATAAGATAGTCCGAGGGCAGCAATAAAGCGGGCACAAGACAGCCACAGGGTAAGAAAGGCACAGGGCAGGGAAAAGTGAGGTAGAGGCCAGAAAAGCACAGTACAGGCAGATGGCATAGGCCAGCCAAGCACAGGCAAAACCTACCTTATGGGCTTGCCTGCCCATAAGGTAGGCAAAGGGCAGGAAGCCACAGAGCAGCAACAAAGTAGGCACATGGCACAAAAAAGGCACAGGGCAGGCATTAGGAAGGCAGAATTCAGAAAAGCACAGTACAGGCAGATGGTGGTTGGGCATAGGACAAGCATAGGGAAGGAAAGCACAGACCAGGCACAGGAAAAAAAGACAAAGAGCAGGCATAGGGTAGGTAGATTGCAGGAAGCCACAGAGCAGGCACAGTTCACAAGAAAGCCGCAGGGCAGGCGTTTGGGAGGAAAAACACATCACAGGCAGATGGTGGGAAGGCAAAGGATAGGTAGAGGGAAGGAAGGCACAGACCAGGTACTGGGCAAGAAGGCACAGGGCGGGCATATGATAGTTAGAGAGCAGGAAGACACAGAGCAGCAACAAAACAGGCACAGGCCACAAGAAAGCCATAGGGCAGGGTTAAGGGGGCAGAATTCAGAAAAGCCCTGTACAGGCAGATGGTGGGTAAGCATAGGACAGATAGAGTGAAGGAAAGCACAGGTCAGGTACAGGGCAAGAAGGCACAGGGCAGACGTTAGGGAGATAGAGTTCAGAAAGCACAGTAAAGGCAGATGGTGGGTAGGCATTGGCTAGGCAGAAGGTAGGAAAGAACAGGCCAGTGACAGACAAAAAAAAGCAAAGGGCAGGCATAAGGAAGCCATGGGACAGGAAGCCACAGAGCAGCAATAAAACAAGCAGAGGGCACAAGAAAACCACAGGGCAAGAAGGCACAGGGCAGACATAAGGAAGGCTGAGGGAGTAAAACACAGTAAAGGCAAATGGCAGGTAGGCACAGGCCAGGGCTGAGACAAGGGAAGAAGGCACAAGGAAAATGGTAAAAGGTAGACATAAGGTAAGCAAAGACTAGGTAACAACATGGCAACAATAAGACAGGCATGTGGCACAAGGAAGGCACAGGAGAAAAAGTTAGGCTGATGGTGGAAAATCACAGTACAGGATATACAGAAAGACATGTGGCAAGCAGTGGGCAGGAAAGCAGGCAGACGGCTGACCACAAAGCAGGAAGGCACAGACAAGATGGCACAGTGCAGACAGAGGGAAGGAAGCCATAAAGCAGTAAAGCAGATACAGGGTTGAAGTAAGCCCCGGGACAAGACGACACAGGGTAGGATGAGAGTAGAAAACAACAGTACAGGGATACAGCAGGCAGAACCCAGGAAAGCACAGGATGGGCACATGGCAGGTATAAGGTAGGCAAAGAGCAGGAAGCCACCAGAAACTAAAGGTCAGTCATCAAGCAGGCAGAGCACAAGAAGGCAAAGGGCAGGCATAATGCAGGCAGAGGGGAGGTAGGCACTAGGAAGCCTTAACACAGTCAATGGACAAAATGGCAAAGGGCAGGCCAAGGGCAGGGTGGAAGGGTATTCACATCTGTTTGAGGAGACCACCAACCAGTCAACAGAGCATATAACAATAGGCAAATTCCTTTTGCATGAACTGACTATAAATCATGGACATCCACAGCAGATAGCTTGGTGGGATCCATTTTAAACTGTGGTCATCTTATCTCTGTCAGTAAATGTTGATATGGACTGGCAGGACTGAGACAAGGTTTTATATTCTTCTTCAGCCCTAATCTCTGATGCACGCAGAAGGCTGGCGCTTAGGAGGAGTTATGCAAATAATAAAATGCTATGATAGTTGGGTGTGTCTGGAGGAGTGGAGGTTCCTAGGCAGGGTGTATTCGCATGCAGACCACCCTAGGTAATGCCCACATGAGATGCTGAGCCTCCATGATTGAAATAACTTAAATCCAGTAAATGAAAGGTTTGCCCAGGGACAGTCAGGCTAGGTACAGTAGGTTGTAAACATTGTACAGATCCCCCTGAGGAAGTCACATGACCCAGGTGAAGAAACGCATAGGGCTTGCCAGATGATGTCAAGATGCTAGGCAATAGCGAGAGGTTGGTAAAATACAGTGTAAACCGCATTGAGTGTTACAGGAGCATTTGTCAGCATAATTGTAAATTACTGGTGGTAAGTACTTGAACATGTGAGTTTTATTCTGGAGAGAAGCGAATAAATTACAGTAGTTTTAAGGATAAAACGCTATGTGCTGTTGGTTTGTTTGCATTTTTGCTGAGTGGAGGAGGGAGCTGGAGAGCACCTTAAAAAGATAACGATGGAATTACCATAAGGTAGAAGTTATTGATTAAATATAGAAAACATCACTTTGAAGATCCTGAAGTATAAAAAAGCCCCTGTATGACCATATGTGTCATGTTACATCAAGGAGTTCAGGTGAGGGCACATCTGGTGATGGTGGCCTGGTTTGGTCAACGCATATGATACATGATTGTGGCACATTCATACACTTTATTTTTTGAGTTTTAGTTTGCATAGTGAACTTATTTATTGTATGTAAGGATAAATCACTATATAGAATTGGTTTAGGTTTTTTTTGTATGCCTGTGTAGGGAGGAGATATTTGGAGAACATTTTAAAGGAATACTACCAAAAAATTACAAGTAGGAGGAGATTGATCAAACAAACAAATTTATTTCAGTTTGGAGACCCACCAGCGGAGACGTATTTGGTGCCCATTAGTGGACAAAAAACATTTTTTGATCATACAAAACATGTAAGGACATGGAGTCCAGGTGAGGGCACATCTGGAGATGGTGGCAGTTTGAACAGTATGTTAAATAAGATCTTTGGCACACTTGAATATATTATTCTTTGAGTTGCATTTAAAGAGTGAGTGAACTGATAAGAATAAAACAATTTGTACGTTCTCAGAGTGGAGGAGTAAACTGAAGAATGCCTTAAAGTGGTTGTAAACCCTTACATATACCTAGTGCAGGGACTATCCTCAGGTGATACACAGAGATGAAGGGACTATTCTCAGGTGATACACAGAGATGAAACAAATCCTCGAACACTTGTTGTATCTGTTTGTCTGCAGTATTCTCTTCCCTATATCCTTTCAAAGTGCTGAGATTATAAGCTTGTCTGAGAGGTTAGAAAAAAGGGGGCGGAGAGCTGAAGTTACACTCTGCATAACTCAGTAAGGAGAACTCTGAAAGCTGATTGGAGGGAAGGGACACCCCCCCTCCACTCGGCACACAGGAACAGAGCTGAGGCTGTCCACCAGTTGGAGATCTCTCCCCTATCACCTTTTTACTCTTGGTGTCAGGAAAACTTGTCAGAAGTGATTCATGTTGAATGACTGTCCAACTGTCCTGTGGTGGTGTGAGTCTACATCTCCCTCACTAAGAAGAGCCTGGTGGATATCAGCAGGAGGCAACCGATGATCCCGTGGCTAAGTGAGTAAATGACCCCAGTACTGAAGGGAAGTGACTACGTGTAGCTTTTGACTCTCGAGGGAGTACAAGTCACCATCAGCAATCCTGTGGGACATTCAATGTTTGAAGTGCAGCCAGACAATGAAGAGTCCTCCAATTGTTCAGCTTGTAGTTTATCAGGGTATCCCATTCGCTTTATCCCTATCCAAGTTTATTGTTCCCAATAAAAAAAGGACCCCTAGACCAGCCTTTCCCAATCTTTTCAACACAGAGGAACCCTTGAAATAACTTTTCGTTCTCAGGGAACCCCTGCTAAAAACTACTATATCTACAAGTCATGGTACATTAGTGTGATGGTCAGTGGGAAGAATTCTCCTTCCAATTGTGTTCATTGGGAAGAATTCCCCCCTTACAGAGAGCTAAAAAGATCAATGGTGTCAGTGGGATCTTATCTGAGAGGCAGAAATTGCTCATTGTCAAGGAACTCCTGGCAGCCTCTGGAGGAACCCTAGGGTTCCAGTGAACAATGGTTGGGAAACCCCTGCCCTAGACTGTTTCTGAGCCAGTGGAAGAATAAAGAAGGTGCTGTGTGCCTGGTTGTGTGAGCTCTAAAGGGGGGAAATAGGACCACAATTCACCGGCGGCTCTTTAGGGGGTGCGTACATATGAATACCAAACCATCCACCAGTTCAGTGCTATCACACACAATCAAAAGCTATGAGTAAGGTTTTTTCTGTTTCAAAGCATTTATTGAATTTTCAAAAGTATAAAAGTACAAACAAAAGCAAACAAAATAATACAATAATACAAACCCAATCTCCTGGGTAATGTTCAGATGTTATAGATGAAGGTCAAAAAGCAGAGTATCTATCAATGGAAGGAGCAGCTCCTTAAAGCCCATCCCAAACAATCGACAGTCACAGATCCGTCAAGTCTGGAAAAAGAACTGGGAGAGGTCTCGTAGAGAATCCGCCAGCACCCCGGAAGGGATCAAGCTGTGCTCGACCGATTCCCCCCGAGCCCCTAGGCACAAGACATCATTAGGCCAGACGGATACCTGAGAAAAACTTTAGGTTTATTAACACCTGAAGTGCTAGCCCCATAGGGGGCGTCCTCCCAGAGGATGAAAAATATTTATCTAGTATCGGAAGGATGCTCTTTGTTTAAAAAAAAATTCCTAGGAGGGGGGATAGGAAAGTGAGAGAGGGGAAAAGAAGAGGAGGAAGTAGAGAGGGGAGAGAGAGAAGAGCCTATCAATGGGAGGTGACCCCTTGTACTCTGGTAATCACAGAAGCTCTAAGGTTGGACCCCTGGAATGAGGGAGATGCCTACATAGCGGGCCCATGGTTCCCAGGTGGTCTCAAATTTCAATTTGGTGTCGAGGAGGATGCTTGAGAGTTTCTCTTGGGAGAGTAAGGTTTTGTAATGTAGGTTGGATACTGGACCTTTTCATTTTTAATTAATAATATCTGTGGATTACAATGGACTCCAATGTTGGCTTTTTCGCTTTCCACATGAAAACACATGTCTCATAGACACTCTACCCATCTGTGGGGAAGGTACTCGGGATTGAAGCTAGAGGTGATCTGTATGACTTTAAGCCTTTTGTGTTTCCCATTGGAGAGATTATCCCTGTTATTCCTAAGTGGTTGCAAACCCTTAGAC
Source organism: Aquarana catesbeiana (assembly GCF_042186555.1). Classification (NCBI taxonomy): domain Eukaryota; kingdom Metazoa; phylum Chordata; class Amphibia; order Anura; family Ranidae; genus Aquarana; species Aquarana catesbeiana. The sequence continues at coordinate 26,670,099 of NC_133336.1, read as the reverse complement.
CCCTTTTCACACTTTTGAGGCACTTTAGCGCTAGAAATAGCCTCTGAAAAACACCTGAAAAACGCCTCCCATTCATTGCAGTGTGTCTTTTCACACTGGGGCGGTGCGCTTGTGGGACGTTATGAAAATTCCCGCAAGTGGCATCTTTGGGGCGGGTTAGGAGCGCTGTATTTAGCGCTCCCAAAACACCCTGCCCATTACAATAATTGGGCAGCGCTTCCAAAGCGCCTTAAAAGTGCTTTGAATGCACTGCATAATGGGACTTTTGCCGAAAAGTGCTGCAAAAGCGTCGCTAAAACAGCGCTAAATCGCCGCAAATACGAGCTGCGCTTTAGCGCTAACGGCCAGGAGATGCAGTGTGAAAGGGGTCTGACATATACCCAGTGAAGTGACTGGCCGCAGGTGATACACAGAGATGAAAGAAATCCTCCTACATAAGTTGTACCTGTTTATCTGCAGTCTTTTCTTCTCTATATCTGTTCAAAATGCAGAGTTCAGAAAAAAGGGGGGCGGAGAGGCCCCCCCCCCTCTCCCGCTGCGCTCCGGTGCCCTCCGCTGCTTACCGGAGCTGTCGGTAGCGGCAGAGGCAATCTGATCCTTGTCCTTCCTGGGTATGGATACGAGTGAGGGGAAGATGGCCCCCACCCGTCTTCATACCATTGCAGGGCGGAAGTGACGTCAAAACGTCACTTCCGCCCATAGCTCTTAAAAGGCCATTTTTTTTTTTTTCAAATGACAACATTTTTTTTTTATTGCATTTCAGTGTGAATATGAGATCTGAAGTCGTTTTGACCCCACTCATATTTAAGAGGTCCTGTCATACTTTTTTTCTATTACAAGGGAAGTTTACATTCCTTGTAATAGAAATAAAAGTGGCACATTTTTTTTTTTAAAAGAACAGTGTAAAAATAAAAAAATAAAAGATAAAATGAATAAGAAAAAAAAATGTTTAAACACGCCCCATCCCGCCGAGCTCATGTGCAGAAGCAAACGCATACATGAGTAGCGTCCTCATATGAAAACGGTGTTCAAATCACACATGCGAGGTATCGTCGCGATCGGTAGAGCGAGAGCAATAATTCTAGCCCTAGACCTCCTCTGTAACTCAAAACATGCAACCTGTAGAATTTTTTAAATGTTGCCTATGAAGATTTTTAAGGGTAAAAGTTTGTCGCCATTCCACGAGCGGGCGCAATTTTGAAGCGTGACATGTTGGGTATCAATTTACTTGGCTTAACATTATCCTTCACAGTATAAAAACAATTAAGCTAACTTAAGGCCCCTTTCACACTGGGGCGGGGGCGGCGTCGGCGGTAAAGCGCCGCTATTATAAGCGGCACTTTACCGTCGGTATGCGGCCACTAGCGGGGGGGGGTTTACACTGGAGACACAGCATTGGCTGTTTTGGGTCGGTTTGCAGGCACTATTATTAGCGCAATAGCGCCTGCAAACCACCCCAGTGTGAAAGGGCCCTTACTGTTGTCTTATTTTTTCATTCAAAAAAAGTGTTTTTTTTTCCAAAAAAAGTGCGCCTGTAATGCCCCGTACACACGGTCGGACATTGATCGGACATTCCGACAACAAAATCCATGGATTTTTTCCGACGGATGTTGGCTCAAACTTGTCTTGCATACACACGGTCACACAAAGTTGTCGGAAAATCCGATCGTTCTGAACGCGGTGACGTAAAACACGTACGTCGGGACTATAAACGGGGCAGCAGCCAATAGCGTTCATCTCTTTATTTATTCTGAGCATGCGTGGCACTTTGTGCGTCGGATTTGTGTACACACGATCGGAAATTCCGACAACGGATTTTGTTGTCGGAAAATTTTATAGCCTGCTCTCAAACTTTGTGTGTCGGAAAATCCGATGGAAAATGTGTGATGGAGCCCACACACGGTCGGAATTTCCGACAACAGGGTCCTATCACACATTTTCCATCGGGAAATCCGACCGTGTGTACGGGGCATAAGACCGCTGTGTAAATATGGTGTGACAAAAAGTATTACAACGACCGCCATTTTATTCTTTAGGGTGTTTAAAAAAAAAAGTATAATGTTTGGGGGTTCTAAGTAATGTTCTAGCAAAAAAAAAATGTTTTTAACTTGTAAACAACAGAAAGGTGTCAAGCCTGTAAATGATCCCAAACACAAAGCCAAGGAAACTCTCCATTGGTTTCAAAGAAAGAAAATAAAGCTGCTAGAATGACCCAGCCAATCACCGGACTTGAATCCAATAGAAAATCTATGGAAAGGACTAAAATCAGGACTGTTTTTCCGTAATAGGAGGTTTTACTGCTCTGATCCATCTTCCCATTTTGATGTTGTATCTATGATTTGGATGCGCGTGTTATATCTTTTTTTTTTTTTTTTTATACGTTGGTTTCCAAGCTCCGAATTACCAGTTTGAGGCTTCCAGGGGAAAACAAAGTCCCACCCGTCTTTCATGGCTGAATTATGACTCTCTGTGAAACTAACGACACGGCAACAAGATTGATTGAAGTGCGTTTTCTCGCGCTCTGATTACACATCGCCCCAGAGGACGAAAGACGAACTTTCATATTCCAAAGCCAAGACTCCTCGGGGAGACCTATTGATTTGTGTGACCGCTGCACAGAGCACGGGGAATTGTCTCTGAAAACAACATTTTTTTTTTTTGTTAGTTTATTCACATCGGCCCTTCAGCTTACAAATCACAACGCATAAGGCGATGTGCGTTCCGCGAAGATGGCGAGTTATGGCCAACAACCCCGGGATGTGGGCTCCCATGCCAACAAAATAAACACATATAGTATGCATTACTATTACTTATAATGGAGGGGGGGGGGGGGGGGGGGTTATTATAAATATGCACAGCGTGTAAGGCAGAGTGATTTCACCTCACTCCTCAAGTATCAGAATAATACCCGGAGTAATGCTGGCTACACAATATACAATTTTTTTTTTTTGTTCAATATCCTTTAGGTTTACCTTCAACTATGCAGTGCCAGGGCCTTTTATTGTATGAAAAATGTAACTGCGCTGATCATAAAGTGCTTATGCAATATTACCACTAAAAACAATAAAGACAATATCGGTGAAATGTGCACAAACATCAAAACTGTATAAACTCTATAGTGCAAAAGTTATAGTGCAAATTATTAACCGCTTCAGCCCCGGAAGATTCTACCCCCTTCCTGACCAGAGCACTTTTTGCGATTCGGCACCGCGTCGCTTTAACTGACAATCGCGCGGCCGTGCGACGTTGCGCCCAAACAAAATTGGCGTCCTTTTTTTCCCCACAAATAGAGCTTTCTTTTGGTGGTATTTGAACACCTCTGCGGTTTTTATTTTTTGCGATATAAACAAAAAGAGAGCGACAATTTTGAAAAAAAAAACGCATTATTTTTTACTTTTTGCTATAATAAATATCCCCCAAAAATATATAAAAAAACTATTTTTTTCTTCAGTTTAGGCCGATATGTATTCTTCTACATATTTTTGGTAAAAAAAAAAAATCGCAATAAGTGTATATTGATTGGTTTGCGCAAAAGTTATAGCGTCTACAAAATAGGGGATAGATTTATAGCATTTTTATTATTATTTTTTTTTTTTACTAGTAATGGCGGCGATCTGCGATTCTTTTCGTGACTGCGACATTATGGCGGACACGTCAGACAATTTTGACGCATTTTTGGGACCATTGGCATTAATACAGCGATCAGTGCGATTAAAAATGCACTGATTACTGTAAAAATGTCACTGACAGTGAAGGGGTTAACACTAGGGGGCAGTGAATGGGTTAAGTGTGTCCTAGCTTGTGTTCTAACTGAAGGGGGGAGGGGACTGTGCAGGGGAGATAACAGATTGCTGTTCATACTCTGTATACTCTGTATGAACAGACGATCTGTCAGTTCTCCCCTCAAAAACACACACACAGTTCCAGGTTCTCCGCCTCTAAGCGGCGATCGCGGGAGCCCGCCGGGCACTAGCATCGACTCGGGGGGGCGCATGCTCCCCCTAGTGGCCGCAGGGCAAAGCGACGTTACATAACGTCGCTTCGCCCAGCCGTGCCATTCTGCCACAGTACAACTGCGGCGGCTGGTCGGCATGTTGTTAAATTATCGAGTGCAAAATTGCAAAATTATCAAAACTGCAAGTCACAGGTTTTTAACAACATTTCTCAAAATCCACTTTGCAATTCTATCATTTAAATTAAAAATACTAACCACAACATACAACAGCCATTCACAACTCTGCCCCGAGCTACATCACCAATCTTGTCTCCAAATATCACCCAAATCGTCCTCTCCGCTCTTCTCAAGACCTCCTACTGTCAAGTTCCCTCGTCTCCTCCTCCCGTGCTCGTCTCCAGGATTTCTCCAGAGCCTCTCCCATCCTCTGGAACTCGCTACCTCCACCTGTCCGGCTATCCCCTACTCTTGCTACCTTCAGGCGATCCCTGAAAACTCATCTCTTCAGGGAAGCCTATCATGTCTCCAACTAATCTTCTACCAACTCCATAAGCTCATTCCCAACAGTTACAGCCTTTTGTACCACCTGCCCCACTCCATTAGATTGTAAGCTCTTCTGAGCAGGGCCCTCTTATGCAGCGTACACACAAGCAGACTTTTTGACCGGACTGGTCCGACGGACCGAGTCCGGCAGACAATCCGACCGTGTGTGGGATTCATCGGACCTTCAGTGAACTTTTCCAGTCGAAAATCTGACGAACATTAGATTTGAAACATGCTTCAAATCTTTCCGACGGACTTGAGTCTGGTCGAAAAATCTGCACGTCTGTATGCTAGTCCGACGGACGAAAACCCACGCTAGGGCAGCTATTGGCTACTGGCTATCAACTTCCTTATTTTAGTCCGGTGTACTTCATCACGTACGAATCCGTTGGACTTGATTGTGATCGTGTGTAGGCAAGTCCGTTCGTTCAAAAGTCAGTCGGAAGTCCGTCAAAAGTCGTATTTTGTTGTATTATAACTGTATTGTCTCCTTTTTATATTGTAAACTGTTGGCGCTATATAATTCCTTTATAATAATAATAATAATAATGGGTATAATGTGCTCAAAATCACACCGATGCTATTTTTAGAAGCCTTTCCACCACTTGGTGCATCACCACCACTTTCTCAAATGGTCACTCACCAGAGCCTAGAAAAAACGTTGCCTTTGGTTCATATTGGGATAACCACTCCACTTTCCTGGAGTTTCTCCAGCTAGATTGCCACTAGTTACTCCTCAAATCTTGATATCTCATAAGAAGTAAATAGCCATATGCTTTTATAAACTGTATTTAAACCAACAAGGTAAACATCCCCAATTATAAAAATGTGCACTCACAATCCAGGTGCCTTTAGACTGGCACTGAGTCATTCCAGCAGTGTGTTATTTGGGTTAGTCCCGCCGCTTCGTTTCCCCGGGATTGGCATGCGTTCCAAGCCACGATCTGGTACGGGTTAGGACAGGAAGTGACGTCAGCGATTACCCAGAAGCCCCTACGCGTTTCGCATACATACATGCATCATCAGGAAGCGGGGTACGCCATCTTTGTTTTGGTATTGATGCACTTAATGTTAATTATTCAGCCAATCAAATCGCTAAAAGAAACCAGAAATGCATCACCGTTTTACTATTGTTATTCCTATGCCGGAAGCACGTCTTCCGCCATTTTAGTTACTGGCAATTTCAGACTGTGTTGTTATATTTAACCACTTCCCTACCCGCGTATGTACATATGACGTCCACAGATGGGATCTCCCATCCTGGGTGGACGTCATATGACGGCCTCGGGTTCCCGGCCGCCTAGGGGGCGCGCGCGCCCGCCGCGTTGCTCGGGTCCCGATGCGTGTGCCCGGCGGCCGCGATGTCTGCCGGGCACCCGCGATTGCCCGTTAACCGGGCCGGACCGTGTCACGTCCTGTCAGCTCAGAGGAGAGCGATCTGTGTTCCCAGAACGGAGGAACACCGATCGCTCTCCTCCCCTTGAGCATCCCCTCCCCCTACAGTTAGAAGCATTCCCTAGGAAACACATTTAACCCCTCCCCGCCCCCTAGTGGTTAACCCCTTCACTGCCTGTCACATTTACGCAGTAATCAATGCAATTTTATAGCATTGATCGCTGTATAAATGTGAATGGTCCCAAAAATGTGTCAAAAGTGTCCGATGTGTCCGCCATAATGTCGCAGTCACGAAAAAAAATTGCGATCGCCACTATTACTAGTAAAAAAAAAAAAAAATAATAATTTTTTTTAAAAAATGCCATAAATCTATCCCGTATTTTATAGACGCTATAACTTTTGCGCAAACCAATCAATATACGCTTATTGTGTTTTTTTTTTACCAAAAATATGTAGAAGAATACATATCGGCCGAAACTGAGGAAAAAATTTGTTTTTTTTAAAAAAAATTGGGATATTTATTATAGCAAAAAGTAAAAAATATTGTGTTTTTTTCAAAATTATCGCTCTTCTTTTGTTTATAGCGCAAAAAATAAACACCACAGAGGTGATCAAATACCACCAAAAGAAAGCTCTATTTGTGGGGGAAAAAAAGACATCAATTTTGTTTGGGTACAACGTCGCACGACCGCGCAATTGTTGTTTAAAATGCGACAGCGCTGAAAACTAAAAATTGGTCTGGGAAGGAAGGGGGTGAAAATGCCAGGTATTCAACCGGTTAAAAATGGAATCGTAACTACTCGCCCCCAAAGATGCCCATTTATATTTGAGCCTTGCTTTATTTAAAGATGTTTTGACACCCAAGAAACAACGGCTGGAAGGACTTTACATTCTTGCACTCTATGGACAAAAACACTTTTACAAGTTCCTCTCCTAACTAATTATTATATAACAATACTGCCAGGGCCTGCCAGATTTCATACAATTTGAAAGTGTTTAGGTCTGACCTCATATCAGGGGTGGCCCATCCATTGTGGGCACATGGGCGCCGCCCCCCCCCATCCATGCCGCCTTCCTCCCTATCCAATCTGCCCGCTCCCTTTCAGGATGCATGAATTCCTATGGCGGGGAGTGTTTTTTGAAGCACCTGATTAGAGCCAGGGGCTCTAATAGGCTTCAAAATAGGGTGGGCTCGGGGCGCAGAGCATTGCGTCCGGAGCCCACCCAGGCGTGTTGCAACAATGAATGAATATTCGCTGTTGCAACTCTGATCCTCCTCGGGGCCAATCGGGAAGCGGGTCTGATACCTCTCACCCAATTGGCTAAAAGGACAGGCGATCCTATTGGATGCCTAGGAGAAGAAGGGAGGAGCCGCACAGAAGACACAGGAGTCTGCCCACCGTCCATAGCAGCCTGCTGCCGCCGAGGCCTGCACCCTGCCGAAGCCTTCCGCTGCCTGCCAGAGCCCGCAACCCTCCGAAGCCCGCAACCCCTGCCGCTGCCCGCCGAAGCTTGCCACTGCCTGCCTGAGCCCACAACAGGCAGGCAGCGTAGTTGCCAAGCGACAGCTAAGAAACTTTAAGAATTTAGAGAAGATCTGTAAAGAAGAGTGGACTGAAATCCCTCCTGAGATGTGTGCAAACCTGGTCATCGACTACAAGAAATGTCTTACCTCTGTGCTTGCCAACAAGGGTTTCTCCACCAAGTACTAAGTCATGTTTTGTTTGGGAAACAAATACTTATTTTACTCACTGAACTACAACTCAATTTATAACATTTGTATCATGTGTTTTTTTTTTTCTGGATTTTTGGATGATGTTCTGTCTCTATCATTTAAAATACACCTATGATAAAAAATTATAGACCCTTCATTTCTTTTGTAAGTGGGCAAACTTACAAAATCTGATCGAATAATTATTTTCCGCACTGTCTGTAAAATGGTTCTTTTTATTAGTATATCATTTTTATTAATAACCTGTCTATTAATACCCACACAATATCGTTATATACAGGATAGACTGAGATTATCCAAGAATCGTGCACCATTCAACTCCTTCATAGGGTGCCAAACGCACCTTGCTCATACCGCTTTTCTGTTCTTCCTCTTACAATGCATCCATATCCAGTAGATGCAGCGAGAGTCACCGGCAGAGCACAATGCGATGCAGTGCGATGCAATGCGATGCAGCACATGAGCTCTTAAAGCGCAAAAGTTTAGGGTGCCCTGAACTAGCCCCATGCTCCGCTGTGTGAACTCTTCAATATACAGGGGAAACTTCTTCACAAGGTTTTATTTGTCATTCTTTCCATCATTCCCACTCTAATACTTAAAGCAATGTTCTGCCTTCTACTTGAGTTGTGTGCCTTAAAAGCCTTTTATTCTTAATTACAGGCTGAAGCAGGAGGGCGGTGGAAAAGAAAGTATGAATAAAAGGAGAAAATGAGGAGGTCATGTAACACGGAAGGTTGCATTCAACATTTCTGAGCTGGAAACATTTATCGCTATTTGTCGGTTTAAAAGAAAAATATAAGACGGCAAAAACAAAATAGCTACATCCACCTACATCAGAGCTATTCGCAGTCCAGTGGCCTCGCGACTCCCCAGTAAGAATGACGTAGGCCCGGAATTGACCCCGGAGCAATAAGAGAAGGCAATAATTGTCATTGAAAGGCAGGTACAGGCTCCTCTCCTCTACTGACCTTGCTTGATCTGATTTCACCGCACACTATGAGCTTCTCACAATGTGCATTAACCACTTAAGGACCAAGCCTCTTTCTGAGATTTGTTGTTTTCACGTTAAAAATAGTTTTTTTTTTTGCTAGAAAATTACTTAAAAACCCCCAAACATTATACATTTTTTTTCCTAACACCCTAGAGAATAAAATGGCGGTCATTGCAATACTTTCTGTCACACCGTATTTGCGCAGCGGTCTTACAAGCGCACTTTTTTTGGAAAAAATACACTTTTTCGAATTAAAAAAATAAGACAACAGTAAAGTTAGCCCAATTTTTTTTCAGATTGTGAAAGATAATGTAAATTGATACCCGACATGTCACGCTTCAAAATTGCGTGGAATGGCGACAAACTTTTACCCTTAAAAATCTCCATAGGCGATGTTTAAAAAATTCTACAGGTTGCATGTTTTACAGAGGAGGTCTAGGGCTAGAATTATTGCTGTCGCTCTACCGATCGCGGTGATACCTCACATGTGTGGTTTGAACACCGTTTTCATATGCGGGCGCTACTCACGTATGCGTTCTCTTATGCACGCAAGCTCGGCGGGATGGGGAGCGTTCTAAAATTTTTTTTTTCTTATTTATTTTACCTTTTTTTTTTTACATTTTTACACTGTTTTTTTTTTTTTTTTTTTTTTTTTAAATTGTGTCACTTTTATTCCTATTACATGGAATGTAAACATCCCTTGTAATAGAAAAAAGCATGACAGGACCTCTTAAATATGAGATCTGGGGTCAAAAAGACCTCAGATCTCATATTTACACTAAAATGCAATAAAAATAAATAAATAAGTACATTTTGTCATTTAAAAAAATGATTTAAAAAAAATAGCCCTTTAAGAGCCATGGGCGGAAGTGACATTTTGACGTTGCTTCCGCTCTGCAGTGTTATGGAGACGGGTGGAGGCCATCTTCCCCTCACTCGTCTCCATACCCAGGCAGGGGACAGACGCGATTGCCTCCGCCGCTGCCGATGGCTCCGGTAAGCGTCGGAGGACACCGGATCGCGGCGGGAGGGGGGCCCTCTCCCGCTGCCGATAAAAGTGATCTCGCGACGAATCCGCCGCAGAGACCACTTTTATCTTAAACCGGACCGCCCACTGAAAACGAGGATACCGGGGTTATGGCAGCTAGATGCTGCCATAACAACGATATTCTCCATCAAAGTACTGACGTATAACGACGGGGGGGGGGGGGGGGCGGTCCGGAAGTGGCTAAGGCCTCGTACACACGGTCCAAAAATCAGATGGGAAAATTCGTACGAACAGCTGTCTGCCGATTTTTGGATTGTTAGGATGGTGCTTTTTGACAGGCGATTTTGCTTTTTCGTCAGACAAAAGCTGGATGTGCAGACAATAACATTTTGGTGGGATGTGAACTCAACGTCCGATTTTCGTTTCTCTAGTACAGTTTTCGTACGAAAAAAATCGTAAGAGCGAGACTACGCATGCTCAGAAACAAAAGAATACATACAAAACACGTTTCGTCACCTCTGACGTTGTATTCTGTCGTACGAAAATTTTCGTATTGTGAGTAACCTCTTCACTTTCGACAAGAAACTAGCACAAAAAACGGACGTTCGGCCGTCCGAAATTCTAAAATTTTCTGGCTGGAGAATGCCCAGCATCATCTTATGCCCTGTACACACGGTCGGATTTTCTGACGGAAAATGTGTGATAGGACCTTGTTGTGGGAAATTCCGACCTTGTGTAGGCTCCATCACACATTTTCCATCGGATTTTGCGACACACAAAGTTTGAGAGCAAGCTATAAAATTTTCCAACAACAAAATCCGTTGTCGGAAATTCCGATCGTGTGTACACAAATCCGATGGACAAAGTGCCACGCATGCTCAGAATAAATAAAGAGATGAAAGCTATTGGCCACTGCCCCATTTATAGTCCCGACGTACGTGTTTTACGTTACCGCGTTCAGAACGATCGGATTTTCCGACAACTTTGTGTGACCGTGTGTATGCAAGACAAGTTTGAGCCAACATCCGTCGGAAAAAATCCATGGATTTTGTTGTTGGAATGTCCGATCAATGTCCGATTGTGTGTACGGGGCATAACTCTTTCCTCCACCAAACACTCCAATGGTGGTTCCCCAAAATGGAATACGTTTGTTCGATCATCAATGATTAGGTTGCACAGAGTGCATCCAAAAAACCCTCATGGACTTTGGAGGCAGAGATAAAGTTTACACATGTATAGAAATTAAGACATTTATTAAGGACTTGAAGTAAGAAGAGAAACAAATACCCTATAAAAAGACATAATAACAAAAAAACACATACAAATTTACATGTCTCATGGCTACTAGACATGTGCACTGACAAAAAATCATTTTTGTTTAAATATTTTTTTTTTGCTTTTTTCGGAAATTCTGAAATCTGAAAATTCGGATTTTCAATTTTCTGAATTTCCAAATTACAAATTTTTGAATTTCCGAATTTTTGGATTTCCGAAATTTCAAATTTTCAAATTTCCCAATTTTCGAATTTCTGAATTTCGAATTTCCGAATATTCGAGTTTCTGAATTTCCAATATCTCAAATTTCCAAATTTTCAAATTTCGAATTCCAAATTTCCAAATTTTCGAAGTTTGAATTTACGAATTTTGAATTTTCAAATTTCAAGTTTCCGAATTTCGAATTTTTGAATTCCGAATTTCCAATTTTCGAATTCCAAATTTCCGAATTTTCGGAATTCGGAAATTCAAAAATCCGAAAATTTGAAAATCTGAAAAAAAGAAAGAAAATCAGTAACATTCAAAATAATAACTAACTAATAATAACTAACTATTAAATTATAGGTATTGGAATTTCCTTTCAAATTTTGCTGTTTGTGAAAGGAGCGAATACAAATTTATCTGAAGTTACGAATTATCTGAAATAACAAATGCCGCATCTAAACAAATGGAATGGAACAAATTAATAATAAATAATAATAATAATAAGGTTTTATTATTATTATTTATTATTATTATTAGATAATTACGTTCCATTTGTTTAGATACAGCATTCGTTATTTCACTGCGGACTGCAGTGGAAGATCGGACACTAACTGACACGTCTGAAACTTTTTTGGGAACCAGTGACTCTAATGCCCTGTACACGCGACCATTTTTCCCATCGGAATAAACTCTGAAGGTTTTTCCGACGGAGTTGCGACGGAATTCCGCTCAAGCTGTCTTGCATACACACGGTCACACCAGTCCAAACCGACCGTCCAGAACGCGGTGACATTCAACACGTACGATGGGCCTGGAAAACGGAAGTTCAATAGCCAGTAGCCAATAGCTTCCGTCTTGTACTTGCTTCAGAGCATGCGTCGTTTTTGGTACGCCGGAACAGCATACAGACGAGCGGTTTTCCCGATAGGAATTGGTTCCGTCGGAAAAATTTAGAACATGTTCTCTTTCTGGGTCCGTCAGAATTTTCAACATAAAAAGTCCGATGGGGCATACACACAATCGGAATATACGATGAAAAGCTCCCGTCGGACTTTTTCTGTCGAACATTCCGCTCGAGTGTACACGGCATAATAGAGTGTTCAGAGCTAAAAATATGCACTGTCACTATACTAATGACACTGGCTGGGAAAGGGGTTAACATCGGGGGCGATTAAAGGGTTAACTGTGTGCCTAGCCAGTGTTTGTGTACTGTGGCGGAGGTGCTTTTACTAAGGGAAGGCATGGATCCATGTTCCTACTTTGCGGTGACCAATGTCCAGACCCCCTTTATCAGGGAGACCCCCATACATGCCACACATTTGAGAATACATCCTGCCCAATGGCTATGTGGCCGGTTCTTAAAGAAATGCCATTGAAGCCCCGGATGTTGGACTCTCAGCTTTACTGATCATAAAAGAGCCAGAAACCCTTTTATGAAATACCATAAAATGACTCCATATTAAACAAACCATGTAGAAGTCGGCGTCTGCACTGAATGCTACAGATAAGTCACAAACAATCAGAAGTTTGCAGGAAGTAAACCAATATCTGGGATGAAAGGAACGGAACTTTGAAGATGAAGAGAAGGACAGATAGGAAGACGGCTCTCTATTTATGAAGTCTGTGATACACAGGAACACTTGTCTGCCCGCCGCACATCACACGCACGCAAATGACACGATATCAGCGCACAAAATGAACGTTCAAATGCTGAGAGGGACTGAAAAATCTTTTGTAGTTTAAAATGTTTCTCAGTTAAGTAAATAGTTATTTTAATAAGAAAGAATCAACGTTGAATTCATGTGCCAACCAATTTATATGGGAACATTAACAAGCCACTGAGAGGTTTTGGATGATCATAAATGATTATTACCTACCTATCTATGTAGACTGAAATTCTGACAGTATTGTACAGAGAACACTGAGCAATTCACATTAGTCTCTGCACCAGGGGAGCTTACACTCTAATTTCCCCCCACAGTCACACATTATTATCATACAATTATAGCTCCCACATATTCCATTGTGCTGTACAAAGAACACTGAGCCAGTCACATCAGTCTCTGTACCAACAGAGCTTACACTCAAATGTCCCACTACAATTATATTTTTATTATTATTATTTTAAATAGCCCTGACATATACCATAATGCTGTACAAAGCACACTGAGCCAGTCACATCAGTCTCTGCACCAGAGGAGCTTCTCCACCAGGTGGTGCTTTTCTGCAGGGTGCTGTTGGCTCACTCTGCTGAGATCTCAGCTGAGAGAAGCAGCAAGCCTGGGGCCTCTCATGCAGGCTTTTCCCAGGCAAGCATGGACCATGTTGGGGAAGACGAAGGTGGAGGCTCTCCAGAGGCACTGAGGCCTACTCCATGTGCTCAAGCTGCCATGGATCCTGGGCCTGTCCCTATGCAAGGGGAGTCCTTACCAGTCTTCCAGGATAGAGTGGTGAACAGACTTCGCCGCATTGTTAAGGAGGAACAGAAACTTGCTGTCAAGAAAGCAGATCTCAGGAAAAAGAAATCCCTGCATAGTAAGTCTGGAAACAGTAAGAGAGAAGTCCCCAAATTGAAGTCTCTGGAGGAGGCATTGAAAAAGCATGAAAAGCTGGTTGCTTCTCTGAAGGAAAGCAGCAGTGTGTTCAAAGAAAAATGTGAGAATGAGGAGAGATCCCAACAGATTAAGGAAAGTGCCTGTGCTAGTACCAGTCAGAGGGTGGATACCAGAGCAACGGCAACAGTATGGATAGGGGGTAAGGAAGTGTCTTCACATAGTGGCCCCAGTACTACCCCGTCTCAGGATCTGTCGTGTCTGAGTCAGTATCTGCCCTCCTCCCTTCTCAGCAGCCTGGGTCATCTCAGGAGGAGGTTGAGGAAAATGGCAGATTGCTGCAGACCATTACAGAAATGGAATCTCCCTTGAGTGGTACCGACTCATCAGATGAAGACCTTGGTAAAGGAGTGCTTATTGAAAATCTCTTTCAGTGTTGGGAGGACTTTCCTGAGATTGCACCTGCTAAGAGATCCTTACAATCAGCAGGGATAGCAGGAGGAGATGGCGTGTATCCAGACAGAGAAGTTTCTGCTGGCTTCGAGGAGTCCCACATGGCTACTAACAATGCAGAGCAGGAATGTTGCATCAAAATTGAAACTACAGAGCAGGAGGGCCGTATGAACGCTGAAACAGCTGGTGTTTTTTCTACATAGAAGACTTTACTTGATGAGGGGACTGCTGGTAACTGTGGTACTTCTGGCACTATGGTGAGCAGGACTGCTGTGCTTGAGGGGAGGAGCGAGGATCAGGTCGTGGGTAATTTACCAAACCAGATTTCAGAGGTTCCTATGCAGCCAGTTAATATTCCTATGCAGCCAGTTAATGTGTCATCTGTCCCAGTTAGGAATTATGCTAAGGCTGTGTTGGGACAAAGTCATGCTTCTAGTGGAAGGGAGCCAGTTGTGCGACTTTCACCTAACACACCTTCCATTAAATGCAGGAATGTGGTACAGCTCAGGTGGGAAGGAGGAGGCATTCCACCTATCAGGAGGGTGGTTGTGGATAGGATCCTAGCCATGAGATTTATGGCAGAGGATATTTTTGCTCTTATCAGTCCTGCTGGTTCCTTTGAATATGATTTGTCATTTGTGCGTCCAGAATCGCTGGATCTGTTTTGGGAACGGTTCGAACGTGTATATGGAGGCCAGCCAGACTGGAAGGGGTTTGTCCTTAAGGTTATCTCATGTTAGCCCTTGATAAAAAATGTGACTATCCTGACAAGGAATGAGTCTATACCCCCCCCGAGGATTTATGGGTCTGGTTGAGGAAGTTTGGTGAAACTTTATGTCCCCTAAAAAAGATTGTGGATGATGGGGGAATCTGGACAGGTGGGTGGTCAGTATCAATGAGGTTAAGTGTGTGTGAGAATGTGGTCCAGCATTTGCCAGCCTTTACCTTTTATGGTAGAGATAGAATTACCGTCTTCTACCCTGGTCAACCTAAGCTGTGCCATAAATGTGGAGTCAAGGGACATTTCTCCTTTAAATGTCTGGAACAGAAGTGCTCTTTGTGCCAGAAACTGGGGCATCTGGCAAGGGACTGTAACATCATTAAATGTAACCTATAGTCGGTGCCCTGAGGGTTTGCACAATAAGCCAGAGCTAGTGGAGGAATTCTTCCGTCTAGATAGAGAAGAGTCTGGGTTGACGGAGGTTGTACCAGGGGATCCTAGGGTCTCTGTCCCATCAGAATCTGTGTCTGTGAGGCCAGCTGTGGTGTCAGTGTCCCCCCAGTCTGTGGTCTCCCAGTCAATGTCAGAAAGTGCGGTTGTCAAGTCTGTGTCTGCACCTATTGTTTCTCCTAGTGTAGTGAAGGCAGTGGAGGGTGCTGGACCATAATGTATGGTTGTGTCAATCCCTCCTCCTCAGCGTGGCAGAAGTGTGGCTGGAGGTCGGCAGACACCGAGGGGTGGAGTGAGGGATAGATTGGATGATGGTGGGGGCGAGGTGGGAAGGGAATGAGGGTGGCTGGTGCAGAATGCAAGGTGAATGATGTGGAAGTTGGGGTGAATGATGTGGGGGGAGGGGTTAATGGGGGGTTTTGGAATCGCATCCTGATGGCGATTAAATCTCAAAAGGTTTCTTAACCTGGATTGTGTTTAAGTTGAGGTTCGGGGTTTGTAGTCTCTATTTTGTTGTCATTAAAATATGTTTCTTAATATGTTATCTTGAACAAAAAGGAGAGGATTTATGAACCAAATACTTTGCTTAATTAGATATGACTATAGACAGATGGGGGTATTACCCAAAGGACATCTGTCTTTAAATGCAGCTACTTGCAAACACCCAGGGGCTCAGAGGATCATGGGTGGGTGTGTTCCTCTAAATTAGAAGGCATATCAGAAAAAAGGGTGAAGAGGGAAAAGGAATTCTTCAGTGAGGAACCAGCAAGGTAACAAAAATGTACAAATTTATTATAGAAAAATAATACCACATATACACCAAATTGTGTCAAAAAAATTTGACTATACGTGAACCAAATACCACCACTAACAATAAAATAGACAACGTTGTCTAAAAACAAAGAACAACATACAGATGGCCACCACTACACATACAATCACATCTAGTTGGCTGGCTGGACTTGCATCGTCTCATGTATAGTGTCTATAAATAAAGATTGGAAGCCAGGAGGTGACGGTATGCAGCCATGGATGGTGGGGTACCGCTGCGCACACTGCCGATAGCAAACTATGGATATGACAATAAATATAGACCATGAGGGTTGCTGAAGGTAGCACATGCAAATGGTTACTCAACCACAGCCGATAACATGCATAGATAGCTGTGTGGAAGCTATGCAGGGGTGCGGGAGGAGGTGTATGCCTGTGTGGATGTTGATGTATAGAGACAGCGTGTTAGCTGGATCATGGAGATATATAATGATACGATCTCACCAGACCATAGACATCAGGATAAATCAGGCATGTTAGACACTCCAATCCTCCTCGAGTTGTCTCAGGCTGTGTGAGGCAGCTAAATCATCCTCTGGTCAATTGGAAATAACTGGTAAGTCCGTATAGACAAATGTCCGCCAAGGTATTGGAAACAGGGGGACGTGGTAACATACCGCCTGTCTGCGGTATAACGCCTCGATTACTTCCTGGTTCCGTGCGATGGCTTTCGACAGGGCTTGAGCGGCTTTAGCAGAGTAGCGAATCAGATCCCCAGGGCTGGTGGATGGGTCTGTATGGGTACTACGTCAAACGTGATGGCGTCATGCGGTTTAGTCAAATTTTTTTGACACAATTTGGTGTATATGTAGTATTATTTTTCTATAATAAATTTGTACATTTTTGTTACCTTGCTGGTTCCTCACTGAAGAATTTGTTTTCCCTCTTCACCCTTTTTTTTAATATGTTATCTTGTCAGGAAAGGTTTTCTTTACTTGCTGATGTAAGCATGCTTGTTTTTGTTTAGTTGTTGTTTATTTTTGTGTAAATATGTTTTTATGAATAAGCTGTATGTTTGTATGATTTTTTACTAAAAAAAAATACACTCTAATCCGCCCACCACAGCCACATACTAATATCAATATACATTATTATACATTTATCAGTCTCTGCACCAGAGGAGCTTCTCCCCCAGGTGATGATGTTTTGCAAAGGTGCTGTTGGCTCACTCTGCTGGGATCTCAGCTAGAGGAAACATCAAGCCTGGGTCTGTCCTGCAGGCTTCTCTCCCAACCACCATGCAGTGGGTGGGGGGAGATGAAGGTGGAGGCTCTCAAGAGGCACTGAGGCCTGCTCCATGTGCTCAAGCTGCAATGGATCCTAGGCCTGTCTCCATGCAAGGGGAGTCCTTATCAGCAATCCAGGATAAAGTGGTGAATAGACTTTGCCGTATTACCAAGGAGGAACAGAAACTTGCTGTCCTAAAAGCGGATTTCAGGAAAAAGAAATCTCTGCACAGTAAGTCTGGGAGCAGTAGGAGGGAAGACTCCAAGCTAAAGTCTCTGGGGGAGGCATTGAAGAAGCAGGAGAAGCTGGTCGCTTCTCTGAAGGAAAGCAGCAGTGCATTTAGAGAAAAATATGAGAATGAGGAGAGATTCCAACAGATGAAGGAGAGTGCCTGTGCAAGTACCAGTCAGAGGGTGGATGCCAGAGCAACGGCAACAGTAGGGATGGGGGGTAAGGAAGTGGCTTCACATGGTGGCCTCAGTACTACCCCTGTCTCAGGATCTGTCGTGTCTGAGTCCGTATCTGCCCTCCCCAGCAGCCTGGGTCATGTCAAGAGGAGGTTGAGGAAAATGGCGGATTGCTGCAGGCCATTATGGAAATGGAATCTCCCTTGAGTGATATCAACCCATCAGAGGAAGAGGAGGATGTTGTCCCTCAGCCTGTAAGGGAGAAAGTTGTGGAAAAAGTTTCATTTAAGTCTGAACAAGATAGCGGCAGTGCTACAGTGTCTGCAATTGGAGGACAGGCTGTTTCAGTTCGGGAAAATGCTGGTGAAATATGCTTGTTGAGAATATCTCTCCGTGTATGGATGCCATTCCTGTGATTGCTGCTACAGACAAAGAGACTGCATCTGCCAATGGATCCTTGCAGTCGGCAAGGAATACAGGAGGAGATGATGTCAATCCTGACAAAGAAGTTCCTGTTGTCTGTGAGAAGGAGCAGGAGTCCCACATGGATGCTAAAATCGCAGAGCAGGAATGTCGCATGGACACTAAAACAGCTGGTGTACCTAATAACTGGACTTCTGGTAATTGTGGTACTTTTGGGACTATGGTGAATGGGACTGTTGTGCTGGAGGGGAGGAGGGAGGATCGAGTGATGGGTGAATTGCCAAGCCTGATTTCAGAGGTTCCTATGCAGCCAGTTAATATTCCTATGCAGCCAGTAAATGTGTCATCTGTCCCAGTTATGAACTATGCTAAGGCCGTGTCAGGACAAAACAAAAACTCTTGCGCATAAATGTGTTAGCTCGACAGTTCAAAGTCCAGGATGGACGGTAGCTTTTAGCCCTAGTTTTTACGTGTTCTTTTAAATAAACTTGTTAAAGGATAATGCACAAGGCCAGTGCGCCCTCTATTTTTTGTTTTTTTGTGTGTCAGGACAAAGTCATGCTGCTGGTGGAGGGAGCCAGTTTCACCTAACGCACCTTCCATTAAATGCAGGAATGTGGTACAGCTCAGATGGGAAGGAGGAGGTATTCCAACTATCAGGAGGGTGGTTGTGGATAGGATCCTAGCCATGGGATTTAAGGCAGAGGATATTTATGCTCTTATCAGTCTGGCTGGTTCCTTTGAATATGATTTATCATTTGTGCGTCCAGAATCACTGGATCTGTTTTGGGAGTGGTTTGAGAATGTGTATAGGGGCCAGCCGGACTGGAAGTGGCTTGTCCCTAAGGTAATCTCACGACAGCCCTTGATAAAGAATGTGACTATCCTGACTAGGAATGGGTCTATACTTCCTGAGGATTTATGGGTCTGGTTGAGGAGGTTTGGTGAAACGTTGTGTCCCCTAAAAAAGATTGTGGATGATAGAGGAATCTGGACGGGTGGGTGGTCAGTGTCAATGAGGTTGAGAGTGTGTGGCAATATGGTTCAGCATTTGCCCTCTTCTGCCTTTATTGGTAGAGCTAGGATTGCCGTCTTCTACCCTGGTCAACCTAAGGTGTGCCATAAATGTGGAGTCAAGGGACATTTCTCCTCTAACTGTCCAGAACAGAAGTGTTCTTTGTGTCAGGAACTGGGGCATCTAGCAAGGGACTGTAACATCATTAAATGTATCTTGTGTGATAGGGTCGGTCACCCTTATAGCCAGTGCCCTGAGGCTTTGCACAATAAGCCTGAGTTAGTGGAGGAATTCTTCCGTCTGGATAGAAAAGAGTCTGGGTTTGCAGAGGTTGTTCCAGGGGATCCTAGTGTCTCTGTCCCATCAGAATCTTTGTCTGTGAGGCCATCTGTTTTGTCAGTGTCCCCCCAATCTGTGGTCTCCCAGTCAGTGTCAGAAAGTGTGGTTGTCAAGTCTGTGTCTGCAACTATTGTTTCTCCTAGTGTAGTGAAGGCAGTGGAGGGTGCTGGACCAGCGTGTATGTTTGTGCCAATACCTCCTCCTCTGCGTGGCAAAAGTGCTACGGTTCGAGGTCAGCAGACACAGAGAGGTGGAGTGCAGTGTTGCTAACCTACCAGATTGAAATTTACTGGCACAACACCTAAAATTTACTGGCACCGCCACGTTTTTACTGGCACTTCCAAAAGTGTAAAAAATTACAGTTTTAAGTGGGAATTTCAGTGTTTAGGCAACAGACAAGTTACATGTGCAATTAGCAATGTGATTTAAGGTAGATATTAGGTCGAAAAACATATTTCTTATTTTGAGTATCGTAAAGGCAGATTATTGTAACCCATCAGTATTTTGTCACCTATGTCAAACTGAAGAGATTTCCCCTTAATTTTTGTCCCCAAAGAGAACGAGAGAGAGAGAGAATGCTCCCACATTCAGTTACTGTACATTACTGCCCACCATTCGGTTACTGTACATTACTGCCCACCATTCGGTTACTGTACATTACTCTCCAGCATTCGGTTACTGTACATTACTCTCCAGCATTTGGTTACTGTACATTACTCTCCAGCATTTGGTTACTGTACAATACTGCCCACCATTCAGTTACTGTACAATACTGCCCACCATTCGGTTACTGTACATTACTGTCCACCATTCGGTTACTATACATTACTCTCCAGCATTCGGTTACTGTACATTACTGTCCACCATTCGGTTACTGTACAATACTGCCCACCATTCGGTTACTGTACATTACTGCCCACCATTCGGTTACTGTACAATACTGCCCACCATTCGGTTACTGTACATTACTGCCCACCATTTGGTTACTGTACATTACTGCCCATTTGGTTACTGTACATTACTGCCCATTTGGTTACTGTACATTACTGCCCATTTGGTTACTGTACATTACTGCCCAGCACTATTTGGTTACTATACATTACTGCTCATCATTTGGTTGCTAGGGGTTACTGCACAATGATTACCTGCAACTCCGTGTCCCCCTCTGAAAACTGCTAAATCCTGCTGCTGCTTTATAAATCACCACCCCCACTGCTGGTAGAAGGGTGAGGAAGAATGCACACA
This sequence comes from Aquarana catesbeiana, assembly GCF_042186555.1. Lineage (NCBI taxonomy): Eukaryota > Metazoa > Chordata > Amphibia > Anura > Ranidae > Aquarana > Aquarana catesbeiana. The sequence continues at coordinate 26,649,353 of NC_133336.1, read as the reverse complement.
GCCCTGTCTGTGTGTCCTTGATCTCCGTGCTCGTTCTGCTGACCGGAGAAGGGGGAGGAGGGGCGGGGGGAGGACATCACAGAGAGCCTGCTCTGGCTCACTCCTTGTCACAGACACAGACTCACAGCTGCTCCGATCCTGACAGAGGAGAAGCAGGCTCTCTAGAACATGCAGCCCACAGCCGTGCCTCTCCTCTGTCACAGTGTGGCCAGGAGAACAAGCGAGGGTGATGCCATTGCCTGGGCTGGTAATATGATGAAGTGCAGGGAGCAGAGCAGACTCCCACCCGCCTCAATACAGCACAGCCACACTTTCGGCTGGCCGCATCTTCTTGTCAAATGTGGCGGGCTGCAGGAGGAGGGCTGGTTACAGTGATGCTGATTGGCTGAGAGGCGGTGGTGGGCGGAGCAATTCTCCGAGGTGCAGATCGGATTGTCTCGGCAGCTGGCTCTCGGGCATCTCCGGGAATTGCGCATGCGCAGTTCCAAGCTGAGCTGGTCACAGCCATTTTTACTGGCACTTTTCCCGTGCTACGGACAATTACGGGCGGTAAAAAAATGCCCTATTTTTACGGGCTGCCCGTAAAAATACTGGCGGTTGGCAACGCTGGTGGAGTGAGTGATGGATTGGATGATGGTGGAGGGGGAGGTGGGAAGGGGAAGGGAATGAAAGTGGCTGGTGCAGAATGTAAGGTGAATGATGTGGAAGTCAGGGTGAAAGATGTGGAAGTTGGGGTGAATGATGTGGAGGATGGGTTAATGGGGGGTTTTGGCTGAGGATGTCCTGGGGAGCAGGGGGGAGGGGGTTCTGCCATCAGGATTGTTGAATGAGGATATGGAATGGTTGGAGGCTAAAAGGAAAAAGGGTAACAGGCGGAGAAAGAGGAAGGATGTCAAAGCTCCTGAACCTAGGAGGGTGGAGGTGGTAAATGCTTTTGAGGTATTTTCTGAGGTGGAGGGCGGAAGTTCTTCTGGTGATGAGTCTATGGAGGAGTAATCACAAGGGACATTGAAGCGTGTAGGGTCTCCAGGTAGGGTGGGGGGTAAGCAGGCTAAGAAACGTATACCTCAATCATCCTAATGGCGGTTCTCACTCCACTGAAGGTGGCGATCATTAATGTCACCAGCATAAAATCAGTAAGTGCTCGTAATATGGCCTTATTTTTGCTCAGCAGGTTTGATGCTGATATTTTGTTTTTGCAAGAGACACGGTTGTCTAGTTTGGCTGATATTCATCTGGCGAAGAAGGAGTGGAGGCACGGCCCCTCTTTCTGATCTCTTGCGGCCGAGCCTTACACTGGAGTTGCGGTACTTTTTTCCGGCATGGTAACCTGTCAGCAGATTATTGAGGTAGAAATGGGGAAATGCATGGTCTTAGACGTCTCCATGGGGGGGCAGGACCTGCACCTGATCAACATCTATGGGCCCCAGGCAAAATGGGACAGGAAATGCCTCTTCATGAAGATCAAGCCTTTTCTTTTGACAGCCCGGCAAGTTGTCTTCAAACAATTTCAACACCGTCACTAGGACTAAGGACAGGAAAGGTACCGGAGCCAGGCTGGACTGCGATGGCTTTTTCTTGAACAAAATAGCTAGAGAGGCAGGTCTGGTTGATGTGCACATTCATTGCTGCCCAGACGACACAAGATTCACTTTTCAGCGAGGTAGTAGTCAGAGTAGAATAGATAGTTTTTTTTAAAGGGGAACTGTGCCTTCTCAACACCAGTGTGTCAGGCAGTGGAGTTTTCCGATCACTGTCTTCTGTCTGTGACTCTGAATAGCCCCAGTACACCACCCAGGGGGAAGGGTACCTGGAAGCTAAATTCGGCACTCCTGGACGATGTGAAGGTGAGTGTAGTAATTATAAAAGCACACTTTATTCACAAATAGTTGCACTCACTAGATAGCAGTTGTTTGTGGGCACATCGTTAGGTAGCACATCGTTAGGTTGACGATTCTCCTCTGTTCCCTCCACATCAAGCCTGGGACACCGAAAACCACAGGCGCTGCTGAGCTCGACAGGACCGCGCTGCACCAAGATTCCCTGGACTCCTGTGATAGTCTTTGTTTGCTACCTAACAATGTGCCCACAAACAACTGCTATCTAGTGAGTGCAACTATTTGTAAATAAAGTGTGCTTTTATAATTACTACACTCAGATTGGCGCTGCTCTTTTTGTCTTTTATGTTCCCATTACCAGAGTAACTTCTGCTCCTCAGCTAGCTGCCTTTCCAGTGTGGATCTCCAGACTTTCACTACTCCTGAGGTTATCACCCAGGTCTAATGGACTTTTAACTTTTAATTTTGGATTATCCACATTTATTATCCATTTTGGGATTTTTTTTTTTATTGTTTTTCAAAAATGTAATTGCCTTCACCATTTCCTTTACTCCCTATCCATGCTATACAATTGTGTATGGTTAGAAGGCTGACTTGCTTTTACCATATCCCAGCTTGTGCCTGGGAGTGCCCTGGTGCGACAAACATTGTTGTCTTACTTGTAGGTCAGAGTGGTGGGAGCTTACAAAACGAAGCAGCGATGGGTTTTTTAAGGCCATAGGAAGAAATAAACAGCTTGATAAGTATGTCACCTACCAGCGTCTGCGGAGAAGGCTTGATAGGCTTGTGTTGTATAATAGAGATCTGGGGATGATCTCTGAGGTTAAACTCTCAGGGAGTGTCAATATGATAAGCATGCCTCTTTGGTTCTGGAAAGGGATTATGGGAAATATCACTCACCTGACCCTTACCAGAATTGCAAACAAGGTAGAGCAGTTAAGTCAGTTGTAGGCCTGGTTGACAGTACAGGTTCCTTGACAAAGTCCAAGTCGGGGATCCTGAAAACCGCCAGGTCATATTATGCTGGCCTCCTGGGCAGGAGGGACCAGGCATATCAAGTTTCCTGGATTCTATTCCAGGACTGGGAAATGGGAGTTCTCTTGTGAGTTTAACAGAGGACATCACAGCAGATGAGGTGGTTAAGGCTTGCCATTAAGAAGTCGTCTGGGCCAGATGGATTGACAGCCAAGTTTTAGAAGCACTTTAAGGTTACTCTGGCCCCATATTTGGTGGAGGTTTTTAATGACTGTCTGAGAGAAGGTTCGCTCTCTCCCTCCATGTGACAATCTGCGGTGATTCTTCTGTCAAAGGGTAAGCATTCTTTGAGAATTTGCGGCCCATTAGCCTTTTCAATGTTGATAGGAAGATACTGGCAAAAATAATTTTTTGGCGTTTATAGTCTGTAGCAGGCGATCTACCAGAATTGTTCAGTTCAGGGTAGAAGCACATTTTCAGCTGTGTTAGCTGTCCGGGAGGCCTTGGAGTGGTGCAGGGCTGCAGGCTGGAGAAAGTACTTGCTGGCATTGGATCAGACTAAAGCTTTTAATCGGGTCAATAATGAGTACCTACAGTATGGCTGCTTCTTGGCAAGTATGGCCTGGAGAGGGGCTGAAAGCTTCATGGTTGTGAATGGTTGGATCAGACAGCCCTTTAAGAGTTGGCTCGGATGTGCATCAGGGGTGTCCTTTGAGTCCTCTTCTTTACACGTTCACAATCGATCCTTTCATCTGGAGGTTAGAGAGCGGACCGTTGTGCGGAGTGCCTTTGGGCATTCCTGGTGAGCCTCCTCTGAGGGTCGTGGCCTATGCTGATAACGTGTCTGTTTTCATCTCTGGGGCAGAGGAGGCAGAGCAGGTGGTGTCGGTGATGGAGCAGTATGCTGCGGGATCTGGCTCAAAGATCAATCAGGATAAAAGGGACGTTTTTTGGATGGGTGGGGAAGGCGACGGCTTTGAGCTTCCGGACGTCTTCCCAGAGCCCCAACAGGAAATGAAAGTTTTAGGCATCAAATTTGGTCCCAGCGATTATGGCCTTGCAAATTGGGAAAGCAAGCTACAAGATGCCGATGCCAAGTTTGCCACCTGGAAGGACTGGAAACTCTCTTACAGGGAAAGGATTGACCTGATTAAAACTTACCTGATCCCGTTATTTCTGTATGTCAGCTTTGTCTGTGTTTTGCCAGTGCCTCGCTATGCGAGAATCTTCAGCTGTTTCTTCCAACCGTTATGGGGGAATAAACTGAATCTTGTTAAGGGGTCTGTAACCTACTATCCCAAGCAGATGGATGGCCCAGGTATGGTCAACCCGGTGTTCTTTTTTTTTCTGATGTTTTTAAAACATAATTATGCTAACATGCTGGCAGAGGAACAACCAGAGTGGGTTGGTATTTTTCTGTCCTGGTTTAGGCCTTTTCTGCAAAGCTGGGAGAATGGTGGGCCAGTGAAAAGCCTGAGGGTCTGACATTGTGAGCTCCCGGCTTATGTTGCCCCATGCCTGAAAATACTTTGGCAGTGGCGAGTGACAGCAGAGGTAATTAAGTCTCTTCCTAGGAAGGACCTGGAGAGGAAGGTTGTTGAATCTGCCTTTAGCTAACCACTGGTCTTGAGGGATTGCCCAGGCCCTGTTATGAGGGAGGGTTTGCATGTGCTCAATCTAGAGAGAATCCCTTTAAAGTTTCAGGATTCGGCCTGGCGCTTGTTCCATGGCAGACTCTATGTAAAGGGCAACCTGAAGCATCGCTCTACGGAGAACCGTGGTTGTCCAAGAGTGGAATGTGGTGGGGTGGGGGCTCTGGGTATCCCTTTCCTTTCCCGCTTGAGTTATGCGGAGTGGTCATATTGGTCAATTATGATTTTGAGACACTTTTTCTAGTTAGCTTAGTAGTCCGTTTCTTCACATGGAATGCTCGGCGTCAGGTTTCCATTCGGAAAAAAGTCCTTACTGTCGAGGTGGTGGGGCGCAACATTCTGGGTGAGGTTGGGAAGATTCAGGGTCTCGAGAAGGACAGGTGGCGGCCGGGGGCCTGGACAAAGGCTTGGAGGAATGTCAGGTCTCCGTAGCTGCTGTTTGTCAGTCTCTGGGTGTACGGCTTTCTTTCTGTCCTTTCACGTCCCCTAGATCCATCGCTAGTACCACAGGCAGGAGACTGGATGAATTTCAGGGCTGATACTACAGGCAGGAGGCTGAAGAATCCCAGGGCTGGTACCATAGGCAGGAGGCTGGAGGAGCCCCAAGGCTGGTACCACAGGCAGGAAATTGGTTGGTGCCACAGCAAGCAAGGCCATCCCATTTAAAGCGCAATACTCGAGTCCGTAGGATCTGCATGCTATTGGTCTGGTGCCTGCACACCAAAACAGTGGAAGACCATACATCTGGTCACCTCATCAGGTGCAGCCTTTCTATCTATCTATCTATCTATCTATCTATCTATCTATCTATCTATCTATCTATCTATCTATCTATCTATCTATCTATCTATCTATCTATCTATCTATCGTATCCTCTCCCTGTATATTGCTCTGTATCTTTGTAGTTAATTTTTAATCCATTCACACTTTGTTATTCCTTATTTTAAATTGAAATCCCCTGGAATAACCCCATGTGTGCTGTATTTGCTGTGTTGTGTATATACAGTATATTAGATCTGTGCAGAGAGTGAGTGATTCTGTTGACTCTTCACCTTTATGAGCCGTGCTGTCAATCACAAGCTCAATAGATCCTTTGTGGATGACTTCTAAACTCTGGGGACCCCAAAATCCAGTTATTAAGTGAAGGTCGGTATTGGAGGAGAGGGTCAGGGTCTGAAGGATAAAGCTGTATGTCAGCGGTTTATAATGAGGTTCGCTCCTCTGCGCCGGTCAGTCCAGAATGATAAACAGAATCTCCTGCAATGAACATGAGTCGGGGGATTATTCCCTTTTTTTGTGGGGTGAAGGCTCTATTTCCCATAGAAAAAAGGTTATAGGCTGTAAGGAATATTAAATTACATTCAAAGTGATTGTAAAGGATCGTTTTTTGTTTTTTTTTAAATAACAAACATGTTATACTTACCTCTACTGTGCAGCTCGTTTTGCACAGAGTGGCCCCGAACATCCTCTTCTGGGGTCCTCCGGTGGCTCTCGGGGCTCCTCTCCACATCAGGTAACCCCCTAGGAGAAAGGCTCTCCCGAGGAGGTTACTTTGCGGGTTACTTAGACACAAATGCTGGACTCGGCCCCGGCGCCCGCATCATTGGATTTGATTGACAGCAGTGGGAGCCAATGGCTGCGCTGCTATCATTCTAGGCAATCAGGACATGAGACACCGGCTAGAGCTGGTGTGCTTGTCCCCGGCGCGAGAAAAAGAGGGTCCAGGTAAGTAAAATGGGGACACTCAGGGGCTGCTGCACTGCAAGAGGTTTTTCACCTCAATGCATAGAATAAATTGAAGTGAAAAACCACGAAGGTTTACAACCCCTTTAATCCCTCTGACAACACAAAGCGTGACAACATTTGTGTCTGTCTATCTATTTATCTATGTTTATATTTGAGTATTGCACTTCCGCCGGCTAGAGTGAGACTGGAAGGAAGCCGGAAACGGCTTCCTTCCAGTCTTCTTCGTGTAAACACGGAAGCGACGTCACAACGTCACTTCTGGTTTACTCGGCTGCCAATGGCGCCATTTAAAAAAAAAAATTACAGTATTCAGAATTGCCGTTTTTGGTGATCTGAATACTTTAAAAGTGCAATGGAGGAATTTGGGGTCTTTTAGACCCCCCGATCTCACCGTAAAGGGAACATGTCACCACCTATTACTGTCAAAAGGGATGTTTACATTCCTTGTGACAGCAATAAAAGTGATCAGATTTTTTTTTTCAAAAGTGACAATGTAAAAAAAAAAAAATAAGAAAAAAACTGAAAAAAAAAAAATCTTAAAGCGCCCCCGTCCCTGCGAGTTCGCGCAGCAAAGAAAATGCACACATAAGTCACGCCCGCATATGTAAACGGTGTTCAAATCATACATGTGAGGTATCGCCGCTATCGTCAGAGTGAGAGCAATAACTAGACCTCCTCTGTAATGCCGCATACACACGACCGGTTTTGCTGTCAGAATAAACTCCGAAGGTTTCTCTGACGGAACTCTGACGGAATTTCAGTCAAGCGGTCTTACCTACACACGGTCAACCCAAAGTCCGACCAAAGTCCGACCATCCAGACCGTGGTGACGTACAACACATACAACGGGACTAGAAAAAGGAAGTTCAATAGCCAGTAGCCAATAGCTTCCATCTCATACTTGCTTAAGAGCATGCATCGTTTTTGGTCCATCGGGAAACAGCATACAGACGATCGGTTTTCCCGATAGGAATTGGTTCCGTCGGAAATATTTAGAACATGTTCCATTTTTAGGTCCATCAGAATTTTCGAAAAAAAAAGTCAGATGAGGCCTACACACGATCGGAATAGGCGATGAAAAGCTTCCGTCTGACTTTTTCTGTCGGACATTCCGCTCGTGTGTACACGGCTTTACTCTAACCTGGTAACCGTTATTTTTCTTTAAAGTGCAGCCTATGGAGATTTTTAGAGATAAATGAATTGCTATGCCCTGGGGTAGCAATTACACCCCTGAATAATAACGTGCCACATCCTAATAGTAGAGAATTATTTTGGATAAGGAAAAATGGACTTTAAAGGCACATTTGAAAATTATAAAACAAATTTTAATAATTCACATACATTAACTACATATGGTGTACACTTCCAATAAAATACATAGACATAAGAAAAAACGAGGAGCATTGGAATCAACCCGAAATGATGGAAAAAGCTGCTTAAATACTTCCTGTGGGGCTGTACTTGTACTTGGCTGTATGTATCGAGGGGAACCCACACTTGAGAACAGACAGCTTGTCCTATTCGGATGTTCAATGGTCCTAGATAAATTTATTTAAAAACTTGCTCAACATGTTTCGCAACCTGTAAGTGGCTTCTTCAGGAGATTGTGTGTCTCTGTTTTAAGAGATGAATCATAATTATAATATAATATATATATTGTTTCATACATGAAATACATTATGCATACCTGTATACATGGTATTAAGGCATGTGAACTCACGTAAAGAAGGTGTTTGAAAAATCATCTTGTTACTTCCCCCACTGTTGGAGCATCACCGCTAACCAAAGAGTTTCCCCCCCTGATGGATGGAGATTTTTAGGTACCGTAGTTTGTCACCATTCCACGAGTGTGCGCAATTTCAAAGCATGACATGTTCAGTATCTATTTACTCGGCCTAACAGCATCTTTCACATTATACAAAAAAATTGGGCTAACTTTACTGTTTAGTCTTTTTTTAATTCATGAAAGTGTCTTTTTTCCTAAAAATTGTGTTTGAAAGACCGCAGGCTGTTGGCGGAAAATCCGAACGTTTGTACGCTCCATCGGACAATGTCTGGACAATTGTTGTCGGATTTTGTATAGCAGGTTTTAAAATTTTCCGTGGACAAATGTCTGTTGTCGGGTTTTCCGAGCGTGTGTATACAAGTCCGTCTGACAAAAGTCCAAAGTACAAACACGCATGCTCGGAAGCAAGGACAAGCCGGAAGCGGTCGGTCTTGTAAACTAGCGCTCGTAATGGAGAATTAACATTCGTGACGTGGAAAATTATGAAATCTCCAAATGCAGCGCACAATTCTCTTCTTCTTTAGGTGATACTGATGGAGTTAATGCAAACGAGTTTTCAAAAGCTTTTTTTTTCTAGTGATATCAAGAATAATATTATTATGCTTTTTTTTGGGCCAGTTACCACAACACCATTATCCTGTAGTTTTTAAGATCAAAGATCCAACTATGTTGGTGGTAATTTTACATTGTGTTTTTTTTAAATGTAACTGCCTACTCCAAAACTGTCATTTGAAGCAAAACACATAGCCAAGTATTATTCTCCACAATTTTTTTATTGTGCATTAAAAAAAGAAAACAAATAAAATTAGACATGTTATCTGCCAATAGAACTTAACCAAAAAGTGCATTCTATGCATCCAAAAATATAGAAAATATGACAAATCAAATCATTATTATTCAGCCAAAAAATAAAATAAAAGCCTCATGCATGTGTCCTGCTTGTTAATATAGGGGGTCAACAATGCCAAGAGTTGGTGAAAGCAGGGGTCCGTCATCCGGAGATAATTCCGAAAATCATCCGGATTATTGTCCTGGAGCTCCCGCAGCAAAGGCATGTGACATAATTGGTCACCATTAATAAAGCAACCAATTTTTGGTCCAAGAAATCCTCCTCCTCCTGTTCCTGGACTGGACTTGGGTCAAAGCAATAACTCCAAGGCCAATAATAAATAACACGTTATCTCCTCCGATTCCGCAACATGTCTGGTTGGCGAACGGCCGTTCAGAAACGAACTGAAAAGCGCGAAATGAAAAGCGCGAACAGAAAAGCACTAAATGAAAAGCGCAAAATGAAAAGCGCAAATCAACACTCACCAAGCTTCTACTGACATGAAATTAGCAGAAGGAGCCCAAAGGGTGGCGCTAAAGAGCTGGAAAACCACGTAGTACGTCACTACGTTAGTGTTTGTTGGCCGACAATTCCTTGCCGTTTGTATGCAAGACAAAATCCAGGCACACGCCTTCGGACAGCAGTCCGAAGTTTTGTCTGCGGAAAACCTGATCGTGTGTACGAGGCTTTAGTCATGAAAGTGTTAAAGGGGCAGCTATCTTTTAAATGAATACACTAGGCTCCATTTTCAACCCACTTATTATCAGATTTTTTTTTTTTTATGGTTGCCGTGCTTGTGGGAGAGCATTATCAGGTCACTAACTGGTTTCGCTGGCTGTCAAGTATTGCTCTTTATTGTTTGCAGAAAGAAATGGTCTTTTCTGCCGCCTTATCCGCGGCGAAAAACTATTATCAGTGGAGTGCCGACCTTTCCTCAGCCGGTGTCTGGAGTGGCCACTTCCAATTAAGGTGAAGCAATTCAGTAAAACGCTGGAAGTCTTTAAATAAAACATCTCATTTGCAAAGTCATCCGAGCCGAGCCTTCCACGGAGGAGAGTCGGCGAGAAGGACAAAGGCGTGATAGCGATAGTGAAGAGAGATAGAGGCGTCCTCGCAGCTGGGATGAGAGGGAAGATGTAGATTGAATTCTCCCCCCCGGGGGCTCCATCTTATTTCCAAGAGCGAATACAGCGCTGTGCCGCTGTGATGGAGGCCGCGGCGCTGCATGGACCTCTCCTGACAGGATTAATAACAGACAGGGATTGATGTATGGAACAGAGAGAGAGAGAGAGAGAGAGAGAGAGAGAGAGAGAGATATGATTCCACCTTTCACCGCGCCTCTCTCTCCCTCTAATGAGGCGCTCCGTGAAAATTGCTTTTCCCCATTTCCACCGACAGACCTGGAAATAGACGTATGAATATATTCATAGCTGATGTCCTAACATCCGTGTCAAGCTGTGTAATGCAGCCGACGGAGTTGTTATTTTGTTACAAGTGGAAAATGATGACACTTTTAATGGAGAGATGTCCTTGTCGAGGGAGATTCGGCCACACAGCCGCAGATAAGGCAATCCACCGCCAAGTATTTCTTTATAGAAAACCAAGTTATCTGTTACCTGTTTCCCCGGTTCCCACCGTCGTAGAAGTTTGGATTTATTTCACCAAACTTCAATGCCGTGTACACACGAGCAAACTTTTCACCATCTAAGGTCCGACGGTCTTTCCGACGGACTTTCGACGGAGTTACGACGGACTTACGAACGACCGGACTAAAGTCCGGTCGCAAGTCCGTTCGTTTGAACGTGATGACGTACGAAGGGACTAGAATAAGGAAGTTCATAGCCAGTAGCCAACAGCTGCCCTTGCGTCCTTTTTTTGTCTGTCGGACTAGCATACAGACGAACGGATTTTTCAACCGGACTCGAGTCCGTCGGAAAGATTTGAAACATGTTCCAAACCTAAAGTCCGTCTGATTTTCGACAGAAAAAGTCCGCTGTAGGTCCGATGAAGCCCACACACGGTCGGATTGTCCGACGAATTTGTTCCATCGGACCAGTCCGGTTGTGTGTACACGGCATAAGGCTAGGTTCACACCCATGTGTGTCGGGAAAGAAAACGTGCATAGAAACGCGTTGCCCTTTAGCCGACATTAATTGTTAATAGCACCCCCACACATCTGCAAACATGTGGGGAGTCAGTGTCAGGGCTGGGCTCAGCCCTTCCCGCTCAGCTGTCGGCTAATTGCCAGCTCCTATCTCTCCACAGTTACTCACCTGTTGATGATATCCTGCTCATCAGTCCTGCCTACTTAAGCTGTCCAGCCCAGAGGATCTCTGCCTTCGCCTTGGTCAACATCACAGAGACTATCTCCTGCGTTCCTGTTAAAGGCTTGCTTGGCTGATATCCCTTCTGGCTCCAGATCCTGCTTGCTGTTCCACTACACTGATCCCTGACTTTCTGTCTTGGCTGACTATCTGTTCCGGTTACTGAACTTTGTTTTGACTACATTTGTTCTATTTACTTTTATTATTAAACAAGTGTGATTTAACTGTACTTCTGTCTCGATCTGATTCATGGTTTCTGACAGGCAGGGACTTCTTTTCTGTGTTTCTCCCATGTAGGAAAGCCTATTAAAATAAATGGAGTGCCCTATACATGAAATGCAGGAACGCACAGAAGACAAAAGGATATACGCAGGCTCCGTTGCACCCTTTACGTGTGAACCAAGTCTAACACAAGAATAAAGATGTCTATTTTCAGCCATGTAACTGTCATTTTTTCTCATTGGACCCACCCATAAATAACTACCATATTTTTACTGTAACTCATCCTGGTATTTAACCACTTCTTGCCCGTAGGACATCATATGACGTCCTGGACTTGAAGTGGAGATAAAAAAAACTTGAAGCAGGGCCACCATTCATAGAACACCTTGAATTTTTACAATGGATACAAGGCATTCTCTAACTGAACGAGGTGAAGACTGCAACTTCAGTGTCCCTCCTATTCACCTCATCCAATCATAGAATGGCTTGTATTCATGAAGAAAATACAAGGCGTTATGTAAAAAATGGTGGATCCAAGCGAGCAACCTCCTAGGGTCAGTGTGCAGTGGGACAGCCACTCACATACAACCAGATCAGGATAGCTATCACTGTAGTAGTATGGACTACTACAGTGATTTCCAGCTTCCCCAATGGCCCATCAGGCATGAGATATGCATACATTGAATAGACTCACCATACTCAACCCAAAGTATCCCATTCAGGCTGTGAAGGAGGTCGATGCTGTGGTTGTGGCTCCTGTAAGCACCAGAAAGTACACATACACACTTTATTACCCAAAGTATTGGGACACCTGCCTTTATACGCACAAAAAACTTAAATGGCATCCCAGTCTTAGTCCGTAGGGTTCAATATTGAGTTGGCCCATCCTGTGCAGCTATAACAGCTTCAACTCTTCTGGGAAGGCCGTCCACAATGTTTACGAGTATCACACTTGTCTAACTGAAGGCTGTATAAGAAAACTTAAAATAGGAATAGTGAAATAGATAGAGGATCACGCTTAAATTTCGAGCCCAAATTTAAAGTTTTGCTCTAATAAAAACAGAACAATCTGTTCAACATACAGCGGGTAAAATAAATATTGAACACGTCACAATTTTTTTAGGTGAATATATTTCTAAAGGTTCCCATGTCGGTAACAACCCATGCAATTCATACATACAAAGAAACCAAAACAAATAAGTTTAGAAATGAAGTTCTGTGTAATAAAATGGAATGACACAAGGAAAAAGTATTAAACACGTTAACTCAAATGTATTTAATACTGTGTACAAAATCCTTTGTTGGTAATGACAGCATCAAGATGCCTCCTGTATGGGGAAATTAGTCACATGCTTTGCTCAGGTGTGATTTTGGTCCATTCTTCCACCCAAACAGTCTTGAAATCTTGAAGGTTCCGTGGGCCTCTTCTGATCTTTAGTTCTTTCCATAGACTTTCCATTGGATTCAAGCAGGGGCGTTGCTAGGTCTGCAAAAGATCTGGGGCTAGAGCCCATAGCAGCGGTCACCAACCTTTTGCTGCAGGCCCGGGGGGGGGGGGGGGAGCAATTTTTCACGGGCAAAGGAAGGCTGGTGGTTGGCGTATCAATCATCATGGCACCTTGGTTGACATGTTGTTAGGCTGGATTCACACCTATGCAGTTTTAGTGCTTTTTGCATTTTGCAGATTTGCACTACAGTCCATTTAACATTGTTTCCTATGGAACACGATCTGTAATGCAAATCTGCAAAATGCAAAAAGCACAAAAAATGCATAGGTGTGAATCCAGCCTTAGGGTGATCGAAGCACATTGTTTCTATTGATACATTCGAATGCCCCGTACACACGGTTGGATTTTCCGATGGAAAATGTCCGATCGGAGCGTGTTGTCGGAAATTCCGACCGTGTGTGGGCTCCATCGGACATTTTCCATCGGATTTTCCGACACACAAAGTTTGAGAGCAGGATATAAAACTTTCCGAAAACAAAATCCGTTGTCGGAAATTCCGATCGTGTGTACACAAATCCAAAGCAACAAAGTGCCACGCATGCTCAGAATAAATAAAGAGATGAAAGCTATTGGCCACTGCCCCGTTTTCTAGTCCCGACGTACGTGTTTTACGTCACCGCGTTTAGAATGATCGGATTTTCCGACAACTTTGTGTGACCGTGTGTATGCAAGACAAGTTTGAGCCAACATCCGTCGGAAAAAATCCTAGGATTTTGTTGTAGGAAATGTCCGAACAAAGTCCGACCGTGTGTACGGGGCATAATATATAATGAAGTGGTTCAACTCACCATAATGCAGAATCAGTGGGAGCCTTGGGCGTGTCAGTTGCCACATCTCCTGCCACCAGATGCATCATGTCAATTGCCACCGTCGCCTGTCACCAGATGCAGCTTTTTAACTTGCCACTGTCACCTGCCACTAGATGTGGATTGTCACTTGCCACATCACCTGCCACCATTTGCAGATTGTCACTTGCCACATCACCTGCCACCATTTGCAGATTGTCACTTGCCACGTCACCTGCCACCATTAGCAGATTGTCACTTGCCACGTCACCTGCCACCATTTGCAGATTGTCACTTGCCACGTCTCCTGCCACCATTAGCAGATTGTCACTTGCCACGTCACCTGCCACCATTAGCAGATTGTCACTTGCCACATCTCCTGCCACTAGATGTGGGTTGTCACTTGCCATGCCAGCCAGTGCCACCAAGTGTGCATTGTCGCTGCATTGGTGGCAGGCTGGCAGCACTGGTCCATTTAGTGAGGGCAGGAGAGCGGAGATGCGGGGCGGGCAGTGAGAGATGATGTAATCTCTCTGCTCCCCGCCGCACCTCCGACATTTAAGAGGCCCACACTGTGAGGATGGAAGAGCGCTCATGTGTGGCGGGCAGTGAGAGATGATGTCATCTCTCTGCTCCCCGCTGCACATCGCTCCCACATTGAAGTGGCCCGGCTGTGAGGGTGGAAGAGTGGTGACGTGCGGGCGGAGAGAGATGATGTCATCTCTGCTCATCCTCCTGCTCCTCTCTCTCCTCTACCTCTAATGCTGCCTGCCCACTGCAGCTGCAGCCGCGACCCTCTGGTTAGGCAGGGACGCCAGAGACTCTGGGCTATGGGCTCCAGATTCGGGGCTCCAGCCTCGATAGCCACCCACTGGCAACGCCTATGGATTCAAGTCAGGTGATTGGCTGGGCAATTCTAGCAGCTTTCATCCAAAAAGTTCAATTTTGGTCTCATTTGATCAGACTATATTCTCCCAGTATTTCACAAACTTGTCTAAATGTTGTGCAGAAAAATTGAAATGAGCTTCAACATGCTTTTTCTTTAGAAATGGAGTCTTGAGTGGTCAGGCCATGGTGGGTGAGTGCATTACTTCTTGTTTTCTTTGAAACATTTGTACCTGCTAATTCCAGGTCTTTCTGAAGCTCTCCACAAGTGGTCCTTGGCTCTTGGACAACTGTCCTGATAATTCTTTTCACTCCCCTGTCAGAAATCTTGCAAGCAGCACCTGGTCGTGGCCGGTTTATGGAGAAATGATGTTCTTTCCATTTCCGGATTATGATCCCAACAGTCCTTACTGGAACATTCAGAAGTTTAGAAATCCTTCTGTAACCAATGCCATCAGTATGTTTTCCAATAATAAGGCTGCAAAGATCTTGAGAGAGCTCTTTGCTTTTACCCATCATGAGATGTTTCTTGTGTGACACCTTGGTAATGAGACTCCTTTTTATAGGCCATTGGTTGAGACTGAACCAGCTGATATTAATTTGCACTGACAAGGGGCAGGATTGCTTTCTAATTACTGATAGATTTCAGCTGGTGTCTTGGCTTTCCATGCCTTTTTGCACCTCCTTTTCTTCATGTGTTCAATACTTTTTCCTTGTGTCATTCCACTTTATTATACATACTGTAACATAATTTCTGAATTGATCTGTTTTGGTATCTTTGTATGTATTGATTGCATGGACTGTTACTGATATGTGGTGAATAGGGATGAGCTTCGAGTTCGAGTCAAACTCATGTTCGACTCGAACATCGGCTGTCCGCAAGTTCGCCGAACAGCGAACAATTTGGGGCGTTCGCGGCAAATTCGAATGTCACGGAACACCCTTTAAAAGTCTATGGGAGAAATCAAAAGTGCTAATTTTAAAGTCTTATATGCAAGTTATTGTCATAAAAAGTGTTTGGGGACCTGGGTCCTGCCCCAGGGGACATGGATCAATGCAAAAAAAAGTTTTAAAAACGGCTGTTTTTTCGGGAGTAGTGATTTTAATAATGCTTAAAGTCAAACAATAAAAGTGTAATATCCCTTAAAATTTGGTAGCTGGGGGGTGTCTATAGTATGCCTGTAAAGGGGCGCATGTTTCCTGTGTTTAGAACAGTCTGACAGCAAAATGACATTTCAAAGGAAAAAAGTCATTTAAAACTACTCGTGGCTATTGCATTTCCGGTCCGACAATACACTTAGAAGTTCATTGATAAAAACGGCATGGGAATTCCCCACAAGGGAAAATTTTAAAAAAAATGACGTGGGGGGGGTCCCCCTAAATTCCATACCAGGCCCTTCAGGTCTGGTATGGATATTAAGGGGAACCCCGGCCAAAATTAAAAAAAAAAATGACGTGGAGGGGGTTCAGGTCTGGTATGGATATTAAGGGGAACCCCGCGCCAAAATAAAAAAAAACGGCGTGGGGTCCCCCCAAAAATCCATACCAGACCCTTATCTGAGCACGCGACCTGGCAGGTCGTAGGAAAAGAGGGGGGGAAGAGAGAACACCCCCCCTCCTGAACCGTACCAGGCCACATGCCCTCAACATTGGGAGGGTGCTTTGGGGTAGCCCCCCAAAACACCTTGTCCCCATGTTGATGAGGACAAGGGCCTCATCCCCACAACCCTGGCCGGTGGTTGTGGGGGTCTGCGGGCAGGGGGCTTATTGGAATCTGGAAGCCCCCTTTAACAAGGGGACCCCCACATCCCGGCCCTCCCCCCTGTGTGAAATGGTAAGGGGGTACAAAAGTACCCCTACCATTTCATTAAAAAACTGTCAAAATTGTTAAAAATGACAAGAGACAGTTTTTGACAATTCCTTTATTTAAATGCTTCTTCTTTCTTCTATCTTCCTTCATCTTCTTCTTCTTCTGGTTCTTCTGGTTCTTCCATCCGGTGTTCTTGTCCAGCATCTCTTTTGATTATTCATGTTCGTGTCCCATAGACTTTAACGGTGTTCGCGTGTTCGAACAAACTTTTTTCCTGTTCGCATGTTCTGGTGCAAACCGAACAGGGGGGTGTTCTGCTCATCCCTAGTGGTGAACATTTCATGTCAATAGCACCTTTAGAAATAGATTTATCTAGAAAAATTGATGACATGTTCAATATTTATTTTACCCGCTGTATGTAGCCAACACGTTTGGGGGGTCACAAAGAGCTCCCTCATCAGGGCTAATGGCAGTGGTGGTGCATCCATAAAGGGCGCAGGAGCGCCGCCCCCTCTCTCCTGTCACCTCTCTCTTACCATAGATAGATTCATGCATTGCATGAATCCATCTATGGTCGCCGCTGCCGGCCCCTATTCAGGTGTCCGGCCCCTTGTCAGGCGCCGGGCACCTGAATTACAGCGGCAGTTTTTTTTGGAAGCGCCTGATTAGAGCCGTAGGCTCTAATAGGCTTCCAAAATGGTAAACAGTGGGGGCAATGCTGTGCATTGACTGTTTACTCAGTGTTATGTTAGGAAAGTGAATAAATCGCTTTCCTAACACTGACCCGCCTCCCAGCCAATCAGGTGCTCGGCTCTGGTTACCTGTCACCCGATTGGCTTAAACATCAGGCACTGTGATTGGACGCCTGATAGAGAGGACCGGGACATCAAGGAGCGTGGATGTGTAGTACGCCACCGTGACCCTCTGCGAGACAGGTAAGTCCCGACTCCCGGGCGATGCACACTGGCAGCATTTCATGGGGCACAGTAGCAGCAATTGATGGTGCACACTGGCAGCATTTGATGGGGCACAGTAGCGGCAATTGACGGGGCACAGTAGCAGCAATTGATGGTGCACACTGGCAGCAATTGATGGGGCACAGTAGCGGCAATTGATGGGCACAGTGGCAGCAATTGATGGGCACACTGGCAGCAATTGATGGGTACAGTAGCTGCGTTTGATGGCACAGTGGCGACAATTTATGGGTACAGTGGCTGCATTTGATGGCACAGTGGCTACGCTTGATGGGCACAGTGGCTGCGTTTGATGGGCACAGTGGCTGCGTTTGATGGGCACAGTGGCTGCGTTTGATGGCACAGTGGCTGCGTTTGATGGGCACAGTGGCTGCGTTTGATGGCACAGTGGCTGCGTTTGATGGGCACAGTGGCTGTGTTTGATGGCACAGTGGCTGCGCTTGATGGGCACAGTGTCTGCGTTTGATGGCACAGTGGCTGCGTTGATGGGTACAGTAGCTGTGTTTTATGGGCACAGTGACTGCAATTGATGTTTTTTTATTTTCAGTTTGTTTGCGCCCCCCAAAAAATTTTTTAGCACCAGCCGCCACTAGCTAATGGTGTATGGAATCTTCACAGTAGCTTTTTTGTTCAGTCTGAGCTCTGTGAAGTAAGAGGAGAAAATGTTGCATGTCTTTACAAATAGTTTTAGGCGTGAAGTGTCTACTCTTGGAAAATTCTGCATCCATTTAGGTAGAGAGGAAGGCAATCTTTCTTATTATTTTACAGAAGCCAGCAAGATTGAGGGTGGAGCTTAGAGGGTATTGCATACATTTACAAGTCCCGTCTATATGATCAGAAAGCCAAGGACAGACTTTTATTAAAATGAATGTGCAGATATGGTAATGTGACTTCCGTACTATGCACTTATTATTAATATTATACATTTTCTCTCATTGATAATCATGCTCCTTTAATGCCGCAGGTGATCATGAAATTTGCGGCACAGCGAGCGTGAAAAACTGAAAAAATGAAGCAAAAAAAAAAAAAAAATATATATTCTCGCGTAAATGCAATTTAACAGCACAAAATGAATACTTACCGGCAATATACAATAGCTTGCCTCTAAAAAGAGACATTTTAAAATAAGCAGCATACTGACACAATGTATATCTTTTCTTACTTGGAGTATAAAATTACTGTTAGCTTAATTCCGAGACTCGTTCCGCGAACTGCGGGAGATTTGACTCATATTTATTCAGTGAATTATTCCTGAATAATTTTCTCATGTTTCACTTGCAACTACACAGCTTTTTAGTCAGTTCAGGCCAGAAGTATCTCATTCCCCTTCACGTAGAAATATCTCATCATTGCTTATTTTACTGACGTCTTTGAGGATTGAGTCTGAAGTGGCTGTCGTGGAGTTCGTGACTGCGGGACGGTCAGATAGGAATCGAGGGTAATACCAGAACATGAGACATCTGAATAGAAGCCCAGAACGTCCCGGGATCCTGGCATTCTGCGTCCACCACTTACCTCATCGCCCGGCCGCTCATTAGAGGGTTTAATGTGTTAAGTCCTGACAGAGGAGGACTGGAGGTACATAGGGACTCTCCTCATCCTGCTCCCTGACGTCTTGTTTTCCAAGAACCCAGATCTGCCTCTTTCGTGAAGTGTATTTTTATTTTTTACACCATGACGTAAAAAAGAACAAACTTTGCTGGCATTTCAATAGTCACATCAAATAATGAAGATAGGGACACCTAATAATGGCTTGAAATGTGAAATAATGGGAAATACTAAAACTGGAGAGTGCAAAATTTGGTGCATAGAAACCAATCAGCTTTAAGGTTTTATTGCCAAAGCTTAATTGAGCAAGCTGAAATTAGAAGCTGATTGGCTGCCATGCACAACTCCACCAGCTTTAGTAAATCTCCCTCCATATGTTTCCTTTTATATCTATTTTTTTCTAAAATGGTTGACATGGCATCTTGATCTCTCACCTATTTAATACAGGGTATGTTCTTGACACTCAGCTTGCAAGGCATGCAAGACTTTTCAATATGAAGCCCTAATGCCGTGTACACACGACTGGACTTTCGACGGACTAAACTCCGAAGGACTTTTCGACGAACTTTTGACGGACTTCCGACAAATCGGACTTGTCTACACACAATCACACCAAAGTCCGACAGATTCGACTGTGATGACGTACGACCGGACTAGAATAAGAAAGTTCATAGCCAGTAGCCAATAGCTGCCCTAGCGTCGGTTTTCATCCGTCGGACTAGCATACAGACTAACTGATTTTTCGGCCGGACTCGAATCCATTGGAAAGATTTGAAACATGTTCTAAATCTAAAGTCTGTCACATTGTCAACAGAAAAGGTCTGCTGCAGGTCCGATGAAGCCCACACACGGTCAAATTGTCTGACGGATTCGTTCCATTGGACCCTCTGGTGGAAAAGTGTGTGTACACGGCATAACTCTAACCCACTAACTCTATCCTTACAGTCCTAACCCCTAATCCAACCCTAATCCTCTAACTCGGTCCCTGCAGCTCTAACCCCTAATCCAACCACAACCCAAAAACTCTGTCTATGCAGCTCTAACCCCTAATCCAACCCCAACCCAAAAACTCTGTTCCTGCAGCTCTAACCTCTACCTCAACCCCAAGCCACTAACTTGGTCCCTGCAGCCCTGTCTGACTAACTCTGTCCCTACAGCGCTAACCCCTAACGCGCTATCTCTCTCTCTGTGCAGTCCTAAATCCTAATCCAAATCTAACCCAACATCCTGAAAACCAAAACTCTGTCTCTACAGCCCTGAACCCTAATCCAACCCTGACCAACTAGCTCTGTCCCTGCAGCTCTAATCCCTGTCTCAACCCCAAGCTAACGTTGTCCTTGCAACCCCTTCCGAACAAACTCTGTCCGACAGCACTAACTCCTAACCAGCCCTATTCCCTAACCCACTATCTCTCTCCTTACAGCCCTAAATCCTAACCCAGCCATAATCCACTAACTCTGTCAATGCAGCTCTAACCCCTAATCCAACCCTTACCCAAAAACTCTGTCTATGCAGTTCTAATCCCTAATCCAACCCTAACCCACCATCCTGAAACCCCAAACTCTGTCTCTATAGCCCTGACCCCTAATCCAACCCAAATACGAGACAAGATGCTCTGTATTGGTTCAAGCAGGAATCAACCCATTTTTTCAACACATGGACACAACAGATAAAATAACTCAGAGGCTCTTTCCCCCCACCCTTGGAAAAAAGGGCGGGTTAAACCGTCCAATGACAACAGACACACAGGTCAGGTGTGTTCAAACTTCTCATCAGTACACAGTCTTATCAGCAGGGGGCTGCTGGAGGAATCCCCCCTCCCTCCATAGAAATACACATCCTGTGATCCAAGGCAGACAAACACAATAGAACAGTGGAATACAGCCCCAACCCCAAACTAGCACAGCAAACAGTACACAACAGCATGAGACAACACACAATATATGCACAACATTGTGAAACAGTCACTATCTATAATATGGCACATACGGGGTTCCCAGAGTTTTATGTTTTGGGGGAACTTGGACTTGAATCCAACATTAGTTCAGGGTCCCCAGGTATACACCTCACAAAGAGTATTGTTCCCTTAAAATCCAGGGCCCATAGTCGAAAGGCAAGAGGCCTGCATTCAGTCCTCTCCAAAAGCCTCTGTCCCGGCTTGGTCTGTCACACCAAGCCACGGGGATAAACATGTCTTCATTTCTGCAAAATCTCAGTGAAAATCTGGAAATTTCTGCAAAATTATGCATTTTGGTTTAATACATTTGAGCCAAGATAAAATTAAGTTGTGGTTTATTGTGGTTTTCCAGAGTGGTCATAGAGCTCCAACCCAACCCTAATTCACTAACTCTGTTCCTGCACCCTTGATCAAAACTTTAACCCACAGGGATGAGCAGGTCTTAATTTCCTCAAAAGTTTAGTGAAAATCAGAATATTTCTCCACATTTTCATTTTCCCCATTTCGGCAAAATACATTTGAGCCAATGGGTAAGGCAAAATTAAGTTGGTTTCTTGTGTTTTTTAAGGGTGGCCCTAGAGCCCTAACCCAACCCTAATCCCTGAATTTTGTTCCCTGCAGTCCTAACCCAAACTCTAATCCATAGGCATGAGCAGGTCTTAATTTCCTCAAAATTTCAGTACAAATTGGGACATTCCTGCAAGATTTCCCCATTTCTGTGAAATACATTTGAACCAAAAGGGAAGGTGGTTTCTTTTTGGTTTTGAAGGGTGCATTGGGCTTTAAATGGCATCTATGCTTTACCAAAACCCCTTTTACCTATCCTGGATTTGTTCATGTACAAAAAATTGATTCTCATTGGCCTCAAAATTTAAAATTATTTTACAGAAAGAAAGTAAAGACCATTGAAAAAATAAAATAAAAAATTGAAAGCAAGAGCACATATGTCATTATCTATCAAGTTATATATATGGAACATTCTGTGTTATGCCTGGTCCCTCGAGAAATTCCATCAAGTTGCTGACAGTGGGTGGATAGGTGGGGGGGGTCAGCTGCAAGCCGTTTTGCCCAATCATATAGACCCCCATTGAGAGATAGGAGAGGTTGGCTTTGGCTGCTATAATCTTGGGTATTCTTGTTCGGGGGTTCTTTTTTAGTGCTTTCAGCCATATGTTAATACTACTGAATAATGGTAAAATATCATAAATTCTCATCAGGATATTTTATTGTGCCCAGTAATCTATAAGCCACGCTGATGACCTTGCTCACCTTACATGCATTTCAGTTTATGAGAAAACTATAATTATAATTTATCATGCATTGACTTTATCGTAAAAGTTATAAAAAGAATAAAGCCTTTGTCTCATGTCCGCATAGATCAGCTAAATAGGATGTGGTGAGCAAAATGCAATATAATGAGGAAATTACTGCTTTATTAATTTAAAAAAAAATTCATACAACCAAAAAGAGTCTGTTTCCCAGTAAAGACCCAGAAAGATCTCAACTGACATCCTAATCATACACTGATGACACCTGGGAAGCACAAACAAGTCATATTGATATCCTTTTTATATGCAGGTAATAATCTAGTACAGTGGAACCTCGGATTATGAGCATAATCCGTTCCAGGAGAATGCTCGTAATCCAAAGTACTCGCATATCAAAGCGAGTTTCCCCATTGAAGTCAATGGAAATGAAAATAATTTGCTCTGCATTGACTTCAATGGCATGCAATACCGCATGCGGCCAGAGGCGGGGGGGGGGGCGCCGGAGAGCCTCGGAAACGGGCGGAAAGGCCCGAGGACACCTCGGCAAACCTCGGAAAGACTCAGTTCCCGAGGTTTGCCGAGGTCAGCCGAGCTGTCCTCGGGCCTTTCCGTGCATTTCCAAACAACGCAGATCGGCTGCGCTCGGCTCCGGCGCCCCCCCTACCTCAGGCCAAATGTGGTACTGCACACGCTTTGGCCTGAATCCTGCTCGTATTGCGAGACAACACTCGCAAACCGAGTTACGATTTTTAAAAATACAGTGCTCGTATTGCGAAGCGCTCATTAACCAAGTTACTCGCAATCCGAGGTTCCACTGTACATGGTTTCTCAACCAGGGTTCTTCCAGAGGTTGCTAGGGGTTTTTTCAGCTCAAATGTATTAAACCAAAATGGACAATTTCTGACTCTTAGATAAGTTCCCACTGGCTCTATTGATCTTTTTGGCTATCTGTAAGGAGAAAATTGTTCCCAATAACCACAAATGTAAGGCGTATTTATCCCACTGACCATCACACCAATGTATGAGTTGTAGATATAGTAATTTTTAGCAGGGGTCCCGAGACCGGAAAATTATTTCAAAGGGTTCCTCTGTGTTGAAAAGGTTGAGAAAGGCTGGATCTAGTACATGTTTACATTTATAAAATACAATTATTTTAAAAATATTACTTGAAACGCTCTTTTCATTAACTTTACATTTCAATTTGCAGTCAGTTCTTTCTAGAAAAAGAAAAAAAAAAATGTAATTTAATTAGGGTATTCAAATATACTCTATAAAGGCTAATGGGTGGATTTTGGGAGTCCCAGGTCTGCCAAATCATAATCTCCAGATGATGTGTTCCCATCAGCTGACCATGCAACAGAGGATTTTGGGATGGGATGGAAGGAGTTGGGTGATCATGTAAAAACAATGGAGCAGAAGGAGTTAGGACTTCCAGTGCTGCAGAACTGTAATGCTAGGTGTTCCCTAGGATTGAGAAGTTGAGGATTTTTTTTTTTTTACAGAATCATACTTACCTAGGTGGATACTGCATCTGTCCTCTCTAAGACTGAGAACTGAGTGATCTAACACTGCTGACTGTCAGTCACCGGCTCTCTGTCCCTCTCAAGCTGGACTGTGGAGGGGGCAGGAGCGGCTGGCTCAGGCTCTCAGTGGTTCGCAGAGAGGCTGAGCCGGGTGCCAGTCCAGAAATCTGGACATATCCCAACCATATGGTTGCGATCTTTCCCCAGCCTGGACCGGCTCTGTGACGTCAGCACGCTGTCTACTGAAAACGGGTCACAGGAGTGCAGAACGAACAGCACAGGAGAAGTACAGCCAAACAAGCTTTAGCTCTACTTCTCCTTTCAGTTGCCTGGATGAGAAAATAAAAGGCAGGAAGACACGTGTCTAGTTTAACTGCTGTGTACTGTTACAATTTGAAATTAATAGAACATAGAGGATATAGAACAGCCATTTCTCGACCAGGGTACTGTGGATTCCTAGAATTCCCCTAGAGCAGAGGCCTCCAAACTTTCTAAAGAAACGCCAGTTTACTGTCCTTCAGACTTTAGGGGGGTCGGACTGTGCCCAGCGGGAGTAAAAAATGCCCAATATTTGATATTAAGGGGAGAAAAAGGTAGTGTCATTTGGAGGAATTGTGCCCCATTTTTCCTGCCAGTGGAAAGAATTATGCCACGTCATTGGTGTCAGTGGAAGGAATAGTGCCCCATTATTGGTGTCAGTGGCAGGAATAATGCCTCAAGGGTCAGAAAAAGGCAAGCAAGGGGCTGCATTCAGCCTCAGGGCCACAGTTTGGAGACCACTAAGCTAGAGGTTGCTAGGAGTTCCTTGACTAATGAGCAATTTCTGACTCTTAGGTCACCTCTGAAACAAATTGATTTTTTAGCTACTGTATCTGTAATGGGGGCATTTTTCCTACTGGCCATAAACATAAGATGGCATAATTCCCACATTCCACCAAGGTAAGGGAGCATTCTTTCCACTGACTAACAAAGTAAGGGACATTCTTTTCACTGACCACCAATGTAGGGGCAATCTGCTCACTGTCAGTCAATGTAAGTGGACATTGTTCTCACTGACTACCAATGTATGACACATTCTTTGTACTGACCGCCAATAAAAAAGGGCATTCATTTAGCTGTCCATCAATGTAAAGGGTCCCTTCTTTCAATGACCACCAATATAAGTGGGTCCTTCTTCTATTGACCACTGACCACCGAAGGGGATCCTTCTTCTTTGACCACCAAGGTAAGCAGGTACTTCACCACTGACTACCAATGTAAGGAGCATTATTTCCACTGACCATCAATGTAAGGGGCATTCTTCCCACTGACCGCCAATAAAAAGGAGACATTCTTTTCTGTGTCCACCAATGTTAGGAGGCCCTTCTCTCAATGACCACTAATACAAGCAGGTGCTTCTTCCATTGACCACCAATGTAAGGGGATTGTTCTTCGTTGGCCACCAATGTAAGATGGTACTACACCACTGATTACCAATGTAAGGAGCATTATTCCTTCTGACCACCAGTAAAAGGGAGGGCTTTCTCCAAATGACTACTAATAAAAGGGTTCTTTCTCCCCATTGACGACAAGTGTAAAGGGCCCCTTCTCCCCTGGCTGCCAATGTAAGCAGGTATAGTACACCACTGACCACTAATGTGAGGAACACTTCAGTTTTCACTGTCTTCATCTCTTCATCCCTGGGTATCAAATACATCAAGTACGCCTAATTTCATAATCTTTTATTTCTTTTTATATATCATCCTACTGTTCACATTAATGTACCTTGAGCTGTAGGTATAGTAATTTTTTGCAGGGGTTCCCTAAGATCTAAAAGTGTTCCTTGGTGTTAAATAAGTTGAGAAAGACTGATAAAGTGGTGGGGGGAGATTTACTAAAACTGGTACACACGGAATCTGGAGTAGCTGTGCATAGTAGCCAATCAGCTTCTAACTTCACCTTGTTCAATGAAGCTTTGATAATAAAACCTAGAAGCTGATTGGTTACCATGCACAGCTTCACCATATTCTACGTGCACCAGCTTTAGTAAATCTCCCCCTGTGTGATAACTGTTATGGGCAGCTCCCCATTAAACAAAAAAAGGAGCTGGAAAAATGAATTTATAAATCTTTTCCTTCTTCTTTTTGAAATTTTCGCTGACCTGGCATCAGAAACCTACCTTCCCCGCTCTCAGGCGGCTCTGCTGAGGAACGGGGGTGTGTTCGGTAAGGAGGTGACCATGTGTTATAGACAACAATACATTTTCTTCTTGTCTCCTCGAGTTAGCGGACTCACAGACAATTCGATAAGATAATGTAAAGGGGCCGCCATTGCCAAATATTACAGTTAGCAGCAGTCCCAGAAGAGAGACACCGTGTCAGGAGCGAGCTGAATTTTTATTCACCACCTGGATTTCCATATGCTGCATTATTTGCTGTTTTCCTGGAATTTATTTAGAGAAGGCGAGAAGGTTGAGAAATGAATTTTAAAAAGAGCGTCAGCGAGCGAGCGGCAGATGGCGTGTGGGCAATGATGGAGAGGAGATTGGAGCGCGTCATGTGACCCCGTCTGGGCACCTGTATAAGCCCAAACAAACTCTTAAAGGGGAACTCTTAAAGGAGAATTTAATAGGAGAATGCTAAGGGGCATTGGGGTAGATTAACTAAAACTGGAGAGTGCAAAATCTGGTGCAGCTCTGCATGGAAAGCAATCAGCTTCCAGGTTTTTTTGGTCATAGCTTAACTGAAAAAGCTGAAGTTAAAAGCTGATTGGCTGCCACGCAGAGCTGCACCAGATTTTGCACTCTCCAGTTTTAACAAATCAACCCCTATATGTTAGCAGGAGGCCTTATGCCGCGTACACACGAGCAGAATTTCCAACAAAAAGAGTCTGATGGGAGCTTTTCACCGTATATTCCGACCGTGTGTGTGCCCCATCGGACTTTTTCTTTCGAAAATACAGACAGACTTAGATAGAGAACATGTTCTATATTTTTCCGACGGAACAAATTACTATCGGAAAAACCGCTCATGTGTATGCTGTTCCGACGCACCGAAAATGACGCATGCTCTGAAGCAAGTACAAGACAGAAGCTATTGGCTACTGGCTATTGATCTTCCATTTTCTAGTCCCGTCATACATGTTGTATGTCACCGCGTTCTGGATGGTCGGAATTTGGTGTGACCGTGTGTATGCAAGACAGCTTGAGCGGAATTCCGTCGGAACTCCGTCGTAAAAACCTTCAGAGTTTATTCTGACGGCAAAACCGGTCGTGTGTACAGGGCATTAGAGACAATACCATTTTATCCACTTTTGTTGTTGTCTTATTTTCCTTCAATAAATACTATGCAACTTATAGGATGTATTCAGACCCACCCTCCAGTCTGATTATTGGTTATGCATCCCACTTCTTGCTTTTATTTTGTTATTATTTTACCCCCTTTTAGATTAATATTTTCATGGCTTTCTAAGTCCAGGCATTACTGAAGTGACATAACATTTATTAAGGTATTTCATTTTCTGTTAAAGTGGTTGTAAACCCTTATAGACCACTTTTTGCTACAGGTAAGCCTATAATAAGGCTTACCTGTAGCTACCCCTGATACCTCCTAAACTGTGCAGGTTTAGGAGATATCCCCCTGTATCACAATGTGCCGATGTCATCGGCACATGCGCACTGAAGCAACGGCACGGGCTGTTGCTTCAGCTAGTGTGCCGTTACATGCACGCGGGAGTGACATCATGGCGGCTCCGGCCAATCACAACACTGGAGCCCGCAATACCCAGAAGTAACTCCGGGAGTGATGTCGCCGACTGGAGCGGTGTACGGGGAACACTATGGGGGCTTTGATCTAAGGTGAGTATTTTATAATGAGCTAGTATGCTATGCCTACTGGCTCATTATGCCTTTGTCTTACTGGTTTTTATTTATTTATTTATTTATTTATTGTGAGTTCACAACCACTTTAATAGCACTGTTCAAATAATTTTGGAAAGGAAGGCGCTCACACCAAAGCTGGAAATATTTATTTAATTATTATAATAATGTTATATTAGAATAACAATTAGTAATACATAATTATTGATTATTTATTTTGCATAATGCTAAATAATAATAATTTTTAACTATTTATGATAATCAATAACAATTTTTATGCATATAAAAGGTAAATAATAATAACAATAATACTACATAATTATATTTAATTGATATTAAAAACTAATAATAATAATTAATTGATATTAATAAGAATTGTTATGCATATACTGTAGCATGTTTTATTCAAACCTTTACCTTTTTATGCAAAGATATTTTTATTTGGTTGTATCATGACAAAATGTGGAAAATTTCAAGGGGTGTGAATACTTTTTCAAGGCACTGTATCATTGCTGATAAAGAGGAAGTGTGACCCATGGAAATGTGTTGTTTTAATTATTATTTTGATCATTCAGTATACCATTTGTTTCATCTCATTGTGGTGTTTATTAACAAAGAAGTGCTTGATTACATACTTACCTTTTGACTTTTTGGAGCAATTTGCATTTTAAAGAAATAGACTTTTGAGGACCTTTGGAAGAAAAACTTCCAGACTTTTTAAAAAGTGTTATACCTTTTATGAACTTCCATACCACTGAACGTCATATGATGTCCTGGGCTTTCAGTGGAGATATCTGAATGATGCCTGCAGCTACATTCATTGATTTTTTTTTTACAGACGGCGGGAGGGGACAGAAGTTCACCATAGAGCTGACTGAGGGCCAGATGGTCCCTGGTCATCTCTATGACTCTCGGAGGCCGGGTGCGATGTTATGATGTCATGTCCGGCCCCGGCAGTAGTAAACACTGTGTTCGTGTGTTCGGCTGGAAAGCCTGAGATATTTTGCCCAGTTGTCACCAGAACTAGTGTCCCCATTGGAACACTTTAACCACTTCCTGTCCAGCTACGTACCCGCACGTCGCTGGACTTTTGGTGATTATACCAGGATGATGGGTGCAGCTGCAGACATCACCCCAGTATAGTTTTTTTAGACCCGGCGGTTTACTCTCTAGCAATCGGAGTGGCTCGCCAGCTGCTTGATTGCTATTACACGTAACGGAAGGGGACGCCCCCCGCGCCGACCTTCTGCTGCCCTCTCGGGCTCTCCCACCCCACCAGGAGATCCACTCGACCAACCGGCACATCCACCAGCTGGCCGGGCAGCCAAGCAAAGCCGGGATCGGCTAGTCGTAGCAGTAACCCGGAAGCGATGACATAACATCACTTCCGGTTTACTAGGAAACCATCTGCGCCATTTTTTGTAAATCAAAAGCATTCAGAAACACCAATCTTGGTTTTTTTAATGCTTTTTAACCTCCCCAGCGGTTTTCTCAAGTGTGGCTCGGGGTTACATTTCAGTACCATTAGCGGTAACTCCCGAGCCACACTTGGGATTGCATTGCAGGGTCCTGGTGCGGTGTACTTACCCTGTCCCCAGGATCCTGCGATGTCCCCCCGCCGTGTCCGCTGGCTCTGTCTGTATGCTGGGCTCAGTTCCCTGCGAGCGTCTTGACGCATGGGGGCAGAGCCTGGCGGCAAATTCAAAAATGTAAAAATCATGATACATACAGTACACTGTAATCTTACAGATTACATTACTGTATGAAATTATTTCACATCCATTTTGTCCCCAGTGCTTTGTCCAATGCCCTGCATGCAGTTTTATATGATATATACTGTTCTTTCTGCCTGGAATCAGCTAAAAAACAGCAATAGTAAATTAGAAATGGGAAAAATAAAATACTGCGCTAACAATCATAAAAATGTGTGAGATGCGACTAAAGTGTTATACAGCACAATCAAATCTAAAAAAGTAAAAAAGTTGCGCTAATCGTGCAAATAAATGCCTTGAGAACTTATACCGAAATATAAGTAAAAATGTAAGCAATAATCAATATATACAATGAATGGGTGATAATCAATATTATGAAACCGATTAAAAACGTAAATGATGTCCATAAAATCTGTGCACAATGAACAGTGATTGGTTACAGTCCATATATTGTGTAGGCCAAACAGAAAAAACAGAAAGAAGGACCAAAAAGAAAAATGTCCCCCAGTGACAGGTGAAAAAAATAATAGTAATAATCTTGCTGCAGTGAATGGGGTGCGTAGATGAAACCTCCACCTTCTAAAAACTGCTGCCTCTTACCAGAGAGCGTTGGTCCCTCAATTATAGGAGACCTCACTGGGCAGGCGGCTGTAACCCCAGCCAGGGATCGAGACAGACAGAGACAGGCACTGGGTGTCATCCGGTCCACAGGAACCCTCTCCACAGACCGCAGCAGGATGGATTGGATGTGTCAGCGTGAAAGAGATAAATAGCTCCACATGGCATAAAATCCTCACATTTATTAAATAAATAAAGCAATAAAATACACTTACAAACAGCGGTTGTAAGAAAGCATGTAGAGAAAGCCGGCCGGCTCCAAAACAGCCCGTAACTTCCGGGTACTAGAATAGCGGTGTCGTCAGGACGTAGCTCCTCCTCCCTACGTCGTTTCGTCGCTACAGGACGTGGTCACGGGATACGAGCCACGTCCTGACCCACCGCTTATATAGAGAAAACTCCAACGCCTCATTACTGCAGGGAAATTAAGGCGCCATCTTATCTGAGGGAAACAATGAGGGCAGATACATAAGACCGTGTCCTCAATAGCCTTTCAGAGACACGGTAACAGTGTATATTCCGCCGCTGCCAAAACTGCCATACAGACACCAAAAGCTTGCGGGCAAAAGAGCTACTATTGCGAAGTTCACTAAAAGTGAGAACAAATTAAATATGGTATAATACAGACATTCAAATAAGTGATTATTGTTAAAAAATATATTTAGAAAATATATAAGATTGAACAGCAGCACCACTAGTGCGCAATCCGTGGCTGGTCTTTGAGGGACATAATTGAATCGACCCCGGTAGTCTAACCCAAATAGCCTAGGTCATATGTGGAAAAGATAAACAATATATAGAATTGAATAAAAGGAAAGGAAAATTGAACTGGATCATGACTTAAATGACCAAGGTCACTGAACCAGCATAAATAATACCATAATTCATAGCCTTCACACGGCTAAAAAAATATGTGTAAATAGGGTTATTAATGCTCAAAAAGCAAATAAAGGTATTATCGTCTCCCTGAGATGAGAAGGCACCCCAAACCCAGAGAGTCATACAGATATCAGATATTAAATCAAAAATAACTTATACGATCAAATTCACATGTATGTGATATCATTTTTCAAAAATAAAGTGAAAAAATAATAAAAATACAGTATTGAAAAATAAAATACAGTATTTAAAAATATTGAAAAATAAATTAAAAATAAAGTAAAAAATAAATTAAATATAGGAGTAAATGTGAAATTAACCTGTTATGACCATAGTAACCCAAACTATCTAGGAGTTGTCAATGAAGGAATTAACATCGACATCGATGTTAAGGCCAAAAGGGGTGTAAGTCTTTAGTTTTTGAACCCAGGCCATCTCTAGTCTCGAGATACTCCGAACAAGTAAATTAGAACACTTGCAGAATTGAGCGATAGTGAATCGTGGGGCATTTCATTTTATTATTATATTGTTATTTTTTATAATTATTTATATTTATTTATTATATTATAATTTATGATTTTGTGTTTCAAACTTCATCATACCCGGGATATCTACTAGACTCTTGTTTGGACAGATTTAAGTGTGTTATTGCTAAGAATTACAGGCCTACAATATAAAACGCCAAATTTCTATGCAAAATAATTGTACCGCTTTTTGTACCGCAAAAATCAGACATAATCATACCGCCAGGGAGGTTAAGTGCAGAGGAGGGATTTGGGGTCTTATAGACCTCCGATCCCTCCATAAAGAGGACCTGTCACAAGCCTATTACTGTCACAAGGGATGTTTACATTCCTTGTGACAGCAATGAAAGTGATAAAAAAAAAATTTAAAGCAACAGTGTAAATAAATAAATAAATAAATAAATGAAGGCAACAGTGTAAATAAATAAATGAATATATATATATATGTATGTATATATATATATATATATATATATATATATATATATATATATATATAAAGATAAATAATAAGTAAAGAAAAACATTTTTTAAGTGCTCCCGTCCTCCAATGCTTGCACGCAAAGGCGAAGGCAATTTGGTCTCGCACACACGCAAACAGTGATCGTCCCACGCATGTAATGCATGAATGTCAGATCATGAGCAGTAATTCTAGCACCAGACTCCCTCTGTAAATCGAAAGCAGTAACCTGTAATGGCTTTTAAAGCATTGTCTATGGATAGTAAAATTTAAATTGTTTGTTGCCGTTGCACGGGCGTGCACAATTTTAAATTGTGGGCTTAGCACCATATAGCAATATGGTGTGGCCAAATCCCCATATTTTTTGATAAGGTTTTTTTGAAAATGTCTAGGTGTTTTAAGCCTTGCTGGAGGTAAATGTCTTTTTTGCATGTGTGCGCTGTAATATTTTGTTCCACAATTTTAAAGCGTGACATGTTTGGTATCTATTTACTCGGCGTAACTTCATATTTTATATTTTACACAAAAATTGGATTATGTATTATGTTTGTTTTGCAATAAAATTCAAAAAAGTGTATTTTTTTCCCCCTAAAAAAAATTGCATTTGAAAAACCGTTGCGCAAAAACCATGTGGCATAAAAAATTGCAAACCCCACCAGTTTATTCTCTAGGACCTCTACTTTCAAAAAATATATACATAATGTTTGGGGGTTCTAAGTAATTTCCTAGAACAAAGTGCCAGAAAAAGCCTGGACCAGAAGGAGTGTATGTGTGTTTTTATTATATGGTGCCCCATTGGCCATGCACCCTTCTATACTGATGGCCGGGTTCCATGTTGAATGTGCAGACAAAGCTGTTGCATGCATTGGCAGTTCTTCGACAGAATGGTGATCATTGATTTAATTTTGGAATGTGTGAGGCGGCAGAAAGCTCCTCATCACCTCCTCATACACGTGGAATAAGAAGGTCTCTTTGACGCCGCGGTCTGCGGAATGCGCATTGATGGCAGCACTGACAGTTCGCTGTATACTCAGCTCTCACCAGAGATGCCATTACTTTGCATTTGGTGGAGACGTGTGGGAGACTCGCGGACGCACGTCAGGTTATAGACACAAAGTCTCTCAGTAGATAAATAAACTGGCGAACGCGCAGCCTTTGGGGCTGGGAACGGTTTGTTTTTACATGGATCTTTCCACGGAGGTTTCACTGAGAGAGAATGTCCGAAATCTGCATCATTTTGAGACATCTGGGCGCCGGGACCCAACAGGCTGGGTACATCAGGAGACCTGTGTTTATTCCTAATTCTAAGGCCTATTTATAAAAGGAGGAAATTTATGCTTTCCCATTATTTTCAAGGGAAATATCGAATTCTGACAATTTGGCCAAATCATACTGTCGCATTGTCTCTATACTGTAGCGGAAGAATTTGTTTTGTAAATGTAGAGATTTTTTGTATTTTTTGTCATCTTTAATAAGCACTGGTATGCTTAGCTGAATGTCTGCTGGGCTTAGATTACACTTGAGATTGGGGGGGGGGGGGGGGGTCAGGGGTGGTAAAAATAGGTAGTTGGGCCCAGGACCTTCTTTAATATTGGCATAGGAAAGAGTGCAGCGCTAAATTAACAACAAATGAAATAATCAGTGCAATATGACAAGTGAAAAGATATGTAAGAAGGGAAAACTAAGGCAAAGTCCCGGTAGAGCTGCACGATTCTGGCTAAAATGAGAATCACGATTTTTTTTTGCTTAGAGGATAGATCACGATTCTCTCACGATTCTCGTGGCGTAACATCATCTTTCACATTAAAACAAAAAAAAATTGGGCTAACTTTACTGTTTCTTTTTTTTTTTTAATTCATTGAAGTGTATTTTTTCCCAAAAAATTGCATTCGAAAGACCGCTGGGCAAATACAGTGTGACATAAAATATTGCAGCAATTGACATTTTATTCCCTAGGGTCTCTGCTAAAATATACATGTAATATTTGGGGGTTCCAAGTAATTTTCTAGCAAAAAATATTGATTTTACCTTAAGAAA
Source organism: Aquarana catesbeiana (assembly GCF_042186555.1). Classification (NCBI taxonomy): domain Eukaryota; kingdom Metazoa; phylum Chordata; class Amphibia; order Anura; family Ranidae; genus Aquarana; species Aquarana catesbeiana. The sequence goes on along the minus strand of NC_133336.1, from coordinate 26,615,637 downwards.
CAAGTGTCAGAAAAAGATTTAGACTTTAAGTGGTGAAACTTCCTGCATTTACAGGTTGTTTAAAAACTTGGCAGACTGCCTGGATTTTTTTCTTTCCACACAGAATTTTCCCTTTGATCTAAGAAGGAAGTTAGTTACAATGTTTCATTTTAAAAACTTGGCAGACTGCCTGGATTTTTTTCTTTCCACACAGAATTTTCCCTTTGATCTAAGAAGAAAGTTAGCTACAATGTTTCATTTTAAAAACTTGGCCGACTGCCCGGATGTTTTCTTTTGACAGCTGAGTGAGCAGATAAGTCTCTCTCCACTTGTTATATGAAAGAATGGGCAAACTCTGCAATAGAGATCTTCAGAGGGGTTGAATCGAGATCATGATTTTTTAACGATTAATTGTGCAGCTCTAAGTCCCGATATGAAAAATTATTTCCAAATATATGGTGTTAGACAAAATACAGATGACATGAATTTGTCAATATAATAAGTGTCCGGTGCAGAAATAATTTTTCAAGTTTACACTAGAAAAATAAAAAATATAAACAAAGTGTTGATAAAAAAAAAAAAATTTTAATTAATGAAAATTGTTTATAACAAAGTCCAAGTGCAAAATCAATCCATAAAAACATGTGAAAATGTCCTTCGCGCTGATCTGAGTAAATAAAAATGTGTCACGTGACCAACAAATGTGATCAAAATGTGCAAGACCAGCAGGAAAACCTCAAAGTGTTCACAATACACAAAGCTAAAAATGAATAGTAAAGTGATCTCATGCGGTCCTATAAAATCACCCAAAAACAATAAACAATTCCTCTACGTGGAAATGTAAAAAGTGTTAATGAAAACACAATGCTAGTAATAAAATAATAAAAAGCGTAACACATCAAAATGCAGTGCAAGTGAAATAACTCCAAAGGAATTTACACTCTAATAAGTCTCCACAGCTAAAATGGTGAACTGTGAAGAAGTAAAATCCAAACTGAATAGATGGGAACAGTGAAACAAAAAAATATAAAACTCAGATTATAAAAATTAAATAAATAAATAGTCCTTCTAGAAGACTAAAGTTCAAAAAAAGAAGGTGTACACAAGGCGTAGAGATGGTGAAAGAAGAAAGGTTCCCGGGCAACTCCACCGGTGGTTTCCTAGTGGCAGTGGTCTCTCAGGACTCTCACCTCATATATATGAAGAAATCAGCATCAACAGCATCCAGATAAAACCCAGTCAGATTCTCATGTATAGACCATGGCTCTAGCGCATGGGTCTTCAAACTATGGCCCTCCAGTTGTTCGGGAACTACAATTCCCATCATGCCTAGCCATGTATGTGAATGTCAGAGTTTTACAATGCCTCATGGGATGTGTAGTTCTGCAACAGCTGGAGAGCCGTAGTTTGAAGATCCCTGCTTCTAGCGGCTTCTCCTCAATCTCTAGTTTCCCTGGTTTTCCTCGATGTTTCACAGCAAGTCGGAACCACGGTCTGGAGAAGATTGATGTCTGGACATGTGGTGAGAGCTGCCACTGATTGAAATCAGACAACTGCTGGCTGTGAGGGAGATCCAGGGACAAAACCATTTAAACCACAGCACTTCAGTCACTGCACACTTGAACACTCAAGGAAAACCAGGGAACATCAAAGGAAAACTGGCCGATTGTTCGTGTACGGGGCATAACAGACAGATACATGGAAACAGAGATTGAGGAGAAGCCGCTAGAGCCATGGTCTATACATGAGAATCTGACTGGGTTTTATCTGGATGCTGTTGATGCTGATTTCTTCATATATATGAGGTGAGAGTCCTGTGAGACCACTGCCACTAGGAAACCACCGGTGGAGTTTCCCGGGAACCTTTCTTCTTTCGCCATCTCTACACTTAGCCACCTTGTGTACACCTTCTTTTTTTGAACTTTAGTCTCCTGGGAGGACTATTTATTTATTTAATTTTTATAATCTGAGTTTTATATTTTTTTGTTTCACTGTTCCCATCTATTCAGTTTGGATTTTACTCCTTCACAGTTCACCATTTTAGCTGTGGAGACTTATTAGAGTGTAAATTCCTTTAGAGTTATTTCACTTGCAATCCATAAACACAAAAATCTCCATCCATGTGTGATAATGGTGACAAATAATGTAAAATCGTGCAGAATCTTCAAGTGAAATGTGCATCCAGCTCCACACCCAAGTGAGAAAAATGGCCTGCTTGCCAGCTATCCATGACTGTTAGAAAACAGTGTCACCTAGCACAGGTTAATCGGTCTCCCCAAGACCCTTAAAGTTGTATGGGATTGCTGCTGGAACGATGTTACTCAGAAAAAAAAGAAAGTGCTTCCATAGTGCAATATGTATAAAAATAGCAATTTGATGAAAAATAAGTGGGTTACACTCACAAGATCTATGAAGTTTAAAAGCAGTATCAGGCGAATGTCTCAGCAATGAGGTCCGCGGCGTTTCCTAAGGCTTCCGTTCACTTTCTTTTCCTATTGCCTATCAAATCCTTTAATATTGAATGGACCTTGGGCAAACAATTTCTTGGGCCCTCCCAGTACAGGCAGGGCTGGACTTACCATAGGGCTCGAGTGGGCCCAAGCCCATGGGCCCCTCCCAATTGGGGGTCCCGCGGGCCCCAACCGAGTGTACTTTGGCTAGTTCCGCTCACAGTCACGCCTAGTCCCGCCCTATGATGGACATAACACAGGGACTGGGCGTGACTGTGAGCGGAGCTAGCCAAAGTACACTCGGCTAGCTCCAGCGAAGGCGCTCGGTTCCGCTCACAGTCACGCCCAGTCCCACCATTGGACTTGTGTCATGTCCATCATTGGGCGGGACTGCGAGAGGAGCCGCGAAAAGCCGACAGGAGCCAAGATACACAGGACCGGCTCTGTGTATCTCGGTGGCACCATATTTAAACTGCAGTGACACTGTCAAGTCACTGCAGTTTAACTGCAGCCTGGGAAAAGGCTGCAAATGACACGGACAAGGCTGCAGATAGAGGCTGGAAGACTGAAAATGACACGGACAAGGCTGCAGATGGACACTGACAAGGCTGCAAGGCTGCAAATGACACTGACAAAACTGCAATGTCACTGGACAAACATGCAGATGGACGCTGTGCAAGGCTGCATTGATAAGCATTTAAATGTAAGTTTTTTTCCTTAAGTGCTAGTTCACACCAGACACAGTTCTGTTCAGTTCCATGCGCTTTTTTTCTGCACAAAATGCATGCACAGTGTTTTCCATGTATTCCAATGGCTCTAGTTCACACCATGCAGTCAGTTTCTAGTCAGTTTCTGCACCGGAAACTGATCGGAAACTGACTGCATGGTGTGAACTAGAGCCATTGGAATACATACATGGAACACTGTGCATGCATTTTGAGTGCAGAAAAAAAGCACACGGAAATGCGTCTGGTGTGAACTAGCACTAAATAGTTTTTTCCTTAAAATTCCTTAAACTCCTATCTTGAGGTTTGCTGATTGGTTATTAGCAGTTAAGTAGTGCCTCGTTTACTGCCGATTAAAACCTGTCTGCATTAGACAGTGATGTAATGACGGACAAACGGTATCAGAGTGGCGCGCTTAAAAGAAAACGAAAGGTTTAAAGTAATGTATAGAAGGTAGGGCCCGAAAGTGACTCAAGCCCAGGGGCCCCCACCACCCTAAGTTCTGCTCTGGGTACAGGTACTGTGGCGTGTCAGGCTTAAAGCAGGCAGATAAGCTCCTGAGTAGCCCCAGGAACCTTTAGCATTAGACCAAGCCTGCAGCTAGAGAGGACTAGTCAATAGTCAAGTTTCTCAAATGTTCCTCCGCCAATATAGTTAGGTACATATTATTTTATGTTTTTGAGATACCCTTTTACTTGGTAGTAGTTGTATCTGACCTCCAAAAATATTTTGGGACATCCCTGCATCAAATCCAGACTTCCCTATAAATATGGTCACATACAACACTTGGTAGACTTCTGAATTCTTTGTAACTATACTCTTCTATAATTTATATATCTGGTTAATAAAGTTATGTTTTAGGCCATAGTGGATCTGATGCGTGGGTTTAACGCATCCTCGCTTATTATCCTTTGAAGGCCATGATACTTTGCTAGGCCGCATGGCAAAAGTTACTCCCCCCACCTTCATATGTGGCAGGTAGTATTGCCGTCAAACAAGTGTAGCACTAACTCTCGGTGGAGCTGCTGGTTTAAGCGGGTCTGTTACCTTCACTCTCCTTCCCTCTGTTTCACCGGCACCGGGTCTAGGGGTTCCGTTGAGTTTACTTCTGGACGACACACGCACCAACACTGGAGTACGTTTTCAATGCTTTATTGAACAGTCAAACTTTAGGAAGTAGCAGGAAAGAGGCGGAAAAGGAAGCTTTCATAAGAAACTCAAATATCTTCTTGTAGAATCTTAGCGGCAAATGTCCTGATAGAATTCAGATAATTATGTGGAATGCGCTCCCCTCGTGGGACACACTCCTTGCTCGTCTGGATAGGCCTCTCTCACCGGTCTAGCAGCCAGTACTCAGCACGAATCTAAAGTCTCTGTCACAGACTTGTTTGGGGGGTAAATCCGCTGCCACAGGATGTATCAAATTTTTCTGCAGTGAAAATCAGTCACAGTGCCTGAACCTTTAAGCCGAGCCGGCAACACTATGCTGTATAGTTACTTCTTTTGGATACATCCTCCAACCGAGTCACCAGGCCCCTCTAAAGACCAGCTCACCGCGTGATCTCTCCAAGATGGGTCCTCCCCTGGGATCTCCTCGGTTGTCCAGCTTCGTCACACAGGACCAACAGCTCAGGACCATTCCTCGGCCGCGGTGGTAGGCCCCAGACAAGCCTCTGGACCCACCCCTGCGCCACAGCATTGTGGGTCTCCCGATCGGAGGACCACGAGGTAGCTCTTTAACGCATACCTGTCGGCCAGGAGGGCCAGCAGGTGGCTGTAAAACGAACCCTAGAACATGGCGTCTGTCCCATAAATACCCTCTTCCCAGAATGCAACTCGGAGGACCACCTCCACCGAGCTTGTCTCCGAGACAGAGGAGCATCTATACACTTCGACTTGTTGCCTTTCCAACACTGACCAGTGGTAACAGCGACACCCACCGGTCAGCACGGAAACACACACAACGTCAGCCAAGCTGGAACAGAGGCAAACTTTTAACCTTCCTAACGCACAATTTACTAAATTTACCTAACCTGCGGTAGATTGTAAATATACCAGCGCTACACAAGTAAAGCACTAGGTTCACTGTGGTGGTGTGGTTTTCCAATTCAAACAGCCAGTCCAGGTGCTCTAAAATAAAAGGATATGTCATGACAAGATGGGCATTAATGAGTCTCCATCATTCTCACAATCAAATGTGTTGGTTATTTGGATGTGTGGATATATTAAGCTGTGCGCCGGATGTGATTCTAAGTATGTTTTTTGTCCAATGATAGAGATGCACTTTAATGTTCCATTGGACCACCAAAGGAGGTAATTTCTGATCATCCCTAATGGACAATTGCAAAAAAACAATTAGTGAATTGCTAAGGGTCTAAAGTGGTCCACTGCAACCATATTCCATTCCACAGTGCTGCTCACGTGTGCAGTGGGTCTGTGGTGGAACTACCAGGTTCCCAAAGGTCACACTTGCGACTGGGCCCTGGCATTCTGCAACCTGGGGGTTGGGGGCACCAAGGAGGCAGGAAGGGGACCTGCTGCAGAACTTGCAGTACTGTGACTTGAGTGCGACAGCACCCATTGAAATAAATGTGTTTTGACATTGTCATGCAAATTTATGTGTGTAAAGGGGGGATCAGTGGGAAGGGCCCTGGGCTCAGAGGAAAAGGCCCAGAGGCAACGATGGTCAGGGGGACCCTTCATGGTGTCTTGCACTGGGGCTCTGAAGGTTCTAGTTACGCCTCTGCAGTGGGTTGTTCTGCTTACTCAATCTGTGTCCTTTGTCTTTCTGCTTCCTCTATCACCATTGGGGCTGTTTGGAGGCTTTGAGAAACCTCTTAGTTCTGAAACCTTAAAGCATGAGGCTTTCTGTGTGTGAGAGAGACTGCAAGGAGGGTGTAGAGGGTGTTTCTGGGAATATCTGTCTACCGTTACAAGCTGGGGGTTCCAAGATCATTGGCAGAAGGAGTAGGATGGAGCACTATAGCAATACCTGGATGGAAAAATGAAACCCTGATTGGGTAGGCTGAACGTTCTGTATGCGATCTGAAGCCTCATTTTAGTTTATCCTGGAGGACATGTTTAGTACTGGTAGGTTTAGACTCAGCCTGCATACAAACTTGTCTGACAGCGACCCTTGCTGTCTCCTCCCAGTTCCCAGCAGCAGTTGCTAGTAAATTTTGCTCTTTACATAGTTTTCCAATGCTCTTCTGAGATTATTAAATGTTCAAGTATGACACCATAAAGGAGCCTTTGCAGAGAGCCCCCTTTTTCTCTTTCCCATTTCCCGACAACCCGATTGTGAACAATGGATGCGGCAAAGCAAAATATCCCCATGACAAACTTTATATTTGCGGTCACTGAGCCTCATTCCATAGAACATTGGAAGTCTCGGCATTAATAATATTATTTTAAATTCATGACTATTGAGCTCCAGGGACACTTACCGACCACCCTCTCTATATCCCTCCAATAAATTTGAGCGGCTGGAAAGTATGATTGCGCACAGAGTTTTTTTTATGGCAGAGAGCAGGCGGCCTGGTTTTAATTTCCTGGAGATTTACAGAGTGATCCCGGCTCTGCCGGCGAATATTGCGCCCTAATTCCTCAGCCCTCTAAAGCTGCCTCATTCACACGTCGGGATAATTGCAACACCTTGTGAGCAACAGCGAGTATTAGCCTAAAATAAAACGGAGCCGACCTGCAATTCCCCCAGACACAAATTTCCTGATCAAGTCATCATTAGGCCTCAAAGTAACATCAAGGAAAATGTAACGGCTCATTGCAACAATCATTTCTGAATACGGCATTCCTGTACCAAAACCCTTGGTGCTAATATATTAGTCCGCCAATCCGCCATTTATTTATTCCATCTGGGATTATATATTCTGCACCAGAATAAAATTTGCATACGGGTGATTGTGGGTTTAGGGCGGAGTGTTTAGGGTTATTGCGATACACATGACCTATAAGACTCATTGCCATATACAATGTGGCTGCAGAAATTTCCTTAGGGCTCATTCACATGGGCGGTAGGCAAATACCATCCCTATGAAAAATCATCTGTGGTGGAACATTTTTTCAGTGGTGGTTTACAGGCACCACCTTCTGATTGCCAGTTTTTTTTTTTTCAGTCCCCATGGTGATTTTACATTGAACTACCACTCCATAGCACACGGTTGCAGCGTGGTTCCATTGACTCCAATAGGCAAGTTTGGCAGGCAGTGCCACATCTTTCAAATTCGAAATACCAAGCTGAAATTGTTGCATCACACAGCTTCAAATTTAGACAGAAGCCAAATAACCCCCAAGCATTATTTTGGCATGTGGGAGGAAACCCATACAAGTACAAAGAGGACATGTAGACTTCATGCGGGTAGTGTCATGGTTGGGATCCATGGGATCCATGCGCCACCATGCTTCTATTCAAATTTCAAATGATATTCCTGTAGCTCTCTCCAGGCTGGGGAATGTTCGAACAACACACTTGAGCTTATCTTCAGGCAGAAGAACACATTTTTAGCCCCATAGACTTTTTTTGGAGAGCCTGAAAATTCACACAGCACAACAATTTTAGTGCATTTATGGTGTGTTTCTGCACCTAATGACTGGTTCCTTCCTCTTAGCAACCTCGGGCCTGTGAATTGTTCTCTCAGAATTTCTGCCAGAACATTCAGAACTCAGGACTTCCAATAGTAATCAAAGAGTCCCTGCCAGAACATCTAATGGAACTCACAGAATCCCTGCCAGGGCTTCCAATGGGACTCACAGAATCCCTGCCAGGGCTTCCAATGAGACTCACAGAATCCCTGCTGGGCCTTTTATTGGTACTTGCAGAATTCCTGCTAGGACTTCCAGTGGGACTCACAGAATCTCTGCTAGGAGTTTTAATGGTATTCACAGAATCCCTGCCAGGACTTCCTAAGCTCCCTGAAATGATGCTGGGTGTCTCTTCTGACCCAGAGGGGTATCTAAGCATCAGCCTGGGAAATGGCTAATGCTGTGTCTTTTTACTAGCTACCACTTGTTTTAAAGAGCTATATTGCTTATCTACTTACTTGCTAGGTTGCCTGAATGTTGCTAACCTGGATTGTCCTGATTATTCTTTTGATTGCAATAAAAATGCAGCGCTTATATTAAATGGAGACACCAAGTGAATAGTGTGTTAATTAAATATAAATATAGATATAAAGTCCATATATCAAAGAATCCAAATGATTCCAGTGATCCAAAACAATAGGTGTTGCAATGAAGACCACCACAGATAGGGAGGACACACACTGACCCTTACCCTAAGCATTGGACTACCCAGATAAAGTAGTCAAAACAGCTTTATTTACAATATGGGCATGAAGTTCCTCCAAATCCACCGTGACTGAGATCAACAAATAGAGTATCCTTCCCAGATGTTAATCGAATCTCACATAGATGTAAAACTTAAACTTTCTTTGCGCAGTATTACTGTTAAGGTGTTTTAATAAAAAAGTGCAAAAGTACTCACAAACATCGAATATGAAATCGCATTTGTGTCCACTGACAGCAATGAGGAGTAAAAAAACGACCATTTCCAACCAACACAATGTCCGACCGTCAAACGTGGCGATGTCACATAGCTTAACACCTCCCTACGCGTTTCATCATCATAGACATCATCAGGGGTGTGGCTATGTCTACGCTGGTCACCCTTTTATAATCAGAAGGCCAGAAATAAAAACAAAGCGTGTGTGGTCTGGAAATGAGGCCGAAACCGCCAAGCTATTCTTTTGATTACTGACTGCCTCAACCTCTGCCTGGACTTGACTTCTTTTTTGTATGCCACCAGGCCTGACCTCTGCTTGGACCCAGGTCATCCTCTTGCTTGCCACCTGCCTTGAGCCCAGCTTGGCAATGGTCTACTCTCTAGCCCAGTGATGGCGAACCTTGGCACCCCAGATGTTTTGGAACTACATTTCCCATGATGCTCAACTACACTGCAGAGTGCATGAGCATCATGGGAAATGTAGTTCCAAAACATCTGGGGTGCCAAGGTTCACCATCACTGCTCTAGCTTGACATCTGCTGCACACTCAACTGCTGTCTCTTTGACGTAGCCACCCTGCCCCTGTGACCTCTTAGTGGGGCAAACCCAATAGTTGCTACCTGGTGGTAGCTGGCAGCAAAGAAATCTGGGACCACCAAGGTTTTGGCCCATCTCCACCATCAGGAGCTCTGGTAAAGACCAAGGTTAGACTCTGCTCCTTTGGGGAGTCTACCTCACCTGCCAGGGGAGTCACCCATAACAGAACAAAATGGAGGATTCAGAAATTTTAAGGCTGGATGTGGAGACTTTCATCTGCCTGGCAAGGACTCACAAGAACCTCTACGACTCCAGGCATGCCGATTGCCCAAGAAATGTGCATAGTGGACATTTCTCAAGAGCTCAAGTAGTGCGAGACACCACAACACCACACAGAAAAACAAGGAAACAGATACAAGGACAATGTAGTCATATAATGTCACAGATAATAAAGCTTTCAAAAAACCAAAAATACTTAAAAACACATGAAAAACACTTAAAAAATTCACATTTGCAAAAAAAAAAAAAAAAAAAATGCACACAAAAATGCTTCAAAATCACCTAAAAATGCTCACGCTATAGTGTTAATAGGGACTAAAGTAACAACTACGTGCTATTCAACAGTGGAAGGCCTCCTTTATTCAATGGGTAGAGCAGGTCTGTCCATGGATGGATAGATTTTATGTTATATGTGGTTTTGCCAAGTACCTACTGCATGTGAGTACACAATATTATTTTACAATAACGTTTGTTCAGATATCCCATGATGCCGGCGCGCTTCCTATTTGTTCAAAGTGCTCAATGCATTTCTACCAATAATCCATTTCCATAGACAATTCTACTCCATTGCCTGGAAACGAGGGGGGCCAATACTTTATCTCTCACTTCTTTTCACTTCACGCATTTTGGAAGCCCATTTTGGAATTTCAGCTAGTGTATGGGTAATTTTCTATCCTCGCGGAGTTTTTAATGGGGAAATGTGCATGTATTGCAGAGATGTACTGAATATATTCAGTGGTGCATTGCATTGTGTGTATGCGTCCATATCCAGGGATGAATTGTACCTGCGGGTTCGGCGGTACATCCCCTGAGTGCCCCCTTCAGAAGAGACGCCAAGCGCGCGGCGCACCCCCTCCCGCTTTGTTTATAATTTTTCTGGCGGCTGCTCGGTGACCCATATTCTTGACATGTAGTCACAGGGACTTGGGGACCTCGGCGTGCCGAGAACTAGATGGTGCCTGCATTGTAATCACACATTAAATGAAGTGTGCATTCCTGGAAGGCTCGTTCGCTGTAATTCACTCCAGTCAGCATGACCGCACTGATCCCCCATCTTCTATGCGGCTCCTCTCTTTGTTACTTTGTGTTTGTTTGGCGTGCGGACATCTTATCATGCCGCCACGACCCGATTCCGAAGAAAACGCCAGCTATGCTACAAATTTTATATAATGTATTAATAAGTTGTTTTGTAATCTAAATTGTAAAAGCACAGAAGAATCAAGTATTTAAACCACTTGACCTCCGGAAGATTTACTCCCCTTCATGATCAGGTCATTTTTTGCGATGCGACACTGCGTTACTTTAACTGACAATTGTGCGGTCGCGCGGCGCTGTACCCAAATAAAATTGATGGCCTTTATTCTCCACAAATAGAGTTTTCTTTTGGTGGGATTTGATCACCTCTGCATTTTTTATTTTTTTGCGCTATAAACAAAAAAGGCCAACAATTACAAAAAAACCCCAATATTTATTATATATAACATATAATATATAATTAATATATATATTTAATATTTTTCTGCTATAAAAACATATCTAATAATAAAAATCAAATTTCTTCATACATTTAGGCCAATATGAATTCTGCTACATATTTTTGGTAAAAAAAATAAATCCCAATAAGCGTATATTGATTGGTTTGTGCAAAAGTTATACCGTCTACAATCTATGGGATATTTTTATTTATTTTTAGCTAGTAATGGCGGCGTTCAGAGACTTATAGAGGGACTGTGAAATTACGGTGGACATTCTGACACTAACTGGCACTTTTTGGGAACCAGTGACACTAATACAGTGATCAGTGCTAAAAAAAATATGCACTGCCACTGTACTAATGACACTGGCTGGGAAGGGGTTAACATCAGGGGCGATCAAAGGGTTAACTGTGTGCCTAACCAGTGTTTTACCACACTGTGGGAGGTGCTTTTACTAGGGGAAGACATGGATCCATGTCCCTGCTTGGCAGAGACAGAGGATCCATGCCCTCCCTCCTGTCAGAACGGCGATCTTCCTTGTTTACATAGGCAGACCGCTCTTCTGCCTCTGCTCAATGATCGGCAGGTCCCGGCGGCACCCGCCGCTTGGCTCCCGCTTAGGGTTGCCACATCATCCCTTTAATGCAGGACATATATGAATTACACAGGTTCTGAGGCTGATTTAATGCAGATAAGGCACCAAGTGAGTTTAATTACCACCTTAATCAGCCTCAGAACCTGTGTAATTAATATGTGTCCTGGATTAAAGGGATGATGTGGCAACCCTACTCCCGCTGTGTGTGTGTGGCATGCGTGCCCCCTACCTGAAAGAGCCGGATCACATATACAGTGGCGTACCTACGGGGCGCCGACCCGCCCCCGGGTGCCACACATGGGAGGTGTGTCAGGCCGGCTATCAGGCAGTGGCGGGTGTAGGAGGAGATCTGTAGCTGTGCTGGCTCTCTGTGTTGGTGCGAGTAGGCAGCGTCTGTTGTTCAATGTCACTGAGCTTCCATCGGGCTCAATAACGCCACCTCTGGCTGCTTCATGTATGTGCGCCCCTTGTGTGTGCTGCCAGCAATTTATTTTCACAGGGACATGTGGAATCAAGACCTGGGACAAGGAAGACCACCTTACAAGTGGGGGCTTGTGAGTACAAGGGAGGAGGCTGTTTGTGTACAGGGCTGTCCTTACCCAAGCCCGTTCTTCACTGGGTTTCGGGTCCAGGCGCCGTCATCTCAACAAAGAAGAAACCGGCTGTGAAGTCTAGCGGTCTCAAAGCTAGATTTCGAATGTGCATTCACTTTTTAAATGGTCTTCTGGGACCTGTAATGAGGGCAAAGGGAGGGGGGATTGAACTTCCGCTCAGAGTGCCCCCCAAGAAAACAAAATGCCAAATGGTGAAAAAGAGGGGGCGGGGGGGGCAAATGAGAGAAAGTTTCCCTTTTGAGTGAGGTTCCGCTTCAATAACCCTTAGTTTACCCTAATCAGTCCTAATTAACTCCTTCTTCCCCTTCTCCCTGTAACTATTATTTTCCTGATGTTTTTTTTTTCTTATAATTTATATCCAAACTTTTTTTCATTTGTATTTGTTTTTAGGGCAGCATGATACAAAAACACACTCACACACACACACACTAGAAAAAAAAGAGTTTTTTTTAGTTTTGTAACTTTTTTGATTATGAATTTCATAATAATTAAAAATGATGTTATTTAAATGACAGTATTACTAGGAATAAACTTCAAGTTCAGGTTAACAGGTAAAGGTTTGCTATGTACGTATTTTTTTGGGACGACCCTGCATTTTTTTGTTTTTGCGGGCCCCACCTCTTCAAACATATCAGGCCATGTGCTCTGCTGAAGGAAGAAAAAAAAAAAACAACAATAAAAATCTATGTGGGTTCCCCTCAATATCTGTACTACACCCTTGTCCTAAATCATACATTCGAACATTTTGAGATGGGATACTAGCAAACGTATGTAGGCATAGGACACGCCCCCTGCCACACCCCCTTAAAAGAGAATTAACCAAAAAAAAAAGGTTAATTAAATCCACAAGAGCTTTTTTTTATCACTACTATTCCTTTATATTGGCTTTAAAAATTTATAAATTCAGCAATTTAGCATTTGGATGAAAGGTTTAGCGCTGGGAAACACTTTTTGAAAGATAAAAAGTGCATTTTATATACAACTATATAGATCAGACCAAAATGAGGCACAAATGAGGAGGAATGAGGGATGGAGGGACATTGCTCCAAATCAGGGACAGTCCCTCGAAATCAGGGACAGTTGAAAGCTATGGCTTCAGCCATAATCCTGGTAAACCACTTATACCAATACATAGACGTATTGTGGTCAGCAAGTGGTTAAAGCGGTTTTCCTGCCCGAAAGCTCCTCTCAAAAAACCTGCCTGTGATGGTTTTTTTTAAGCCTGTAAATGATCCCAAACGCAAAGCCAAGGAAACCCTCCATTGGTTTCAAAGAAAGAAAATAAAGCTGCTAGAATGGCCCAACCAATCACCTGACTTGAATCCAATAGAAAATCCATGGAAAGAACTAAAGATCAGAGTCCATAGAAGAGGACCACGGAACCTTCAAGATTTGAAGACTGTGTGGAAGAATGGGCCAAAATCACACCTGAGCAACGCATGCGACTAGTTTCCCCATACAGGAGGCGTCTTGAAGCTCTCATTACCAACAAAGGATTTTGTACCAAGTATTAAATACATTTCAGTTAGCGTGTTCAATACTTTTTCCTTGTGTCATTCCATTTTATTACACAGAACTCCATTTCTGAACTTAATTGTTTTGGTGTCTTTGTATGAATGGATGGTATGGGTTGTTACCGACATGTGGGGAAAATTTCATGTCAATAAAACCTTAAGCCCGGGTTCACACCTATGCAAATTAGAGGTGCGTTTCCACACCTCTAATTCGCATAGCAGGAGAATGTGACTGGCTCCCTATGGAGCCAGTTCACATATCTCCGGGGCGGCTGCGGTGCGCACTGCACAAAAACGCTGTGCGTCTTTGGCTGCGTTTCAGGGCCGAATTCAGGCATAGAATCGGCCCTGATTCGTCCCTGAAACGGTGAACAGGGACGCACAGCGCTCCTGTGCGATCCGCAGCCCGTTGTGGTGTGAACCCGGGCTTAGATATATATTTACCTTGAAAATCGGTGCCGTGTTCAATACTTATTTTACCCGCGTTTCATATGCCCAGAGGGCATGAGACATAAAGAGAGACAGAGAAAGGACTTGGTGACTCTTCAGGGAATAGGCAAGAGAACCAGCAGCTGTTTTGCATAGACTTGCCCAGAGCTGATTTTGATCAGAACCCTCTTATTCCGGCACAGCAGACAATTCAGGTGTTCCCGGAGAAAGTACAGCGCCATGCGGAGACTGACAACCCAACCCCCCGCCACCGCCACCTCTGACACAGAGCAGGAGGCTACGCACCATGCAAAGTGCCTTTTAAAAATATCTTTCAGCAAATAAAAGACTTATCAGTTTACAAGCTAAAAAAACAGTCCCTCTTTGCTGGCGGCTCCCCCCCCCGGTTGAGAAATAACATTTTAATTGCGTGTTTCGGAGCAGTTATGGCCGGCGGAGGGGAAGGAACCTCGTAACTTTGCAGCGATTGTCATTAAAATTCCGCAGAAGGAGAAGGAAACATGGAAATTGGACAGGTTGGCCGGAAGGGACACTTTTTCTCCAAGATTGATAAGATTCCAATGAGAGATCAATACAGCTTGGTGGAGAGAAGAAAGTGTCGACTTGTTGGAGAGTTTAACCCAATGCGTTCCTGCAGAAAATGGATCCAGAACTGATGCTAATGAGCGCTAGTGATCTCCAAGTTCACCTCGAATTGAAGGAACGGTCCGTTCAGACATGAGCATTATATTTAAAATCAATTTTGGGAACACAGCTGGGGTTGATTTACTCAAACTGGAGAGTGCAAAATCAGGTGCAGCTGTGCATGGCAGCCAATCGGCTTCTAACTTCAGCTTGTTCAATTAACCATTGACAAAAAAAAAACCTGGAAGCTGATTGGTTTCTATGCAGATCTGCACCAGATTTTGCATGCTTCAGTTTTAGGCTCGATTCACATCTATGCATGTTGCTTTTGAGCGTTTCTGCAGTGCTTTTTGCGGTGCTTGCCGCGTTTTTGCCGCGTTTTGCGTTTTTTTTTTTTTTTTACAGTGTTTTTTTTTTATTTTTTTCCCAATACTTCAGTTTGGATTGATTTCTCTTTACAGGGTGAACTCATTACACTTTTTTGCATACTAGTTGTTTGGATTTATGAACTCATGTTTCATCACTAGGTGCAATATTCACGTTTTGATACATTGTTACTTCAATTTTTTGAGCGCTGCATTTTCTTTTTTACTTTTTTTTATACTGTATACAGTGTTTAAAAAAAAAGAAAGAAAAAAAAAAAACGCAAAACGCGGTAAAAACGCGGTACTTGCGATTTTGGATGCGCGTCCATTGAATTCTATTACATACAAAACGCTGCATTTTGCATGAAAAAAAGTCCCCGACCCTTTCCAAAAAACGCAGAGGCACAAAAATGCATTGATGTGAACATGTTCCATAGGAACCCATGTTAAAAAATTCCCATGCATTTCTGCAAAATGCAAAATGCATCAAAAAACGCATTAGTGTGAATGGAGCCTTAGTAAATCAACCCCACGGTCTACCTGCTAAGTGATTGTCATTTTCCTCCTTGCTTTCCCCTGCCTGTTTAGTTATAGTTTTATGAATGAATGAATGATTTGTAAAGCGCTGCAAATGCGAGCTGAATCGCCTCAAGGCGCTAAATGCGTTTTGTTTTATTACACTAAGATCTTGTGATTACTTCTATTCTCATTTAGAAGTCATGAGAGTGACTACTACATCCATATGTTTGCCATTTTTGACCCTCCAATGACATAAAACAGCGCACTTATAATAAACCAAACAGTACCTAGAGAAAGCTCCTAACCTCTGGACCAAAATCAAGCGATGAGACCAAAATTAAATGTTATGGTCACAACCATTTACGCCAAGTTTGGAGAGGATTCAACAAAGCCTATGAAGAGGAAAACACCCTCTCTACTGTGAAGCATGGTGGTGGATCCCTGCTGTTTTGGGTTGTGTGAGCTACAGCGGCACAGGGAACTTAGGTCTTGTTAGGACTTGCATTTGGGGGGGGGGGGCAATAAAAACATGTGGTTGAGCCACATATTTAGCAACCAAAAACTGCCCCACAACCCCCCAAACCTGCAAAGGCAGCAGACCAATATTCACATGCGGTGGTTAAATTAACACTCCTGTGAAACTTGGCGGGCAGTTCCACCACTGAACGCAACCCATTCAAGGGAATGGAAACAACCCCACAGCCATGTGCAATGCATGCAATTGTGGTAAGTTGGTGTGGCATTTACGGGGTTAGAATAAGCGTTGAGGAGGCATCATATCAGTAATTTAACATCTAAACATTTCCCTAGTCAAAAGTTGATGGCAAGAGAAACGCAGTATGTTATCAGAAAATACTAGAGCAAAATTTCCATTCATCAACCCAGAAGCTGCTCATAGGGCGCACTTGGACTTTACAACAGGACAATGCATGTGGCTGCAGCAGAAAAAAAGTGAAGGTTTTATAGTGGTCATCACATAAAAAGGGAGTGTGGGACTTTAAATGAGGCAATTGACTTGTGGAGGTAGAGTATATAGTAATCATTTTTTATTTGTGACAATAGTATAAAAGTATTTTCATATATATACATGCACAATGGCATAAACATAATGGATACATATACATTAGCTTGGCAACACAAAAACATAAAAGATAGCAAATGTTAATAAATGTACTACAAGAGGTTTCATATTGGCAGGCATTGGTAAATCATATGCAAAAGAGCTGCTATAAGATAGGTACACATACACATTGATAATTACATAGTACTCAATGAATTTTGGATGTATAAAAAAAGTATATATGGGCCAGTAAGTAGGTAACAAGCCAGACTTGTCTAAGCACCCCATGGAAACTCGACGCGTTTCATGGCTACATGCCATTCATCAGGAGTTGGGTACAGAAGTAAACTGTAAACATAAATAAATATATAATGTTAGCAAATATATTCTACCCCTTTAGAGGGAGAAAAGACCTCATGGGAAAAGATCTATACTCACAGGTCGGCTGGAGCACTGTGCTTGGCTGGCATCGAGTAGCATGGAACCCCAAATGTTTGTCTGTTCTGGAGCTGAGGCAAGGAACCCCACCCCAGCCAAGAAGACCTCCGCATAGCATGCCCGATTGCTGCAACACATTCCACATGACCACATAGTGGTCATCACAATCTCCTGACCTGAACATCATTGAGCTGCTTTGGGGAGTTCTCAAGCATGGAGTTCATTTTAGACAACCAATGAGCTTACAGGGTTTGTAGGACTTATACTAAGATGAATGGGCAGCTATTGCAGAAGACTTCAAGCCTTCATTGATGCTAAAGAGGCAATGCATGATATTAAAGGCTTTGTCCTCCTTTACCAAAAAAAAGTAGTAAATGCATCAACATTGGTCTTATGGATCAATGCACATTTATGACTTCTTTGCATGAAGCTTGCAGAGCATTTCATCGGCAATCATCATGCACGCAATGCATTTTTTACCTCCAGCCCCTCCATACAGAATTTCTACTATGGGACTGGAGGAAGTGCTGCTGGACTACAATTGCGGTACCCCTTCCTGCTGCTGATGCGCTCTTTTGAGTCCTTCTGTCATGGTGGGAGATGGGGCTTGTAGTGTTTTCAATTGATAGATCCTGGACCTTCATTTTGGAGCCATGAAGGCAGCACTGAATTTAAAAAATAACAAGCTATAGCAAGAAGTACCCTGCAAATCAGGTAAGGGAGGGGGCAGCCTAGGTTGGGGGGATGGTGTAGGGTACTATGCTTCATATTACAACCTAAAGATGGATGTACCAGGAAACACAAGTTAGCCTTAAAGTTGTAGCGCTTACCCTCAAAAGGGTCTCTGAATTTGTCCCATGGTTCTCTTCCCAGACTAGTATAATAGCAGCCAGGCAGACAACAACCCTCACTCCTCTGGGTCAATAAACAGTCTAGAGGGTGTCCTTTTAACATTTATTGCTGATTAACTTGGATGAGGACTAGGGAGCTGTGGGATACTCCGTGAATGCTGAGCAAAAAGTCGAGAACTCTCTCCATTGTAATACTACTTCTCAAGACAATCTCTCCAGCAATGACCCAGAAAATGAACAGCACCGAGACACCTTCAGCAATGTCCTAGGTCAGGCAAGTACTAGTATTGGAATTCTAGGGATAGCAGCAGTCACAGTCACTAGGATCCTCCATTTATGTCTGTACTTACAATGTTCCTGGATACCTCCCTCCAATATCAGACAGACAATATCTGAGTCTACCAGACATCCCAAGTGAAATCCCTCGCTTAGCCTCAAAAATTTTACCAGAACAGG
Organism: Aquarana catesbeiana; assembly: GCF_042186555.1. Taxonomy (NCBI): domain Eukaryota; kingdom Metazoa; phylum Chordata; class Amphibia; order Anura; family Ranidae; genus Aquarana; species Aquarana catesbeiana. The sequence goes on along the minus strand of NC_133336.1, from coordinate 26,597,188 downwards.
CCCCCCGGCTCTGCCACAGCTGGGACCACGATAAACACAAGTAGAATTTTCAGTTGGGCTGCCCAGAAGGGCATCAGCCCTTCAGGCTGGGAACTTCTCCTCCTGGATAAGAACAGGGTTGCCTCAGGCCCCAGCCTATTTAAGCATTCCCCAGCCATCTACCTGGCACCCTCCCCAGGGATAGGCTGAATCAACATAAATATTCAGTGTGACAGACTCACCCGGGACAGAGGCTTTTGGAGGGGACTGAATGTGAGCATCTTGCCTACAGATTATGGGCCCTGGCATTTGGGGTATCCTTGAGGTGTTGTTACTTTGGCTTCGGGTCCTTGTCCCCCAGGACACACAGACTCTGGGGACCCTGTATTTGCCATATTAGCAATAGTGACTGAGTCATACTGTTGGGACTCATACTCTGAGGAGATGCTAATATCATCAACTCCACTCACCTGTCTGATGTCTGCTATAATGTGTTTAATGCAAATGAGTCTAGTCTGGCTTACCACAGCTTCTAAGAGTATTCAACTTATTGTTGTTTGTTCTAATTAACCCTGTGTTGATGTTTATGGTAATGTGTATTGAAGAGTCAATAAGCTAGGAGACGTAACGTCTTAAACCCAAAAGGTCATGTCTCTGAGTCACCTAGTCTGGGTAAATGATTTAGTAAACTAGCTCATGTTAATTAGGTTACAGTTGTATTGTTAGAGTAATATGAGCAGAAGGGGGGAACCTCCTCTAACGGTATATAAAGTCTTGTATTCTGGTTCTAATAAAAACAGTCCATGTTAGCATCTAAGCAAGTCTCGTCTTGTTTTGTGCTTGGGAGCAGTTGGAATATCTGATAGCTATATCCAGACTGGGAGGAAGTGGTATACTGACAGACGCACTCAAGCGGAGTGTGGGACGTTCCGTGACATTCAGATCCTCAAAGAAAAACGCTGAGGGATTCTATATGTCTGTACAGCCACAAACCAGTGTTGGGAAAGCTGGTGGCTGGTAGTTGTAGTTCCACATAGATAAAAGACCAAAACCACAGTAATACAAACATCCAAAATGTTTATTGGTCCATTTTATATGTTTGTATTAACTGTGGTTTTGATTCATCAATGTAAAACTACAACTACCAGCCACCAGCTTTCCCAACACTGGTTTGTGGCTGTACAGACATAAAGATTCCCTCAGCGCTTTCATTGAGGATCTTTGTTGGTTATATTGTTATGCTTGGGCATCATAATTGGTGCTCACGGTTTACCTCCCAGCTGCGAGGGATTTCAGTTTTGTTCCACTATTTTATGAACTGAGTATCTTTGCATAGCGCCTAAATTCTATATCTGTGTATATATACAGCATATACACTATATTGCCAAAAGTATTGGGACACCCCTCCATATCATTGAATTCAGGTGCTCCAATCACCTCCATGGGCACAGGTGTAAAAACCAAGCACCTAGGAATGCAGACGGCTTCTACAAACATTTGTGAAAGAATGGGTCGCTCTCAGGAGCTCAGTGAATTCATGCATGGTACCGTGATAGGTTGCCACCTGTTCAATAAGTCCATCCGTGAAATGCCCTTGCTACTAAATATTTCACGGTCAACTGTTAGGGGTATCATAACAAAGTGGAAGCAACTGGGAACAACAGCAACTCAGCCACAAAGTGGTAGGCCACGTAAAACGATAGCTACAGGCCTCCAAACTTTGTGTGGCCTTCAGATTAGCACAACAACAGTGCGGAGAGAGCTTCATGGAATGGGTTTCCATGGCCGAGCAGCTGCATCCAAGCCTTACATCACGAAGTGCAATGCAAGGCATCGGATGCAGTGGTGTAAAGCACGCCGCCACTGGACTCTAAAGCAGTGGAGACGTGTTCTCTGGAGTGACAAATCACACTTCTCTGTCTGGTAATCTGATGGACGCATCTGGGTTTGACGGTTGCCAGGAGAACGGTACTTGCCTGACTGCATTGTGCCAAGTTTAAAGTTTGGTAGGGGGGATTATGGTGTGGGGTTGTTTTTAAGAGGTTGGGCTTGGACCCTTAGTTCCAGTGAAGGGAACTCTAATGCCCCGTACACACGGTCGGACTTTGTTCGGACATTCCGACAACAAAATCCTAGGATTTTTTCCTACGGATATTGGCTCAAACTTGTCTTGCATACACACGGTCACACAAAGTTGTCGGAAAATCCGATCATTCTAAACGCGGTGACGTAAAACATGTACGTCGGGACTATAAACGGGCCAGTGGCCAATAGCTTTCATCTCTTTATTTATTCTGAGCATGCGTGGCACTTTGTCCGTCGGATTTGTGTACACACGATCGGAATTTCCGTCAACGGATTTTGTTGTCGGAAAATTTTATATCCTGCTCTCAAACTTTGTGTGTCGGAAAATCCAATGGAAAATGTGTGATGGAGCCCACACACGGTCGGAATTTCCGACAACAAGGTCCTATCACACATTTTCCGTCGACCATGTGTACGGGGCATAAGGCCTCATGTACACTGCTGCTGCTAAAGGGACGTTTAGGAGCAGTTGGGTATTTTTTTCAGCTGCCCCTGAACTCTCCCCTATGTTATCTTATCAGTACATGTACACAGGGTCGTTTATATTGTGTCTAGGCAGTTGAGTTTAAAGAAAAGAGAAGAAAACCTGCGCTACCGAGCAACAAATAATTGTAAGGAAATAACTGCAGCTGCAACAAATACCACAAATATCAATGAGGTGAAAACAAAAATAAAAAATAAAAAATGTGCGCTTGCATTACATAATATATATCCTTCTCGCGGATTCCAAGTAAAACTATCGCTATGTTTCACAGCAAATTATGATATAAAAATTAAGTATTATGAAGAATTGATTCCTATATTGATTATATACAACATTCAATACATAACGATAAATAAAATGCCAAAAAGTAGTGATCAACTTCAGTCCACCCAAGTGAGGAATTAAAATGTGAGATTAAATGCAACTTCAAAAATCGCATAAGTAGCAAAAAATTGCAATGTCCACAGTTCATAAATCGCATCCCACATGAATGTAGAAAGGGATAGAGGGACGTAATGGGACTTCCAGCCACCAGTGGGTCCAGGGGGTAATAACAGATGTACCCTTACCATACACGTTGGACCTCCTTTATAGCAAGGTCATAGAGGCATGCAGATTTGGTCCTCTGCAGGGACGTGAGATGACAGCTCAACCCGCAGCAGGAGATGATTCCGACACTTCCGCGTTGAGACACGCACTCCCTCGTCACAGGAACCATGGATGGAAGAGGTGGGAGAGGGGAGAAAAAACTCCAATAGTGTAATAGGTTTAAAAAGATTTTATTGCCTCGATCCACCAGGCAGCATATTACACAATTAACCAAAGAAAAATATTAAAAAGCCGGCAATTTTAAAACAAACGGAACGCCCGTGCTCAATTACATGGGGATCTATGGCGTACTGGCATACACTGCGTAGCCACGCCCTACATGTTTCGTCATACGTGACATCTTCAAAGGGGCTAAACGGACGTTTAGGAGCAGTTGGGTATTTTTTTCAGCTGCCCCTGAACTCTCCTCTATGTTATCTTATCAGTACATGTACACAGGGCCGTTTATAGTCGTTTCTAGGCAGTTGAGTTTAAAGACATTTTTTGGAATGCAAAAAAAAATGGGTTCAGATGGATGCTCAGAGGCATTTGAAACGCCAAATGCCTGTAACACCTTGTAAAACGCTGCTAAACGCGGTAACTCGTGTTTAGCAGCGTTTCGTTTACAGACGTTTTTCATTTTACAAACGCTTCCAAACGCAAGCGTGGCTAAACGCGACACGTAAACGCAGCTAAAGAGACATTTTTGATGCCGGTTTCTAGCTGTCAAAATAGGTCGTTCAGGAGAGGTTAAACAACGTCCCATGTACATGAAGCCTTAAGGCGTCAGCATACCAAGACATTTTGGACAATTTTATGCTCTTAACTTTGTGGGAACAGTTTGGGGATGGCCCCTTCCTGTTCCAACATGACTGCGCACCAGTGCACAAAGCAAGGTCCATAAAGACATGGATGAGCGAATTTGGGGTGGAGGAACTTGACTGGCCTTCACAGATTCCTGACCTCAACCCAATAGACCTTTGGGATGAATTACAGCGGAGACTGAGAGCCAGGCCTTCTCGTCCAACATCAGTGCCTGACCTCACAAATGCGCTTGTGGAATAATGGTCAAACATTCCCATAGACACACTCCTAAACCTTGTGGTCAGCCTTCCCAGAAGAGTTGAAGCTGTTATAGCTGCAAAGGGTGGGCCAACTCAATATTGAACCCTACGGACTAAGACTGGGATGCCATTAAAGTTCATGTGCGTCTAAAGGCAGGTGTTCCAATACTTTTGGCAATATAGTGTAAATGAACAGCCACAGTGGAATGACATGAAATAAAAAGTACTTTTATGAGTTTTGCAGTTCCCTTCCAATAAAACTCTGCTGCTTATGCCACCATTTTAGATATATTTGGCGCCTATTGAGGCTCCTCCGACATTTGCGTCTCTCTCAATTACGGATCCTCTCGGTGGGGAAAATGGATGGGGACAATTCCTTGGCCGCTCGGCTCGTTTCCTGCTGTAATAAAGCTTTCTGCAAAAAGCTCAGTGTTGACTCGTGTAACAAGCTGAAACAATTTCTGTCGCTGTTGAACTAGAAATAATCAAATAATAATTAGATTACAGTTTATTGTCTAATTAGTTTTGGGAGCGGGGTGGTGGAAGAGATGAGAGCGCCTATGATATTTTATGATACTTAAAAAGCCTTGCAGACAGCTGTGCACGCTTTAGTATTCCCCGTGTGATCACGTCAGTCACACCGGGTTTCCCTGTGGGGTGCTCCACGCATGTTGGCCGTTGGCCTTTCTATGGATTGGTCGTATTCGGTGCTGCTATTTTGCTGCTGTTTTTCTCCGGGGCCAATTTCTTACAGTGTTCTGTACCAGTACAAATGTTTCCCCCTAATTGTTTACTCCATTGATGCTTCCATTCCTGGTATATTTTATTGGAAAGAATGGATCTGTATCGCAGGAACCCTAGGATTGTCCTATTGATATTTCTACCCAATAGTGCTATAGTGGTGACTGGGTTTTTTGGCTGGGCGGTGGGGTTGCGTGGCGGGGGGTAAGCTCACTTACTGGTTGCTGCCTGGCTTACCAGTGCCCACCAATGCTGACCATTAAACTCACCTGCCTGACACACTGACCTACATACGCTGACCTACTTACCTGACATACATACACTGACAGTAGTGACATACATACACCGACCTACATACACTGACCTACCTACCTGACATACATACACTGACAGTAGTGACATACATACACCGACCTACATACACTGACCTACCTACCTGACATACATACACTGACGGTAGTGACATACATACACCGACCTACATACACTGACCTACCTACCTGACATACATACACTGACCTACCTACCTGACATACATACACTGACGGTAGTGACATACATACACTGACCTACCTACCTGACATACATACACTGACCTACCTGACTTCATGTGTCCTGCAGCAGCTCAGCTCAGCCATTGTGTGGTGCGCCCATCATCACAGCAGGCAGCCAGAGGAGGAGAGGAGAGCCGCCTGCCCGAGCGCCAAGCGGGTATCGGGGATCTCACAGTGATGTGGCGCGGCGGCCACATTGTAATTCCCGCCTTCTGGAGCCTGCAGCACCTATGATGGACGTCACACGTCCCGGGGTCCCGGCATTGAACCAGTGGGGCGTCCATCATAGGCGCTACAGGCTCCAGAAGGTGGGACCTGCTAGGTCACTCGGCGGCACTCGGGATCAGATCGGTCCACGCTCTGCTGCGGTGCTCGGGGCTAACAATACAATGGTGCATGCCTGAGACCCGGGGCTTTTTGGGGACTCATTCAGGGCTCCAGCCCCCCCCCTCCCGACGCCACTGGGTGGTACTTTGACCACTTGATATGTTGAAGCACAAAAGTCAGGAAGGGCATACCAGCATAGTAGATGGCTTTTCTGGATGGTGTCCTGTGCATAAGCACAGGCTTATTGTTGTTCCCTTACGCGTATGTAGGAAATCTACACATGCTCAAGCATATTCCTGCTCATGCGCGCACATCTCTTGCTTGCATTGGCACCAAGCATGCTTTTTAAACTGAGCCTGTGCTAGGTTTCAGTGCTGTCTTGTCTACAGCGTTCCCCATGCATACCTGCAACCTGTTACTCTGCATCTGGCTACTGTTACCGACCTGGCTTGTTTTACCTACTTCTTCTGAACACCACCTGCACTGACCTTGGCCTGCCTCTGACCTTTCTTCTACCTGAGCCCCTTGCTATTGCTTCACTGATCTGTTACTGACTCTGCCTGTATCCTGACATTGCTCCGGCCTTCGCATCTGCACCTGATCCGTGTCTGAATGTGTATGACCCAGTTCTTCTGACTCTGGCTGTCCCCATCGCTGCTGGACTGCCTGCTGCCAGCCTCTGCCTGTACCACAAGGCTCTGTACTGGGTCCTATCCTATTTAATCTATATGTGAGTGATATACCCAAATGTTTGTTGGGCAAGGTATGTCTTGTTGTTGATGATGCAAAGGTGTGTAATAGGGTTGATATCCCTGGAAGTGTCTGTAACATGGAACATGATTTGGCATTGCTGGAAGATTGGTCAAAGCAGTGGAGACTGCAGCTCAATATTTCTAAGTAAAATTATGTTTTCCCAGTCCACTTTTCACATATTTATTTGTAAAAAAAAATGAAAACCAATTATCATTTTCCTTCCACTTCACAATTATGTGCTGCTTTGTGTTGGTCTATCATATAAAATCCCAATAAAATACATTTACGTTTTAGGTTGTAGCATGACAAAATGTGGAACATTTCAAGGGGTATGAATACTTTTTCAAGGCACTGTATGCTGATAACAGGAAACTTAAATGTAAGTGTGCTATTTTTTTTCGTTACAAATAAATACGAAACTTTTTTATTTATATAAAACACTTAAAAACAATACAACTGCTGTCTCCCAGTACTGAGATAAACCGCTTAATCGTTCCTCAGGTCCCGGCTCCACTGCTCAGTCTGGTGTGAGCTTAGACAGTGTGTGGGATGTCGTCATGTAACTCCATCCCAATACGTTTCGTCATTGCAGCCTCTCCAGGGTGTAAGAAAATAATGTATTTAGTTCTAAAGCAGATAAAAAAACTACTAAAGCTGGAACAAACTGCAACTAAGTTTTTAAGGTTAAAAAAATTACCAGCCAGACACTGTTAGGTTAGGCCCCTAGAAAGGGACAAATCTTTTTTAAAGTCCTAAATTATTGGGTGGCTACAAGTCTTAGAATTCTGGAAAAACTAATTTCCTGACATATTGCATTTCTTACATTATCCCTCCTCTCCTGAAATACTCTGCACTGCTGGGGGACTCTTCGCCTTCCTCGATCTAACTGTCCTCTTCTGAAATACTCTTCTCTGCTGAAGGACTCTGCTCCTTCCTCTATCTAACTCTCCTCTTCTGAAATACTGTGCTCTGCTGAAGGACTCTGCTCCCTCCTCTATCTAACGCTCCTCTTCTGAAATACTCTTCTCTGCTGGATGACTCTGCTCCCTCCTCTATCTAACTCTCCTCTTCTGAAATACTCTTCTCTGCTGGATGACTCTGCTCCCTCCTCTATCTAACTCTCCTCTTCTGAAATACTTTGCTCTGCTGAAGGACTCTGCTCCCTCCTCTATCTAACTCTCCTCTCCTGAAATATTCTGCTCTGCTGGAGGACTCTGCTCCTTCCTCTATAAGTCTCCTCTCCTGAAATACTCTGCACTGCTGGGGGACTCTGCCTCTTCCTCTATCTAACGCTCCTCTTCTGAAATACTCTACTCTGCTGAAGGACTCTACTCCTTCTGCTATCTAACTCTCCTTTTCTGAAATACTCTTCTCTGCTGGATGACTCTGCTCCCTCCTCTATCTAACTCTCCTCTCCTGAAATACTCTGCTCTGCTGGAGGAGTCTGCCTCTTCCTCGATCTAACTCACCTTTTCTGAAATACTCTTCTCTGCTGGATGACTCTGCTCCCTCCTCGATCTAACTCTCCTCTTCTGAAATACTTTGCTCTGCTGAAGGACTCTGCTCTTTCCTTTATAACTCTCCTCTTCTGAAATACTCTGTACTGCTAGAGGACTCTGCTTCTTCTTCTAATTCTCTCCTGAAATTCTCTGCACCGCCAGGAGACTCCGCTCCCTTCTCTATCTAACTCTCCTCTTTAGGAACAATCAGTACTACAGTGGCACCAATATGCTGGAATTTGTAGTTCCCTAATAACTGGAGATGGCTGGAGTTGCCTGTATGGATCTGTAGCACAGAAGGGATTGTATGAGTGTTGGTTGGCTGTTTGCCTGGATGGTTGTGCTGAGTAGGCTGTGTAGGTCTCCCGCTTGTATTCTGGGGATTTCGGGAAATATATTTCACTTCCTTCGGCAGCCTCAGACCCTATTAGCATTTCACATTGGGGTGCCGTGTATCACCATCTGACCTTAACTGTCTTTAAAGAGAAAAATAAACCTTTTGCTGGAACGTTGGCTGATACACTGGGGCTTTAAATTTCTGGACAGAACGCTCAACAATCCGGCGGTTGCATTGTTTCTCTGTGACCTTGGAAAAGTTGAGGAAGTCTTCCGCCTTCAAGGACTTTAAATTGGAGTATTGGCCTAAGGTTTTAGAGTGAGAAATGAATCCCTGCTGTCGGGAGAGTTAGCCGTGTCTATGATGGGCACGATATTATCTCACAGAGCTCCGATGGAGAAAAGTCTGCACACATTTTTATATCTGAAAATATTGCAGAATTGAAGGATGACATTGGCGTGTGTGTGGGCATCATTATAGATCATTATAGATCATTTCTAGCAGAATACATTTATATCTGAAGCGAGGCATGCAAAACTGGACAACTGAAAATGTTTTTCATTGTTGGTAAAATAGTAAAAGTGGTTGAGGACTGTAATAGGGACCAAATTATGATATAATGGGTTACCTTCCTGTCCAGGATTTGCCCGGGGTGACCATCCAGTACAGACGTTCCATTCAGGACACAGGCCAAGTATAGGTTTACTACTGAAGACATAGTCCGGCTACAGACTTACCACTGAAGACATAGTCCGGGTACAGACTTACCACTGAAAACATAGTATGGGTACAGACTTATCACTGAAGACATAGTCCAGGTACAGACTTATCACTGAAGACATAGTCCGGGTACAGACTTATCACTGAAGACATAGTCCAGGTACAGACTTATCACTGAAGACATAGTCCGGGTACAGACTTATCACTGAAGACATAGTCCGGGTACAGACTTACCACTGAAAACATAGTATGGGTACAGACTTATCACTGAAGACATAGTCCAGGTACAGACTTATCACTGAATACATAGTCCGGGTACAGACTTACCACTGAAGACATAGTCCGGGTACAGACTTACCACTGAAAACATAGTATGGGTACAGACTTACCACTGAAGACATAGTCCGGGTACAGACTTACCACTGAAAACATAGTATGGGTACACACTTATCACTGAAGACATAGTCAAGGTACAGACTTACCACTGAAAACATAGTCTGGGTACACACTTATCACTGAAGAAAGACATAGCCCAGGCACAGACTTACCACTGAAGACATAGTCCAGGTACAGACTTACCACTGAAGACATAGTCCAGGTACAGACTTACCACCGAAGACATAGTCCGGGTACAGGCTTACCACTGAAGACATAGTCCAGGTACAGACTTACTGTTCAGAACACAGTATGGGTAAACACTCACCACTGAAGATATAGTTCAGGAATAGACTTGCCTTCAGGACACAGTTCAGGTTTAAACTTACTATTCAAGGCACATTCTCAGTAAAGACTTCCGCCCCGTACATACGATCGGAAATTCCGCCAGCAAAAGTCCGATCTGAGCTTTTGGTCAGAAATTCCGACCATGTGTATGCTCCATTGGACTTTTGCTGGCGGAATTCCTGCCAGCAAAAGATTGAGAGCAGGTTCTCTATTTTTCGGTCGGAAAAAGTTCCGATCGGAAATTCCAATCGTCTGTACCAATTCCGACGCGCAAAATTCCTACGCATGCTCGGAAACAATTCGACGCATGCTCGGAAGCATTGAACTTCATTTTCTCGGCTCGTCGTAGTGTTGTAGATCACCGCGTTCTTGATGGTCGAAAGTGCAGAGAACTTTTGTGTGACCGTGTGTATGCAAGCCAAGCTTGAACGAAATTCCGTCTGAAAAACCATCCGAGATTTTTCCGACGGAAAATCCGCTCGTGTGTACGGGGCATTACTGTTCAGGACACAGTCCTTTCTCACCCAGTAAAGACCCCACTTTACAGGGCGGGATCTGTGTGCATTCCTTCAGCCCAGAGTATAATGTCTGTTGCCACTAAAGAGCCACGAAATGTGTTGATGGTGTCATATGATCAATAAATGACAACTTTCCTAAATAATCCACTTGGAAGCCCCTTTTTAGCTCCACTGCGGACCACACACTGGTTTAATTTTGGCCTCCTCCTTATTACCATAGCTAAGTGTTGGGACACTGTGACCCAGAAAAGACAAGTACAAGTGCTGCCCAGGTAGAGAGGTAACCAGAGAACCAACTAGACCGCTGTGAGTGCCAGCAGGGACAGGGAGCTCATCCTACCTCCAAGCTGCAGCAATGTCAATAGAAAAGATCCATAAGGGGCACATCATGAAGCAGACCCTTGTGCATGAAGTGAGATGAATGGCAGCCTCAGCTCGGACTCGAGCCAGGCCACGCCCCCAACAAGTTTCACTCCGCCCCTTGGAGCTTAATCATGGAGATGATGAGTGTTGGGACACCTTATGCACATGCAAGGAAATAAAACAAATTTAAAAAAACTGAAGTTTTGCTTGCACGTAATTGGATCATGGAAGTCAGCAGAGCTTTACCTTTTTTACTAAGCTCTCGAGCAACTGCACTTGCAAAGTGCACAGTTTTTTCACTTCGGACTTTCAGGAACGTCCCTCAGAAGAAGGGGGATAGCGTGCGAGCGCCGAGCGTGCCTGTGCAATGGCGCAATCCCGATGCGCTCGTGTCACCCGGACACGGCGCATCTCCGATCGGCAGGAGGGCTCTGTGATTGGCCCTCCTGATCACATGACGGCTGTGTCCAATCACAGTCATCATGTGATGTAAATAGAGAGCCGGTTGCTAGGCGATCGGCTCTCCTCTCCTCACACGGATGTTGTCAGTGAGGAGAGCGCTGAAGGCAGCCGGTGATCAGTGAGTATGAGCTTTTTTTTTACAGCTTTTTACACACTGATCACCGGCCCAGTGTCCCCACACAATGTAAACACACAATGGGGGTTATTTACAAAAGGCAAATCCACTTTGCACTACAAGTGGACTGCAAGTGCACTTGAAAGTGCACTGAAAGTTTACTTGGAAGTGCAGTCGCTGTAGATCCAAGGGGGACATGCAAGGACAATAAAAAACAGCATTTTAGCTTGCACATAATTAGATGATAAAATCAGCAGAGCTTCCCCTCATTTCAGATCTACCCCTCAGATTTACAGCAACTGCACTTCCAAGTGCAATTTCAAGTGCACTAGCAGTGCACTTGTAGTGCAAAGTGGATTTGCCTTTCGTAAATAACGCCCAATGCAAACACGCAATGGGGGTTATTTACAAAAGGCAAATCCACTTTGCACGAAAAGTGCAAACTACAAGTGCAAAGTGCACTTGACATTGCACTGAAAGTGCATTTGGAAGTGCAGTCGCTGTAGATCTGAGGGGGACATGCAAAGAAAATTAAAAAACAGCATTTTAGCTTGCACATGATTGGATGATAAAATCAGCAGAGCTTCCCCTCATTTCAGATCTAGCCCTTACAGTGATTGCACTTCGAAATGCACTTTGAGTGAAATTTCAAGTGCACTTTGCACTTGTAGTTTGCACTTGTAGTGCAAAGTGGATTTGCCTTTCGTAAATAACCCCTACTGTCCCCAAAATAGTGTCCCCAAAACACTGTCCCCACACACACAGTAAAAACACCTGTTCCCCTCATATGTAACAGTAAAATCACATGTCCCCATGATCATCTGCGCACTTCTGTACACGATCATCTGCACACATATGTCCGTGATCACACAAACCAATTATTATACACATAACAGGATTTTTTTTACCAAAGACATGTAGCAGAATACATTTTGGCTTAAATTTATGACAAAATTTGATTTTATTGGATTTCTTTTACAGTAAAACAGATAGTAGAAAATATTGTTTTTTTTTTTTTTTAATTTACGCTCTTTTTTACGCTTACATCACACAAAAAATAAAAAACGGATTTGTGCATAAATACCACCAAAATAAAGCTCTATTTGTGTGAACAAAATGATAAAAACTTAATTTGGGTACAACATTGTATGACCGCGCAATTCTTATTGAAAGTGCAAGAGCGCTGAAAGCTGAAAATCGGCCTGGGAAGGAAAGGGGCGAAAGTGCCTGGGATTGAAGTGGTTAAACTACACAGCAGTGGTGGCTGTTATTTTTTTTTGGGGGGGGGGGGGGGGCGGCAAACAACCACCGCACCCCCCCACCCCCGGCCGCTGTCTGCCGGTCGGTCCATCACTTACCACATCTAGGTGCATAGGTGTGCGCAGCCTATTGCATTAGGGTGTGCACCCCAAAATGTATTAAAACATGGAGGGTGTTAGTAGGGCAGTGGGTGGCATCAGCAGAGCAGTGGACTTTTTAGTAGGTCAGAAGTTGGTGTCAGTAGTTTTTTATTAATTATTATTTTTTCATTATTTACAATTTTTTTAGGAGCTGCATTGGGGGGCTTTGGTGAAATATCAGCAGGGGAATCTGCGTGGCACCGGTAGATTAGGGTGTGCCCAGGCACACCCGGCACACCCCCTGCGCACGCCTATGTCTAGGTGCTGGGCTCTCTCCTCCTCTCATCCAGTGGCTTCGGTGTCCTCCAGCACGGCGGGGTGGCAGGCGGCGGCCCCAGTGTCCTCTCCGTCTGTTTTCTCCTCATCCTAGGCATCCAATAGGATCGCCTGACGTTTTGGCCAATCGAGAAACGGGTCTCACGCCCTGCTTCCCTGATTGGCGGGGAGGACGTTTAGTGTGAAAATAGTGGATATTCATTCGCTATCGGCACACAACAGGGTGTGCTCGGAGCGCAGTGCTCTGTGCCCTGATCCCACCCTTTTTTGAAGCCTATTAGAGCCTCTGACTCTAATCACATGCTTCAAAAAAAAACCACCCCCCTCCATTGGAATCCATAGTCTGGCAGCCTGTATGTAGATCAGGGGGCCGGACGCATGGATAGGGGGCGGTGCCCGTTCGCCCCTAATGGACGGGCCGCCAGTGCTACTCAGCATCCAATCCGGACCTCGGAATAAAATGCTATAAAAAGGATCAGGACTGCAGACTGTTTCCCCTGTGCGATCGCGTTGTGTCCTATTTCTATACTGTAACAATAACGCCAAACAAGGAGGAAGCAAAGAGTTGAATTATAAGGCATCTATACATTGGTCCCTCAGGGGCCACTACACCTAAGCAAAAGCTGTTTTATATGAAATATCTTCTGAAAATCTTCATTTTGCATAGGAATTGTTCCCGCCTCCCGTTATAAATCAGAAAAATTAAAATCAATTAAAAAATAAATTAAAATGTCCTCGCCTGCAGATTTTAATGCGGTATTTTACAGATTTTCCTCCCGTAACGCCTTTGGACGCTCCAACCAGAAAACAAGTTTTTTTAGTCACAACTTTTAAAATGACAAACGGGCCGCAATAAAGAGACCAGCGGGAAGATGTTTAGTGAATGTAAAATGTGAATTTCTACATTATGTTGCTGAAATGCAGAACATTATTAAAGCCGGGACATAAAGCCACGAGGGAGCGTCTAAATTGGGGGGGGGGGGGGGGATGTTATAAGGGGAAAAAAAAGGCAGATTAAGAGCCACGCTTTCCCTCCCTCCACTGTTATTATAGAGGACATAATGGCCCTTTGCTGTTTCACGTTTTCATCTTGGCTTTATAGAGCTGCGTGGCCTCTTTGGAAGAGGCTGGTTGTCGCAGGTTAATTTTTCCCTTTTGATGTAAATTACTTTTTTTATACTAGGCAGGAAGTGCGATAAGCAATGCCCAGCACTGCATTCCGAGACCCACTCAGGTCAACGTTCTGTGCTAAGACTAAAAGAAATATCGGAGAATTATTCAACAATATTCATCAAATCATCACTCATGTATATTTCTAGCTGGCTGTATAAGCAAGAAAGCCATGTCATTATTGGTGGTGTTTTGGTATCAATATATCGCCACCCTAGGGTCAGTAAATACAGGGCCGTCTTTAATATTGATTGGACCCTGGGCAAAACTTTTCTTGCCCCCCCCCCCCCCCCCCCCTGCAGTTTTGCTCTCCACCTGCTCTGAGACACACAAAAAATAGCAGTAGACTCAAAATCAGTTTACTGAATCAGAATCAGGCGGCTATTGTGATTGGTTACCAGAGATTACAGTGTATCATTACCGCTTACTGACTGGTTGCTAGAGGTTACAGCACACATTACAGCTCACTGATTAGTTGCTAGAGGTTACAGCACATGATTTCTGCTTGTTGATTGGTTGCTAGAGATTGCTGTGACTATGACCTCAGGGGGGCATGATATACATATCAATGCCGCCGGCTGTCGCTATTTACATATGAATGCCGGTAATTTTACATGTAAACACAGGGTCTGCAGGTGAGTCATCTGTACACAACAATAGAGCAGAAACACACTGGCAGCACTTCACACTGAGATATTGGGACACAGCACAGGACTAAAACCTTGAGGGACGAGGGAATTTAAACCAGGATAGTTGGCAAGTATGAGGCAGCTGCTTTGGGCCCCACAACAATGACAGGGCCCAGGGCAGTTGCCCCTTTTGCCCTGCCTTAAAAACGGCCCTGAGTAAATATGGTGGCTTTTCTCAGCCAAGGCTCCGTGGAATCATGGGGTTACTCTAGAAGTTGTTAGGGGTTCCCTGAGTAATGAGCAATTTTGGCTTCTCAGATAAGTAACCTCTGACATCACTGATCTTTTAATCCAGGCCATTCCAAACTTTCCATGAAAGAAAAGACATAACACCCGTGGTCAAAAATGCCCCATCATTGGTATCAGAGGATGGAATAGCGCCACATCATTGGTATCAGTGAAAGGAATAGTGCCCCATAACTGATATCATAGGAGGAATAGTGCCACATCATTGGTATCAGTGGAGAGAATAGTGCCCCATCATTGGTATCAGTGGAAGGAATAGTGCCCCATCACTGATATCATAGGAGGAATAGTGCCCCATTATTGGCATCAGTGGGAGAAATAGTACCTATTCACTGGTGTCAGTGAAAGGAATAGTGCCCTGACATTGGTATCAGTGGGAGGAATAGTGCCCCATCATTGGTGTCAGTGAAAGGAATAGGGCCCCATCATTGGTATCAGTTGGAAGAACAGTACCCCATCATTGGTATCATTGGGAGAAATAGCACCCTATTACTGGTGTCAGTGAAAGTAATAGTGCCCCATCATTGGTGTCAGTGGAAGGAATAGTGCCCCATCATTGGCATCAGTTGGAGGAACAGTGCCCCATCATTGGTATCAGTTGGAGGAACAGTGCCCCATCATTGGTATAACTGGGAGGAATAGTGCCCCATCATTGGTGCCAGTGGAAGGAATAGTGCCCCATCATTGGAATCAGTTGGAGGAACAGTGCCCCATCATTGGAATCAGTGGAAGAAATAGTGCCCCATCATGGGTTTTACTGGGAGGAATAGTGCCCCGTCATTGGTATCAGTTGGAGGAACAGTACCCCATCATTGATATCAGTGGGAGAAATAGTGCCGCATCACTGGTGTCAGTGAAAGGAATAGTGCCCCATCATTGGTATCAGTTGGAGGAACAGTGCCCTATCATTGATATCACAGGGAGGAATAGTGCCCCATCATTGGTATCAGTTGGAGGAACAGTACCCCATCATTGATATTAGTGGGAGAAATAGCGTCCCATCACTGGTGTCAGTGAAAAGAATAGTGCCCCATCATTGGTGTCAGTGGAAGGAATAGTGCCCCATCATTGGCATCAGTTGGAGGAACAATGCCCCATCATTGGTATCACAGGGAGGAATAGTGCCCCATCATTGGTGTCAGTGGAAGGAATAGTGCCCCATCATTGGCATCAGTTGAAGGAACAGTGCCCCACCATTGGTATCAGTGGAAGGAATAGTGCCCCATCATGGGTTTTACTGGGAGGAATAGTGCCCCATCATTGATATCAGTTGAAGGAACAGTGCCCCATCATTGGTATCAGTTGGAGGAATAGTTCCCCAACATTGGTATCAGTTGATATAATAATGATAGAATTGAGCTATAGATGGAATCTGATCTATCTGAGTGTCATACATCTGTAAAGGTTTGCCTTCACACCCACACCACACAGGGACCACCACTCCTCCAGTAGAAAATTCAATTTTTAGCTTCAATCAGATTAGTAAAATTTTTTTTTTTCTGGATCTCAATCCCTACCATGAGAACAGTCCAGTTCTTGTTATTCTGGTGATCACTTGCGGGCACAATATCCAGGGAAGTAATGGGAACCCTTTGCCCGGGGCAAACAAACCAACTGACCCTTTCATGGTAATGATGGATTTCTGTGTGCCATGATGCCCCATTGATTTTTGGATCTGGTGAAAGATCGGTGATTACTAAGGTCATGGTTAGGGATTCACTGACTGAAGGGCTGTAAAAAGGCCCCTGGTCTAGCCTGGCCTAACCAGCACTAACCAGCACTACCCATTAGCCCATTCTACATCTTCCTCAGACCTTAGGGCAATGGACCCCAATAGCAGCTTTGTCCAGCACCTGTTCATTTCCAGAAGACTTTCCCATTTTGAAGTGAGGAGAAGGATAAGTCCACACAATGACAGCCTTTTAACTTCTCACTGAAACGCAGTTGATTTCCTTACATACATCCTTCTAGTCATCCCAATGGAGACAGCACATTTCTTAGTTGCCATTAGTTCGAGAACAGCAGAGATGAGTGCAGAGTCAAGGAGCAGATCAGAGCTTTAGATGATTTACCAGATTCCTACACCCCAATAAAAAGGGATGTGAGTAGTCCCATTAGTCCCACACCTCTGCTTCCTTGCTCCCCCACCTAAGAAGAAGCTCCCAGAAGTTAGAACCTCAAAGATTAGATCTTTGCATGCCTTGGTCCTTGCACTGCTACTTATGACCAACCAACCAGGCATACTTTCACCAGACTATTTATCCTGGGTCCTCCTACTCAAGATCCAAGCGTAATGGACCCTTCTGAGGAACCCTTGGTGTACTGATGACATTTCTACACTCCTACCCAAGATGCCCCACACTAGAAGAGGCAGGACTGGCACTTCCTTATCATTTATGGTACACCCTGCTCAGTACTCTGAGGACCTCTAGTGGATACCTACAATAAGCACCTTCACCGCCTACTCTTCCTTACAGGATTTCCAACCTTAATTATGGCCTATTGGCCAGTTTGGGGAACTACACCAGGCACCAACACTGACCCAAACATTAGACTAACACCCAATTACGTAATTTTGCCTGTTTTCAACCCACTTTGATATATAATAAACTTTTCAAAATTGGGGGAAAGGGTTCACAGCAGGGGCGTTGCTAGGGGGTGGCTTTTGGGGCTATAGCCTCGAATCTGGGGCCAATAGCCCTGAGTCTCTGCAGGGGTCCCCAAAGGGGAGGGGAGGCTCTCTGGGGACCCTTATGTAAGTGGGGGGCTCTCTGGAGACCCTGATGCAAAGGAGAGGCTCTCTGGGGTCCCTGATTTTAAGGCAGAGGCTCTCTAAGGAATCAGATTTAAGGGGGAGGCTCTCTGGGGACCCTAATGTAAGAGGGGCTCTCTGGGAACCCTGATGTAAATGGGGGACCCTCTGGGTACCCTGATGAAAGGGGGAGGCTCTCTGATGACTCTGATGTAAGGAGGAGGCTCTCTGGGGACCCTGATGTAAGGGGGGCTCTCTGGGGACCCTGATGTAAGGGGGGACTCTCTGAGGACCCTGATGTAAGGGGGCTCTCTGTGGACCCTGACGTAAGTGGGGGGCTCTCTGGGGATATATAAACACACACACGTATATTACTGTATATACATGTGTATGCCCAAGCATATGACTTTCTTTACTACGCTGCTATGGGCTCTAGCCCCAGATCTTTTGTAGACCTAGCAACGCCCCTGGTTCATAGGATAATGGGGTTAAATGCAGTGAAACAAAGAGTAGCCACCCTGCCCATCTATAGGAAAAGCTGGTCACTTATAATATGTATGTAGATGAAGAGACATAATTTTTGGGGGTATTTTTAAAGAGTTGGTGGCCATCTAAGACTTCAAGAATGCTTTGCAGAGTTGTATTATTTCTACAATATAAGAAAGTGACTTTGTGTGGTCAGAGAATAGGATTATGGATAAAAGGTTATATGAGGATTACGATAAGAGGGAAGTGCCCGCCCGGAGATCTGAAGGATCGGCCTCAATTAATCAGTAATAAATGAATTTCTTCTCCCCCCACCGATCCCCCCCACCTTAATTCATTAGTGGGTCTTGCTGATTCTGCGGGTCACCTCTCAGAGGCAGATTCATTATTGCAATTAAATCTTGATGGTATTTTAAGGATAATGAGATGTTAATATTCATGAGCTGTGGACTCCCATACACAGAGACGGGGAGCGATGGCTTGTTTGATTGCACGCTGCATTCAATTATAGGTGAAGCTCCTTGTGAGTCCGATTATAACACACATCGTCTGATCTGCCCCGGGGCGGGGGGGGGGGTGTGGGGGAATGGGTCAACCCAGAACCACCAAATACCAGAAAATCTGAATTACTGAATAACTCAATGAAAGAAAAACTGTAGTTATAAAGGAGACTCACTACCTATCAGGTCAGTGCTTGTCCATGCAGCCAGTCCTTTCATCAATGTCCTCCATGATATATGGCTGCTTCACCCCAACCAATGAGACTTCCATTTACTTAAGCTGCATTTATTTCTATTATCTGTAACTCTGCTTCTTGACATATGCCTGATCCAGTCTATGATCCCCCCCCCCCCATATGTATTATTCATCTGAAGGAACACAGCATTATGTATCTATCTATCTATCTATCTATCTATCTATCTATCTATCTATCTATCTATCTATCTATCTATTTTCTATCTATCTATCTATCTATCTATCTATCTATCTATCTATCTATCTATCTATCTATCTATCTATCTATCTATTTTCTATCTATCTATCTATCTATCTATCTATCTATCTATTTTCTATCTATCTATCTATCTATCTATCTATCTATCTATCTATCTATCTATCTATCTGTTTTCTATCTATCTATCTATCTATCTATCTATCTATCTATCTATCTATCTATTTTCTATCTATCTATCTATCTATCTATCTATCTATCTATCTATCTATCTATCTATCTATTTTCTATCTATCTATCTATCTATCTATCTATCTATCTATCTATCTATTTTCTATCTATCTATCTATCTATCTATCTATCTATCTATCTATCTATCTATCTATCTATCTATCTATCTATCTATCTATCTATCTTATCTATCTATCTATCTATCTATCTATCTATCTATCTATCTATCTATCTATCTATCTATCTATCTATCTATCTATTTTCTATCTATCTATCTATCTATCTATCTATCTATCTATCTATCTATCTATCTATTTTCTATCTATCTATCTATCTATCTATCTATCTATCTATCTATCTATCTATTTTCTATCTATCTATCTATCTATCTATCTATCTATCTATCTATCTATCTATCTATCTATCTATTTTCTTTCTATCTATCTATCTATCTATCTATCTATCTATCTATCTATCTATCTATCTATCTATCTATTTTCTATCTATCTATCTATCTATCTATCTATCTATCTATCTATCTATCTATCTATCTATCTATTTTCTATCTATCTATCTATCTATCTATCTATCTATCTATCTATCTATCTATCTATCTATCTATTTTCTATCTATCTATCTATCTATCTATCTATCTATCTATCTATCTATCTATCTATCTATTTTCTTTCTATCTATCTATCTATCTATCTATCTATCTATCTATCTATCTATCTATCTATCTATCTATCATTCTATCTATCTATCTATTTTCTATCTATCTATCTATCTATCTATCTATCTATCTATCTATCTATCTATCTATCTATCTATCTATCATTCTATCTATCTATCTATTTTCTATCTATCTATCTATCTATCTATCTATCTATCTATCTATCTATCTATCTATCTATCTATCTATCTATCTATCTATTTTCTATCTATCTATCTATCTATCTATCTATCTATCTATCTATCTATCTATCTATCTATCTATCTATCTATCTATTTTCTATCTATCTATCTATCTATACTTTACCCCAACCACCAAGACTACCATTTACTAAACTTGCAGTGATTTCTATTTTCCATAACTCTGTTTCCTGACGTATGTTTGATCCAGCCTATTCACTCCCCCTCCCCTCTTTGTATTATTTATCTGAAAGGTCACAATATTATCTTCTATGTATTAGATGGAGGTATACTATATATAGATAGAAAATGTAGGTATTTTAAATCAGAACGATTGGGAGGAGTGCGGCGATCGGACCGTGTTTTCCATTTTTACAATATCGCGTATGCGCGGCATTTTATGATCTGTGTAATTGGATGTGTGTTCCCAGTGCCGTATAAGAACCACATCAAATGAATTTAAGCTGCAGAGATTAAAGATGAGAAACAGACTGTATTTCTGCGGCACATAAAAATGTTCCACAAGTAAAAGAAATTAAACTACTAATCCCTTTAAATACCCAGAATTCTCCAGTCTCCAGCAAGGCTGGGAAGTGCAGAAAGTCATCATTCGGCAAGTGGGGGGATTGCTGATTTCTGGATGGAAATACTTCTGCTGCAGTGGATTCTTCTGTAGCGCTAGAGGATGGTCAGGGCGCCGATCGGCGTTCCACCAATCAGCCAGATGAAGGCCAATGTACTGTCCCACAATGCATCACCGGCCAGGTGACACTTGCCAAATCCTCTATTTAAAGTGTATATAAACCCCAATAATTAACTTCTCCTATTTGTTCCCCTTGGGTCTTTTAAATATACCATTGAAAGTATTATGTTATACTTGGTTTATAAGTGCAAAAAATACCAGTTGATCCTGCCAGAAATCCAGTGAGCTGATAACTTCCTGTGCTCTCTTCTTGTGTTGCACCGCTATCCGTTACATTGTTCCTAGTTCTCCCTGGGGACTGCAAAACACCTCCCACCTATGTTATGGAAATGAGGAGGGGGAGGTGTTTTGTAGCCCTGTCCCTGGGTGACAGTGCTTTTTTTCCATAGAGAGAGTGCAGTGAGTGAGCATTGTCACCCTAGGACAGGAAGTGTGTTACTGGCAGGATCATCAGGTGAAAATGAAGGAACAAAAAAAAGAATGAGGCTACCACAAGGACTGATAAGCTGCAACAGATAACATTTTTAAGGTTTTTTTTTTTTTGTTTTTTTTTTAGGGTTTTTGCCTTCCACATCAACTACAGTGCATTTTACCAAAAGGGTAAAATGTTGGTAAAATGTCTTGATTTTCATCAAAATGTTATTAAGGCTAAAAAAAAATCTGATTTTGCCCATCCCTTTATGTTAGTAAACCAAAGTGTAATTATCTGTCAAAACCATGAAATCAGACCGAGACAGAAGTACAGTTAAATCAAACTTGTTTAATAATAAAAGTAAAAAGAACAAACGTAGTCAAAACCTAGCCAAAGTTCAGTAACTGGAACGGATAGTCAGCCAAGCCAGAAGTCAGGGATCAATGTAGTGGAACAGCAAGCAGGATCTGGAGCCAGAAGGGATGTCAGCAAAGCAAGTCTTTAAACAGGAACGCAGGAGTTTCTGTGATGTTGACCAAGGCGAAGGCAGAGATCCTTTGGGCTGGACGGCTTAAGTAGGCAGGACTGACGAGCAGGATATCATCAACAACTGAGTAACTGTGGAGAGACAGGAGCTGGCAATTAGCCGACAGGTGAGCGGCCAGCTCTGAGAAGGAAGGATTAAGCCCAGCCCTGACATTATCATCTTCAAGTCCAGTTTGTGTACCTCTTGTGTACCTCTTATGCACTGCGTATGTGCACATACCTACCAACATTATGGTCCCGGTGTTCCATCAAAACAGCCAACTCGTCAAAATCTCCAACCATGTCACTTACAGTGACTCTCCAGCATCAGTAATTGGACATTTTTGACGAGTTGGCTGTATAGACACCGGCAGCGTGTACACTCCACTAGATGGTATAATGAGTGTAGATTGTTAGTCCACCCACTAGTAACCAACAACATGACCGCCTCCAAGGCGGTGACAACTTTGTTCTTCCTTAGCCTCTGTTCTATCAAAACAGCCAACTCACGCTGCCGGTGTTGTGTCAAGACAGCCAACTCGTTGAAATATCCAGTTACTGATGATGGAGAGTCACCGGAAGTGACGTGGTTGGAGATTTCGACGAGTTGGCTCTTTTGACAGAACACCAGATCTTGATTTACTCTTAACCCCACCCACGGTCTACATTTACCTGCCCACTTTTTCGATGAGCACGTCAAATCACACCCATTTTGCAGAATGGTCATGCCCTACCTCTTGCCCCTAATAGTATGCAGGAAACTTCCATCATGCCCACTTTAGTGGTTTGCCACACCCAGACAGACACCACCTCTAAATATGCAGGCAGTACCCATCACACCCACTTTACAGGTTTGTCCTGTTCAGACCCGGCTCTAAATATACAAGGACCAGCCACTCGTGGCCTCATTTCCTGCAATTAATGCCTTTTTAAGAAGGCTGATCAGATGTCTCCTAGGTTTAGGAATGCTGTCCCCAAATAAAAAGTGTCCCGAGACGGGTCCCCAATTTTAAAAATGGAATCTCCAGCCTGGCTGTAACTCCTGCAGTAAGAGCTGTGTCTACCAGCTGGTAATGCAGCGTCATTCAGGGCTGTAGATAAGGGGGTACCATCAGTCCTCCTGTATGGGGCCCAGGCAGCAGGGTGAATCGGATGTGGGCAGGGAGAGTGATCAGTGCAGCAGGGGGGCAATTACTGGAACCAATCCCCTGCATGGCTCTCTCTGTAGCAGCTGAAAGCTGGCTTCTTCTCCTCTTCCTCCTGTAGGCTTTCAGCTGCTGCAGAGAGAGCCATACAAAGGATCAGTTTCAGCAATTCCCCCCCCCCCCCCCGCCACACTGATCACCATCCCTTTGCACCCTATGTTCCCCCCTACTGCCCAAGCCTCCCTGTGTGCCCCCCTACCCCTGTAGCGCTGCTGGTTTCCCTCCTCTTCTTTTCACCACAACTGCAAGCACACAATAGGATCCTTCAAGATTGAGAGTGGGCGAAGGGTTAAGCAAATATATCATATATACCAACCCCTTCCTTTCCTGAATGAACACAATGAGTGATCGATACCGACCACTCATTGTGTTCATTCATAACTGAAGCATTGGCTGTATGGGGCCCCGTGTCAGGTTGTCTGTGATTACTTTCCCTCCTTCTATGCAGATAATGCAGGAAATATGCAGTGTGCTCACTTATTGATTTTTTCCCGCCCAGATTCTGCCTCTTAATATTCACTTGTGGCCCAATTTCCACAAAGAATGCCTATTTAAAGCGGTAGTAAACCACCTAAAAAAATATATATAAAAAACTGGGCACCGGGCAGTTTAAGTCATAATGTGCTAGTGTGCATAGCATACTAGCACATTATGACAGACTTACCTGAAAACAAAGCCCTCCAGTGCTGTCACCACTGAAGATGCTTCCATCTTCACCCAGTCTTCTTTTTGGGTTTACGGACTTCGGCTGTCTGATTGGCGATGTGCCGGGAGTCCCTGTTTATGGCACGGCTCTGAAGGAACAGTAGGGGTATGACGTTCCTTCAGAGCTCATGCACCGGTGACGTCGCACCGGCTGCATCTAAAGTAAATATCTCCTAAATGGTGCACGTTTAGGAGATATTTACAGTACCTATAGATAAGCCTTATTATAGGCTTACCTATAGGTAAAAATCATGCATGGGAGTTTACTCCCACTTTAAGTAGGCTGATCAGATGCTTGCAAAGGTTCAAGAGGCTGATAAAAAATGCCCCTGAATGTGTCCTCATTTGTAAAAATGGAATCCCTGGACTGGCTGTAGCTCCTGAAGAAACAGCTGTAACTGACAGCCAGCTATCCTGCAACATTTATTGTTAAGATGCAGTTTGCCAACTGCACAATTGTGACAGACCACCTGGCACCCCGACTGGGTCCCCCCGCCAAATGGTGCCTCCTGCCCTCCAAACCCTTCCAGCAGACTGGTAGCTAATACCAGCCCTTTACCCCAAGCATCATACGCAGACAAGATGTTAAGGTAAAACCAAAGGAATAACTATTTATTGAAACCCAGACACCCTGGAGAACATTCCCCTCTTGAAGATATTAGCATAAGTAAGATAAGATGTGCAACCAGAAAAAACATTTCAATGCAACCTTTAAACATTAATCTAATTAATGGCTAGGCACCTGGACAAGTCTTATCAGTATGGCTAGTAGTCACAGGAATTCCCCACCCTTCCTCCCTTGTCTATGCACTGGAAACATGTCCACAATAAAGGGCCAAACACGGCCGGTTCAATAGAAACCAGATGACATTCGGCCCATGTGTACAAAGCTCTGCTTCTGTCGAAGGGGCATGACAGAAGGAGGTCTGCCAATTAACATACGATAAGCGCTCTCAGCCAATGGTTGAGTGTGCTGACTGGTGTGTTCTAGCAAGGGGGACTTACCCCTTTCAAAACACAATAGCTCAGCGGGGAGGATAACTGTACTAACATCAGATTGTACAGGATCTCCTCTCGACCTCTTCAGTTTTTTTTTGTTCAGCCCACTGGGTTGAACGAAAAAAAAAAACTGATAATGAGTACCAGGCTTAAAGCGGAGCTCCAGACATTTTTGTTTTTATTAAAAGTCAGCAGCTACAAAAAGTGTAGCTGCTGACTTTTAATAAACACACACTCACATGTCCCAGGATCCAGCGATGTGGTCACCCGAACCATCGCTTGTCTCCCTCTCCTCTCCGGCGCCAGCATTGGGGAGAGAAGAACTTCTGCTCAGATTGCCTAGGTGATCCGAGCGGAAGTGGGAGCAGGTACTTGTCAAAACTATTACCCCTCCCCCAATAAAATTACATGCCAAATATGGTGGGGGGGAAGAGTGGTTAAACCAGAACTTCCCCCTTTTGGGTGGAGCTTCACTTTAAGTCTTGATTAGCCAGCGCATGCCCACCAGGATGCCCAGAAACAGTTCCACAGCCCAGGAAACATAAAGTACATTACACTACTTGTTTATAAATGTTCCACCCCAGATCCAGCTGAGATCTAGGTTACCAAGTCACACGTCTTCGGGCAGAAATGGTATAAAAAGTTAATAATATAGAGTTGGTAGTAGCCGGGCCAAAATGGGCAAATGCTTCATTATGTAGCTCTTCAGGTCCAGCCGGGGCAAGATAAGAAATATGCCCAAGAAGAGTTCCAAATACCCGGCTGGTGAAGGTGTGTCTGCACGATCTGTGCGATACAATGTTCCCATTGTTCTGGGGACTTCCTGGCAGCATAATCCCGATAGATACTTACGGCCAGTCAAAGGATTTCTGGACCTGGTTCTCCTCCTTGTTCTGCCTGGGAGGAGCAGAAAAATTCCCATATCTCCTCCATGGACCATAGTCAGTGGGTAGAAGGCTAGCCCATAGTCCCCTTCAAAACCCCCTGTCTTGGTTGTTGGATCTGTCACAACAATGTCTTGCGTTTTCATGGTGCTGATGGCCATGCAGCTTGCATCATGGAAACACATGCTGTTGGGTGCTATAGCTCTGGCAGCCAGGCCACACTTGCGGGTGTGATTCCTCTTTCCTCCTTCTTCTCCACACTCTGCTGTTCTTCCCCTCTGACCAGGTACATCCCTTTCCCATCACCTGTTGCTGACCCCATCTGCCCGACCTTCCCTTCTTTGCCCTCCCACAGGTTTTAAAAATTGTGCGGCTACAAATGGGACATGTGTTTTTTGGTGTGGGTAAAAGTGAGTGTGGTCAGTAGTTAACGCACATGTGCAGTAACTCAAATAAGGTTGATGCTGAGATCCCGGGACATGGCCCAGCACAGAGGAGATGTGGGACTGTTCACGGCAGTCAAGGGACAGAGAAGATGTGGGACTGTCCCGGCAAATCCAGGACAGTTGGCATATTTACTGTATGTGAATATGTGATAAAGATGTGGGACTGTCCCGGCAAATCCAGGACAGTTGGCATACATATGTGAATATGTGATAAAGATATCCGAGGGAAGAATGGTAGATGGCAGCAGAGCTGAGAACTCATCTATAATGAATCAAAGGTAAATCCTCCTTTTCTGCCCATTCATCTAGAAATGTCTTATTTTCCCTCATTTTTCAAAGTTTTTATAATGTAAAAGTTTTCAGCAGTAGCTCAGAGTGCGAGAGGTGCCGACCTCACATGACCAGCAGACGAGAAAAAAAAAACCCTTGTTATTTCATCCCGCACCCCGTGGGCTAAAAGAAAGAGAACGTTCAGATTTCAGATCTCCGTGACATCGCCACGACTTACATCAAAGCAGCCAAAAAAAAAAAAAAAGAAACACTTTCAACAATCAGGCTGAGCGAAATATCACTTAACACGAACCCGCCACACTGTCCATTATAATATTCTTCTCTTTCTCCTTTGAGATCTCCCTGAACTGCTTCCCTCCAGATAACAATCAGATACAGAGAATGAAAGGCGAGCAAAATGAATAGTTCGGCAGTGACACAACATGACGGAGATAATTCCCTATTCAGAAGGCCACAATGGACGCTCTGCGCTTGCCTCTTTCCTCCGGCGGCTCTTCAAAATTTTGCAGGTTTTCTGCTGGTTGCGGATAATGGCGGCTTTTAACTTGCCTGGGGTTTGCCAATTTTATGCAAAGTTTGTACAGAAAGAGCTCAGGCTCTATTGAGAGTTAATTGGAGGGATTATTTTGGTCTTAACGCCCTGGTCGGTGTGATAATTTTTGCCGCAAACACAACTATACTATATTTAGTGCTCGGCTGAGAACACTGGGCCAGCAATGCAGCTGCCTATCCTGACCTGCGGTATGAGTGAAAAATGTAAAATCGGAAGTGAATTAAAAATTGTACTATCCCTAGCAGCTGCTTAAATGTGCTCCCCTTCTTTAGCACACAAATATGGAATGTAAAATATTGAAAACAGCAGTGCGCCTTAATTATTGCACCATACCCCTGTGCAACTAGTTGCTTGAAACTACACACACAATTATTTCTAAAATACCCCTAATTCAGCTCAAAGCTTTCTGAAGACATCTATTATGAGACAAAACACGTAGAGGCAGGTTTACTGGGCCCTGGTAACCCATGGGAGTTCTGCTATTTTTCAAGAAAAGCTACTCACCAAACGGTGTTTGTAGTCTGCACCTGCATATTTTACCTTCCCTGGTTTCTCCTTCTCCCTTCATCAACTAATTAAATTTTAAATAAAACCTTTCGGTTTTCATTAGATAGCATATTTTAGAACCACTGAGGTTATCGTTGGGTCTCTGTGCTTCTCTGTGCAATGTAGGCAGATCAGTGCTGGCGGGAGGGGCCAGCAGGGTGCTATACATAGTTACATAGTAGGTGAGGTTGAAAAAAAACACAAGTCCATCAAGTCCGTCCTATGTGTGTGATTATATGTCAGTATTACATTGTATATCCCTGCATGTTGCGGTCATTCAGGTGCTTATCTAATAGTTTTTTGAAACTATCGATGCCCCCCGCTGAGACCACTGCCTGTGGAAGGGAATTCCACATCTTTGCAGCTCTTACAGTAAAGAACCCTCTACGCAGTTTAAGGTTAAACCTCTTTTCTTCTAATTTTAATGAGTGGCCACGTGTCTTATTAAACTTCCTTCCACGAAAAAGTTTTATCCCTATTGTGGTGTCACCAGTACGGTATTTGTATATTGAAATCATATCCCCTCTCAAGCGTCTCTTCTCCAGAGAGAATAAGCTCAGTGCTCGCAACCTTTCCTCATAACTAATATCCTCCAGACCCTTTATTAGCTTTGTTGCCCTTCTTTGTACTCGCTCCATTTCCAGTACATCCTTCCTGAGGACTGGTGCCCAGAACTGGACAGCATACTCCAGGTGCGGCCGGACCAGAGTCTTGTAGAGTGGGAAAATTATCGCTTTATCTCTGGAGTTAATCCCCTTTTT